>NC_067198.1:30701035-31324785 GCF_000699445.3 Schistosoma haematobium | reverse complement strand
GTTGATGTTCACTCTGGGACTGAAACCCACTACCATTCGCTTCAAATGCCATCGCTTTATCCACTCACCTACTGAGTCCTGACAGCCACTTGCTTGTGCAATGGGGTGAATTTAAATTCACTTGGTATTGTTTGGCTTGTATCTTCCCATTTTTATTATTCAAAATAGTAGTATTTGTCAATGAACAAGAACTCAAATTATGATTATACATAACTCTCAGGCTAATCGATAATTCAAGATCAATGTTTCGACAATTCGGTGAAAATCTACTTTTCAACGATGTCCAATTAGTTTGCCAAGTTATTTTTTATTCGTGATATCTTGTTATAACGACTAGTTTTTTTTCAGTTTTGAGAGAATTCTAATTAGACTTTCTTTTCCCTAATTTTTCCAAATTTTCTGCAGTGACACTAGGATATTGAAACACTTTTCTGATAGTAGAATATGATTAGTCACTGTCTAATCGAATCAGAAAAAGTTCGTGACGGGAAATCCAAAAACTCAAAGAAAAAAATTGACTGTATTTAAAGAATTATATCGAGTAATTTATCTCTAAGCCAATAAAGACAGCAAATTAGGGGGTGGACTCACAACTCACTAATTACTGGCTGGTGGTTAATTTCATTTTTCCTTTGTGTTTTAGTTCTGATCAAATTCGGTTGATCGCAAAATATCTCATGCCTACAAGAGGTCATTTGTGAACTCATTAAGTCAATAGTAACATCTTATAATGTAAAGCTAGATGATTTGGTTTAAATTCCACCAGGAGACATTGGCTTCCTCAATGACTGAATTTACATGTTGATGGCAAGTGACAACTAGTAAAAATCCTAGGTTTAGGTGAATTCACTTATTACACTGATCCCTTTGAGGTTTAGTGACTATAAAATTTAACAGCTGATGTCATCACACTTAAAATACCGATTATAGCAACAAGATTAATAGTTCATCCTCTGGAAGTTAATAATTTTATTTAATCAATCAACATTATGTTCATATATTTCCAAATATTTTATTTTCGAGTAATTTTATTAATCGATTCGAAGGAACTTATCTGTATTGAGGACTCGTCATCGGGGTGTATCTGCAACACACTGTCTATTTTTATACTTTGGACTGAGCCGAATATTCGTCACTTTGCATATTAGCTAGTTAGCATTCAAGCTATTGAATCACAACGGTAAATGGCTTGAAAAATATTTGAGAAATTTATTATTCATCTCAGATGTTAATATTTACCAATTGTTGATATTCATTACTGCACGGACCAGTTTCTATTAGGTTATCAAATACTTGAAATTGTCTGAATTCCCAAGTTGATTTCATTTTAGTTCGAGTCTATAAGAGAACATAATACTGAGATTTAAGTATATCCACTAATTAATGTTCTTAAAAAAAGCCAGATGAACTAATCGCGGAGCTTTCATTGTCATTTTGAACAATATCACCAACACCTGATTTATATCTAGATCTTGCATTGATGTTGGTTGTCTTTCTTGGTTTAACCTTTTAACTTGTGACTCATGAATCTGTCCAAGAAGATCATATGACAATAGTGATTACTGCAACCCTACATATCAATAACGTATAAACACAAACCACTCTATCTAGTAATACATTTACGTCTTATGTAAATTATAATTATAGAGGAATATGATTGAATAATCACATAGTTAATCATTCAGTCAAGTCTAGGCTCATTCATTTTACTTTTAGTCAGACTTACTATTTGTCTGCTACATATATTACCTGATCTTTCAAACCAAAGTAGTTGAAGTATTGTATTAATAAATGATAGAGATTGAATTATGATTACTTTTAACACTAAATTATACGATCATCTACTTTCCCTTGAGATCTAATATTCTAACTTGAAGTAAGATAAAGAAATAATAATAATTGAATAGTATTGTGCAACTTCTTTATATCCGCTTAAGATTGCATGTTAACATACATATATAAATTTAAAAAACGGACCTTAGTCGAGTTATTGCAGTAAATCTAATTTCTTATATTTTCAACCTTAATCGGTAAATAGTTGAAAAATAAACAGGTAAAGAAGAGTAAAGGATAATGTATTGAATTCCCCCATAGGTTGCTGAAAAATCAGATAAACAAACGAGTAGGGAAATAAAGTTTTTTTCCTTCAGATAAATAATATGAATTATCGACTAAACGGTGTTATTATCATTGATTAATTGTATAAGACATTCCGACCCTTTTGGGTTCAACCTATTGTGATTAGTTTATAATCATTTCATACAATAGGAAATCATTGGTGAATCTAACATTTAATTGATAAACATGACTCATTTTGATAGAATTGACTATTTGTCTGTTTACGATCACTCCAATTACGTCATCGTAAACAATGTTCAGCGTGATAGCACTATTGGTTTCAAGGTTTTTATAATGTCCAATCATAACAGGACACCAACAATCTATAAGATTTAAAACAAATATAAATTGTTGGATCAGTTAGCTAATGGGCATTGTTCTGTTTTTCGTTTTGATGATTTTTTACATTTGGCGCTTAGTAGAATGTCACCGCATGTACTGAACACAACGGTAACATTTACTAAGAGCTCAGATGTAGAAAGTCGTGAGCATCAATTTTATAATATTGTTATTATGTTAAAAATTATGGATTAATCTAGTTATACAGAGTGTTTATACAATTTATAGGAACGTAAATGAGTAAGTTAACCAAACTATCCTTACACTATTGACATTCTACTTACGCATTCCGATCAAATCTACACACTATATATACGCATAGAATGGTTAATGCCGTTGGGGCACCCTCTATTCTAAGGAAATTCGGATGATGCTATTTTAGGAATCTGCAAGTATTCATATGAATCATTTTGACAGATATTTAATATTAGTAAGTCTCTGTTCTCATTTTTGTCATTAAATCTATAATATTAAAAGCCGAGAATGTTTCCTTTTATTCATATTTCATTGGGTTCCCATAATTTTGCTGGCTTACGAGCAACACCTGTTTCTAATAGCTTTAAATTATTTGGGATTTTAAAGATAGTCATCGTATGCGATAAGGTGATTTGTTCGCTAGATGTCTTTGCCTGCTCTATAATTAGAGATAGTTTTGTTACGCATTCCTGTAGGAACACTGTCCTCAATCCTCACCAAGCAGAAAAGCTAACATGAATGCCAGCAAGGAGGTGAACTAATCTTTGGACGATGGTAATTGTTAGTCGATTAATTTACGGTTCACTTAACCTACTAGCAACTAGTCCCCAAAAGAATTTATTGTCACCACCTCCAGATACTTCTCATTTGTCAGATTGTGTCAGTTCACAAGACGCTACTGATGATAGCCATGATGATCGTGTGGAACGGATTGTGAACTCAGGAAATAATTTTAGGAAAATCACAGAAATTGTCAGGAAGACGGAACCACACAGTTAATCTCCATTGCTTCGTTTTCAGGCTGATCAATAAGTACTCTTCCACGATGTGGGCAGCCGGGAAGTGACATCAGTCCTCATACCCGTAACAACACACGAGACCAAGTTGTTCACAATCAAATTCTCTCTAAACCTAATAACTCATCTCCACGACCAACCCCTCTCATTTTCCTTCACCTCGCAAACGATTTGAGTAGTGAAACGTTATTCCCGGTCTCCTGGAACCACGCTCTAAACAACATGTAGGAGCTTTTGATGTCCGAACACTGCCGAATAGGACAAAAGGCTTCGTTAGATAGGACTTTAAAATCTCGCGCCATCGATGTATACTGCATCTCTGAAACGCGTATACAGAATCCGAGTAGTGCCATTCATTTGACCTCACCATATCAAAGTAAAGAACCATCTCGATTCACACTCCGTGTATCTGGAAGCACTGATGCTGATTCTCTTGGCCTTGCTGGTGTATGTATAGCATTGAGTCCTAGGACAAAACTAGCTCTCTTAGACTGGGTCCCAGTAGACAGTCGCTTGTGCGCTGTCCGAATAAACGGAACAGTAAGGACGCGGAAAGATGGGGACACTCGTATTTACCTGTTCATCGTCTCTGCCTAATCTCCCAGTGACTGCAGCCCAGATGAGGTAAAAGATGAGTTTTTCAGAAAGCTTCCTGACCTCCTCCGCTCTGATGTAGTAATAGTGGCTGGTGACTTTAATGCTCAAGTAGGTAAACTAAGAGAAAAGGAAAGACACCTGGGTGGATCCTTTGATGTGGCTCAAAGAACAAATAATGACAACCGTCCGTCTCAACTATGCTCAGACAAGTGGACCGGGCCATATTGGTAGATGTAGACTACCTGGTTGGGATCCACGAAACGATAGTAACTGAGGGTTAGAGACTTTGAACGACATGGCTCAAAATCGTTTGTAATGGCGCAGGTGCATCCACTCTTTGTGTTCTCCACAATTCTAATCTTCTGAATTCTTCATGTCCCTTTTTGTCCCTTCCCGAATTTATTTCACTATATTATACTCCCTGAATAACATCTTCAAACCCTAATCTTTCCGATTACTGTTTATATTTTTACTACCTCTACCACTACGGGATTTGAATCGACAATTGTATCTCTGTGCTAATGTGGAATGGCCACATGAACTGGTGTACGTACACACGAAGTTCTACGTTGTTGCCGACCGACTGACTGACTTGCATGATGAACCTAAATGAAGATCCCGAATCTGCTGTTAGGAATGGGTATACATCACAAAATCTCTGCAATCAACATTATTCAAGCCAAATGATATGTTGACAATATAGGACAGGGCAAATATCATCGACAAGATGAATTAACGCAACTGCAACAAACACTACGAACCACGTAACTATTCTTTTCGTCTGTCTAAACCCAGTTAGCTATAAGACGGTGAAAAGCTTTATCAAATAATGTATGCGAATTGACGCAAAATTTTTAAATACATTGAGAACATTTTTACTTGTAAGAACTCGCTTATTCCATGAATAATTTTAGTATATTATTTCGTTAACTTAGACTTAACATCTGAATTACTGTTCGTACGGAACACTGAGTGTTGCTGTTATTTGGTTATTATTGTTTAATGAGTGTCTTTAGGCGTGGCAACTACATTTCATAAGTAACTTATAAAATGTATTAATACTTATTTGTATTGGAGAGCAGTTTTTGTACAATCTCCCAGGTCATCTGCCTTGCTTTGGAATCAAAGATGGATGGTGACTATCGCTGGGATCTAGGACGCGAGTTTCGTTCTATTTAGGATTCGTCAACTGCATGTACCTCCATCCCGGATTTGATATTTACCCCAACAGTCAGACCTAGTCCCTTTCACTTAAAATTCTATAGAGTAATCCACTTAGCTACTGAGTTCATATCTCTGCTTCAGATGCTTGTTGCTTACTAGTAATGTTAATGCAATATGCTCAGGATTCACATATATCAAAAGAGACTGATCAGTCGCAGTTTTATATTAATTAAAATCTATCTTGCTGTTTATATTTTAATGAAAGTTACTTTTTTCAATTGTATCACCGACCAACAGAAGAATATTTGTCTATTTTTCTTACCATAAATCGACATTACTTTAAATAGTTTGCTTCTAAATAAATTTAAATTTTGAATGAATGAAAACTTTCACGCAACGATTTGACGTAATTAAGTAACTAACTGGTTGAATCCCTTCAATGTCAGTGAATTTTCTTAAAATATTCTGTATTTTAAGATTTTATGATATTATCTCAAATTTATTCTACAATTAGACATTAACACCATTGGATGTCGGCTTAGTGGTCTACAGGTTAAGCGTTCGTGCGCAAGACCGATAGGTCCAGGGTTTGAATCCCGCGAGTGAGATCGTGGATGCGCACTGCTGAGGAGTCCCATACTAGGAAGAAACAGCTGTTCGGTACTTCCAGGTTTTTCATGGTGGTCTAGCTTCGATTGAACCATGAATTGAACTATAAAACTACTACTTGAAAATAGTTAAAATCATTTGATTTAGCATATTATTGAATAAACAGTTTTACACGTATGTAATACTGTTATAACATTAACTTGATATCATTGATATAAAAAATTTGTCTGTATATACAGGGAATGTTTCAAGCCGTATTTTTTATTTGTCTTGAATTGTTCGTTTCTAAGAGTTAACTATATTCTAACTAACTCAAAACATATACGGAACATATTTATTCGCTGATTCTCCAAACAGTTTATAATATCTACTTTGGATACAAAGCTTAGCATCATTACTGGAATTTAGGTCCTCTCATTCGTTATAGATACTGGGATATAATTTTCATTGGTTGTTTACTTCTTAAAATTTCATATAGTATTAGAATTACCCCATCCAAAAAGGTATTATGAAGTAGTTTATGTGTATCTCTTTCAACGTACTTTTTATCTCGTTTACTAGAAACAAATTGTTTTAAAATCAACAAACATCTGATCACTGAGTGCTATGAGAAGCAGTGTTCTTAAAATATGGAGTCGATCAGATCAACCCCATCTTCTCATTGTTCTATCGAAATTTATAAAAGGGACTAATTGCTTTAAATAATGGGCTTATGAAATGGCATAAACTGAGGTTTAGAGGAAACTGGATAAGCAACTATCTGTTTAACACTTAACTACGATAAAATCACGTCAATGTTTTTAAGTGGTCAGATGTTTAACAGTGTATTTCATAAACAGGTTACACTGCTAACTATTTGACCTACGGATTTCCATCACTTCTGAAAGCCGGTTTCTTAACGAAATAAATTAATTAATCAGTTTTTCCTTGATAGACTCAGCATTTAAGGTACTCAGGAATAAACTGGTAATTTTCATATTCTAATTGCACTCCTCCCATTTCACTTTAGTCATTCGAGCAATATATTAACCCTTACATAAATAATGGGTTTCAAAGACGAGTGCCTAAACCCGTTTATTATTAGGCGAGCTATATTAGCTATCGTTTATGAATAAAGTGAATGGTTTCGAATTAGTAGGTTAAGGGGGAAAATTTGTAGAAAGGAATCTTGTAAAACAAATCAATCCGAATCTATTTTCTAGGTTTGATCAACTAATTAGTAAAAGTATATTTTATTATTTTTAATAACGGTTTTGAAATCACTGTCGCCAATCAATGTATCTTCATGTAGTATTAATAACTTTAAGAAATAAAATGGATAGGTCATCATGTGCAGATAAGTCTGAAATTATTCTAGGCAAGAGAAATGAAAATAAAGTCCAAGTCGTTAGGTGAGAGTAAACCATGTATTCGGGTTTCGTGCTGTTTGGAATTTTCCCATCTTACAGAATATCATTTCCCCTCTCCCCGAATGACTCAGTATTAACGCCTCATGATGTAAACTGGGTGAATCTGTCTTTAATCCACCAGTTCGTATCAGTTCTCTCTAAAGTGGAAATACTCCTTGCCACTGGGTGCCAAAAAGCATAAAACCTTTGTTTGTGGTTTCCTGCTGACCACCTGCAAACACCGAACGTCGCAAAATAGTGTAAGCAATCTTCATTCACTCGGATTAGTAGCCACACTGAATCTTGATAAATCGAATTCGATTATAATCGGCCACTACTCAGTGGTTAATCAATGAAAAATACAACTCTGATACATCGAGATGTATCACGACAGTAAATTTTCGAGTTGGATGTACAGTCAACAGAAGAGAACTATTAGGAGCTAACGGACTGTTACACAGTCAGTAAGGGATAATTATATTTTCTCCCTTCCAAATAAATTTTGTTGTGATCGATTTTCATATTTAGGTTTGTTTTGAAGTGTTTAATTAAGTTTTATCTGTTGGTGGACTAACTAATTGCATAATGATTTTCATTCATCCGGTGTAACTAACATTTTATCAACCGATTTTCTTTTTTTTCCACTGTTCTGAAATAGCCTATCATTTGTAATGAAGAGATATTTGGGGATTGTTAAGTGTTAATCAATGAAGTGCAACCATCAACTGATGATATGCACGTTTAAAAGGGAGATTTAGGGTTGAATAACACTATTAGATCCAATATCAATCAAATCACTTATGACTAAATTTTCTGAATGTTTACATTTTGCAACCACTTTCATGCGTTCAAGAGCCTTCTAAATGTTTGTTGATAATGTAATATTCGTCAATTCACTTGGTATTGTTTGCTTGTATCTTCCCATTGTTGTTTAGGACTTCGATTGATCAGTCTCTTGTTGGCATATGTGCATCCTGTACGGATTGCCTCGATATTGCCTTAAGTCACAAGCTTTATAAATATATTTTATTCATTTTGTAATGCTGTGTCATCAATATGGCAAAGCAACGGCCGCATTCCTACAACTGAAGAACATATGGAACTCAAAACAACTTTCAACCAATATCAAAGTCAGAGTCTTCAATATGAACGTCAAGGCAGTTCTACTGTATAGAGCTGAAACTTGGAGAACTACAACAACCACCATCAAGAAGGTACAAGTATTTACAAATAGTTGTCTACACGAGATACTCAACATCCATTGGCCGTATATTATCAGCAACAGCCTACTATGGCAGAGAACAAACCAGCTTACAGCTGAAGAAGAAATTAAGAAAAGACGATGAAAATGGACAGGACATACAATACGCAAATCATCAAACTACATCACGATGCAACTTGGAATCCTGAAGGGAAGTGGAAAAGAGGAAGGTCAAAGAACACATTACGTCGGGAAATAGAAGCAGATATGAAAAGGATGAATAGGAACTGGGAGGAGCTGGAAAGGATTGCCCAGGACAGGGTTGGATGGAGAATGCTGGTGAGTGGCCTATGTTCCTTCGCGAGGAGTAACAGGCGTAAGTAATTAATTAATTAAGTGTCATCAATAATTGCAACCACTAAGTGATGGGTTCGAACCTTACTCTACATATTTCGATTTGAGTGAACAAAGAGTATCACCGAATCTTATGAATAACATAAATCTGGTTTAAAGCCAAACAAATCAATATATATAGTAAATAATTTAGCTTACTTACTTACTGATCACTATATACGTAACTAACCTTAAGTACTATAACTTTTGAATAAAATATTATTATGTGATTGTTCAACTAAGCTTTATATCACTAATTTATTTACAGTAGAAAATACATAATTTGTAGATTAATTAAAATCTTCGTGTTTATTAAAAGTACATAAAAGGCAATAATTAAGAAATGAACTAAAAAGAAAAAAAAACAAAACAGGGGCCAAAGATCGAAATGATTTATAAATACTAAACTATATCATTAATTCCAATGTTGCATTGCTCTATGAGTTTTTTATTATGCTGATAAATTACATCATGCGAATAACCTATGAATTTATTTTGTGATAATTTCATAGGGTATTCATTAACGAACGAACGAACGAACGAAAATAAAAGTAAAGAACTCCAACAATCATTAAATAAGTAACGAATGATTTTGTTTAAAGTTTTCATTTTATTGCTACCTTTCGTTGTTTACAGTGAATCGATTACAAGGTCAGTGCTATCATAATTTATATATGAAGTTTTTCTATTGTATTGTACAGGATTCAATTACATTCATCTCTTCATTTAAACTTATCTTATCCTGTATTGAATCATCAATGGAATTTATCAATTAAACAATTCAAAAATAAATGGTTCCAAAGACTGATATCATCAAAGAATGGAATATATACTGAATATTTAGAAAATTACCAAAATGTAAGTTCATAATTAACAATCGACTTAGAATAAATTTCTTTTGGATCTCTGTCTTTTTTTGGCTTTTATCTTTCTGATATACGATTTATTACAATCAAATTTTTAGATTGAATATTATGGAGAAATTTCTATCGGGACTCCACCTCAAACATTTTATGTAATATTCGACACAGGATCACCATATTTATGGATACCATCTAAAATGTGTGATTCCAGTGATTTAGCATGTCAAGTACATCATAAGTATGATAGTTCGAAATCTTCAACTTATAAACCGAATGGTGAATTATTTTATGTCCAATACGGCACTGGAATAGCATCAGGAATTTTAAGCTCAGATTGTGTTCATGTAAGTATGTATATATTATTTATTTTATTTTAAAAAATAATAATCATCTAGATCGGTTCACTGAATATTGTAGATCAAACATTTGGTGAAGTTACTCATCAACCTGGTCAAGTATTTATAAATTTTCATTTTGATGGAATTATGGGTATGGGATTTCAACAAAGATCACAAAATTCTAATCCAACACCTATATTTCTGAATATGATTGAACAGCGATTAGTAGATAAACCTGTATTTGCAGTTTATTTAAATCTGTAAGTTAATGATAATCCAAAAGAATTGTTTATTTGGTTTGAAATTTTAAGTGATTATTTGTTTTAATATTAGTTCAGTTAGCATCCTGAAGTAAAATTTAGAATACACATTTTTATTCAACTAAATAATAGAGAGGACTTATTTGTATATATACTAATTTTTCGTAATAGATAACCATATTTTCTTTAGTAATGTGTTTCATACTTGTACATGTTCCATTTAATCAAATGGTATACTTCATATATGAATTTATTTATTTGAACACATAAATATTGGTACAAGAGGGCACCAAGTATATATGCGTCACACCATATCTGTGTGTGTGGGCTGTGATACTTCCCGGGTGCCCAAAACGAAGCAGGTGGTTTTCTTAGGGAGCCACACGCCGAGCCTTCGACCTAAAGGTCTAACCCACAAGGCAGTGGAGCATCGTAAGGAGATGCAGTCCCATGGAAGCCGGTGACCAAGGAATTGGTTCATACGCCATTTGTTCCCGCAGGATACTGGAGCCAGCCCATGTGCGCCATTGGTTTGGAATCCGGTTAAAGCGCCGTACATTCGCTTTTCGTCCTCTCATTTTCGTAAACAACACCCCTGACACGAGAAGGCAGTGAGTAGGACTTCCCTGGCAGAGGCTGTATACGCATGACCGTGTGAGAGCATTTCGAGAGGCAGGGAGGGCCCACCCCACTCTCAGCCATACCAGGGCATTTGGGGGCTCATATATGAATGCACTAATATGTATAGATTGATTATGTGTATACTTCAATTTTTCTTCAAAGAACTTATTTTTCGATGTACTTTGAATGATTGATTTCGTGTTTGTTGATTTTAATTTCACCAATCAGTAATGAAGATAAGACAACTAGTGGAGAAATAATGTTTGGTGGGATTGATGATAGATATTATACTGGTGATTTAACTTATTCAGACGTTGTAAGTGAAGAATATTGGATGATTAAAATAGATGGGTAAGTGATTGCTTTAAAAAATAATTCTACCTTATGAATATATCTTTTCAAATAAGCAAGCTCATTCGGAGAAATTCCGAACCTAAGATAAAAAATCCCAGTGATTTCATTAAGCATCACCCCAAGTACCCTTTCTACTGAATACAACAAAGTCTAAGGTGTGGCTACCGGAGTGCTGTGTTTTATGACTGCTACTGAAAAGTACATAAACATATATATAAACCATTTGAGTATATTTTAATACGAATTTACAATGTTAATTTCGGATTAGATTACATATGATAGGAGAATCACCACTTTTCCTAAATCCCTAATCCTGAAACAAATCCTAACTTGATGGCACTAAAGTTTATGAACGAACGGATTAGACAGTGCCTCTTTTGTTCTTGAGCGAAATTCATCTACACATAAGGTGACAGAGGACTTATGACTGATGTCAATTTGTGATAGAAACACTGACCCTATACCCCTAATCTTTACCTTAAATCCTTAACCCTAATCAAGGACAATATTGAGACTCATAAAAATCTATTTGGGTCTTGGTAATTATTTGAGAAAACCGATAATCTATGACCATAAGAACGAATTTATGTGTTTTTTTTCGATTTATAAATATGTAAAATTTATGTAGTTTGTAATATGATCATTTTCAGTACGAAAAACTATTCATTTACAAAGACTGTTTTCTGATTGGTTAAGAAATGACATAATTTGTGATAGTTATTTTAAGCTCGTCCCTATATTATGCTCTTGACAATAAGACCTAGTCAGTCCCAAGGAACATTTTTGCTCAAAAGATTGACTGGATAGATCAGTGAAAATTGAAACAACGAAAATGTTTTTCTTGGGTGACTATAATTTATGTACGAACCAATCAGATTTACGATAGTGAGTCTTGGGTTTTGGCGCAAAATTCATTCATCCATATGGCTAAATAGTATTTTGGAATTATAGCTGATGTCAGTTTGTGGTGAAAACCCTAACTTTAATTTTAACCGTTTTTAGACTCGACTAGGTTGCTGAATTTTCGAGAGGTCACTCTGGTGTCACTCAAAAGTTGTCCACAAACTATAGTCTCACCGCTTTTATTTTAGTAATGTACTGGAAAATAGATCATAAATTAGAACTTTAAAAGAGCAAAGAATCAAAAAGGGAAAGCATTTTTGGTTAATGACATTTCTTATGAGTAATTCATTATGCAAAAAACAGTGATTGAAACTTAAAAAAGCATCTTTTACACATATTTAAATTTATTAATCATGGAAATCTTTTACCAAATGCTAAGATTTTTTTCACTTCATCTTGAAAATGTTGAAAGTATATCAATCAACGATAAAATATTTTGTCCAAGTGGAAGTACCGCACTAATCGATACGGGTACAGCTTTAATATCAGGTCCAACTGAAAAAATTAATAATATAAATAAATATCTTGGAAGTATACAAGTATCTAATAATGAATACATTGTGGATTGTAATAAAATTCACAAGTTACCAATAATCGAAATAAAGATTAATGGCAAACCTATTCAATTGAAAGCAGATGACTACATTGTTGAGGTGAGAAAACATTACTTGTAGTAATTGTGTGTAATTGTTTTAAAGTTGGTTAACAAATGTAATTCATATAACAGACATTTCAGATGTAACTCTTAAAGACCAGTTCAATCTAATAACCCAAGTCTTGCATGGATTACCAAAATATTCAGTCTATTGTTTACAATAATAATCACAAATTTTTTATTAATTGTTTCAATATGTAGTAGTTACTTTACTTATTGATCAGGTTTTATAGCTGATCAAGTAATCAAGTAGGGTATTGCATTTATAACATGTAAGGTAGTTTTTTTCACTTAGAAAACTAATAGTAGAACACAAGATTCAACAGCAATCCTAAGTTTTTGTCAGTAATCTCATTTGTGGGACGTGGTGCATACGACCTTGACTTTATTCAACATGGACATACATTTAAACAATCCCATTTTGACGAGAAGAAAATTAATTACAGGTACACAGAAAAAAAATATTTTGAATTTTACTGTGAATAATTTAAATAATCAAACAATTAGTTCTGTATTCTACTACTTCTAAATGGTAGTATATTTACGTTAAGGCATGTGTTCCATAATAATCTCACTAACATCATCCAATCTCTTGTATTATATTGATGTTTTATATTTTCCATTTGTCTGACAAAGTATTGATCTTAATTTTCGAGTACTCGGTAGATTTTTCTTAGGCTTAAATATATATCATTAGAGAACAGACTATATAGCCATGTGATTAGATGTTAAGTTGGCAAAACAATCAATAAAAATGACTTGAGAACACTAATGCCAAAGTTCTAGTGTGACGCTATTTTATTCATTAAGTTGATTTATAGATCATGATACGAATTTAATAAGTTTGGTTCCTGTAATCGTTTATGGTTAACAAGTAATCTAGCTTAGGAAAAATAACATCAAAACTATCTTACTGAGTTAGAAATCCTTATTCTATAGGTTCATTGAAGCTTTTGAGTCAGGAGAAATTTTACTGTATGGTCACCAATCACTGAACAACATTCAACACTATGTTGAGCAATTCTCTTTCAGTCAGTCAGCTACAACGTAGGACCAGGCACATATATCCATCGGTCCAAGTTGCCATACCTCATTAACACAACAAGATGGACACCGGATTCATTAAAGTAGTTAATTCAGAGGTGGTAATATATAAAAGAAAGATTGCAATAAGGATATAGTACAGGAAGAAAGAATTAGTACGTAGAAAGAAAGATATGAAGCGGTTTTAATCTCATAGTTTAAAGGAAGAAAAAGAGTGTATACACCTACACCATTGTGATCGATCCTGAGCCATGTCACCCAGCGTCTCCAACCATTGATTGTGATAGTCACGCGGACCCCAACCAAGTGGTCTGCATCTAGCAACATGGCTCAGACTAGAAGCTAGTGGCTTCAAGCACTGATGCCACGTTTTGGTTTGGCCGCCCCTAACTTTCTTCCAACCATTTCCAATACCGGATAGCATTGCACGTCGTGGTAATCGGTATTCAGGCATACGTAACACGTGGCCCGACCATCTCAGTCGATGAAGATTCATAACCTCATCAACTGATTTACCATCATTTCCTAATACCCTGCGTCTAACCTCACTATTACTTACCCGGTGATCCCAGCAGACACCAGCAATATTTCTAAGGCATCTGTGGTCAAATACTAGTAGCTTACGAGTACCTTCTACTCTTAATGGCCATGTTTCGCTGCCGTAAATTAAAACATAACGGACTGCCGCGCAGTATACTCGTCCTTTTATTGATAGACGGATATCTCGCCTTCGCCACAGGTGACGTAAGTTAACAAAAGCCAAGCGAGCTTTTCGAATCCGTGTTGAGATTTCGTCAGACACCAACCCATTAGGGCTGATCAGACTTCCAAGATAAGTGAAGTTGTCAACGCGTTCGACTACTTCACTCCCTATTCTTAGTTCAGGTGTTAACGCAGACCAGTCCTGAAGCAACAAATTGCATTTAGAGGGAGAGAAGCGCATTCCAAACATTCTGGCATTGTTGCTTAGTGCTACCAGAAGACTCTGCATTTTGTCAGCGTCTTCACCAAACAGGACTATATCATCTGCGTATTCTAAGTCGATAAGTGGACCTCCTGGATGGAGATCAATACCCGAGAACTCAGTCGACGAGAAAGTTATTTCCATCAGTAGATCTATGATGAAGTTAAACAAAAATGGGGAAAGTGGACAGCCTTGACGGACACCACTTGAGGTTGCAAAAGTAGATGGCAGTTCGCCATAAGCTCTGACTCGACTAGTAGTGTTCGAGTAAAGAGCCTTTACAAGGTTTATGT
The DNA here is from genome assembly GCF_000699445.3 of Schistosoma haematobium. NCBI lineage: Eukaryota > Metazoa > Platyhelminthes > Trematoda > Strigeidida > Schistosomatidae > Schistosoma > Schistosoma haematobium. Next base: position 31,309,689 of record NC_067198.1, on the reverse strand, counting down.
ACTTCTGGGGTACGCCTTTCAATGACAGACACTGCCACAGAATCTCGCGGTCTACAGAGTCAAATGCTGTTTTTAAGTCGAGAAAGACCACCATTGTCGGACACCGATAAGTATGCCTGTGTTCTAGAATCTGACGAATGGTGAATATGTGGTCGATGCAGCCACGAACAGGTCTGAAGCCAGCTTGGTTCTCTCGTGTTTGCAGTTCACGGGTCTTAGTTAGGCGTCTGATAATTATCGGGGCTAGTATTTTAGATATTATATTAGTTAAACTAATCCCTCTGTGGTTGTCACAGGATGATTTTGACCCTTTCTTATATATTGGGACGATAAGTGATTGTGACCAGTTAGATGGGATAACGTCTAACTCCCAGATCTTAGCTAAAATATTAGTCAACCTAATCGCTAAAATTGGACCACCATCCTTAAAGACTTCTGGAGCCAGTTCATCTGGACCAGCTGCCCTTCCTCGTTTCAGATTAACTATAGCCTTTTGAACTTCTGCTAGAGTTTGGGGACCTGCTTCAATGTTCCATTCACACTGTCTGGGGATGGAGGGTAGTTATAGAGTAGCTGAAGGCCAGTTGAACTGTTCTCTGAAATGTTCCGCCCATCGTTCTAAACGTCTGGACTGAGAGCAGATGAGTATCGTCTTTTTCCGGTATAATCTCACTTACACTTGACTTATTAATTCCAGTTTATTTTATTAGTCTGTAAAGCTGTCTTGTGTTCCCTATAGTCGCCGCCTTTTCCATCTCTTTTGCTTTCATTCCCCATCACTGCTCACGGTCGTTTCTTAGACTTTTTCTTAACCTAGATCTGATTTGTTGTCGCCCTTCATCATGTTCGGAACCTGATGGGACGAGTTTGCGAGAATCCATCAGTGTGATAGACTTTGAAGAAATCCACTGGCTCTTTGTAACTCTGTGGTTTAATTCGCTAATAGGTGTCACTGCTGTTTCCACAGCTGCTTGTATGTCTTTCCAAGCAACATCTGGGTCAGCCTCGTCTCCAGAACTACCTAATCGTGACCTCAGTTGTTCCTGGAACCTACTTTTGGTTTTCTTGTTACTCAACTCAGTTCTAATGGGTCTTTTTGGTGTAGCTTTTTTGCGTCCAGTGAGGCGCAAGCAGATGCGTCCCCGTATTAGGGCGTGGTCGGAGTCCAAGCAGGTACTCCAGAATGAGCGACAATCTTCTACCGACCCTCTCCAACGATGACTGATGGCAATATAGTCTATTTGAGTCCATCATTGGTTTGGTGTAGGGGGTCGCCATGTTAGACGATGTCTCTCCTTATGCTTAAAATTTGTGTTTGCTAAAAATAAACGACTGTCTGAGCACAGTTGCAGCAGACGGTCACCATTATCTGTTCGTTGTGCCGGAATACTAAAATACCCACCTAAATGCCTTTCTGTTTGGTTTAAACTACTTATCTGAGCATTAAAGTCACCCCCTATAAGTACTATGTCTGACCGTTTAGCTTTCTGCAGAAGTTCGGACAGCTTTCTGTAAAATTCATCTTTCACATCATCTGAGCTGCAGTCAGTGGGAGCGTAGGCAGAAACGACGAAAAGGCAATGACGTGTGTCCCTATCCTTCCGAGTTCTTACGGAGCCGTTTAGCCGAACAGCACATAGACGACTGTTGACGGGGATCCACTGTAGCAGTGCTTGTTCCGCCCTCATGCTTAGTGCTATCCCTTCTCCTGCCAGTCCACGAGAGCTGGCCGTCGGGTCACCAGATACACGTAGGGTGTATCTCGTTGGCTCTCCGTTTTGTGGAGGTGAGGTCGAGTGAATGACTACACTGGGATCCTGTATGCCTGTTTCAGAGACAGCATACATCAATGGTACGAGATTCTAGGGTTCTAACCAAAGGAGCCTGTTGACCGATTTGAAATAGGGTGCGTACATTGAAGGCTGCAATGTATAGCTTGGAGCGAGGTTTCAGTAGACCTGGGACAGTGCTTCGAGCACTAGAATCGTTGGCTATGGTGACACTTGAGGGGGAAGCCGAAAAAGGAAGTTTAGAGTTGAAAGTCGATGTAGGAGGAATAATAGGAATTGAAGAGGGAGGTTGATTATGAATACAGTGGTCTTGAGCGCTGTTAGAGATATGAGGGCAGTTATCACTTCCCGGTTGCCCACACCGAGGAAGCGTTCTTCTGGAGGTACCTGAAAAGGAAATTGGATTAGAGGTGGTCTTAGTGACCTGGGAGCGTGACCGCAGTGCCCAAGGGACAACTGCTTGAGGTCGGTCACACGCGAACTTTTTATGGGTAATTTTTGTGTTAGCTCCGCACTTGCTGAGACCTTACCGCCGGAAACGGATATCAGTGGGATAAGGCGAGGTGTGCATTTTTAAGGCGGACCTTTTCTAACCCCACCTCTCCTTGCGGGAAGGCAGCATCGCTGTCATGTTGGTTGTCTGAAGGAAACAACTTACTGCTATCACACCTCTGTACAGTCAGCAGTACGACTTCGCCTTCGAACCTCGGGTTTGTTGCTTTTAGTCTTACCGCTCTTCAGCTGACCTATCTGACATAGTAGGACCTTGAGGAACGGTTGTTCCAGCCAGTATAGCTCGGTTGCTTCATCACGATAGGCAAGCCCGACCACCACGTCAAGGTAGCAACAACGGTCGGGTACCTGCAACCTCTGAAATAGAAGTCAACGACTTTTATTTATTAATTTATCACTATAACTACTAAGCTAAGTAAAACATAATTACTAAACACTGTAGTTAGTCGTAGAAATGTAATGGATTTCCAATTTATATTGGTTGGCACCCACTGTTTAAGGATCTCTGCAAACCTTAATGAAACCGATACTCACCTAGAGATCCTGATCCAAGTTGCCAACATCTGTAGTCAGAAAAGTTACCACTAGATTTTACAAGTTTTCTTTATTCTTTGAATCATCTCTATTAATAAAATTGTAATCTCTATGATCTCCAAGTACGTTTATCCATTTCAACATTTATATTTGACATATCTTATAAAAAAATTACTCCTGTCTATGCTTTACATCATATGTTGCTCACTAAGTTATTTGACATTTGTATATCTAAAATCATATGGATGAACTTAGTATTTACTAATGGCTGAAAGTTATGCCTGTTTATTTGTATGTTTTCTGTAAATCTTTCAGGTTCTATTCTGTTCACAAATACAGGTCTTAAGTTGAGAAAGTTCATTGCGATAAACTCTATTTACACAGATAAGTCGAACATCACGAATCTACAACTTCATACTTGTTGCCATCTGTCAGTGTAAGCACTCGTAAATTTCTTACTCTTGTAGTTCATCTGTGCATTGTGTAACAGAGCATACCAATAGTGATTCGTTGGGAAGCTTCATCGAGCTTTTTTCTGTTTTTGGTTTGCGAAAACTATACTTTTTAGATAAACGATACTCACTTAATCGCTTGTCTTTGGAGTTTTTCTAATTTAGAAGATCCTCTGAGTGAAAACTCAATTTGAAATGGAATCATTCAATCACCAGATATTAATTAATTCATAAATAATAAATATAAACTTAACAAATACAAAGAGTGCATGACATCCACCAAAATATTTGTGGCTTATATTATATGAGTTGAGGTGTTTACTTTATAGAAGTTTAAAACAATTTTCAGTTGATTAGCTAACACTTCAGTAGCAATGAAACTTTAAAAAAATTGATCAAAAATTATTTATAAATGGTAAATGTTTCAAGCTAGTTAACTGTTTGATGTGGACTACATAACTGGTAAATAGAAATTACTATAAAATCAATCATAAAAATCAATCCATATAAAAGTTTTGAGTAAAAATAACAGTATTTCCTTGTTATATCTTATTATTACTAGAAAGTTTCAAACGGTTCACGAATTTGCAGGACTTGCTTCATTGGTACTGACTTCTCAAGTGGCCCGTTATGGGTATTTGGGGATGTACTTTTAAGAAAAGTTTATACAGTATTTGATGTTGGTCAACGGCGAATAGGAATTGCCGATGTCGCAGAAGAGGTTAAATCCTCGTGAACAAAAATAATATTTGTGGGATAGTCAATAACTCTCTTTCCGGTTTCTGAAGTAATATCGCTGAACTGAATTATCTAGTTAACAATATATGAAACGATAAAAAAACATCTTTTTTATTTTAAGTGATTTTGCGATTACCGTTTCTATTTTACTTATACTGCATTGTTGTTTGCTTTTTCGTTTTCTCAGTTGTATAAATAAGCAAAAAAACATTGGAAACTTTCTAATTACTATTAAGCGGTAGCAGTTAAGACTGCCGAAGTGAACATTTACAAATGTTTACTAGTTTACATCAAACTCATCAGTCCTAGATAACTGTTGAACCGTCATATGGCGAAATATCTAGTGTTGTAGTCGTTAAAATGAGAAATTACACAAAATATTAGCGATAGTACAATAATACACTGAAATAATCGGAATTGTCTGATGTCTCATTCACGGAAATCAACAAGAGGGTATCTATTCAATGTTGTATATTAAAATAGGTACTTTGGTAGAAATATTAAATTATGTCTCCTGAAATTTATAACGAATGTTCCAGATATAAAAAAATGTGATAAAAGGACTAGATATGACGTTCTATGTACAGGGAATTATCAGTGTAATTAGATCTTATGGTCTGTTAGGATATATGCTTAGTCATAAGTACAGGCCACTCACCAGCATTCTCCATCCAACTCTATCCTGAACAATCCTTTCCAGTTCTTTCAAGTTGCTACTCATCCTTTTCATGTCTGCTTCCAATTTCCAACGTATTGTGTTCTACAGATTTCCTCTTTTACGTTTCTCTTCAGCTCTCTAAGTTAGCGCTTGCCTTGTGATGCAGGCTGGTGATTTCTGTAATGTATGTTCTATCCACTTCCAACGTCACTTCCTAATTTCATCGTCAGCTAGAAACTGGTTTGTTCTCTACCATTGTTTGTTGTTGTTGATGATATCCGGTCAACAGATACCGAGTGCCTTGTGTAGACAGTTGTTCTTAAATACCTGTACTTTATATGATGGTTGTAGTGGTTCTCCACATATGTAGGAAGCGATTTCCTACAGATTCAACTCTAAGCTAATCTCTAGACTGTCGAGTACAGAGCCTTGGTTTAGCCAAAGTCAGAACAAGCAAGCTATTTGGCTAGATAAACTTTATCTGTTTCTAAAACATAAATTAACATCGTTAGTGTACAAACAAACAGTACGGTCTATTAATACAGGGAAAAACAGAGACAAATAACATACCGAACAGTAGCCAGAGAATAGGGAAAATAAGTCAACAAGCCAGTATTGTTTTACAATGAACATTAAACCGTGATCGGTTAATAAAGAGATACAGTCGTACAAGGTCAAAAGGAGTTGATGTGGTGGTGGGCGTTTACCTTATTATTGGTGGGTTCGTCTATCAATCACATTTTACACTCCCCCCGAAACGCGCACCACGTCCGTTGTCCAGGGTCGTGGTCGCCGTCAGACAGCCGGCTCCTTCTAGTAGACATAAGCGTCGTACGTCCCGAACAGTTTCTTCGTTTGCGGTTCTCAATTTTGCCGTACGAACTTGTCCGTCAGAGCCATAGCTTACTTGTTCGACAATAGCTTTGGACCATAGACTTCTCAGTGAGCCAACATTGTTTAATAACACTAAGTTTCTCGAAGACTCATCCATCAATACCTTCTGAAACAATAGTGATCGCAGAATTCTTCTTATCGACTTTATGATGCGTCCCCACACACCGTCTCGTTGACTAGACCTCGAAAGTTTAAAGCGCCATTCACAACCTCTCTCTAAAAGGGCATTTACTGTCTTATTCTGATTCCAACTACACATGATCTGTCTAAGAATAGCATTGGATCCTATAGAACTACCAGATGCACCCTTACTCTTGTTCACAACTCGTACAAGGGCGCCTTTCTCAACACCATCCTCGATACCACGGCGAATATGTGCTACCTGCTTCTTCAGGGTCTTAGTTACTGGCTTCTTCGTTACAGTGGTCTTCGGCTTTTTCGTAGTCTTCACTTTCAGTTTGATGTCCTTCTTTTCCTTGAGCTTTCTTAGAGTTGATTTGGATTTATTAGCAGATGATGCTTCAGTTTTTGGCTTAACAACCTTATACTTAGTTAATAAAAACGAACAATGAACTTGACGAGAGACATCTTCGGAACGAGTATACTCCGCAACACCATATGCAGATTCTGATAATGCTATACGATCTTCCACAGACATCGATGAAGTACGACTAAGTAGGTCTTTGAATTCAGTTGAATACGATTGTTCAAACTTATCCTCTATTTCCTCTTTAGCTGAGAGGTGATTGAGTACACGATTGCTTTTACAGGGTTCCCCATAGGAACCGAACAGCGTCCAACCTAACAGAGTCTTCACGGCGAATGATTCATTCGGCTTTCCAGTTCTTACCTCTTTCATTTCGTGTACACTCGGTGCGTTGCACCCGATCAACAGTTCGACATTCTCACCCTCTACTCTAGGAAAACTTATGTCTTTTAGATGCGTCCAGGATTTCATTTGAGACGTCGTTGGTACCGTCCTGCGCAACATAGGTAATCTCTCGACTGTCCATACGTTTGGGATTCTAAATGACGAAGACGAGTCTAAGGAGGAAACCTCTAGTTGAACCTCTTTACACTGAGTTGTGGAATGGTTATCCGACGTTTTCAACGAAATCGTCTTAGGCTCTCCTTCTAAATTCAACCTTTTAGCTAGATCTTCTGTAATAAGAGAGGCATCCGACCCACTATCTAAGAAGGCGCAAGTCTGTGCTACCTTTTCTCCATTTCTTACCAGTACAGGCACTATTGCTAATGCTGCTTGTTTCTGTACACGCTCAACACTTTTCTCCGTACATAGCTGGGTGTTAATGTGTTCATCAATATTAGAATTCCTTGGTTCTTCCCGCAACTCGTGTAACAGGGTATGGTGTCTCCAGCCACACCCTTCGACAACACACGACCTCGGCGATCGACAGTTTTTTTGCTACGTGGTTTGCCTTCAGGCATACATTACACAACTTGTGTCTAAGATCGAATTCCTTCCTTTCTCTAACATTCTTGTTTTTAAATTTCTGACAATGATCTAAAGAATGATTACTGGAGCACTCCTAAAAATCGACACAAGCTATCGCCATAGTATGTAGAAAGATTTTCGTATGCATGATGTGTAGAGACTTACTTTTATGAAAAGAATGCGATTGGTATAATGGAAACAGTTATTATTATAACCAATTGTACCAGTAATTGTTTTACTGTACCTGTTTGTTTAAGTGTACTAAAAACACATATCCTTCCGTTGACTGTGATTTTGCACATATTCGCGTACGCTTAATAGTCCACCTGTAAATTTTGGCACGATCTCGGTAGTATTTCAATACCACGAGATTGCCAACAAATATATCTTATTACAACCATCAACTGCCTCCTGGTTTTTGGCCTACGGAGGGATCCGACCTAATAACTGGCAAGTAAGCTTCCTGTAGTGGTGATCATAGTCGATCGTGACTCGACGCCACAATACAGATGTATGCAATCTTTCTCTTCTGACCGGGACAACTAACTTCATACACTTACCACACACCATTTTTACTGTCTGAAGGGTAACTATTGGAAACTACAAGAGTCAGGGGGGCATTTATGACAGAGACTGATCTATTTATAGAAAACGAGTTGAAATTGATTAGGCATTTCACTCAAAGGAATACCCGCAAACAGAAAACCCTCTAGTTCAAAACCTAACGTATTTTCAAATTCAACACTACAGTTTATTTTATAAATTATGTCATTTATTGACTTTCTCGCATCTGTCTCTCTAGGAGACCTGCGTATGACTTTGCTCACTCTTCTCATAGCATTCCGCAGCACCCAAGAGAGATACTTCTCTCGGTTTGGATATGGTCTGTTCTGCTGCACTGAGGGAAGCAGCTTCAATCCTAGCAACACCGCTTATCTTGCAGTTCTCACATTTACTAAGCCGAGGAACATTACCGGAAATTTGGAAGCTGGCTCAGTTCACATCAATTTTCAAAGTAGGTTGACACAGCGAGCCTTCAAGCTACTGACCGGTGGTGCTTCTCTCTATACCCTCATAAATTATGGTGTCCCTCGTATGCGATGGTCTGCACGATTATACCTAGGCCAAAATGGACCTCCAGTTCAGTTTGCCTTATTTTTCCTACTTCGCAGCTGTATCAGTTACATTTTCCACCCTATTTCTTCACTTGAAGTAGACAAATAACTCACTGGACCTATCGATACTGTTCAAGTAAACTCGATTGCTAAGAGACACTCACTACCACCCTAAAAGGTCAAGCGAACCGCACAATCGACTGCCAACTGCTAGTGGTCTCGCATCTGTGAAGCCTGTTACCCATGTGAGCTTCTTCCTGTTTATTCTTTACCAGCTTTTTACTCTTCTGTACATTATATTGACTAACAATTAATATTATTTCTCCACTCGTTACCTTATATACAACTCATATACTTCTATACTTTTCTGCCTGATTTAATAAACAACTATTCTACATTATACCCTTCTCAATGCTTATACTCTGATTGGCAAACTATACTTTATACTATAGTCAATTAAATCACTGCATCGATGCCTTATCCACAGTCCATAACTTGTAACTGCCTGATAAGCCTGTAAAATCGTACTTATAGAAATAGTGTTTTCCAACAAGTTGTGGAACACAGAGGATTGTGTGAGGTATGACATATATCATCAAATAAGCTTAAATGAGCCTAACATCACAAAAAGAGGGATGGTGGAGTTACTGACCACCAAGCATTGATGGTGAGGGCGATAACTTCAATCCACCCGTGTTTATGGGGCAGAACATTTTGAATGTATCAGGCTCTCTATGATTGAGAATAAGTCAATCAATCTGTGATATATATTGTCTTCCTACGCTCACCACTCAGACTCATGTTTCCAATTTTATGCTGGATTAGCTATTCTACTAAGACAACCTTTAACATACTAACTCGGACTTTTACACTAGGCTTGTGTGGCTGGCATCGGATGGACAAAAAAAGATAAAAAATTAGATAATAAAAGATGTAGTTATTATTATTCTTAACATCTCACCCTCTATATACACACTCCCTTCTAGTAAACCGCTTTCCTTGTACCAACCTTGACTTCCCTTCCTCCATGTGAGCTTCCCCCAAATTGTTAAGCGCCACAACTCATTGTTCTTTATTACTACATTCTCTTATGTGGAGCCTTCGACTTCATTTCAATCTAACAAGAGATGACATGAATATAATCTAATTTATTATACCTCTGTCTGTTCTACTATACACTGTTAAGCAACGTTTGGCGTTCATATCCAAGTGCCTTGCTGCTCTTCTATTTCTCTTTTTTCTTCTTTAGAATCTTGCTCTGAGTGCACAGCTATGGAACTTCTGACGTTTGGAACAAATCTGACGTACGCGTCTCTTCAAGGTCATGGCTTACAGAAAGCGCTCTACGAGTCTACTTTACAACAACTATAAACTTAGTAAGTTGGGAAGCATGTAGTGCGCCAACGAATGTTGTAATATATAGATCATGCCTGTAAAACTGGCATGTACCTGCACACGCAGAAATATATTATTATTATTATATTTCTTTTCACTCCAACCGTACGGTTCCAGAAAAGGTCACTCTTGTATAACCAACGTGCTGACTGTGGTTAACAGATGAACAACCATCCTTGATCACGAGAGGAAGGCTGACGTCATTTATCTTGACTTCTCAAAAGCTTTTGATAAGGTGAACCATATGTGTTTTATGGATAAGCCCAAACGATTAGGTGTCAAATCACCTTTAATTGATTGGCTCACTTCATACATAAAAATCGACATTTTAAGGTTAGGGTTAACTTAAATTTCTCCCAGGCCATTGAATGTCCTAGCGTGGTCCTCCAAGGCTCACTACTAGGACCTCTTTTTTTCTTGATTTATATAAACGATCCTCCCTAACAGGTATCGTCTGACTTATTACGTTTTGCTGATGATGTGAAACTTTGGAGAGAGTTACGCAACCAAGAGGAACTACTGGCACTTCAAGAGTATCTGACTAGACTTCAGATGATAACGGACTTTTAACATTTAAAAGTGTAAAGTAGTCCATGTTGCAAACTACAGCTACAACTAAGGCGATTTCCCTCTAGAGGTATCACAAGTTGAAAAAGCTTTAGGATTGATGGTACCCTAGGATTTGAAGTCTTACACCAACTGCGATAAAAATGCATTCCGAGCAAATCTTGGAACGGTAACGTTGAAGAGCATTTCAGCTTGTTTGACGGAAAAAGTTTCCACATAATCTTCAGCAGTTTCATTCGTCCCCATTTAGTGTACACTCCAAAAGTATAAGGACACTTGGGAACGTACCCAACAGCGAGCCACGAAATTAGTTCGAGGACTCAAAGTCAAGCCTGATGAAGAGATTCTCCATTCACTAAACCTTTACCCATTAGTGTACAGGCATTTCAGAAGTGACCTTATGGCTTACAGTATCCTTAACACTTCTGGACATCCCCTTAAACACTTAATTAGGCTCAATTCCAACACAAAACTTAGCGGTATTACACGGAAACTGGAGACACAACTAAGCAGAATGGACTTTAGACACAACTTCTACTTCTTAAGAGTTGTTAAATGCTGGAATTCGCTGCCAAATGAGCTAGTCCAAGCAAATTCCCAGGAGTCGTTTAAGAAAAAGACTTGACATACTCCTAAGGACTAAGATTAGTATCTTTCTATGATTCACCAATATTTTTTTTCCTCTTTGATCTATAATATGCCTAGGTTCCTGCCTGGAGGTATCGGTGATCCACTGCTACTAGATACGGAAACCCGTTAAGCGAAAGCTTGCTCTATTCCGTCCAAAATCGTTTGAACTGTTCTACAGCCCGGTACGTTCAACATTAGTGGTAACGATGGGGCGTGTTGGCGTTTCCATTCCGAAAGAACGGTTCCTACTATGTTTAAGCTTCATTTACTTATTTGCTTTTGCTTCTTTATACATTCAGCTTCCTGGCAAGTGTATGACAATTAACATAACTTTTTTTCAGGGTTATACAGTGAGAATGGTGTGACACCTATCCAAACTCTATCATTAAGTGGTAAGAGTATTCTTTAGTGACTACTTAAAATAGCCCCAAAGGATGCATCAGACTTAATTAAAAACCTAAACGTCGTACGGCTTGCTGAATTCTTGCAACTTGACTCTTACAAATGTCTTGAGCTTGTAACTGTTGTGGGCATTGTCTTGTCATTCCTGTCGAGTTTTTCCACAGCCTTCCGGACGGGGCCAGTTTTCCTAGCCCTGTGGGTGCTGTATCTTAGCGCCCTAAAGGTTTGCGTGGTTTTTCATTTATAACTACTTAACAGGTTGGCCAAACGTTTTTGTGGTTCCAATGGTAAGATTCAAAAGATTTCATCATGTTATCTTAGGGACATCTTACTTTTGGAGTCCGGCTTTATAGCAATTCTCTTATCAAGTTTCGGCGCAGTCATATCTCTTCCACGTATGGTCGCTAGTGATAAAATAGGTATGTGGTTGCTACGTTGGCTCCTATTTCGGCTAATGTTCTCATCTGGTGTGGTTAAACTGACCAGCGACTGTCCTACTTGGTGGGGTTTAAAAGCATTAAATTGGCACTATCAGTCCCAGGCATGTTAAATGGTTGATAATTTTTGTTTTTATTTCATTTACGTCTTGTAGTGTATTCCAACTCCAGTAGCTTGGTATGCACATCACCTCCCAGGATGGATTCATAGCCTGTGTGTCGCAGCTACATTCATAATCGAAATCCCATTGCCACTTTTGTTTTTCGTGCCTTTCCGAACTACACGTCTTGTATCATTTTATTCACAGGTATGTCCTCTAATAATGTAGTCCTTTTTACTTCGAAATGTGTTTTTAAAATTTGGAATTCCGAGCTCTATCCTCATATACTATAAAAATAGGTATGTCATTCTATTATCCGGCGTATACTTCTACTATTCCAACTTGCAAATTATTGGACGATGAAAAAGGCCGATGCTTATGAAGACCTGTATGTTACAACGACAATGTTCATATTTGGTTTTGTGTATTTTTGAACCTTATCTTTCTGCCTACTAATCAAAGAAATGATAACAATGCATACAGTTGTTCGTGCACTTACTAACTGTCAGTCTGTGTCGTGTTTGGAGGTTTAAGTCATCAAATTAGGGTCCATGAAATTATCTCAACCTATCTTTTGAGATTAGGAAGTGACCTAAAATAAGTTTCATCTACAGTCCCACTCATTTGTTAGTCTCTCCTTGACTGGTTTAATATAATCCAATAACTCGTTATGCGATCCTGTCTGTTCCCTTAAAATAGTATCATGTTTGGCTTCCCATACTAGTCGGTACTATTTCACGTTCTGTCTTCCACATTATCGGTTTCTTCATTTTCTGTGTTGATGTAAAGCGTAGTAACTTAAGATGATAAGTATTCATACTAAGCCTAGGGCTGTTAATAACCTCATGAATGTAGTTTAGAAATCGTGTCTTTTCATTTGAAATGCATTTAATTATATTACCTGTCAGTCTGTATCATGGTAATTCTTGTAAATTGACTTGCATCGTCTAGTGATTTTCGGACTATATTACCAGAGTATTCACAAGTGTCTTTGATGGTTACAATTTGTGAATTATGATTGATTTTCTACTACGGAAATGTACGTACAACTTGGATTATGTAATGTTATCCAATCTGTAGACCTTTCTATATTTGAATCCTTTATAACGAATTCTACAGCCGTTCGATATATAAAAGTTAGTATCCATATTTGTTCTGTCCATCATATTTCCCGAATTGTTTGATTTGATGAATATGTGTTTTATTTAAGGTACTTCTGCAACTTTCGATAATATTGACGGGAAACTACAATTTCTTCAATTTGCTAACCATTGCTTTATGCTATTCCCTATTGAAAGATGATGACTTCAATCCTCGTGAGTTGTGTTTTAAAATGAATCATTTGAATGGTAGATGTCTACCCACTTATATTTACTATTTAACATATCAGAAAATGTTATTTTCGTGGTTCTTTGTTTGCTGATGTGCTGTTTATTACCCAGTCGCCTAAACTTAGTGAATTTGCTAAAGTTGTAAATTAGTAGCGATGTACTGTCTTCCAAGTAGCCTTATTAAAACACATTTGTGATATTAGTAACAAAGAATTACTAACTGTATACATTTTGGGAAGGACTCCATCAGTCAGTCAATTAACAACGTAGAACTTTGTACGTATGCACATCAGTTCGAGTTGCCATGCCACATTAGCACAGAGATACAATTGTCAATTCAAATCCCGTAGTAGTAGAGGTAGTATAATCCAGTGAAACAAATTTGGAAAGAGAAAAAAGGGACATGAAGAATTCAGAGGATTAAAATTTGGGAAACACAAAGACTGGATGCACCTGCGCCATTACAAACGATTTTGAGCCATGTCATCCAATGTCTAACCATCGGTTGCTATCGTCTCACGGATCTATAGAAACATGGTAAATGGGAGTTCACCGAGTTAAATTGAAACCAAGTATCTCATGTGAATGCTTTTGTAATCTTGAAGAATTCTCGTCTACTGTTACATATTTCACTGTAATACAGATTGTCAGTTCAATACAAGTTTCCTCACTTTGTCGGCTTCTTGTTTTTCCTTTTGAGTGCTACAGGTGTTCTAACCACCTACTGACAAAGGTTTATAAACCTCAGTTGATTTACCACCATCTTACACTATACGTCCAGCAATGACATCATTCCTTCTCACCATGCAAAATGCTTGATACATACTTTTAATTAACTACATGTAAACTGAACTGGTCTTTAGATCTGTAATCAACTTTCATAGTCGTAAAAACCAACTTTGGATCTCATCTGAACATAACGAATACTTTTATGTTATTGCAAAAACTAGTAATCATTTTATATTTTCGACTCACAATCACTGTACCTTATAACCATAAATTACTTATCTAACATATGATGACATACTAAGCATCCGGAGACAGTAAGACTCCCATACGTTTCGTAACGTATCGTCTGTGATCTCACTGTAAATAATATATATTATGAGAAAAACAAAGTAGTATTTGTATGTTGTTTTACTTTGTTAAATAGTATTTGACCAGTCATATAGTCGTTTGGCTCAGCGACTCACTGAGTGTTACAAAGCAATACATCCATTCTCGTGGGCAGCTATCATTAAGCTACATCATTTTTTCGTTTTGTCAGTTAATCAGCATTTAACCGCTTTAGCAATAAAGCCATGTTCACAACCGTGAAAAAACGATGGTTATAACATTACGTTAAAAACCTTTGCATATATCATTTATGTCCCCACTATAAAGTGACAAGCCCTTAACAAAATATTTTGTTAGATATGTTTTCCAAGTAACTCGTCTTCACCTTATTATTCATTTTGTGTGGATATTGCATAGGACGCAGACGAAAGTGGACCGTGTCTGGATTATTGTCTTTTGTGGCTTCATGGTTTCTTATCATCTCAGTGTTCGGGATCAGTGGTTATCTGCTCAATTTTTCCATTTCCAATTATTCAGTTAGTACCTCTGTCGGTATGTTCTAAGTTTTAGCTGATGTTAGGCCTAGTAACCAATGTATTTGCTGATAAACATTTGCTCTCAGAGTTTGTCACTAAGCATCGTTTTGGGAATCTGTATAGTTGCTTACTTATCATCAATTTGCATTCAAAGTCATAAGTGAACAATATATTAATGATCCTAGTACTGAATAACACAATTAATTAAAGGACCATTTTAGTTGCGTCTAAGCAGCCTTTTGCTTACAAATTATGCATTTGCTCTAAATCATTTACTCCCTTCATAAGTATGATCCAGACTTAATTACTAATTTAAGAGTAAGGGTTCTTTGTGATAGATAAAATTTTAAGTTTTATCTTGAGTGATAAAATGGATTCATAATAACTTTTTCGGCCCCCATGACTTCTGTTAATTGATTCAAGTATTGACTTTAATACTAACTACATGTAATATAGGACTGGAAAGTTATTCATAGTTTGAAAAATGTTATTAGTGCGTTTAATAAAGCTGTGTATGTATTACCGCCTAATGACTTTTGTGAATTTCTATGCATATTGTCATGAACATACCTTACATCTCGAAGCTTAATTTTATCCGTCTCTGTTTCCTACGAAGGTTGTACTTTGCAAAACGTCTTTCAGATAAGGCATGTAAGTTGAATGTGTTTTGTCGTTTTATCTAGCCGGAAACGATCGAAAAGTCGTATTTTACCTATAACGTATTAAAATAGTTGAAAGGAATTTGCATTTCATTGTTATACAGTAATCTTTATTCCAGTTGGATAAATGACTAATAAGATGTCTAGTCTGTGGGCTAAGTGGTATTAATTCAATTGTCTCAAAAGTATCGAACTCGTTGGCGTTCAAGATACACCGTGCTGATTAGCTCCACCACCGTAAAAATAGGCTAAATGCTTTCTGCCGATTAATTCTTACCAAGTATCAATAGTTTTTATTCATAAATTACACGAAGAGAATATAGGGATTTGTACGAATTTGATTGATAAAAGTCAAAACTGGATTCCATAAACTGACACAGTTGTTTATCACTACTTAATTCGTTTAGTTACTGCATATGAAATTAAAAGTATTATTTGTATCAGTCATCTTCAAGATTTACATTTCCTGTTGGAGTGAATGGACGCTATGCTTTTTAATACACACAGATCAGTTTTGAATCATTTCATATTACAGAAATCAAACCCAGCTCACCCTCTTGTTTCTCGTTATGGTGGATACCTATAGTTGTAAATTCCTTTACAAATCATCTGAAGCATAAGTTTATTGGTTGATATTCATGTTTTCTAGTTTCCAACACTTAACGAAGGTAATATGAACGAATTAACTAAACATTGCTTATATGAGTATTTCACTGTACTATTTATTTTTGTTAATGTTTTCTTACCAAACTTAGGTTTCACCAAAAAGGAGTTCGCTTGGTTCGTAAATACATATGTCAAATACAGTATTTCTTTTGGTGTCGCATTTTTCTGTGTAGAAGTTCTGCATAGTATAATTATGTAAGCTTCCTAGTGATTTATTTTTCCAATATGCTTGTTTCCATTTAATATCGATAATCATATATCAAATACATCATCTCCATATTTTTCATTTTGTTTTGTTCACCATATGTTTGGATGAATTTAACCTATAAGATCGATTTACTAAATGCACATAAATCTAATCGGTTAACTCGAACTTCGTAGTGTACCGTAATTAAAATAAGCAATTTGTACAATTATTAATAATAAACTCATTCACCAGCTATTTGGATATAAGCCTTCTCTAAGTGTGAGAGTTAGTGATACTACTTGATTGCTTGGGGCGGGTTTCGAACCTAGGATTTAGTGGGAGAAAGTTGAACGCCTAACCACTAAGCCACCTCTGTATCATGCGGGAGCAACATTTTGCGTTGATTTTCAGTAGAACCACACTTTATCTATGCTCTTTTCAACTTAAACAGCACAGCTCAATCCTGTAATCCAATCACACGACTAACAACAGCTCAGGTATACCATATCGTGTGGAAGACGATGATAATATGAGTGTAATATTTTTTAGCTGTATTAGTGTAATGAACAATAAATTGATTCCGTGAACACATCCTGTAAATACTACTAACCAGATTGATAAGAAACTTAACTGTTACAGTATTAATATCTTACTCTTGTATCACTAAATAAAAAGCCATAGAATATATTTTCATCAAACAACAAGAATGAGTGTATTTATTATACGTAAATATAAGTAATTATTTCATATTGATGAAAAGTTAGGCTAAATTAGATACTAATTTCCATTATTCTGTTTTATTACTATTTTCCATCTATCCTAACATTTTAATTGTTTATGCTGTTGTGGTTCTTTGTCGTCATCGTCATCGGTAACTTGATAGAGCACTAAATTCACATCGGTTTTGGCGTAAACTCTATGAATTATTCGGTGTTATTATCATTGGTTTTATTGGTTTTGCCATACTTATGGGTAGTTTGGTAAGTATATATTATTTTTTGTTTTCCTCATATTTTAAACCAAGATTTATAACATTTCAATGGATCTCCACTTTTAATCTAACAATTTACCGTTAAGATATTCCTTCAAATTGTAAGGTATTAAAAGTTCAGAAACTGCTGTATTTAGTAACTGAAGCAATCACCTAACACTGATTCAACTTATATTGGGCCATCCCGTCACTATCTCAAGAAATATATCAAAAGAAAATTAAAGAAGTGGTATATCTAAGGGCAGTTGACTAAAAATCCGAATTCAAAAGAGATAATGGTTACCAAATGATAGGATACCTAGCCCGCCTCTGTTCCAGTAAACATTTCACATCGAACTATTCTAATGTAAGGATACATATCCGAATCATTTCATTTAATTAAACTTCATTACTCTTTCCTAATACATATCTAACTTTATAACTCACATATTTAAGTTTATTCTGTAGGTTTATTCTTTCTAAAGACTATCACATGAAGATCTGAAAGTGTCTTTTCATTTGTCCACCAAAGTAATTCTACTGAATAGTTTGTGAATCATTTGCAAAGTTCTCTCTGTGTTGACATTCTCCTCAGGCGAGTAGTGTGTAGACTCCCAAACTATCTAATCAGTTTGTGGTAAATCAGTTATCGCCTAATCAATTTGAGGTAGTCTAAAGAATTCAACAACCTAATGAGTCAAATAACTAGACCTCATACCTTTAGACTAAAAATGCGTGATTTTACTGTCCGCTGTTCAGATTGACGATATTTGTTGTTAACTATAATTTCTTCGGCGTAAAACTATTCTTTTCATTAAACAGTATATTATATTTTGGGACAAAACTCCGTCTTAGCAACATTTTCATATTACTTTGTCACTTTGTTAGTTATAAAGTCAATTTAACTATTATTGGTTTCTTTTCCATTCAGGTGCCATTTGCATCACTGGATTCGACCATACAATTACCACCTCAAATTCGTCAAGTTTATAAACATTTACAACCCTATTACATTACTAATAGTTATGGTCTTTTCCGCCGGTTAGTTTCTGTTACTTTATTTTGTGAATTTCATTTGTGTAAACATGAGTAAAATTATTTGTTTACGTCTCTTCAGGTAATTTATTATAATATTTTTCAAATTTTTCTGTAATTTATGCATTATGTTTTTACTTAAGAATGACTGGAGTTGGTGGTCGACCTGAACTTATCTTGGAGGCGGCATCAAGTCCAGCTGGTCCATGGTATGAATACGAATTTAATTTCAAACCTGGTCGTATAGATAGAACTCCTCCAGTTGTTAGTAAGTATTTCTTATCCTGTAAAGTTTATTCACTATGAAATTGTCTTAGTGCAATATTATATTTATTTTTTTAGAACTGTTTCTTTGATATAGTTTGTTTGCTAATAAGTTGATTTATAAGATTAGTTGTTCGCTGTGTCGAAAATTCTACACAAGCAGTTGTCAATATCACATTTCTTTATCCATGTTGCTAATATTTGATCAATACAGTAATGATGTCATAAATAAAGAATATTGATTTGCACTGGCACTTGTGCAACAAATAATTGATCAGTATTAAATAAAGTTTTTCTTGTTAATATCTTTCTCTTTTTTGTTACACATGTGTTTCATACTATATCTAACAATTTTACTCGTCTTCATTAGGAACGAAACAACTGAGGATTCCAGTTTCCTTAAAAGTACACAATTGTGTTTATATTTTCTTTACAAAAATAATTTGCTTCTTAGAAACTTTGGTTTGGCGATTTCTACATCAAATAAATTAGTTCATCTCCGTGATTATTTCATTTGGTCGAATTCGCTTGGTTGATACTCTTACTACTTTCAAAAAGTGGTTACTGGTTTTAAGGAACATCTATAATACATTTAAGTCACTATGTTATATCTTTCATAATTTGTCATGTAGTGAGCAGTAGTGGTTTCCTTGTCTGGATTCGCTGGTTATTAGACTTGGGATTAAAAAATATATATACTAATTGATCAGTTTTAAGCACAAATTCGATTTCTTCTAAACTTTTCTGAATACAATCACTCCCATGTAATCCTTTTACATTAAAATATTAGAAGAACGACTACATTGATTGGAGTCTACCGATATTACTTCATTATCGAACGTTTCAAGGAAGTTGGTATTGTTTTAAACTTCAAAATACTTAGTCACATTTTAAATAATCCAGTTTGTACCTGTTAAATTACTAAGTTTCAAAGATAATAGTGATAAGTGTTTATATGTCAAGTTTTAGTATATTGTTCATTTTATCTTTTTTATGATTGAAATTAAGATAAGACATGTTACTTGGTCAGCTGTCTTTTTACATTTTGGCATCTTTCCTTTGACTGACTTGTTACGCTTCGATGGAAATAAGCTTACTTTTCTATGTAAAGTTTACATACTGAACTGTTGTAGTAATCATACATATGCTAGTTTACTTCTTTATCCTTTTGTAAATCTAGTCCCACACCAGCCTCGTTTGGATTGGCAAATGTGGTTTGCTGCGCTCACGAACTATCGTAATCATCCGTGGTTGATGAATTTAGTTTATCGATTACTGAATCAACAAACTGAGGGTTAGTTTTTACACTGTTGTAAAGTAGTGCATGTTTATTTTTACTTGTGATAATTCGAATGGAATTATTTGAATTTATTTTTAAGACAATTGTTTTTATGCTGAATCGTTCGTGTGAATAAGTGACAGCTTGAGTCTTGAGGATTTTCGTTACTAAAAATTAGAATTTCAGTATTTGAAGTGAAGTTTTAGACACCTACTGTATTTGGCTCAATCATTGTTTTATTTTTTATCATATCAATATTTTAGATAGTGATTATGCTAATATTAGAAGACTTACACTTTAAGTTAGTTGTCTTCACTGTCAGTTTTTCACGATGAGTTGTGATTTTAGTGCGACACGGATAGAAGCAGTTCATCAGTTTAAATAAATATATACTATATAGAATAAAAATCATTCGGGATGTATATTTGATGCCCATGTTTACATTTAAGTGTATATATATACATATATATGCGTTGGATTTTCAAAGTGTGTAGTATAGATAACACTTTCTAGTCCCTTAATCTGTTCACAAATTAGTGGAAAAGTTTATCAGTAAAAACCTATGAACACAAGTATTATTAAAATGATAGCATTCCGGTTGTTTATGTTTGACGAAATTAGAGTTTTGCTCCGTCAATTAACTTCTATAGCCATTTTCGTTGTGATAGCGTATTCAAATCTGAATGTAAATGTGCATTTCAGACATTGACCGAGCAATCTATAATTTAAAGACTTGTGTTATATTTTTGTATAGATATTTTGAGTCTACTTGTATTGTAGTCATATTCCAGTCAGTATTACATTTTTTTCGTACATGACAATTGGGCGTAAACAATAGTTTGTCTATATAAATTTGTAAGCTTATTAAATGGAACCTCTGTTATTTGATGGTAAATAAATATTTAGGGTGTAAACTTGAATTCACATGTTCTAACATTCTTTCATACTGTGGTTGCAGCTACTGTTTTGTTTGATTTCAGTTAAGCTCAACTAATACTATTCTTTAATATTATAATGCTTGTTTATTTTATGAGAATTTATTTGCCCTTCGTTTTTTCCTCTCATTAGTCTTGGAACTGCTCGATCCATCTAGTGTGCCGAATAATCCAAAATATATTCGAGCTCATCTGTATACCTACCATTTCACTGATTCTTTTGATAGGTATGATATTTTTTAGAGAATTTATTCAACTGTTACTTTTGTCAATGTAAAAAACAAGGTATATTAACTTCTACATTTTTGTTTTAGACCGATGTATTAATTTTGTCTTGATTATAATTGATGATATGATAATCCTTACACGTTATATGATCAGCATGATTTTATTACTCTTCAATAAATATCTTTTGTGACTTAGTAAATCACATTACTTATCCAACAAATTATCTAGAAAAAAGTTCATAACAATAACGCATCTCATTTACCAAATACGGGTTTACTTAGTTTTAAACTGCTTTCTAGACAGAGCTAATAATGTTACCCGGCTGTCAAAGCAGGTAAGGTGGGGTTTAGATCTAAGGTATATTGGTTAACGGCTGAATTATTCAACCAATAAGTCAGCTCCATGAAATCAACATCTAAAGCTTCTCCCATCTCTTTTTCCCGTAAGCTGATATAGAATTATTGACTGAATGCATTACATAATCAATTACAGTTTTGGCTTGTTAGAGGTTTTAAATATTCATAAAGTATTTTAACCAAGGATAAGGAAAAGTCAACATTCTAATTGACTGATGAGACGGCTCTTTTTCTGGCAATTTTCTGAATTGATTCGTTGATTTCGACTTTGTCACAAGTCTATAGATTATCTTAATAAGACTCGTGTATGCATTATGTTCGCTTCCGATCTCCAAGTATACTTCTATGAAACTTTTAATTTTGTAAAAATCCTTTCATTTAGTGACGACACTTATTTTAAATTAATTGTCATTTTTTCATTTTATGATTTTAGCAAAGATTGGTGGAAACGTACATTCAAATCTGAATACTTACCACCGGTCACATTGTCTTCTGAAATAATACGTAACGCTGTTGAAGAAAATGGTTTAGTAGGAAAGCGCGTACGTTTCAAATTTTACAATTAATTCATAATTATGTTTTTTCTAGCAATATTATTCAAAGCAATTGTAAATCTACCTGTAAAAATGTTGTTTCTATTAAGATCTAATTACTTTTTTTTTCACGTAACATGCAATTTTCAAAACTAATGACAATTTACTGAAGAAAAATGTTTCTTCTTCAGCTATACAAAATCGTATAAATATAATAATCTAACAAACAAAGTACTCTATTGAAAAATATTAAGAGGGTTACATAATTCCAATTGTGTAAAATGACTTGCAGAACAGTTGAGAAGTTGAAGAAAAATAATAGTATGAGACGAAATGTGTAAAACATAATTGTCAACTTGATGAGCAATAAGAAGATTAAATTAAATTATTTTCTCTCAACATGTTTTAACACAAATTCTTTAGACTTTATTGTTCAATAATGAGAAGCTAATGTTTTGCTCTTAGACAAGAAGTCATACACAGAAGAAAGAGTTGATGACAATAAATAGGTTTATTAGTTTCAATGAACAGAGCTAAAGAATTAGCTCCTCCATAAACTTCATTTTTACCATTGATTCACCATTTTTGTCATGTAATAAGTTATATTAATTTGATTAAAGGTTTTGTCGATAAATGAAAGCTTTAATCATCTAATATTTACATATCTAGTTGGTTGATCATTGAGTAAGGTAGAACTAAACTGTACCTACGACCTTGAGAGATTTACCATCCAATCAGAAGACAATATTTAATTACAAAATAATTAATAATAAGAATTGATAAAATTACAGTGGTTAAATAGTTTTAATTTGAATAATAAGCTCTAATTTTTTGAATTATATCTAATATATATAGTAAGCAAAAAAGATTAGCGATTGATATTAACAGTTGGGCTAGATTTGTATGTGTGTGTTACAGTCGGAGAATGGCTTTTATCTAGATGAATACTTTTGAGTATGCATTGAGTCACACTAAGTACTCTCGAATACATTCTACTTGTGGAGCAGATATATTTTGTGACTTAACTTACCCACTGTTGGGACGGCTTCGAAAAGTACGACGAAGCCTCTCGAGGCTCTAAAGGAGTCGAAGAGATCCCATCCAGTCAGAACCTGATAAAGACTTCTAGAATATCAACGTGGCTGAATTATAAAGATGTTATAACCAACACCAATAACTATAAATGCCCATGTTTTCCTGTACATTTTTTGATTCTTACCCAATAATCACTTCCTCTGTTCCTTCCGTCTTCTAATTTGGGACTGTTGGGGTTCTACATGTTCGAGTACCGTTAGTTGTATATCGTAATCAAGTAGAGGACTTAACACCCACCATGACTCATTCACTTTACGGCTGTAAGGAAGATTTAAAAAATAGATATAGACAATTTTTACTTAGGTCTTAATACCTGTACGTGCCATTCTTCGCTGTTTGAATGTTGTGTAACGATCCAAGTGCCTCTATCTTGAATCTGGTTGGTTCATTCAATGTCGTTAGTGTAGTTTAGTTTTACCGTAAGTAGTTATGTATTTCCTAACGTCTATTCGGTTGAGGGATATGAGACTTGATTCTTTGAACAGATTGTCAATCGTCACCTACCTCAATCTTTCTTAGTTGAGCCGTTATAGCTGTAATTAGGAAGATTAGGAATTTTCTGAAATTCTATGCGTTATCAAAAAGGACTTATCCATTGATCATTCCGTTGTATTTTAATGTACTTATAATTGTCGCTTAAGTTCATTTTTTCCTCAACCACATTTAACAGTTGGTTGCAGTTGATTAGAACCATAAGATGAATGTGAGTAGTAGTAGTAGTAGTAGTGGCGTTGTTTTTCCGAGAGCTTAAAAACCTCACTTTATTAATCGTATTCGCAATTGCATCAAATATTACTGAGTAACTTTTAGATTGAATTTATTCTAGGAATAATGTAGTTCTGATTGGGGTCATTTATTTTTAATTGTTAACATTCATGTCATACTTGTATATATATACCATGGAACTGCTTTTCCTAACGTTGCTCCACTGCCTTGTGGATTAGACCTCTAGGTCGAAGGTTCAGAAAACTACCTGCTTTGGTTTGGGCGCCCAGACAGTATCCCAGCCCTCACACATCATTTGATTTATATGGTGCATACATATTTAGTACCTTCTTGTACCAATGTTTATGTGCTTAAATGAATTATATATATATATATATATCAAGTCTGAATAGTATAAGAAATGTGATTATCATTATTGTGCTCTTTATTTTAGTGAATATTTCAATATAGTCTTATTTCATTAGTGTTCTACTTTCCTCATTTTTCTAAAAATTTCGTCTTTTGCCAGCGTCTTCGTCCACACGATCCAACAATTGTATCGGCTTTCTTAACTCGTCTACGGAGTTTTATTGGACAACCGCGTGATTTATCTCCATTGATTATGGTATGCTTAGTGTTGGCAATAACTAAGTATGCATTTAATCGAGCTGACCAATCGGCTAGAATAACTAATCAAAATAAAGCTTGATTTATTTTCTCGGATCAGAACTAATTCAACGGAATGTATTGTAATGTGATCATAACAATTGTATTTGTTTGTATTTAGGTTTTGTTTCTGTGTATGTGTGTACGTATTCTTTCCATTCCATTTTCGGTTCTCCTTCCTATATTCCATATTTTTATTTTACCAATACTCATACATAAATTCATTAACTGAAATATTCATTTGAAATGGACTCAACGTTTTGTTTACCTGTTCTAAAATTAAATGATACCATTAACTGTGCATTCATGTTTAATCCTGTACCTTCGTTTCTGTCCATATTTATTCATCCATGTATCCAATGCTTCTGTAACGTAAATGTACCTTCAAGTCATTTTCCATTACTTAATTCAAAGTTCTGGTCGTATTTTTCAATCTCTTTCTATCTAATATTTATGTATCAATGTAGCTGTACTAATTAAAAAAAAACTTAAGTGGATCGTAGTATATTTGAAATCTTTTAAAGAAAATATTGTTTATTTTCATTTCCGTCTGATAACTCTTGTCTAGTATTATTATCTTACCAAATGTTATCACAATATTAAGTACCGTTTCTCAGATTCACTTGAAACATGAGTTACAAATAGTCTATTTGATTATCTCCTTTAAGCAGCTTGTTAAAAATTAACACCCCTCCCAGAGTAAATTTATAAGAAAACGATTAAATGATTACGTTCTAGTACAGATCTCGGTTTTGTGTGTAAAAAACGAGTTAGTTATTTTAGTGAACCCGTTACTGTTAAGTTATTCGCTAGGTCCTAAGCCGAAGACGGGTAATTGTCAGAAAGTTTTTCGGCAGCATACGAAGTTTGGGAAACTTTCTTCGTATGTTTGTAAGTAACTGGGTACATAAACAAGCGGAAAAATTTTCCCTACTTCCTAAAATGGAAAATAATAAGGGATGAAATTGCATATGGCTGCACTGCTCGTCCTATGCTGATGAAAAAAGAATATGAAGTGGTTTGATGACAAGTGATGTTTAATACAACTTAGCATTAATAGTGTCGATATTTGTGAATAAGTTTATATAAGTATCTTGTAATTATTTTTAAGGTTTTGTATTTTACGCTGTTGACATTCATGATGGAATTTAATCTGTTTCAGGATGCTTCTACTAACCACAGTTCAAAAGTATAATAAAACTTGTAAATGTAAGCAGTATTGAGGGGTTCTCTTATTGCACATAACCGAGTCTTAATGTGAGTGTTGACTCTGGGACACTGATACTTCCACTGAAGTGTCTCATTAAATGAAACGGATCCCACTTCCAGCTGTAGTTTAAAGATAAAATATTTGTTCATTGTTGAACGTCTATAATAGTCATTAAAATTAAAGCCACATTCTGTAATGAAGTGCGTATTTGTATCCAGGATTTGGGTCACATTTGTTATCTAGAGAGTTTGGTCGGCTACCTAAACCAGTGTAGATAATTTATGTTTTGTATAATATGACCAAATGATTAAAAGTCTGGAGCATGACCTATTGACTCAACATTCTTCTTGTGAAATATACTTTTTGTTTGCAAACTTCGATAAAGTGAAGAACTCGCTGGTAATAATTATCTTGCCTAGCGCAAACAATACTGGATTATTTCTTTCGGTCACCAAATTTCGTTGATGAAATATGGACAAAATAAAATGTAGGTTCAGAACGTTGATTATTCAAAAACTAACGCAAAGGGTCTCATGGGTAGCTGAAGTGCACAAACTGAGAAGTGTAAGGTCTCTCCCCCATATTTCATCTGAAATTGTTATGGCTGCTATTAAATACTGTAGTCCATATAAATAATTCTCTTTGAATAATAATTTGAAACGTTTTACACTATGCGAATATTCATCACTATGGTTTGTCATTATTTGAACTGTCTAAACACTATGTTCTAATTTAGTTCAGTTAATTTCTAGATCACATAATGCCCATCGTTATACCAACAATTTTCTTTGATACAGTGTTGCTATCTCATGAGTTCCTGATTATATTTTTAATTAGTTAATAATAGTCATTTACACTTCGGGTTTTTCTGTAGATATATCCTATGATTGTCAATGCTTTCGAAAAAGGATCATTTATATCAACAAGGGTTTTTACGGTTTTTAAATGAGGTAGTACAGTAGCTGGTCTACTGCTTATTGTATGTACGGTATCTTTTTAATGCCCTACTTAGAAGTCAACTACACAAGGTATCATGTCCTACTACTTAAATGACCAGTATATAGTTTTTTCTGGTCGACAATAGTTTATCAAACAACCAGAAGAATACTTCAAAGTAATTTGTTTTTGTGTATATGAGAAACAGGGATTACTGAAAG
The DNA here is from genome assembly GCF_000699445.3 of Schistosoma haematobium. Classification (NCBI taxonomy): domain Eukaryota; kingdom Metazoa; phylum Platyhelminthes; class Trematoda; order Strigeidida; family Schistosomatidae; genus Schistosoma; species Schistosoma haematobium. The sequence continues at coordinate 31,283,139 of NC_067198.1, read as the reverse complement.
GTAGTAGGTTTTCTCTCAGATGAACTTGCCAAAAACGGGTGTTCATAACTATGCCTAATACTGTGATATCAGTGAAATCTCTTATTTATTGTATTCTCAGTTAAGCACAAAAGCATCAGTAGTTGATCAATATTCTAGGCAAGCGAATAAATTATGCAACATATTATTTGAATAGATTTATTGTCTATGTGTGGTTAGTGAATTCAAAATACCACCACCGGATTCACCAATCAGTTTGTCGTGTTTATTCAAATAATCTAAAAGCCAAAATTATCAATAAACATTCATAAAGTGACTTAAGAAACATGAGAAATTAATTGATGTAAATCGGTTGCAATATTTCATTTATTCATTTGAGTGGTTTAATCACTTTTTCTATCAGTGATTATTTCCTACACGTTTACATTGTCTTACGTAACAGTTATGATGGTAATTTGCAGTGTACGTAACATTTTACTAATTTATAACATGAAGATCAAGTAGAGATGCTAGTGACTAGCAGTGGATTTCAGGACGTGCGTTTGGTTTTATCTATGACTCGTCGGCATCCTAGAGTTGTTCACTCTGTGACTCAAACCCAGTATCGTTTGCTTAAAAAGCTGTCGAGTTTCCCACTTAGTTCAGGTAGCCACTAGCTTGTGCAATCGGTTTAATTCATTTTTGTATTGGTTATTGGATGTTCACAACTGCGATTGATCTCATCTCTGCTTATAATGCTTGTGACTTAAGGCAGTCTGCTCAGGATGCACATACGCCAATAAGAGACTGATCGATTGCAGTCCTAAACATCAATGTGAAGATTTGAGTAACCAATACAAAATTGAATAAGTAGTAAGTGTTTGTATAGTTTTTTTAGAAACTCACAAGTTAAACAAAACAAGATTTTTGATTGAGATCATGAACCGACTGATATTAGACCACCGTTGGAAACCCGGAAGCTCTATACGGTCGTTTCGTCCTATTGTGAGACCCCTCAGCAGTGCGCACCTACGATCCCACTCGCGGGATTCGAACCCAGGGCCCTCAATCTCGCGCGCGAACGCTTACGTACTGGACCACTGAGCCGGCATCCAATTGTGTTAGTGTCTAACATCAACCAATCCACGAAATTGTTAAGTCAAAGTTATTCTGATGGGTGATGGACTACATAAATCTTCATTATCAGTTTTCATTTATAGTGGTCAGATTTGAAATGCAAAAATCAACGGTGTAATTATTCTTCCGTATGGCTGACATTCATTAATTTGTTAGTATTGGTGAATATAGTTTTTCAAGTTTCTACATTGCCCTAAATGTTTTTTGTGTAGACTAAGGCACATCCTTAGTCCAAAACACTTTATTAAAATGTATTTCTTTACCATAATCGTATAAAATTATCTTAGGAAGAAATCCTTTTTTTTTACACTAGTCTAGCTCTATTTCATGCCTTAGTTATCTGACTTTTTCCTGGGACTAAGAGAACTCATCTGAAAGCTAATGATTATTGAGTACATAAATAATATTTAAGTAGGTAGCTGGTCTTCAGCTACTCTACAACTACCCACCATTCCCAAAGAGCCTGAATGGAACATTGAAATAGGTCCTTCGACTCTGCCTGAAGTTCAAAAGTCTATAGCTAACATGAATGGTCTTTAAGTATGGTTGTCTAATTTTAGCGATTAGGTTGACTAATATTTTAGCTAAAGTCTGAGAGTTGGACGTAATCCGATCTGACTGGTCACAATCACTGATTGTCCCAGTATATAAGAAGGGGTCAAAAGCATCCTGTGATAACCATAGAGGGATTAATTTGACTAACATAACATCTAAAATACTAACCTTAATAATTATCGGGCGCCTAACCAAGACTCATGAACTGCAAACACGAGAAAATCAGGCTGCTTTCAGACCTTGTCGTGGCTGTATCGTCTACATATTCATCATTCGCCAGATCTTAGAACACAGGCATGCTTATCGGCGTTCGACAATGATAGTTTTTCTTGACTTAAAAGCAGTATTTGACTCTGTAGACCGAAAAGTTCTGTGGCAGTGTCTGTCATTGAAAGGTGTACCTCAGAAGTACATAAACCTTGTGAGTGCTCTTTACTCGAACTCTACCAGTCGAGTCAGAGTTCATGACGAACTGTCATCTGATTTTGTATATGTAGGCTACTTGGTTGTGGTCCATGTGACTATCGTAACTAGTGGTTGGAGACTCTGGGTGACATGACTCAAAGTCGATCACAATGGCGTCGGCGTATACACTCTTTGTCTTTCCTTAAACCGTGAGATTAAAATTGGTTTATACTTTTCTTTCTGCGAACTAATTCTTTCTTTCTGTATTATATCCGCATACACAATCTTTCTTTTATATATTACTACCATTGTAGTAACTACTATGAATTTGGTGTTCATATTGTTGTACTAACGTGATGTGTCTACTTGCATATGTGTGCCTGATCCTACGGTGTTACTGATTGAGTTGATTTGAGGAGACATTTTTCATTTTATGAACTGGCATCACTTACCGAGATATATTCAAAGTATTAAAAATCTATATCAATTCACGTGCAATTGAGTTTGATCTCATTTAACTCGGTTAAGCCCTTTTGTTAACTTATTCAGCGGACAAAGTCATCCGTACTATAACAACTTATTATTGTTGTGCTTGTATGAAATATGTATGCTTGAACATTGCTTACCGCCTACTCATATATTCATTCTGCTAGCCTTACTGTTAATCGCTTAATTGATTCGATGATCCATTCATTTCCCTATATATTTTATACATGTACATTTACAATCTACACTCTCGGTTCGCTGACTCACTCATTCACCTCACTGCTTTGTGGTCTGAGTTATCTGCTGATAAAACTGTAGTCGCTGATTCTATTTGCCTTCTGATTTCAAACACCGTTGAGGTTTATATGGTAACGGTTACGAGGGTGCTTGGTTAACGAAGCACAGCCACTACAAATCTATACATAGTTCACCCGAATCAAGAATGTACTTCTATCACCATTATCATTATTTTCTTTTAAAACTTAGGTAAACTTTATTTTATTAATAATTTTAGGTTTATTTATTGATTTGTTCCAAAAATACTTTAGTACAACACCGATTATTACTGAGTCATCTTCTAAGATAAAGTCATAACTAACTTTGCTGTTGAACACCTACTTTTTTACTAAAAAAAACAAAGATATTTTATAATAGAATGTTTACTTCTTCAATTAATAACTTATTTGTATTGTGTTTATTAATAATTTCATTAAAATTAATTACTCCAAAAAGAAAAACATGAGTAATTATTTGAACAATAGTAAGTGCAGTCAAGTGAATTCTTTAGAATTCAACATATTTGTTTAATTTGAAAAGCCCACAAATGACCTGGTATGGCCGAGGGTGGGGAGAGTCAGCTCTTCCTCTTGAAAGGCTCTCACATGACCACGCGTATACAGTCACTACCAGGGAAGTCCTACTCATTACCTTCTTGTGGCGTTACTGTTGTTTACGAAATTGAGAGGACGAAAAACGAATGTCTAACACTTTGAACGGATTAGTGGATACAGAGGATCCACCTAGAGGAGTTGGAAAACCCTGATTCCAAACCAATGGTGCATATACGCTCTAGGATCCTAAGGAAGCAAATGGTGTATGAACCAATAATTGGTCACCGGCTACCATGGGACTGCATCTTCTGATGTTGCTCTACTGCCTTGTGAATCAGACCTTTAGGTCGAAGGCTCTGAATGTGGCCCCCTAAGGAAACCACCTTCCTTATTCTGGGCACCCGGGTAGTATCACAGCTCACACACACATCAAGTGACTTGTACTGCGCATATGTATTCAGTGCCCTTTTGTACCAATATTTATATGTTCAAATAAACAAATAAATTGGCTTTTTTCTGACGAATTCACAGAAATAATAATAGTAATTATTATTATCATCAAAAGACTGATTTACGTTACTTTCAAAAGAGGAAGGAAAACAGAGAAATTGGAACAACAACAGAATTAGAAGGATGTTGGGGTATGTATAGGAGAACTCAAGGAAGATATGCAAATGGTGTATTTAATGTATAATTTTCACAAAGGCACTGTGTGAGTTTGCCTAAAATGAAGAAATTGTTTTTCACCACCGAGTTTTGGATCACTACAGTGATAGTAGATTTTAATGAAAATAGTAAAGTTTCATGTCACTGTTATTAAGCTTTTTTCTTAAGATTTTAACTAGTGAAAAAAGTAGTTTATTTAAAAGTTGATTGTTAGGCTGACAGTGTTTCCTTGAGATCATACTAACCAAGAGGTAATATGTACGATGATATAGATATAATTCAATTAGTAAGAACCGGATGACCGATGAGATGACACTAACTCATTCAACTATTCAACAAAGAAGCGGAGTACGAAGAGCAATAGGTTTTTGTTACCGTACTTTTATTAACTTGTTAAAATAAATGGTCATATGAAAAACATTGTTTACATGATCTTGGGATACATTGAAAGGAATGATCAAACATAAACAACCGGATCGAGTAAAGTTAAAAAATCACGTGGGTTTTATAGGTTTTAGACCTCGAGACAATGTAATGCAAAAGAGCATTAATTTGGTTCGTAACAGTATAAACACAAAATTCCAGGGTAACTCTAATACAATGTACAAAACACAATATCCAGTTGTGTTTCAGTTCTTATTTTCGATAAGTTTATAACGAATTTCAATGGATCATCTAGTCAAATGAGTGTTGTATTGTTGTGACTTGAACTTGGATCGATTTTTACCCCGTGCCAATTGTTGTGTCTTTGACTGAAAGATTAGAGAGCAGTGTATTATCGATCGGAGCAAAGACGCGTAAAACACGTAAGAACGACCTAGAGTTCTGATTGGCCCTGCTTCCCTGTCTAGCCCAACCAGTTGAGTCCAGAACGCAAGTCTCAGCTTCTGAGATATGAATCATTGTACTTCAAGCATACTCTGTTTATATACCAATCAACCCGACCACAACGTACCAATAAAATAGGAAATAACATTTGTACAATAATTAGCCAGAAATGGCTGTGAATGAGGGAGGTAGCGATTAACAGATAGGGAATAATCCATGATTGGTAAATCGTACAATAGTAGTTCATAGGTCACCATAAAGCTCATAATAAGAGGAGTATGAATATGAACAGTTTAGTTGCATAACAATTATACGATAAAAATATACTCATAATATTTGTCCATAATTGGATCCCAAAAGTTTCTATTCATTATTCTTATCAGGACACAAGATGTATGATGATATAAATACAATAACATTGAACAACTGGGGCATATTGTCGTCATCTATTAATTTTTTTAATTGTCATGCAAATAATTGGAATGAAAAATATTTCTATGCATGATACGATTCTGAAATAAGAAACTTTTTATAATACAAGTTGATACATAGGTTGTATATATTTTTGTATGAAGGTATTTTACTACCTAACTAATTTATGCGTCAAATTTATAAAAAAAATATAGATTTATTACTACTCTCACACATATATACAGGCAATTAATGCGCAAACATTTTGGTAACTAACCCTTTTATTTAATTGAATTAGAGCTTAGAAACCAAACGTTCATTGATTGGTTCATGTGAGTTGTGTATCGGCTAGATAAGTGTTTTTTTTTTAAAAAGCACTTATTCTATTAAAAATGATATGGTAAACAGTAAGCAAAGACTCCATAAAGGTATATTCATATATAGAAGAATCACTTATTTTGTCACACAAACTAGCAGATAAAAGGACACAATATATTAGAATGTTAAAATTTAGGATTATAGTAATTCTGAATGTGCCACGAAATATCTGGAAGCTTGGAACTGAAGTCAATCAGCAAGGACGTTGAACCTATTTATCTATCTTTATCAAAATGATCAACTAATTATGTGACCAGAAGTCACTTAAACGATACACTCAGTAATAATACAAAAGAGGTTAGCAAAATTATCAAAGACAGTCATTGGTAGACATGTTCATCAGAACAGGCTGATATAGCCTTTGAGTAGTGATTAAATACTTTATTTGTATGCAAAGTAAGCTCTAATGATACTGTACAGAACGATAATGGAAATTTCGCAAATAAATCATTCAGCTCAGAGAACATAGCGTAATCTAAACTAATCCACCTAAACTACATATCATTTGCATTACTTCGTAATCAAAAGATCATTTAACCGATAATGTTATTGACAATAATAATTTATCGAAACTTCGTTTAAAATATTATTCTTATTCAAAAATCTAACGATGAAGTAAAATGTAAAATCTAGATAAAGATGTAATATTGTGAAGATCAATTGAATGGCAAAGAAAAATAATCCGTAAAATGTAGTGAGTATTTGTAAATCTTTTTATTATTAGTGGCCCTTAATCTGACTCCATTTTGATCGTATGAATGATTGTTATTGAAATTTGCATGTCGCTAGCCCTTGTATATAAAAATCGACTTAAATCGCATTAGTGAATAACGGAACTAAATAAGTCATACGAAAATGAATTTTAAATACACACATTTCATGCAATCGTTGATTCAGACAAACGATCAAAGGAATGAAGCGAAACGACGCGCAGGGGAGAAGGCATGTGAAACAACTCGACTTAACCAGGTGTGAATCGATATTTATATTCAGACCGAAACTAAGTTACAGGCACATAATGAATAGGGTAAGTAAGTAACACACATACGATTATTTAAAAAACAGTCAGATTTAATAAGCGAATAAGTGACAAGGTAAAGATGTGGCTTGAGAAGAATGGATAGGCTGATCTGTCCAGAGGCTAAAGTGACCTATATAGGCTTGGCATGGTACCAGCCTTTACACATTCTCAATCCATAAAAGTCATGTATTATAATTTTTATAGTCGGAGTTTGTACTATTATGATGCCAATCTGACTAGCTCTATTGTTACAGTTGGATGCGAAAAGCTAAATATGACATTTTATTAACAATTTTGATTTATGACTCATGGTTTTATATGAAAAATTTTCACTGTCATTCAACTCAATGTCGGTGCCAACTCTAACTAGAAATTAAATGTTTGATCTGATAATCCAGTTTGTAGTTGGTTATCCTCAATAGCTTTTCTACTTTTAGTTACCTTTTCATCGACTGTTTTGTTAAATTGGTTTGTAGCCGCGTGCATACTTGACGTCTGCCTTATTGACTAATCATTGGGATTTATGTCAACATACCTACTGATTACAGATTGATCAAAACATTTTGTCATTTGTAGAGTTTTACACTATTCCATTTTCACAATTGAATTATTGTCTGCAACTGTTTATAGGGGCTGAGATAAATGCGAATATAGCTTCATCGCGTTACTAACTGATATTCGTAGACGGTTAAATAGAGAAGAAGCTTACTTTCTCTAATGTCGTGCCTCTAAAAGTGTAATTTACTTATTAGACAACTTTAAGCTTATTTGCTTTTTCTGTTTTTGTATCCCATGGACTATATATAATGGAATGAGATGATTTTGCCGGTTTGGAAGTAGTATTCATTCCCAAAAGTTTCAATACAATATTAGCTATTTCTATGATCTTTAAAAAGAGAAAGACCGATTTTGTTGATGATTTCTAAAAGGCAGGTTGACTCGATAGATATCTGTTGATTAATTCCTATTAGTATATATTCATCAGAAGGGCAAACAGAATATGGTCTTTCACAATTAGCCAGAAAATTAGATTAGAATGGTGAATAATCCCTGGACATGTAATCAAAGATTTTATTCACGTCTACCGAATTCATACGTATATTTGTGTTTACAGCTTTTCTGTCTTTATTTTCCTAATCAAACCCTCCAAAAGTAGAATCTCACTTTTAATCTTGATTGTTTCTCATTTGTAAATTTGTTGTTATGGAAAATACTGCTGATTAACCTATTAGTAGTTTTTTCCAGTTCATTTCTTCTGATGATTATAATAATATAATCGAATCTCCAGTTACATTATTGACATAGTTGTGATCTCCAGCGTTTAAATTATGGCCTCAGTAATGTTTATGATTTTTTTATTATATCCGACCGTTGAAATGGATAAGTTGTTGTGAAGCTGACAGAATACAAAAACAATAACCTAATCCATCTTAATTACGATTATTTTTATATCGTTTAATGATATCACAAGATAGATAATTTTGTTCCAATACGGTATGGTTTCATGAGCAATAAAGTCGACATGAATTTTAATGGACATTTAACCACTTCACTTACTCTAGTAAGAATAAATTGACATTGAAATCGTTTCTGGATAATTGAAAATATCTATTATTCTTTGTTTCTAAGTCACAGTAAAATATTTTTCATTATCCTCAAGAGTGTGCCATATGCGCTGAATGCTGATAAGAATGTCCTGGTATACTTATGATCTCTGATATACTGACGAAAATTACTTATGTTCAAAAAAGCGCTTCTGATAGAGCTTGCTGGGAATGTTATCAGATCATAACTCCAAATATATCTTTTAAACAATGTTATGAACTCTTCTATAGCCTGGGTGAACTTGATGCTAATTCCTAGTACTCTCTTCCAGAGAGTTTATTAAGCTTTCAAGTTAATAAATACAAATTACTGGAGAGCCATACGTGTGATCAAGTTTCACAATCTGTCCAATAATGAAGATCTAGCAAGTAAACCATCATGATTGTTATGTCCTATGGTCATTCAAATATCACGTGACAAGAATTCACCAATCAGAATACTGACTCTCGTGACCTTGTCCCTGTGTGGTATGTGCTACTGACATCGACAGATATAAGTAGTATGCATCATCAATCGAAAGTGAAATGCCTGGAGGCAGAAGGTTAAAAAGATCAAAGAAAAGAGAACAAGAGCAAAGAAGGATTGGTGTTGAAACGAAAGAACAATGACGTCTGGAATGATTGGTTAACATTTTGCAAATGAAGTATTTACCGTATGGTTCTCAGATTTTACTAATATGTTCTGTAATTTTGTATTCAAATACATTCGATTTTTCCGTACTTCTGTTCTCGTTTACTTCATCTGTGCTAAACCAATGAGATGTCAACCAGCATTAGCATCAATAGATGTTAAATTCTCAGTCATTGTTCATCAGTCACTGGGCAACTGTTACAACAGAAGGTCGTCAGTCTTATTTCACGGGAAAAATTGGTTTATAGTTGGACCAGACAAAGCTATTGCTTCTATGATGACGGCGTGAACACAGGGGCCTTAACACAATACAGGAACTTATTCTTTTTGAAGATATAACACCGTATTAGGTGCTTGCCTATCTTGAGATTACAAAAATCCATTCGTGTAAATAATTTATTAAGTCCGTCATGAAAAGTATTCTGAGTTTCCCTCAAACACGTAATGACGTAAAGTTGAAAGTAGTTTTAAGAGGCTGTACTCTTACATTACAAGTAAATTAAAGTGTTATAAATGTAGGACTTTATAAGAAATAGTAGGCCATCTCACAATCGATAGTTTCATTGTAGTTAGAAGTACTATTTATTAGAAGTTACTATCTGTTTTCACCTACTTACAATGTGGCATAAATACTCCTGAGTAATCTTCAGCAGTAAGTGATCCGTGTCCTTTGCTTTCTTTATAGCCGATATCTACTTACATGAAATCAATTCATTTCGAAGTAGTGCTTCCAGTGTGAAAGTACTATTTATATGTGTATAATTTACCTACTAGCATTTTTTAGTAGTAAGTTAAATTCTGCTATATTTTCAGCCACCACCTCCACATAACATTATGGTATTCAAGACAATTAACTTTGTTTCTGTAATAAAAGACATCCAAAGTGAAAAAGACAAATCGATTTCTTAGTTTAGATAAGGATCATATGAATATGGACCAGTGCTAATTAGACACTTCCAAAGTAACTTCCGCTTACTTTCAAACAAATATTTTCATATTCATTCAACGAATTTCATAAATCATTTGATCACTATTATAGATATTTGGTTTAAAAAAAATCATGATTTTATGGCATGTGTATTGAATTCATCAACTTTTGAGTCACTATCAGTGAACGTACGATCATCACACTATTTAATTTTCTGGAATAGAACCCGAGATGCGCATTTCATCCTATATATATGGTCAAATTTCATCGACCAGTCGGTTGTAACGATCTTTGTCCTACAGGAAGAATTTCTCAACTCGAAAAGCTCGGTGAAGTGGATAACCCAAGTCCATCAGGAAACATAAGTGCCCTCAACACTAAGCTGGTGACTACATTGCAACTTGATCGATATAATTCAATCATCACTAAAGACTAGACAAATATGAAATTAGTCACAACAAACTGACTAAACAATTGTAGGTGTGTCATTCAGTTCTTTTTTGTTGTTGTTCTTTTCTACTACTTTCTTTAGAAAAGGTAAAAATTGGTTGTTATTTTTCATAGATTAGGCATAGTCAGGAGTTATATACTATCTTTAAAAATACCCATTAAAAACATATGTGAACAGTCAGTGTAGTGTAATTCGTATTCATTTCTACTTCATTTGTACTTCATACAGTATAATGAATTCATATTATTCTGCACCAATGTTTGTTCTGGCTTTATTTATATACAGTATGTAGGTGAGTAACAAACAAACGTTAAAAAGTTAACTATTTATCAAAGTTATCAGTTTTTGAACGAATGTGATTTCATCGAAACTGCAGTATGATACGTATGTTCGATACAAAAATTCATTTACAGAAGTACAGGTCAGTTTACTTCTGCTGTAAAAATAAATCTAATATTATCTATACAATCTTCAATGAGTTAAAGAAATAGCGTTAGTGTATAACTATTTAATTATTGTATTCCAATTTATAAGTAACCATTTGCATCAAAAATATCTAATCGCAAACCCTCACTAACACCAATATGCCTGTCTAACAATTTAGCGGTTTTCTGTATTTCGTAGCCTAGTCGATTACGTGATAGTATTTGAAGAGCTTGACTCATGGACTGAGTCTCCGTGCAAACAATACTGGGATATAGGTAAAACCAACTGATGAATTCTAAACTGAATTGTACGACCTAGGTTCCACTGCTAGCCATGCACAACTGTTTAAAGATCTACATATAATACAAATGTCTATTATCCAACACACAAAAGTACCACGATATATTTGAGTTTTAGCTTTAATAAAAGGGAAAGAATTGAAAGTTCATCGATTTATTCTGAGAACACACTTTATATCGCCATAATTAAACATCTTGTGTGGATTCATATTAATGGTACATCATTTCCACATCCTGAAAGTAAGAGACTTTTCATTACCAATCTAAAGGGTCCTAAATACTCCATAAAGTTATTTTCTCCAAAATAACTCATCAAGAGATGGCAAATACGTTGCTTAATTAACTATTGCATACCAAAAACAGGTGACTAAAGCAGAATTATTAGAAATGATTTACATATAGTAAGCAAACTACAAACTTCTAACCTCTCGGCTTCAATTTTATTCAGATTCATTCAAGTAAAATAGTAAAGAATCCAGGGTATAGAAAAGCAAAATTCTGATTTCCTCGGTAGTGAACGACAACACAAGTAGGAACAATCGAATGTATTTGAATACGAAATTACAGAACATATTAGTAAAATCTGAGAACCATACGGTAAATACTTCATTTGCAAAATGTTAACCAATCATTCCAGACGTCATTGTTCTTTCGTTTCAACACCAATCCTTCTTTGCTCTTGTTCTCTTTTCTTTGATCTTTTTAACCTTCTGCCTCCAGGCATTTCACTTTCGATTGATGATGCATACTACTTATATCTGTCGATGTCAGTAACTGTTATAACTTGTGGTTTTGTACCCTTGGTTCTTTGATTTTCACCCCGTCGTCAATTGTTATAACGCTCGGTTTTACTTCGTCTAATGTTACAACGGTTAGGTTTCTACGTTTACACGTATGGGACGTCAATTTATCTTAGACGAATATCTACACTAGATGCCCTCCCAGTGTCTATTTTACAGGACTTCAACACAACTCACATCAAGAACACGTGATTAGCCTGACCACAACGTAAATATATTTTCACACCAAAAACCGACACAATCCAACAACAATGAACAATCAATAATAATCATTATAAGGATAGGGGAATATATAACTCATCTGACACCTGTCAGACTATCTATATGTCTGACTAAGCAAACAACCAATCATTATCATTCTAGCCCACACATCAGTAGCACACACCACACTTCATTCTACTGAAGTTTTTCGTGTAATTTTAGTGAATATTGTTTTGAATATTATTCATGAAGACGACTGAACAATAGTTTTAAATATACACTTACTTTCAGAAGGGGTTTTTATGGATATTATAGTAATTTTAATAGTTGAGATTATGAGTCAAATGAACTTAGACCATCATGGAACATCTGGAAACACTGGACAGTCGTTTCGTCCTACTATGGAACTCCTTAATTGTTACAAAATGTGACTTGTGAATAAATTAATCATATATTTCAGTTGATCGGATAGAAAATTTACTTATTTATCCAGTAATTAAAATTACACAGAAGAGTTATATCTCATTTGCAATAAGATTTAACTCGAAGAATAAGTAAAAACTAGGAAAAAACCCATTGAATTATCTTCATTTATCAGTTTTTCGTTTAAAGATGCTTGTCAAATCAGATTGGTTTATGTCATTAATTATTTCTCTTCTCCTCAAAATCAACGAATAAATAAATGAATGAATGAATGAAGGAACAAGTGAATGAGTGGGTGAATATTGAGTAATAGGATTTATACTACTAATACTACTACTACTACTAATAATAATAATAACATTTAAGATAAATCAGTAGCCAATCAAACTAAAGCCACTTGTTATGCTAGTTTGATAAAATATGTAGAGTTCAATGAAAAATCCAAACTATTAATATAGTTCAGTCATTTCTAATTCGACAATTAATAACAAATAACAAAGATTCATATATAGTTTTATCGGTGAGTTATTTAATACTTTCATAATGTTCAGAAATGTACTTAAATTCTAGTAACTTTAAATATATCGTTATATTCATAATATTTAATAGTAACTGTTTAAGAATGATGAATTAATTTACAGGAAAAATGTAAATTAGGACTTAGACTAGAATGAGTTGAAATATACTTGTTATTATTTTATTGAATTCATTACAGAGATGACCAAACAAGCATAACTTACTTACTTACGCCTGTTACTCCTCGTGAAGGAACATACGTCATCCACCAGCATTCTCCATACAACCATGTTCTGTCCAATACTTTACACTTCTTTCCAGTTCTCATTCATCCTATTCATGTCTCCTTCTATTTCCTCATGTAATGTGTTCTTTAACCTCCCTCTTTTACACTTCCCTTCACGATTCCAAGTTACGGCTCGCATCGTGATGCAGTTTGGTGATTTGCCTAATCTATGTCCTATCCATTTCCATCGTCTTTTCATAAGTTCCTCTTCATCTGGAAGTTGGTTTGTTCTCTCACACAGAAGGCTGTTACTAATGATATCCAACCAATCGATGTTGAGTATCTTGTGTAGACAACTATTTATAAATACTTATACCTCCTTGATGATGGTTGTAGTAGTTCTCCATGTTTCAGCTCCGTACATTGGTTCAAGGTCAAAACGAGCCATACATTAATGAATTTTACAATGTTATACATTAAAAATGGTGAACGTTTGCATCTGTTACGACATAAATATTGCAAACTTATTTTGTGCACTTTTTTCTGCTCACGATTCTTTCTTTTTGTTATACTACTATTATATTGATTGTGACTTGACACTTAACTCCAAATCATTCTGACCTTTGTTAAATGACTTTTCGAATATGTAAATAACACAATTTTGAAATATATGTGTCGTAACAGATAAAAACGTTCACCTTATTTTAACAAATAACATTGTCAAATTCATGTCAAATACATGGCTGATTTTGGCCTTTGTTAAATATCACAATAATTATGGACTAATAATTGTAGAGTAGGATGATGAATTTATTGAAAACAATTGTTCACTCAAATATTCTTCTTTTCTTAATATTCTATGAGGATTTTTAAACTGCTGAATTCATTATTGATTTTAAATTTGTCCTATCAACAAATAATATGATTCTGGCATAATAACTCCTTTCTTTTGATGATAAAGTTATCGGGAATGTTAAATCTTCAAATCCTCCTAATATCCTGAAATGTACTATGAGGAAATAGATCGTAAGATGATAAATTGATTTTAAATAATTTTAATTAACTTTCATTACACTTTCATTTACATGAATTAATTCAGTATGATCCATCGTTCATGTAATATGTGTGCAGTTTAAAATAATTCTCCAACGAGTGATTAATGAATGCAATTTTTCTCATAATGGACTGAGTTCAAGTATGAATCGATCTTGTTTTGTCTGTATCAGATAAATCTTCCACATAAGATTTATTTTTAAGAGTATTTGGAGCTGGGGGGATAAAGTAGTTTTGGTACCCTGCTATTGAAATGTAGTTGGGAGTTATTCCGGATGTGATTGGTCAACGCAATTTTATAAGTCATTTTATGATTATGCGAACAATAAAAATCTGTTTATTCAATTTCGAAGTAGAAATCTTAGAGATTCACACTTCAACAGTGTAAATACTCTATGTGGAGTATAATTAATATGAATAATGTAATTAAAATGTTTTTTTTCTTTTCAAGTCTACATAACCACTGATTATGAATAATAAAAAAGTGCCCCTAATTTATAATTTTTCTCATAAAACTGTACAAATAAAGCTTTCTGAAGGCAATAAATTACGTTTCGGTTAGTATTAAACATTATACGCATTTACTAAGGATTTTCTCATGCTCACTACCATTAAGTTCTGTACTGGTTACGTCAGTGATCAATATACCACTCAAAATTAATAAACACTCCAAATCACTAATCATAATACTATGAAATTCTCAGTCTAGTACCTTGTGTCCTTTATTATTATTGCGACTTAAAATTTCATTTGATTCATTATATACATCAAGCACAGAATTAAAAAGCACCATAAATAATCGATAAGAATATGTACAAAACTAGGGTATTTGTAGTATGAAACTAAAAATAAACTAATTTCTGAACAGTAAATGAAATAGAAACAGTTAATGAGTTAAATTAAAACTTATAATGATAATAAATTTATTAATAATCGTACATAATTATAGATACAATATAATTCATCTAATATGATCTTCTAGAGTTCAACATTTTCATCTATTCACCATATTGTAACAAAATTGATCACATTATAATTCAATTTAGAAATTAAAGTAGAACATTGTTCATGACTTTCTGTTTTAATTAAGTATTTTCACCGATTGAAATCATGAGTCAGTTGAAGCTAGACCACCACGGGAAACCTAGAAGCACTAGACGGCCGTTTCGTCCTAGTATGGAGTTCAATCAGGTCCGTTGTGAGATATCAACTCACTGAAGACAATGGTGTATGGTGGCGCAATTTCGTAGACTGGTTGAAGTTAGACATTAACACCGTTGGATGACGGCTCAGTGGTCTAATGGTTAAGTACTCGCGCGCGAAACCAGTAGGTCTTGGGTTTAAATCTCGCAGGGGCGAAGTCGTGGATACGCGCTGCTGAGGAGTCCCACAATAGGACGAAACGGGCGTCGAGTGCTTCCAGGTTTTCCATGATATTCTAGCTTCAACTGACTCATGATCTTAACCATTGAAATTAATATTTCTTTAGTAGACAATTTCAGAATATTTACTTCTATGTATTGATGTACAAATCATTTAAACATATTTTCATGCATTTTTATTTTGTTTTACAGCTGTTTAACTAATACCTACCACACTAATACTATGACATATGCGAATTATTAGGTATTTTTCGTCGTTGTTTTAGTGTGATATCAATTTTTTTCGCTCTTTATTATAATTATATTCACTGTCTATGTATGGAGTTGAACTATTCATTGTATTAAGGAGTTAGATATATATAATAATTACACAGATGATTAAAATGTATACGATGCATTTTGCTATTTTTTTAAATCTTGACTATTTAAAACTTCTGAAGGATACAAAACATTTATACATCATATATTTGTTATAACTTGTGGCCTTTTGCCCCTATCAATATATGACGTAATGATACCGCCAATTAGAAAGCATTGACTTATCGACCGGACCAATCATGCATAAAACCTGTATGAGCAGCCTAGAGTCTTTATCGGTCCTTCTTCCTGCTTAGTCCTACCTGTTGATTCCAGAACACCAAACTCAGCCTCTGTAATATGAATCATGTATTTCAAACATACTGTGTTTATATACAAACCAAACATACCACACCGTACCATAAAATAGAAAATAATATTTATACAAGACCTAGCCGAAAAATGGCTGTGATTGTGCGAGACTGCAATTAATAGACTGGACATAGTTCAAGAACGGTATATCGGATAATAATAGTCTATGGGCCAAAATAAAGCTTACAATAAGAGAAACATGAATATGCATAATTTAGTTACTTAACAATTATACAATAAAAATATATGTATAGTATTAGTCCGTAAATGGATCCCAACAGTTAGCATTCATTAATATAGTTTAAATTTCATATTTTTATTTCAATTAGTGATTGGGAAAGTTAATTTGGCTGAGCATGAAACGTTCAACTTCAAAATGGGATCAGCTAATGGACCTATTTAAGTGAATAAACAATAAATTAGGTGGACTTTTTCCCAAGTTTTTATGTTAAATAAAATTCAGCTTTTCCTTAAGCATTAAAATTTTTTTCATATTTGGTAGTTGTTTGACTTAAGATACATAGTTATCTTCGACTGAATTATCTGACTGAACATAAATTAAGTCGAATTAAACCAAAGTTTTTAAAATAAGTTTGTGTATGTAAATTCTCTCTTCTTAATTAAGTGATAAATGTTCGTAGGTATCGAAACTTCCTATGCACAAGTAATATATAAATTAGATTTCTAAACGTTATAGTAGTTAATTTGATCTTTAAAGCAGATTCTAGACCCTGATCAAGTAAAATTTATCATTCGTCAAGTCAGTTACTTTTGTAGGTGATTTTCGTGATTGACTGATATCATTTGGAGTTCCTTTAAGAATTAGAGTGAAGTGGACATCTATTTTGTGTAACTATGAGATTTCTCAATGGTGTTTACTAAGGACATAGTCAAAGATTAAGGCCAGAACTTTAACGTCTTGTGATTAGCCTATTACTTTTTGACGGCTGAGCTGGTATCGGATGCTTCGCACTTCCAAGCTACATCGATTCGTGGTAAAATTTGATCATCCCCAAACGTTGCTTTTCATTATCGTGAATGGACAACTATCTTCATCTAAATAACCAGCCAATGTTAACTATCATAAATTATCAATTCTCAGAAACCCAATCCAATTCCAGTGAAAAGTATGAATTCATATTGAAACTAAATGAAAGGAGTAGTTTGAATTCCTTTTAATCACGATACACTTGAATGTGAATACATTTATTTTGGCTTGGAAACTCCTGGAAAAACAAATGAATAGAGTGCTTTATAGCTATTTAAAATTAATTATCAATAATTTCGGCCATTTCGTAAGGTTTCCTAATCTGAAGAGCCTTTTAGTCAATATCCATTTTTACTAAATAAAATCAGACTTTATTAATCATAATAAATCCAAATTTTAAATTCACTTGGTATTGTTTACCCATTGTATAAGCAAGTAGCTATTAGGACTCAGTAGCTAAGTGGATAACGCGATAGAGTTTTAAGCAAACGCAGAGACCAAATTGCGATACCACGGATCATCATCGAACAATCAGTTTAGTGGAACTCGTCACTATAAATCAACTCCATTGATTATGAAAAGGCGTTTGACAGTGTGGATAGAAGAACATTATGGAAACATCTTAGACACTATGGAATTCCTGAGAAGATTGCCGACATTATTCGGGACTCATATGACGGACTATAGTACTGATTCGTGCATGGAGAACAGCTGACAAATGCATTCCACGTAAGGACTGGAGTCAGACAAGTCTGTCTACTCTCTCCCTTCCTCTTTCTTCTGGTGGTCGATTGGATTATGAAGACCTCGACAACTGAGGGAAAACACGGCATACAATGGACAGCTCAGAACCAATTAGACGATTTGAACTTCGCAGATGTCCTGCCAGTGTAGTAACAGTCTCTGCATCAGTAAGCCTCAACATACACAAGGGGAAAACCAAGGTTCTCAAACACAACAAGGAGAACGGTAATCCAACCACACTTGATGGCGAAACTCTGGAGGATGTAGAATCCTTCACATACCTGGGAATCATCATTGATGAACAAGGAGGAATCAGATGCAGACGTAAAGGCAAGGATTGGCAAAGCAAGGGTCTCTTTCCTTCAGTTAAAGAACATATGCAACTCTAAACAACTTCCAACAGATATCAAAGTGAGAATCTTCAATACAAACTTGAAGGCAGTTCTATTGTAAGGAGCTGAAACTTGGGAAACTACGAAAACCATCATCAAGAAGATAAAAAAAGGTGAACGTTTTTATCTGTTACGACACATATATTTCAAAATTGTGTTATTTACATATTCGAAAAGTCATTTAACAAAGGTCAGAATGATTTGGAGTTAAGTGTCAAGTCACAATCAATATAATAGTAGTATAACAAAAAGAAAGAATCGTGAGCAGAAAAAAGTGCACAAAATAAGTTTGCAATATTTATGTCGTAACAGATGCAAACGTTCACCATTTTTAATGTATAACATTGTAAAATTCATTAATGTATGGCTCGTTTTGACCTTGAACCAATGTACGGAGCTGAAACATGGAGAACTACTACAACCATCATCAAGGAGGTATAAGTATTTATAAATAGTTGTCTACACAAGATACTCAACATCGATTGGTTGGATATCATTAGTAACAGCCTTCTGTGTGAGAGAACAAACCAACTTCCAGATGAAGAGGAACTTATGAAAAGACGATGGAAATGGATAGGACATAGATTAGGCAAATCACCAAACTGCATCACGATGCGAGCCGTAACTTGGAATCGTGAAGGGAAGTGTAAAAGAGGGAGGTTAAAGAACACATTACATGAGGAAATAGAAGGAGACATGAATAGGATGAATGAGAACTGGAAAGAAGTGTAAAGTATTGGACAGAACATGGTTGTATGGAGAATGCTGGTGGATGACGTATGTTCCTTCACGAGGAGTAACAGGCTTATGTAGGTAAATAAGTTTTAAGCGAATGGTACAGGGTTCGAGTTACAGAGTAAATATCAATTATTATAATTATTATTAATTTGCTTTATTCAATATTATATTTTGGTACAATATAGAATTCTGTGATGCAATTACACCCAGCTGACGAGTTCCAAATAGGACAAAATGCTCGTCCTTATATCCACTGCAAGCCACTATCCATCTTTGTTTATAAATCCAAATTTTTATTTAAGAACTTCTCTAGTCAATATTCTGTTTTTACTTATAGGTTTCGTTCGCTTCGTTATTAAGAAAAAATAAATCATTGTGACAAAGTGAACTTATTTATTAGTTCGGATAATCATGATACACACGTTTTATAATTCTTCTAATAATATATAGATAAACTGAATAATAAATTCAATTAGTGAATATAATTCGTTTTAAACTTCTAATCTTTGTTTATATTCATTAAAATTTCAGATTATTGCATTAAATTATTACAAAAAGAAAACTACATATGTACACACATTACACATGTTACGATATTCAGTATTTCATGTGTTAAATATGAATGAAAATAAAATCAAACACCAATCTCATTCATCATTACCTATAAATACCAAGATGACAATGTCATCAAAAGAAATGAATGCATCCTATTTAATTCTTAAAAATGATGATGAAATTAATGAAACTACTGTTAATCTTGAACGAGAACTCAATGAAAAGTTAACAATGAAACATTTATTAAATGATTCAGATTTTGTTGATACTTCAAATTTAGTAGAATCATCTGGAGTGAGTTTAATTAATGAACCACCTAAACGTCCAATTAAAGGTTATCAATTATTGAAAAAAAAATTTCATTTTACACGTGAAACATTTACCGGTGGTTTAAAAAGAAATAACAGTACTCAGAATGCTAAAACAATAACAAAAACAAATAATCCAATTACCACTACATCTAATAATATTACTACTACTACTACCACTACTACTATTATTGATAGTACTGTGACTCATGGCAGTAATATCAGTGCTGACAAGATTGGAAATCATATGAACAACTTATTAAATACATCTCATGATAATATATCACCAAGAGAACGATCATCTAGTTTCAGTGTTAGATGTGAAAATTATGAACCACGTTTATCAATCCAATCAAGCAATATTAGAAATAAAAACAATAATCGTTATTATAAAAATAAAAATTCAAAATTGAACAATACTAATAATCATGAACAATCCTTATTATCTAAATCACAATTAAATATAAAACCAACTACTCATTTAGAATGTTTAAGTTTACAGTCAAGTCGTAAACAAAGTCAAATATCTTTATGGGATATGCAAAGAGATTATCCTCGAAATTTTTTGACGTTAGGTGGTAGTATGCTAGGTGTATCAGATACTGCCAGTATTATTACAGAAGGTATAAATGATCATTATACTGATTTAATTTCAGCATTTCATAAAATCTTAATTGCTGTCGGTGAAAATCCAAATCGTCAAGGTTTGTTAAAAACACCACAAAGAGCTGCTAAATCTATGTTATATTTTACTAAAGGTTATGAAGAACGTGTCAGTGATATACTGAATGAAGCTATATTTGAAGAAAATCATGATGAATTGGTATTAGTTAAAGATATTGAAATGTTTTCAATGTGTGAACATCATATGATACCATTTATTGGACGTGTTTCAATTGGTTATTTACCAAATAAAAAAATTCTAGGTTTAAGTAAACTAGCTCGTATTGTTGAAATATTTTCTCGTAGATTACAAGTACAAGAAAGACTTACTAAGGAAATTGCTACAGCACTGACAGAAGCAATAAACCCTAAAGGTGTTGGTGTAATAATTGAAGCTACACATATGTGTATGGTTATGCGTGGTGTACAGAAGATCAATTCAACCACAATAACAACAACTATGATGGGTGATTTAAAACACAATGCTAAATTACGTGATGAATTTCTTCAGCTTGCTGGAAGAAGATAATTTACACTTTGTTATATAAAATTATCATTGAACTAGTTTTCTTTTGGCAATGACAAAAACATTGCCAATTATTATTTACTTATCTAATGAATCCTAAAATTCAAACATGATCTTTGTTTTATTTTGTTTTTTTTCTGTTTTGTGAATATTTGATAAAACTTGGTTAATTTTTACTTAAATGAATTGATTACAGTATAGATAATAAAAATACATAAATCGGATGGTTGGAATTAGTAACAAGTTCTCTTTGTTTAATGATAAGACACATTTACGAGTCGCAATGTCTGTACTGGTATATGTAAAGTTAGAGATTCAGTATCCTTATACTTGGTGTTTTCAGTAAAATTATATTGATACTAATAGTTGAGATCATGAGCCAATTGAAGCTAGACCACCATGGAAAACCTGGAAGCACTGAACGGTCGTTTCGTTATTAGTGAATAAATTATCAAAACTTGAGAAGTTGGTACCAGTCAAATTGACTATAATGAAAACTAGGATAAGTTGACACCAAATTGCAGAAATATTAATGATTGCTTGCCAGTAGTTTGGATTCATATTCCATCGTTTTTTGTGTTAGGAATTTACGAGTCATTTCGAAACTTCCTAATGATGGTGATATACCAATTACACTGAAATTAGGATTAGTGTCTTTGATAAGACGAAAAATCGAAGTTATATTCAACACAAAATAACACAATAACAATCTTTTCTGTTATGTTTTGCTGCTAATCTATAATTATTATGATAATTTCTACAACATTCGTTTAGTTTTCTATTTAACCTTAATTTATTGAGAATAGATCCCACTTGTAATCTTGAATGACAACTATCGATCACAGAACTATACTTCAATATAAACAACAAAACCACATAAATGAAAAGAAAAATATATTTAGTTAAATATAGATTGATCTTAAACAAAGATAACTACTATTGTTTGACCATTTAGACATTTTTGGAATAATTTGAAACTCTACAAGAATGAATATATTTCTTTGAATATTATTTTTGCCTCAGAATATTTCTTTTTTCTTATATCCTCTTTCAAAACTTTCTGTGTACTGGTATATACATCTTCATATGTCTCATTGAATTTATGCAAATGAGCAACCTAATTTCTATCAAACATGGGATGAAAACACATCAATACATATATATTTTATAAATTTCAACCCCCACCAACCATTTTTTTTAATGTATGTAATTATAAACAAGTATTTGTATAAGCCGGATATCCTTCATTTAACAATCTTATCTCCTTGTTTCTTATCTCTTGAAAAGACAAAAGGAACTGTCAGTAAATGAAATCGGTTCATTTTTTTTTCATATTTAAGACAAATGCTAATAACGTACATGTAAAATGAAATAAATCTCATGTTCAAAACTTCCGAAATGGGTTAGATTGAAAGCAATATGTAAAGAAATAATGTATAAGAAATTAATGATTATAAGAGAAGAAAATAAATTAAGATTTCAATTCATCAAATATTTTTATTGCAACATTAAAAATACAAGAGATTTCCCTCTGGATTATGTGCTGATGACGTCCTTTTAGAGGAACAATCATGGATGTGCACTTTTGAAGAGTCCCATACTAGGACGAAACGACCGTCCAGTGCTTCCAGGTTTTCCATGGTGGTCTAGCTTCAATTGACTCATGAATTCAACTATTAATTTTCTAAAATCTTCACAAAACCCTCTTCAGACAATGAACAATAAACGCTTCAACACTGAATCATCCAGCTCAGCCAACATAATGCCTCCAACATCCTCATCCTGAGCTACAAATATTCTCCACACTTTCAAAATAATTATAGTTCTGTGGCCCAAGTTATTGTGTACAGAATAAAAAGACTTTTAAAAAAATTTAGTGTGTGCATTTTATTTTATAGTTCCTCATCAACTAGAATGGACAATGTCATGATTTGTGCCATACATTGCTGACCTACTATTCGTTTTTTTTTTAAATTTTTGTCATATCATTACAAGTATTTGCTATTATTCATATCGTTTGTTGGAACTTTAAATTGTTTCCAAATAATAAGAAATTTTGAGGTAAATTGAATTTTTTTAATGAATTAGGCGTATACAAATAAGGTTTCATAAGGTTATACAAAATTTTATCCAATAAACATCAAAAGAAGTTGGAATAACCTATTTGTGTTCTACAATTAAACATTTCTACTTTGTTATAACATGTTATAACTGTTAATTATGTACATAATTAAAATGAACAGTAATAATTTAGTTTAAACGTCCTTCACGTTGGTGCAATCTGACCTTGATGTCCCGTGTTTTCATTCAGTTGTACTCTTTTTATTTATATGTGTTATTCATAGTCAATCAATTGTTCTGAACATTTTACTACTGTTCACTATGTGTCTATATGTGTTTCCAGCCTCCTTCTCTTTGACTGAGTATATTCCCTTTAAATTCCTTTACTAATTACATTCATTTGCGTTCCATGCAAAAATGAATTGTTAGAGACTAAGTGTTTACTTGTTTTAACTGTGATTTTACCGTATTAGATTGTATGGCTGAAATGAAGATCTTCAAGGAAAATAAGTCCGGTGAAAAACATCATTGAGATTTATTTTATGGAGATATAGAATTCTGCACTATATTGAATTGGTATTCAACTAGGCAATACACTTTCAGCTTGTTATACTGAATTTTTTTCTTCTAATTTATGGTGGAGCGTTTATCGAGAATATTCATTACCGATGTCATGTACACAATTTTAGAATACAAAAAAATGTATATTAATAATACTGAATTGATATGATGGTGAGCCTTGTGTAAATAATTAGCTTATGTACAGTCATTGTTATTCCAAACAAAATCAAGTTCTTCATTTTCAGTACTGTTGTTAAGAAAATATTCGGAAGTTTATTATGTCTCAATATTTGTTAATTGTTAAGGATTGATGAGAAGTCGTCAACTGTGATAAATTGCTTATCAATACTTCCCAGTCAGGTGTACTACTGACATTCACAGTTAGACTGTGATTATTTAACATTGTTGTTAAAATTCACATTATTAAAATGTCAGATGATTGCTGGCAATTAAAAGAAAACTATAAACCTAGGTTTAGCGTTAACTGAAACTTATCATCAAGTCACACTTGTAGTATTAATGGAACAGATTCTCTTACTTATGATAATCAGTGTCACACTTCGGGACATTTCCACTAAGTAATTCTAGTAGCGACAGACATTTGTAGTACTGAGGTAAGCACATTAATTGAAATTTAAGTAATAACGAGTGTTATGAATGAAACCTAGGTTCAAAGTTTTCTGTCGATTGGGTTCTATCGCCTAATATCGAAACATAGTGTACGCTGTGTTCAAACAGTTGAAATAGTCACCTCTTTTCTTTGGAATTATCCTAAAATTTAAATGATATGGTGATCTAGACACATCTGAAATAGAATGAGGGGGTACTGTTATATCCTAGTGAGGATTACATTACGAGTAACGTCTGAGACCTATTAATGGACTAATATTATTTATATATTCTCATGGTATAAATATTCAGTAACTAGATTATGCATATCTATATCCCTCTTGTTACAAGTTTTATTTTGACCTATAATTTATTATTGTACGGTTTACGGTTCTTAAGCTATGTTCAGTTTATTGACTACTGCCTCCCACGTTCATAGCCACTTTTGGCTTTATTGTGACCAATGTTATTTCCTATTTTATAGTGCGTTGCGATCTGTTTTTTGATATATAAACCCAGTATGTCTGAAATAAATGATTCGATTCGAATGGCATAGTGGAAGCTGGTATTGGTGTTCTGAACACAATTGGACGTGCTACGTGAACATAGGATTAATAAGGAAGCTAGGCTGCTCATACCGGTCGAACGTCATTGGTTCGGCACAGTGCTAAGATTGCATAAGTCGTATTCTGATTGGTGGATAAATCACCCGAGAACTAACCGAACATAAAGACACAACAGGTACTATGTGCTCATATGACTTATGTAGGTAGTGCGAACAGAGTACCATATAACTAGAATATCTCAGTTTTTAGGAATTTTCGAGTGTGATTCTGAACCTAGTTTACACTATTTTCAAGCGTCCTAAAGTTCTCCTGCAATTCTTATTTCTATCCTATTATTTTTTTTGTACAAAATGTTAACATTTTTCTAATGTCAGACAAAATATTCTTCACTTCATCTACATAACACTGTCAATCCAGTAATATTACCCCTGTAATTTTTATATCAGAAAGAGTTAATAAAGTGATATTATTCTCTTTGATATATTTTAATTATTAAAAATGTTCTTTGGATACATTATATAGAATTTTAGATTCCTCACTCAAGATTTAACAATTACAGTTGAGTTAAAGTATTTTAATTATGACTAGACAATTTTGTTTTAATCCATCAATATGTGGTCAGATGTAACGTTTATAAATGTTGATACATCTCAAAAGAGAAAATAGACTACTAATGAGTAGTCCAAATTCACATAGAAATGTTTCTTTTAATGACTACCTGAAAATATTAAATTATTCTCAAGTAGTTTCTTAGTATTTTACTACTAAAAGACAACTGAGCAAGGTCCATTGTCTTGTCAAATGATTTTAATATCAATTGCTAACATTAACTTAATCCAAAGATAAATTTAACTAATCTTTTATTCTGTATTCGGCTGTTGGAATAGAACAAAGAACGATAGAATAGTCTAGTTTATGATTCAATATTTATAGTAACAAGAATTTATTTGATAGTAGTCAAATGCACGAAGTTTTATTTAAATTAGTCATGTTATTATTTATTTTGACTGCCTACTAGAACATACAATCCTGTTCAGTGATAAATAAATTCTCCATATGGATGTGGCTTTATTCATAAAGTACCAACTCCATGAACTTTTATTTGCTTAAATTAACTTAGAGTGTAAAGACACACTGAAATGGTTCAAGAATCTTTGAACCCCACAGTCCAAAAATCTATCAGTGTACAGTTCGGAAGCCAGAAGGGTATTTATTCTATGAAAACTTCTGTAAAAATACCAGTAGGACTGGTGAAATATAAGGTCAGTATAGGTTGCCATCAGGAAACCCTAGATCTAGGTTTTATAATGATTAGCACTCATCGTTAAAGCGTGGCTTCAGTTTCTAAAACCTGGTGACCCCAGTGGGGAGGGTCACTCAGCTTCATACATGTTCATACAAGCACAACATTAATAAATGTACAATGGCATAGCTGAGTTGTTATTGTACGAATGACTCTGCCCATTAACTAAGTTGACAAATGGGCTTAACCAAATTAAATGTGGATAAACTCAAATGTGCGTGAGCTGCTATATGATCAATGCTATCTGTTGTAGTCCTGATCAAATTCTGTCTCATCATTTATAAATAAATAGAAGGGCTTCATTTTTCATTTTACTTGGTGCACTGTCTTCTTTTAAATTACCCAGTTAGCTGTCTTCTGTTTAAAATGTTATTATCGAACCTACAAACTACTACAATACATGCATTCAAGTTAGATTCACTTTAATTCGTCCTAAGGAAGTTTCTTGATCTTACCCGAGTATTCTTATGCCTTATTCCTTTTAGTGTCTAATTGTACATTGGGATTTAAATATAGAAAATAACTAGTGAGTTAGTCTGTAGCCAAAAATGTTGTGCTGGGTGGTCGTCCAATTCTGGTACTGATGTACGCGCTTCCTATACGCAAGCCTAACTAGCTACTTGAGTGAGAAAACGAAGAGTGAGCGGGAAGCTTTTATCGGTTAGTCTGAATAAGAATATAAGCAATAGCTCATTCATTAATATGGGTATATGTCCGTCAGAAAACAATGGTAGATGTTCGACCAATAGCGTGCAGAGGTCAGCATCTTTCACCCGTCATTTGACATTGAACCGATGTCTGACTGGACTAGTCTATCAATTAGGCATTCTGTTTGAATCATACCTTACCAGTAAGATTGTTGATTCTATTAAGATGAGCCATCTAATATTATTTACTCTTATTTGAACGTTTTCTACAATCTCGCCTTACTCTTGTAGTGTGGTGTCGGGTCGCGATTGACTATGAACACCACTACAAAGGAACGCGTGCCAGGATATGCATAAAATCCCCCGGAAGCCAAATATCAGAAGGCAGTTAATGGACCAAATCGAGATATATTTGCTGGCGATCTCGTGGTATCGAAAGGATACCGAGATCGTGCCAGGATACAAGCTTGGTTACAGAACGTAACCGAATTCGCGCGAGGTCACAATCAAAGTAAGTATAATGGATGTTTTTAGCACAGTTAAACAAAAGCACATTAAAACAAGCACTGGTACAGCTGGTTATAGTAATAATTGTTTTCATTAAATCAGTCGTGTTCTCGTGATAAAAGTGAATCACTACACTCTCTATATTTTGTATACTTTAGGATTAGTTTTCTATTGACTTACTATCTAAATAATCCTGCAGGTTTTTGGTTTGATATTTCGTGCCAAACTTATCTGATTTTACTATTCCTTATCATATCCCCTCTAGATTTTAACAAAGAAATTACACTGTGCTGAGTATAGACTTGACGATTTTCAAAGTTTACAGGAACCACTTCGGCCTTCATTATGAACAAACTAGTAAACAGATATCTGAATACTTTCACAATGTTAATTAGTCTGATTTCATCGTACACAAATGATATCCTTCATGTATAAATTTCTTTTTTGTATCTTATGGTATAATAAAGTGTAAGTACATATGAATTCATTCACACAAAATCAGGTGTTAAAGTTCACTTCTATTAGTCAATGAAGAAAAGTGTAAGCATTGATCTGACTCTTAATCACTGTGATTGAAAACGAACAACTCTTTAGCAAAACCTTTCATTATTTCAAATGATGGTAAAAGACATTATTGATTATTTATGTTCCTTCTCATTTCCTAATGTTTCCTAGCTTAAAGAAACACATAAATATGATGGATGTTTACATGTTGAAGCTGTTTGAAAAACTAATAGGAATTAAAGTAAGGAAGAAATCAAACAATCCAGAATGAATTCATCTGTAAGCATTGTTTAGATCTTCCTGTTGATATCAAGAACTTCAATTGATCAGTCTCCATTGACATCTGTGCATCCTGAGCTGATTGAATTGATACTGACCCTGTATCCTAGGCACTTTTTCAGCGGAGTTAGATTCAGCTGGATTAAGTGGATAGTGCGTTGGGCGTTTGGGGAAAAAAGTATTGGGTTAGAGTCTTGCCGCGAACGATAATACCAGAGCTCAGGTGCATCCAACTAGGGTGTCGTAAATAAGACTAAACGTATATCCTGGATTCCACTGCTAATCACTATCCAACTCTGCTTAGAAAATATTAGAAATTAATTATGATGTCAATGCCAAAATATAACACAAAATCTTGAAATAAATTACATGGAGGATATCAGCAATACAGGGAAACTAATCCACCAAAAAATACAAATACAATAGTGCTCAATGATATTATGAACTGATATTTAATTTTACAATTCATAATAAATAATCATTGGTTCATTTATTATGTTGCACAAAATTATAATTGTCGATATTTGAGACTCTCAATTTAATGTAAGTAACCATTAATTTTTTGTGGCCCTATATCTGACTCCAGTTAAATCGGATGCTGATTGTTACCAAAATATACACACCTCAAACCCTCGTATATTTTATCGACTTAATTCGTATTAGAGAATAATGCAATAAAATAAGTCAAATATGAGAATGAATTTTGAATATGTATATTCGATACATTCATTGATCCAGACAGACAAACAGAGGAATGATATGACGCGCAGTAGAGAAGGCGTATGAGCCAACTCGTTTTTATCAAGCGTGACTCAATATTTATATCCAGACAAAAATAAGTTACAGACACGTAATGAATAGGGAGAACAATTGACACACATATGATCATGTAAAAACAGTCATGGTTAATAAGCAAATAATCAACAAGGTCAAAATGTGGTTTAAGGAGAATGAGTAGATTGGGTCTGTTCAGTGACTAGAATAACCTATATATGGACTTAACACAGTACCAGCCACTAGAAATTAATACTTAAACTAGTACTTTGATTGAAATATTTTTTTAAACAAGGAATCTACCGTAGACTGATTATAGCTGGTTATAGGTTAACGAATATTGATAAGTTGATAAAACCTGAGAAATTTATGTAAAATTAAAATAACTAGAGTTACATATAATAACTTTAAAATGGGACTATAAAAAATGCTCTCCTTTTAAGTGATCTAGTTTGTTCGATGTTTGTGGTTTAATAATAACTATATATATATATATATATATATATATATATATATATATATATATATATATATATATATCGCTAGGTGGGATCGTGGACGCGCACTGCTGAGGAGTCCCACGATAAGATGAAACGACCGTTGAGTGCTTCCAGGTTTCCCATGGTGGTCTAACTTCAATTGACTAATGATCTCAACCGTTGAAATATTATATATATATATAATATCTAGAGATTATATTATTGATATTACCACATATAACTTTAGCACATGAACGTTAGAACCCTTCCAAGTCGCAAATGAGAAGACAGAAGACAACTGAAAGGAATGTTATTCCAGACAATGTCATTTATAGTACAAAAATGTCGGGTATTTATAGTTTTTAGTATAAACGAAATCATCATTATAGCACACAGGGGGTTATTAGCATTGTCCAATCGGGAAGCTACACGTAGGGATTCTTCCCAGAGGTGATTGGATGGAATATCTTCGACTCTTTTGGAGCTTCTTACAGCTTCCTCGCGTTCACTCGTGGACCTTCTTCATTATATATGGATGACAAAGGGTTTACAAATAGAATTCCAAACTAAAAACTATTTAGAAAGGGCTAATACTTCTCGATGTTGATTAATAATGAGGTGTAAAAACAATATTTATTAAATCTAATAGGCATTAGAGCTTATAACTTATTCTGTTTCATGTAAAAAAGTATTTTACATTTCCAGTTCACTTATGTATAAATTTCTAAAGTTCAATATAAACAAAATCAATTTATGAAGTATAAGGAAAAATTAATATAAAGTTATTATATTGACGTAAACTGTCATTAAACTTCATTTTGAGTATGTTCATACTCAACAGTTTATTAATTGTGTTTGAAAAAACAATAGTTTCTATCTACATTTAGTAGTAAAATATATTTACAAAATAGTATAATGTCCTTAGGTCGAAATATTTTACTAACTCAGTCCAATAAATGTCATTTAATCAAGTGCATAAATCAGAGTATTAAGGAAAAAAGGAAAGAAAGAAAGAAATAGAATAAAGAAAACTTGAAATAATGAATACAGCATATAGAAATTATATTAATATAATAAACTATTTATTAAACCAAGTTGAACCTAACTTTATAATGAATTAATAGATATTTTCATTCATACATTGAACTTATACTCAATTAGGTTAGTCAAATTTTATTTTAAGTAAGTCATACTAATTATATAGTTGGAGTTAGACATTAAAACCGTTGGATGCCGGCTCAGTGGTCTAGTGGTTAAGTGCTCGCGCGCGGAACCAGTAGGTCCTGGGTTCGAATCTCTCAGAGGGCGAGATCGTGGATGAGCACTGCAGAAGAGTCCCACAGTAGGACGAAACGGCCGTTCAGTGCTTCCAGATTCTCCATGGTGGTCTAGCTTCAACTGACTTATGATCTTAACCTTTGAAATTATATAGTGTTAGTGAATGCTGTACACTTCACCTACACTCATAACTTTATTTTAATATTTCTCTTGATAAGTATTTAAGACAATTTATGAGACTAATTACTTATCATCTTTATGAACAGTGGATGATACAATTTACTAGTATCAATAATTTAACTAAATCATTTAACAATATAGAAACATTATTTAATATTAAATTACAAATCGACTAAAAAAAGAAGTAAATTTTGGTCTCGAAAACCCTCGCTTCTATTTAAAGAGTTGTTGTTTAAGTGCAGCGTAATAGCACAATGATATGGTATGTTTTATGAATCCACTTTTGATCTAACAGAACTGTTACAGGCCGATATGGTAAATTCATTTTCTTACGTACAGACTGGAATACTCAACAGTGAAGAAAGCAAAATTAAATACTATCTATATAACATAAAGGATCAACTGAGAGAAGCTCTCATTTACTGATATATACATGAACAGAGAATATAAATGAAAAGGGTTGACATGCTAACGTATATCAGGGTGTACGAATAAGGATGGACACAAATTCAGTTGAAGAAATTTCATAGTTCTCGATCTAGGAAATTTCAATAATGTAATTTCTAGATACATGACATTACAAGCTAATCTGTAAATAACATTATATCAATAAAAACATAATTTATCAATCTGTTTGAAGAAGCTCAAACAACTACATGGTCACAGTTCAACGAAACAAAACAGTCAATCAAAGTACAATGACATATAAAGATAATGAAAGAGTGAAGGCAGACAGTTGGAAACAGTGATCAAAAAGGACGGATTTATAGTTTGTGGAATGGTCAAGAAGCTTACTTCTACTAGAAGTATGTTCTGATGTTGTACAGAACAGTAGTGAATGTTTTGCAGATAAACTGTCTAGATCAGAGATCCTAACATTAACTGAGTTACAAATCTTCTATGTCATTTCACGATTAACCATTTCCATTCATAAAACATTTGAAAAACCATTTAACTGTATTCGGTATATTTTCTTTTTCATTGAATTATATTAGTTTTGGAAGGTCTTTTGAACCACATTAATAAGATGTTATTTGATGAATAATATTAATTTTCAAGGTTTTTAATTATTCTTCAACCGTTAACCAAATATGAAAATAGGATTTAAACACTGTGTAATGTTGCTTAATTGGTAAGTGTTGTTTAATGTTTACTTCAGTAAATGTCTTTATAAAAATTCTAATGGTTTTTGTTCTAAGCTATTTAGAATACGTGGGAGGATACACAGCAAATAATTTCTTTCTAACAATTATTTTTAATACTATCCAACTTTGTCCGACTGTATTCTTGATGCCATTGAATTTTGATGTTTGCCATTCAGTAAATATGGTACATACCTATAATAACGAATAGAAACTGTTATGCAATATCTGGCAAGATATTAACATTTTTTTCTAGTGACAGATACATGCACAAAAATGTAACTTAATTTTGAAAAAATCTCTCATAGAACATGAATTCTTGTTTTAAATCTGAAGAATTATTGAATTTAAGAATCTTAGATAACCCTGTACATGTTTTAAACTCTATCCCTATTTAGCTGCTGCTGTAAAAATACAGATCCATACATATACTTCTATAAATAGTAATTGGAAACTACTGGAAGTTTCGATTTAGCTGATTCTCTAATATATATATGCACATTTTCTCTAAAATAACACATCGTCCATATATGAGTGGAACAATGCAAATATTAATTAAATGTCGAGTATCATTAAATGATGTTAATGAAATTCTGAAACATACTCTTTTTGTTTACACTCTGTAGTCTAGGGTAGTTGGTTTTTTGTTTAGCATTAATATTACTAATAAACATTTTGTGCTTCCACCTGGAGTCCCTCCGGGGGCTACTGCCGGTCCCAAGCCCGGATAAAGGAGGAGGGTTGGGCATGGGGTTAGCGTCCCCATCCCGTAGAAAACTAACTCGCTAAAAAAACGCTAACCAGAAAAAATTATTCAAACCTTTTAAACTCTGCCCTCATGATGAAAGCCGAATCCCTTCGGAAGTTACGAGGCCGATGCCCCTTCTGACAACCAGAGCGACCATTTATTTAGGTACATGGAATGTTCGTACAATGTGGGACACCGGAAGAGCCTTCCAGATTGCTGCAGAAATGAGAAGATACAACCTAGAGGTACTTGGGATCAGTGAAACACATTGGACACAAGTTGGACAACAACGACTAACTACAGGAGAGTTCCTGTTATACTCTAGCCATGAAGAAGAAAATGCACCACATACACAAGGAGTTGCATTGATGCTGTCCAAACAAGCGCAAAATGCACTTATAGGATGGGAATCTCATGGACCAAGGATCATCAAAGCCTCATTCAAAACAAAGAAAGAGGGCATTTCAATGAACATCATCCAATGCTATGCGCCTACCAACGACTACGATGAAGACGCTAAAGATCAATTCTACGATAGGCTGCAATCAATCATCGAGAAGTGCCCAACAAAGGACCTGACCATTCTGATGGGAGATTTCAATGCCAAGGTTGGAACGGACAACACTGGATATGAAGACATCATGGGACGACACGGACTGGGAGAAAGAAACGAAAATGGTGAGAGATTTGCAAATCTATGTGCCTTCAATAAGCTGGTCATAGGCGGCACCATATTCCCACATAAACGCATACACAAAACCACATGGACTTCACCGGATCACTCTACACAAAACCAAATCGACCATATTCGCATCAACAAAACGTTCAGGAGGACTATAGAGGATGTGAGAACCAAGAGAGGAGCTGATATAGAATCAGATCATCACTTACTGGTCGCCAAGATGAAATTGAAACTCAAGAAGCACTGGACAACGGGGCAGACAGTATCACAAAAGTTCAATACGGCCTTTCTTCAGGATACTAACAAACTCAACGAATTCAAGATAGTCCTCAGTAATAAGTTCCAGGCCTTTCATGATCTACTCAATGGAGAAGGAACTACTATGGAGAGCAACTGGAAGGGGATCAAAGAGGCAATCACTTCAACATGTCATGAGGTCCTGGGTCACAAGAAGCACCACCACAAGGAATGGATCACTGTTGATACACTGGATAAGATTCTAGAAAGGAGGAACAAGAAGGCAGCGATCAATACCAGCCGAACAAGAGCAGAAAAAGCCAAGGCACAAGCTGAATACACGGAAATAAACAAACAAGTGAAGAGGAGCATCAGAACCGACAAACGTAAATATGTGGAAGATTTAGCAACGACGGCGGAAAAGGCTGCAAGAGAAGGAAACATGAGACAATTGTATGACACGACAAAGAAACTCTCTGTAAATCGCCGCAAACCAGAACGACCAGTGAAAAGCAAGGAAGGCGAGGTAATCATCAACATTGAAGAGAAACAAAACAGGTGGGTAGAACACTTCAAAGAACTCTTGAATCGACCAGCCCCACTGAACCCACCCAATATCGAAGCAGCACCCACGGACCTCCCAATCAATGTTGGCCCACCAACAATTGAAGAAATCAGCATGGCCATCAGACAAATGAAGAGTGGCAAAGCAGCAGGACCGGAGAACATCCCAGCAGAGGCACTAAAAGCAGACGTAGCGGCAACTGCAAGGATACTCCACATTCTCTTCAATAAGATTTGGGATGAGGGACAAGTACCAAAAGACTGGAAAGAAGGACTACTGATCAAAATACCGAAGAAAGGCGATCTCAGCAAGTGTGATAACTACAGGGGCATCACTCTTCTCTCAATACCGGGAAAAGTCTTCAACAGGGTATTGTTAAACAGGATGAAGGACTGCGTAGACGCCCAACTTCGTGACCAACAGGCAGGATTCCGTAAGGATAGATCGTGTACAGACCAAATCACAACTCTACGGATCATTGTGGAACAATCAATTGAATGGAATTCATCACTCTACATCAACTTCATTGACTACGAAAAGTCATTTGATAGCGTGGACAGAACAACACTATGGAAACTTCTTCGACACTACGGCGTGCCTCAGAAGATAGTCAATATCATACAGAACTCATATGATGGATTACACTGCAAAATCGTGCATGGAGGACAGTTGACAAAGTCGTTCAAAGTGAAGACCGGTGTTAGGCAAGGTTGCTTACTCTCACCCTTTCTCTTTCTCCTGGTGATCGACTGGATCATGAAGACGTCAACGTCTGAAGGGAAGCGCGGGGTACAATGGACATCTAGGATGCAGTTGGACGATCTAGACTTCGCAGACGATCTGGCCCTTCTATCCCAAACGCAACAACAGATGCAGGAGAAGACAAACAGTGTGGCAGCAGCCTCAGCAGCAATAGGTATCAATATACACAAAGGGAAAAGCAGGATTCGCCGATACAACACAGAATGCACCAATCCAATCACAATTGACGGAGAAGATTTGGAAGATGTAAAAACCTTTACGTATTTGGGCAGCATCATTGATGAACAGGGTGGATCTGATGCAGATGTGAAGGCGCGGATCGGCAAAGCAAGAGCAGCATATTTACAACTGAGGAACATCTGGAACTCAAAGCAACTGTCAACCAACACGAAGGTCAGGTTTTTCAATACAAATGTCAAGACAGTTCTACTGTATGGGGCAGAAACCTGGAGAACTACAAAAGCCATCATCCAGAAAATACAGGTGTTTATTAACAATTGTCTACGCAAAATACTTCAGATCCATTGGCCGGACACTATTAGCAACAACGTACTGTGGGAGAGAACAAACCAGATCCCAGTGGAGGAAGAAATCAGGAAGAAGCGCTGGAAGTGGATAGGACACACATTGAGGAAAGCACCCAACTGCGTCACAACACAAGCCCTCACATGGAATCCAGAAGGTCAAAGGAAAAGAGGAAGACCAAAGAACACATTACGCCGAGAAATGGAGATAGACATGAGAAAAATGAACAAGAATTGGAAGGAACTAGAAAAGAAGGCCCACGATAGAGTGGGTTGGAGAATGCTGGTCAGCGGCCTATGCTCCATTGGGAGTAGCAGGCGTAAGTAAGTAAGTAAGTAAGTAAGTAAGTAAGTAAGTAAGTAAGTAAGTAAGTAAGTAAGTAAGTAAGTAAGCATGATATAGATTGGATCAAATCATGTTCCGCGTAGAATTGTGTCCCGACAGGCTGGTTGGCTATTTCTTAACCAATCAGCACTAGCGGATACTTGGATAAGACTCTCGAGTCTTCTTTTGTAAAAAATATAAATTTACTAACGTTTCTCTTGTTATGATTCCTATTTCCATTCAACCTTGTAATTGGGAATATAATTACGTTCCTGTTCAACCGTGTTCTCATATGAGGACTAGTCGAGTGAAGTAATGTCCAAGAATATTAAGTACAAAGACTAGCTGGGTCGTAATAAGAGAAATCATAACGGTTTGGTTTCCTAAAATTTCTCAGCCTAAATTATATTAACAAGATTTCTTTAACTGGCATTTATTTTGAAAAAAAGGTTTAGTAAGTTTAATATACCGCCAGTCACATTCTAACCTATGACACAGACTTTAATGTAGTTCTTGCATGTTGCAAGTCGACTGATATGGATTATTATAACCCTTTTATAAAGGTTTAAAATTCAGTAACAATGGTCTATATATTATTTTAAGGACAAAAAAATAACACTCATGTTTAGCGTGAATGGTGTGACCTTAACAAGAGTTTTAAAAATTTGCAACTAGTAATATTATCTTCTAGTTTAGTTAACACATTCATAGAAAGATTTTGTAAAAGCCATTAAATTATTTATAGTCCACTATGTTTCACAACCTACTTTTAGCTTCAGTGTAAATTTATCTGAGAGTATTTGTGACGATGCTTTGAAATACATCTTAGCTAACTAGTATGTACAAATCCCATAGCCGTATTGAACTTGTACCGTTTCATGCCAGCTGCAACTTTTTTTATTCTAGTTATAAACAGAAGGCTAAAATATCCATAAAGCAATAAATAATCAATCATTATTTATGTAAAACTCTGTTTTCAGCTCTGTTCCCTTCTAATTGCTTTACATAGTGCTACTGTACAGTGTTGATATTCTGAGTTTCCTGAGGAACTAAAGCATCCTATATGTCTTACTGAACAAGTTTGGTTTCATCAAAGAATTCTCATCAAATAGCTATCAGAATCTTGCTTTTCCCCCTGTGTATGTTGAGGTCTACTGATGCAGAGGCCGTTGCTACACTAGTTGTCTTCATCTGCATCTGTTCTTGTGTATAGGACAGATTAGCTAGGTCATCTGCGAAGTCCAAATCGTCTAGATGCATCCAACATATCCATTGTATTCCATGATTCCGCCGTCATATGTGGAGGTCCAACCATCCTTCTTTACCTGGGCTTGGGACCGGCAGGCGGAGTTATATTATTATTCTAAAGAATATATATATTATTGGTGAGTCATGCTAAAAAACTAGTTGAAATGAAATACTTTGTTTCATTCCTTATCTGTAGATCAAGTTTAGAAAACTTTTTCACATCATATACTTTATAACTGTAGAACAAGTGTTAGTTAACCATCATAACTAATCGATCAGATACTGAGAAATAAATTGGTTGACTGAATTCTTTTGTTTAACTACTTTATATTCAGTTGTTGACAAATTTTTCACAGTGAAAAATCGTCTCTTTTTTTCGCATATTAACCGATAATTATTAATAGATTATTTAATGAGTTAACTGTTAATTATTCATTATAATCGGAATATTTTTCAGTGATTAAAACCGTTTTAGATTAATATCGATGGATATTGAATTTAAGTTGATGGAACTAGAAATCAGTTGGTGAGAAAAATTTACGGTAAATGACAATAATGAACAAAAATATTCATAGGATCGAACCGTTAAATATAGTATATATAGAAATGTACATAACTTCCATCTTCATTCAAAGGATTCTGTTCACAAATAATTCATAAATGAAGTCATAGAAGAACACATATGAATTTCAAAATAGATTAAAGATTACTGCTTTATAATTCAAGAAATTCAGTAGTTGGTGGACTGATATCAATTTGATATTAGATTCAGATTTCATTGTGTTGCCTTATGAGTGTCCATGGTCCCTCGCACAGGACGCGAGCCTGGAACCTTGCGATTCGCTGGAGAATGTTTGGCCTCCAGACCACCGATATTTGTGCTTAATAAGTGTGCAGTGAAATAGTGCTTTAAAAATTGTCAA
Source organism: Schistosoma haematobium (assembly GCF_000699445.3). Taxonomy (NCBI): domain Eukaryota; kingdom Metazoa; phylum Platyhelminthes; class Trematoda; order Strigeidida; family Schistosomatidae; genus Schistosoma; species Schistosoma haematobium. The sequence continues at coordinate 31,245,037 of NC_067198.1, read as the reverse complement.
TTCATGTTGACCACATTCTGTTAAACAACGCCTGTAGAACTTCTAAGGCTACTGCCGGCCCCAACTACGGATAAAGGAGGAGGGATGGGCATGGGTTTGGCATTCTCATTCTGTAGAAAACAATCTTGATAAAAAAACCCCAACCATATCAAACAACTTAAACCGTCTAAAATCTGCTCTCCGAATTCAAGAAAGAATTATGACGCTTCATGATGAAGGTCGAGACTCTTCGGAAGTCACGAGGACGATGACCATTCTAACAAATAGAACACTAACTTATGTAGGTACATGGAATGTCCGGACAATGTGGGGACCAAGGAGACCAGTTAAATAGCAATGGAAATGAGGAGATACAAATTAGCCGTGCTTGGAATCAATGAAATCCATTGAATCCTAGCTTGACAGCAAAGGTCAGGTAGGGGAGAGATGCTGCTGTACTCCAGTTATACTCAGATAGTTGATCTGATGGTGTCCAAAGAAGCACGTAGAGCACTTATAGGATGAGAATCTCACGGATTCAGGATCATCAAAGCATCCTTCAAAACAAATAATGAGGGAATCAAAATGAATGTCATCCGATGTTGTGCACTCACCAATGATAGAGATCAGTTTTATGAGGGGCTGCAATCAACCATAGTGAAGTGACCGAGAAAAGACCTGACCATCCTGATGGGAGACCCAAACGCCAAAGTCGGAATGGACAACACTGGATATGAAGATATCATGGGACGACTTGGATTGAGAGAAAGGAACGAGAATGGTAGCAGATTTGCAAATTTATTTGCTTTCAACAGATTGGTTATAGATGGCAAAATATCCCCATACAAACGCATACACAAAGCCACATTAGTCTCACCGGATCACACGAAGGAAATCCAGATCGGTCATAGTTGTATCATCAAGAAATTCAGAAGGCGAATGGAAAATGTGAGAACCAGAAGAGGAGATGACAATATCTACTGAAAGAAGGAGAAACTACTATAAATGACAAATGGAAAGGGGTCAGAGAAGCACTAACTCCAACACGTCTGGAGGTGCTGGGCCGCAACAAGCATCATCATAATGAATGGATCTCTATGGAAAGCTTGGACAAGATTTAAAAATGGAAGAACAAGAAGACAGCAATTAACAACAGCCAGCCGAACAAGAACAGAGAAAGTCAAGACAAGCAGAATACACAGAAGCAAACAAGCAAGTGAAGAAGAGCATTATATTTGACAGGCAGAAATACGTGCAAGATCTAGCAACGACAGCTGAAAAATCTGCGAGAGAAGGAAATATGAAGCAACCACATGACACAACGAAGAAACTGGCAGGGAGATATAGTAAACCAGAGAGACTGGTTAAGGACAAAGAAGGCAAGACTCACCGAGATCCAAGAACAGAGAGATAGGTGGGTAGAATACTTTGAGCTCTTGAATAGGTCAGCTCCATTGGATCCACCGGACATCGAAGCAGCACCTACAGACCTCCCCATCAATGTCACTCCACCATCATTCGAAGGAATCAGGATGGTCATCAGACAAGTTACGAGTTGGAAAACAGCGGGACCTGACAATATACCAGCTGAAGTGCCGAAGTGAGACACAGTACGGACTGCGAACATGCGCCATGACCCAATCAGGAAGATTTGGGACAAGGAACAAGTGCCACCGACAGACTGGGAAAAAGAACACCTCATCAATACACCGAAGAAAGGAGACCTGAACAAATGTGGTAACTGCAGAGGCATCACACCACTATCTGTACTAGGAAAGGTTTTCAACAGTGTTGCTGAACCAAATGAAGGATTCAGTAGAAGCCCAACTTCTAAATTAGCAGATCGAATTCCGTAACGATCGGTTGTGCACAGACCAAATTGCGACACTACGGATCATCGTTGAACAATCATTTGAATGGAATTGTTCACTATCCATCAACCACCTTGAGTATGATAATGCACTAAGCAAGAATGAAAGGCTGATGCGGAAAAGCAAGCGAGTGGGCGTGCGAGTCGAATTAATAAGATTAAAATGTACATGTACATATACATAGGGAAATGAATGAGTCATCGAATCATTTAAGCGACTAACACTAAAGTTAGCAGAATGAATATGTGTGTAGGCGGTAAGCGATGCTCAAGCACACACATTCATACAAGCACAACATTAATAAATGTACAATGGCATAGCTGAGTTGTTATTGTACGAATGACTCTGTCCATTAACTAAGTTAACAGGAGGGTTTAACCAAATTAAATGTGAACAAACTCAAATGTACGTGAGTTGCTATAATCTTTATAATCGAAGTATGACAACCCAGTCAAATCAGAAGTGAAGAGGTTCGAATATATATGTGAAAGGCTACCGATATTTAAAGAAGCATTCGAACAAAGTTGGCTAACAGTTGTAGATATGCAACACAGTGTACCTACTTGTGACCTGGTGCATATGCATGACAGAGCGCCTTTGCTAGATGTGTCTATCAAAAATAATGAGGTCAGCATGAAGTGTTGAAGACTTACAGAACTATTTATTCTGGAGATTTACTTACCGACACACATTCATCAGAATATCCAAATAATTTCGAGTTGATTGATAATTTATCATTCTGTAAATAAAGTGATTGTTTCCAAGAGTTATTTCCTGGAGTTCTAGTGAGAAGCCATGACTAGTAGAGTTCAACCGGGTCTATTGTGAGATAGTAACTCACTAATACCAATGTTGGACAGTGGCGCAATTTCGTGGATTGGTTGAAGTTAGACACTAACACCGTTGGATACCGACTTAGTGGTTTACAGGTTAAGCGTTCGCGCGCGAGACTGACAGGTCCTAGGTTCGGATCTCGCGCGGGGAGGGATCGTGGATGCGCACTGCTGAGTCCCATACTAGGATGAGACGGCCGTCCTGTGCTCCCAGGTTTTCCATGATAGTCTAACTTCAAATGACTCATGAATTCAATTATTAAAGTAACATTTGTCAACTGATATTCTCATTTGAGTGTAAAAATAATTAAATTAAATCGACCGATGTTTGTACAGTGAAATAATATTGTTTGTACATGATCATTTTATGGTGAACTTTGTTTGTCAATAAATGCCTTTTTTTACGAAAATAATAAACTAAACAACTCAATTTGTAGTATACTGAAAGTTAAACTTTACATTGTTCCACTGATTTTTAAGAATCAATTTTGTAATATAAATTAAAACCTTGAACTTTTAATCAATGATTTGAAAACACCTAAACTATTTCTGTATTTTTAATAGCACATTCCTTTTGAAAAAATAACTATGTAACTTTAATGTATCTTAATTATTTATGGACATGAGAAAAATGAACAAGAATTGGATGGAATTAGAAAAGAAGACCCAGGACAGAGTGGGTTGGAGAATACTGGTCGGTGGCCTATGTTCCATTAGGAGTAACAGGCGTAAGTAAGTAATTATTTATGCTTGAGGTAGAAAGTGTTAGTCATAAAAAAAACAACACAGAATATTGATGAATCCCTAATTCCGATGTATAAACGTTTCTTTTATCTTGTGTAAGAAATTATTCAGAATGCATTATGGTTGAATGAACATTAGTATAAAATACATAAGAATAACTTAACTAGATTATGTGACCAAAAAATTAACAAAAATGTACAATGTAATCTATCTTTATGTAAATAATGTACAGTCATTCACTTTTTTTTCAAAAACAAAAGAATGTTCACTATATATCTGAATGAATAGGATTAAAAGAATGACAGTCTTAGTACTTCTAGGTATAATAAGGAATGATGGTTTTGGAAACTCAATTATAAGTTCATCATTGTTTCTTTTTTCGGCGAAAACCAAATGGATTATCACCACAAGTGAAGCATATACATTGTACATATTTTCGCACATTTGACGCACGCAGGATTTACGGTAAGGGTTCTTGCTGAGGTGCAACAAAATATTTCCTGAATAGTTTTGAAGGAAGTAATCTCACAGGGTTTATTAAAGCCAAATTTACAGGCTTCTGGTACATAGTATACACCGGTCGTAAAATCATCGAGTTTGTCACAAGCGAAATAATCAAACTGAAGTGTATGCAGAAATACTGTGTAGAATACCTTCTAATTCGTCAGTCAGAAATATCTAATAATGCATTATCAGTGATGTCTGCAGACCCTGTTTATGACTAATTTCATTATTGCTTTTGGCTTTCAATTAACTATCGATTCTTTTTATTTTTCATTGCAAGTGTTCGTTTAGTTTAACATTCACTTATGGTCATAGCAACTATCCTACAACTAATTTCGATTATGGTTAAACCCTTTTATTAACTTACTTAACAGACAATGTTATTTGAACAGTAACAATCCGCATTTTCTTTGCACCGTTATGATCACTAGATCACGCGACAGACTTTAAATAAAAAGTTGATTGCTTAAATATCACTCAGTGATTCATTCTCTTCCCCATGTATATATGTACTCAAATCCTATGATTAGTCCTTGCTACGCCCTTATGCAATTTGACTATGTAATTGCTCGCATATACTTATTCGCCTATCCGCTTCAAATTCACGTGATCGGCTTATAGCTTTGTGATCTGCACTATCCCCTAATAAACTGTAGTTACCGCTTCTCATTGCCTTCTGATTTTAAACACCATTGAGAATTTATGTTATAACGGTTATCGAGATGACCAAAAAACGAAGTAATTAATCACATCTCTAATGTGATTAGTTGTACGCAGAAGTCACGTTTAGTGAGTAGTGAATTTCGAGAACCGTAAATGATGGGATTCTGGTTAGCTAAACATTTATTTAAGAAATCAATGACGAATTTCTGATGCAATGAACATGGAAATGGAACCATCCCAAGTAATAAATCACCTTAACAAGATACGGGACTGTTTGAACACTGAGAATAGATATTTGTGTTAAGATCAACAATTCTTAGCTGGATTATTTCACTAAACTGGTCACTTTTATGCTTCTGATCTGGGAAGTGTAGTTTGTCTTAATAAAAGATGTAGAAAGTCATGTTAATTTTAGTGTGACCTCAATAAATAACCGATGGATTTCGCAGACTAGGATTAACACTGGTCCCGATACAAATTTCACTGAGAAAATGTCATGATACGGGTCAATCTGAAATGAACAACCACATCAATAAAAACATAATTTATCAGTCTGTTTGAAGAAGCTCAAACAACTACATGGTCACAGTTCAACGAAACAAAACAGTCAATCAAAGTACAATGACATATAAAGATAATGAAAGAGTGAAGGCAGACAGTTGGAAACAGTGATAAAAAAGGACGGATTTATAGTTTGTGGAATGGTCAAGAAGCTTACTTCTACTAGAAGTATGTTTTGATGTTGTACAGAACAGTAGCGAATGTTTCGCAGAAAAATTGTTCAGCTCAGAGAATGTAACACAACGAAAGTACTGACTTTTCACATCAACTGAACAACTACATTGACCTGTGCCTACGAACATCCTGTGATAAAAACTAATAAAATAATAAGCTATCTAGAATTAGCTTCTTTCTTTATATCATCAATAAGTCTAATGAAACAACTAATATGTTCGATTATTCAGATAGTCTAAATGAGGTATGAGATAACCGGCGACATTCAACGTAAATTCCTGATAATAGCTGTCAAAATGAACAAGGGGTAACGATTTTACAAGACTAGACTTCCAGAAAGGTTATTGATAGAATGAGGCTTAAAGAAAAATCAGAAATTTGCTGATGTGTGATAAAACTAAACTGGTAAATGTAAGTCGTCCCATGAATTCACAAAAGACTAAGTATACTTCAAATGTTATCGTATACATATCTGTTCCTTCATTCAACAATAAATAGAATGAAAACATAAAATTGTATAAATCCTATTTTATTTATTTATTTTAACACATAGATATTGGTACAAGGAAGCACCAAATACATATGCACCACACAAATCTCTTTCGATATGTGTGAGGGCTGTGATACTGCCCGGATGCCCAAACCGAAGCAGGTGGTTTTCTTAGGGAGCCACACGCCGAGCCTTCGACCTGAAGGTCTGATCCACAAGGCAGTGGAGCATCGTAAGGAGATGCAGTCCCATGGAAGCCGGTGACCAAGGAATTGGTTCATACGCCATTTGTTCCCGCAGGATACTGGAGCCAGCCCATGTGCGCCGTTGGTTTGGAATCCGGTTAAAGCGCCGTACATTCGCTTTTCGTCCTCTCATTTTCGTAAACAACATCCCCGCCACGAGAAGGCAGTGAGTAGGACTTCCCTGGCAGAGGCTATATAGGCGTGGCCATGTGAGAGCATTTCGAGAGGGAGAGCGGACTCTCCCCACTTTCGGCCGTACCAGGGCAACAACAGAAAGACTAGTTTAACTACACACTTCTAAAAAACTTCCAGTCTGTTATACTCAGCACTTGTGGTCATTTTTCTGTCCATTCAGTGGGTAAATGAGCATAATTTACACTGGAAATTTTAAAACATTTGTGTATTTTATCCTGTATGTAGGAAGGTCGCTAAAATTATTTGCTCATGGCAGGCAACTAAAATGATAACTTTAAATGACTGAAATGTAATTTTTAGTAAAAATCAGAATTTAATATGTGATATTTATCCATTAAATGAACAGAAAAATAACAGTGTTTAGCATAATATTCTTCGTGAATATTGAAAACGATGTAAATAACCTTCAACATAAAATGCACCGTCTTATAATTCATAATTCACTCTAGGCCATTAATTATTAGGGACTATTATGTTGCAATGGAATTTAAGAGTTCGGTGGGTGGAAAACAAAAAAAACATCAACTTTTTATCTTCTTCATAGGAAATATAAACATAAACAAACCAAACAATAATTGACAAATCTACTTCATCTTGAATTCATGAAAACATATATGGTAGAACATTCTTTTTTTATCAAGAAGGCAAATAGAAAAGAATAAAAATGTACAATTATGAAATAATATATTGTGTAAATAGTTAATAACGACATAGTTATATTCTGAGTTTCTTTTTTCTTGGTTACACTGGGAAAAAACTTTTTAAAAATAAATCTACTCAATGAGAATTAATCACTTACACTCGTTTACTTACTTCATTTATGATACAAGAAAATAACAAATAATATCACATAAATATGTACATCATTATAGAGAATTTTATATTGTTCATCAAAATACAGGTGGACAATCCATAGAAATACAAAAGAATTCAGAAAACATAAGGAACTATTTAATCACTTAATAATACATACATACACATCTACCAGTAAAAAGAAACAATGCAAGAGCACTGAAATAATGTAAGACAGAAAATTTTACAATTCCATGTGTCCATAGCAATATACATGTGCAGAAATTGGAACAATATACAGAATATTTCGTGTTTCCCATAATTTCATCATTTTAGAAACAAAGGTCTTATGCAAGAACAAAAAAGTAAGGTAAATAATAAGTAGAAAGAAACGGTAGAAAACATTTCATAAGTTACTAAGAAAAGAATAACGAATGAGCTTTTTTCATCCTAATAAAGTAATTTTGTGAGAAAAAACTTTCGCTATACCCATGATTCATTATAACCTGACCAATTGGAAGGTGGGGCAATATACAAACGATGACCATTCACAAACACTGGTACCACCCCCATATAGGCATTACGACTTACACCACATTTGAAATCAAACATAATTCCTAAAGCTTTCGCAATTTCTTCAAATTCTTTTCGAGTTTCATATGTTATTCGGATAGATTTTGAATTGTGTGGTAATGAACTGCGATTATTCATGTAGTGTTTAAAGCTCATTTCCACTGAATCTTCATAAACTAGTTGTTTGAATTCATCACGATAAACATCTTCTTTCAAATATGATAAATCTAGCTGTTGAAAATTGATTTTTGCACTACTTAACTTAATATATTTTAAATGACTATCAAAATATTGACCATGAGATATACCTTCTCGTCCAAATGTAATAGAACGACTAATTTCTGGTCGAATACAAGCTCGACCTTTACGTACATAAGATTTACGTATATATTCATCCCAGTATATATCGGGCCATCCTTTACGGATTTCTAGCCAAAATTTTCTCAATAACATCCAACCCAAACCAGGAAAGAAATCAGTTCTGATAGTGAGAAGAGTAAAATACAAACACAATAAATCAGGGAGAAAATAAAATTAAGTGCATTACTTCAATGTTATTATTTTTTCAGCTGGAAACTCTGCATATGCATATATTATTTATACACTTATTCGTTTCCTTTAAAAAACCTTATTGCATAAAACAAAAACTAGATCGTTTTGATAAATATGGGAAAAAGTTGAAAATTTAAATAGATGCTACACATGAATATTATGCAACAAAGGTTATTCTGTGAACAACTGAACTCCTGTTTAAGTATATATATATATATATATATATATATATATATATATTCACCCATCACAATTTTATGTTCATTATAAAACTACTCGCTTGTTGACTCATTTTTCCTATCCTCTAATTACTGTTCGGTATGTTATTTATTTCTCTACTTTTCCGTGTTTAATAGACTGAATTGTTTATTTTGTATACTAACAGTGTTAATTTACATTTTAGAAACAGATAAATTTTATCAAACCAAATAGCTTACTTGTTCTGACTTTGGCTAAGTTAAGACTCTGTGCTCGGAAGTCCAGATAATAGTTTAGAATTACACCTGTAGGAAATTACTTCCTATAGTTTATTTAGAATATACAAAAATAAACAAAAATAATAGCCACTAACCTGTATAATAATTCGGGACGTGTAATATCGATTAACTGAAGTCGCCCATTGTCATTAAAGGCAGATGCACAGAAAAGTGTATTATCCTGAGTTAAAAGATTGTATGCACCAACAAAATAACTTAAAAAATCTGGAGCCAAATCCAGATCATCTTCTACGATTATTACAGTCGAATAATTATGTGCCATAAAAATTTGATCTAAAGCCCATTTATAATGATGGCTAACATGTCTGTAACCTTCAAATACTTTAAGAGAAGAGCTTTGAACTATAAATGGAATGAAGGAAAATCAAGAAACAGAAGACTCAAGTCATCCTACAAACCAAATGATGATATGATTGTGCAAAGATTTTCAATAATCAAATTCGGGTTCTGATTAATTAAACGACCAGTCTTAGTTACACAAGACAAAGCAATATTTTTAAACGACATTTGGAAACATGTCGTGGATAAATGAAGTTTACTACAAGTCAAAAGTTTTACAGGCTAATACAGTACAGTTTCGTCTACCGGTATATATATGAGGAAATAAGAATATTATTAAACCATGACTATACTTGACTGTTTGGTTAGAAATAGGCCAATCAGAGTGCTCCAACGTCATCTTGAATGGAATATGAATTAATCCAATCGATGGCCTGCTTATACACAAACGCTAATCATAAATCTTTTTCAATCAACATCACAGTAATAACACTATGAAAATAACACAATGAACAGTCTCATTCGCAATCACAAAGCATAATTTGATTAACATACAACATGCAGATATATAGCACTATTCAGCTCCTAATTTTGAAAAAAAATTAGTTGAAGTTCCCAAACACTTCACGGTACAGTAACTAAATGAATGAAAGGCTTAATCTATCAGGATTAGCTAGAAGGAACCTATACACAGACGAGGTAGGACCTCATAGAAGCATGTCGATTTAAGGTATCATACTTTACAAATGCATGAAGAAACAAAATTGGTACCAACTAAAATATATCAGAATAAATATGAATGAAGGAGGAACTAAATAGTTTTGTTCAGTTGTTATTGATTTACAGTCGTATTACCTAGAATTATAAGCCACTGATTTAAATCATCTCTGAGATCTCAATCTAGAAGCAACTAAGAACAAGGGTTATATTGTCCTATCTATCATACGTTAACTGGAGCTTGGGAACAGAGAACGGGAGAAAATTAGGCGAATTCCGGAACCAGTTGTGGATGCGTCAACCAAATATTAATCGTTCAATAGGTATTGGAATATAGATATATTCGGCGTCTTATTGTAGTTGTATTCTTCGACGTAAAGGTTACCTTCGACTTCATCAATCAAGAGACTTTGAACCCAAGTCCATTTTTAAAAGATCCACCAAAGTAGACCAAATTAAGAAGGCTTTTCACTCGAATACACTTGGTCGGGGCAGACAACCATGAAATATTAAATAATACATTGTAAATTTAAAATTTCTACCTGGATTAATTAACGGGGCTTTTGGTTTTATGACAGTAATGCTATCCTGATAGGAACGTAAAACTTTTTCAGTAGCATGGTCATCACAAGCGTGTGAAACGAAAATCGGAAATTCAAAATTGTTTTGCTTCAGCATTTCGGATTTTAACTGTAATAGTTTATCAATAGGACGACTAGCAGTTGGACGATTACAAGCTATCACTAAAACTGGAATAGTAACTTTATCAGGTGGCACGTTTGTCCTCTTCAGTTTTGAATGAAGTTCCATTTGCAACATTATCTGTAGTTTTCAATAAAAAGACAATACAAATTATTACATGCAAGAGACAATTAAAAATAATGATGTAAACCCAGGTTATTTCTCGAAGAAAAGAGTACGTCTAAAATATTATTATCTGGTTTGTGAACGTGTACATAAGCTTCGTTCCATCCTCTGGGTTAAGTGATTTTCTAGTGAAACTTTCATTGTCGTTTAGGTAAAACCCTCAGCGCTTAGTTCATGTACAAATGAGCCGTTCAATTATTCCAAAGGTGCTAAATACTCTTTTTTTGATGACCTTATGTACGGACGGTTATCTCTGGAGTGGTAACGTTTGGGAGAACTCAATGATCTGTTCTAAAAAAATTTTCCAATCCAATGCACAGATTTACAGACCGCCTTCTGTTTATCTCAAGTAAAAATGGTCATCGTGATTCATCAAAAATTGTCTAGCAAGTGAACACATCAGCGCACAAAATTATCCTCATAAACCAGAAAACAAATTGTCCTATAACATGGGATTAACATTTCAGAAGTCACCAAAATGACCTTCAAGCCCTTCGGATACAAAGTAGCTCACGTACCAACAGAAGTTGATTATCTCATTTTATACAGACTCAAAGACAAAACAGGAAAAGAAAATAAATGACATTATCGACGAATAGATTCCACTAATTGCAACAAGTATTATTTTGGATAAAGTGGGTAACTCTTTTATATACTCATACCAGAACATAAACTAGCACTAATACTCCATGAAATATCATCACTTATATATGTACACAGAGACAACCGGGGGCACGAATTTGTTTAGAAAAACACTAAACTCTTGATCGAGGAAATTCAAAGGAAATTTCCAAAAACATGGGACTCAGGTCAGTCTGCAATCGGTAGGTAAATCAAAATCGATCTTATTTGCCAACCTATTTAAAAGCGATCAACTAATTGTTTGGCAAGGGATCAATCGACCAAAACAGTTAACAAGAACAAAAAGACAAATGAAGCTGGCAAAACCTTAACAGACAATTATTAACAAACAAGTACATCAAAACAGACGAATTTAGCTCTTATGAAATTGTTAACAGTTTAACTGCACGTGAAGCAAATGCTGATGGCGTTGTTGAGGTGAACAGTGAGAGGTTGTAGAAAAGCCACTTGGCAAAGAGAATACAAGAGGCCCAAAAATCATTTGAGATACAAAACTTCATTTCAGAAACGTATGGTAAGAATAAAGCTATGAACTGGATATTTTTATAAGTTAATGAAACACAACTACCCTTAGTTATTGCTTGAATGAGAAATGGTTATAGGAGCAGAAGGTACTATGCATGAATTATACTAAATATATTTACATTAATGCAAAGTTTGCTAAGGGCTTTCAACAGACTGAACCTGTGATGCAAGCATCAATGACAGTATGTCATGTAATTCTGGTTTTCAGTGATTGATTACTGAATTATAACGAATATCATGTTTATATAGTTCATGGTCCTGATTGCATTCTGTCGACGAAGTTCCAATATGGTTGCAGGTCTAAATGACGCAATATTGTATGCAGCGTCTACATGTCACGACTAGAATAGCCGACTGACAACGTCCCTGTTACCCTGAAAGGTGAGGGTTGAAATCCTATGGGAAACATCCGTTATCACAAGCCTGCAAATACACTTTGCTGACGAGTGCCAAATAACATGAAACCTAAGCTCAGGACTTCCTTTCTACTGACTCCATCCATCTAACGATTAATTTCTTTATGGTAAGAGACAAAACAGCATAAACTATACTCGACCAATTTTCAGTTTAAAACTGATGATTAGTTTGTTGCAAATTTTTATTCTTTTGGACTTAATAACTGTATAACATGAGAAAAAATTTTAATAAGTCCAAAGTAATTACTTTTCTCAACCATGTATTGTCTTATCCTTTACTTCTTCATAATACCGTTACAGCATTTTAATTGCTTTGTTGTTCCTTAGTGTCAATGTTTGTTTTGTAGTATCATTACTTTATTAAAAATATGTTGTATAAGCGAATATTAAAATAGTATATTTCCTGAGAAATGGTTACGAATATCAATAAGGATACGAGACTTTCGAGGATGATTTCTTTATCAACACAGAATGGCTTAGCAAATGGTGGCACTTTTTACTTGTATGAAAACATAGAATCTTAGCCCTACTTAATTTTCTTTATTATAAAAATTACTAGTTACATCAGTTCTGTTGAATACACTAGGAGCTTAAATACTATTCGGCGTAGTATCTTATACAAATAGATATTTCACAACCAACAGCTTTTATAGATCGTCCACCACTAATGTTTGCGATCAAAATGACAAAATACATGTTACAGAGTTAAAACGTACAACAAGCTGTTGAACGTCTGTTGGCGGAGAACAACAATCCATGGTGTGTTGGAGCTCTACAGAAGCACCTATTAGTTCTTCATTCCATGTAACTGTTTCCAAACTTTATTTATTTATTTAAACACACAAATAATGGTACAAGAAGGCACCAAATAGATATGTGCCAAACAAATCGTTCGATATGTGAGAGGACTATGATACTTTCCGCGTACCCAAGACGAAGCATATGATTTTCTTAGGGGGCCACTCCCAGAGCCTTTGACCCAACGGTTTAATCCACAAGGCAGTGGGTTAGCCCAAGGAGATACAGTCCCATGATAGCCGGCGACAAACAATAGATTTATATGCCATTTGTTTCTTTAGGATCCTGGGGCCCATGTGCACCATTGGTTAGGAATCAGGGTTTTCCGACTCCTCTAGGTGGATCTTCCGTACTCACCAACCAAGTTAAAGAACCGGACATTTGCTTTTCGTCCTCTCAATTTCGTAAACAACAGTAATGCCGCGAAAAGGTAATGAGTAGGACTTCCCTGGCAGTGGTATTCACGTGGCCATGTGAGGGCATTTCTAGAGGGAGAGCTGACTCTCCCTACTCTCGACCGTACCAGGGCATTTGGGAGCGTTTCCAAACTAAAGCTAAAGCTACATTTATTGGTCACTTTAATATGTTTGATACATTACATTAACTTTAAATAAAAAGTCGAGGGCTATCTTAGATCAATTAACGCTATCTTAGTGCTTCGTTTTAGCCTATGACAATACGCTGAAATCGAACACAAGACATTCAAGCTTCATGACAGACATATTACTGATGAGCAACCAAAATCCAATGGTCTGGAGTTTGCAGTTTTAGTTTATTTCAGAATCAAAATGTGTTTGGTACTCCTCAGTCAATATAATGACGACAAATACCAGCTGAAATATGGGTTTTTAACTTACATGGTCATCTAAAGAATTTGATAATTGTTGAAGAGTACTGATCAACTTAGACATAAGTGTAGTCTCAGACTCATACAAAGCAGCGAAACGGAAAATGAAGTATATACATAATACAGTGGCGACCAATTCCACTATAACCGATCTAGATAATCGATTCCATGACCAAGCCGCCAAGTGGTACGTCTGGTTTATAGACTCATCACATTTCATATTGTCGAATCCGAGTTGAAAACCAGATCGATCGCGCAGGCATAAAGCACTATTGCATCAAATTTGCGTTCTTGTTAGCGAGAAAATCCTAGTTACCGAAAACACCATACAAGTTTATGTAACTATTCACAAATATCTTTTGCATAATGTCTTCTATACGATAACGAAAAAATTATCATGAAATGATTAGAGAGAAAAATGAAAGTCTACGGGCAAACCAATGTACGCAAAACATTCTATATTTCTTTAAAAAAGGATTATCGAATACAGAATACTGAAAAAGACTTGGTAAAAAATCGGTTTTCTTCGTAGCTTTAAACAAAGCGATAGATGTAATGTTTGCATAATATGGTGAACACGTCATTCCTTTCGATCCAATAATGTACAAGCTAAAAAGCTTCATCAGCCTGACAAATTAACAAAATAAATTTGTCCAATTCTGAAAGAAAACATAGTTGCTCCTACTTTTTTCATCAATCCCCAAGAATCCAGTAGGCATATGTTGAATATCTCTGAGGCCTAGTTCAATTAATCCAAGTCATCGTCAAAAAAGATACATAGTTTAAACCAATGTCCGAATTATTAAGTTCACATTCTCATTTGTTATCCCATTAATCTTCTCTGTACTGATATGATGTGCGACGACATGATCCAGTGCACTTGGGCCCAACCATATATTTTATTTCTACCTAGCAACTGATTGTCTCCGTACCTTAGTTGTTATTTATTTTATTTTAACACATAGATATTGGTACAAGGAGGCACCAAATACATATGCGCCACACAAATCTCATTCGATATGTAAGAGGGCTGTGATACTGCCCGGATGCCCAAACCGAAGCAGGTGGTTTTCTTAGGGAGCCACACGCCGAGCCTTCGACCTGAAGGTCTGATCCACAAGGCAGTGGAGCATCGTAAGGAGATGCAGTCCCATGGAAGCCGGTGACCAAGGAATTGGTTCATACGCCATTTGTTCCCGCAGGATACTGGAGCCAGCCCATGTGCGCCATTGGTTTGGAATCCGGTTAAAGCGCCGTACATTCGCTTTTCGTCCTCTCATTTTCGTAAACAACATCCCCGCCACGAGAAGGCAGTGAGTAGGACTTCCCTGGCAGAGGCTATATAGGCGTGGCCATATGAGAGCATTTCGAGAGGGAGAGCGAACTCTCCCCACTCTAGACCGTACCAGGGCATTTGGGGGCGTTCCTTAGTTGAATGATAATTAGCCTTGGATCTAACTCAGTTATGTATTCAATTGCTGTAGTCAATGTTAACAATATCCGTCAAGACAATCGGACTGAAATGAGATCCAAGTGTTTGTAAAATTCATCTTCGGTACCACCTAAAGATGAATGATACGATTATTTTTATTAAAAAAAAACTGATTTTCACTAGTACAGTAAACGATAAAATCCTAGTGGACCCTAATCTTCCGAGGCTACCTGGGTTTTTTCACACAATAAGCACGTTCTCCTGTCACTACCAACCAAGGGTATATACTTGAAATGTAGTTGTAAGTGGACAGGCATACTTAATATGTACGCTACTAACGACAACTCAATATTTTCAGTCAAGTAGTAGGGAAGTTTGTCTACCTACGTTAATCCTTTTGGTTTGTAGCATGGTGAAGGTGTAATCTCGCTTTCAATGTATCAACAGGAGGTGCTGTCACTACGTGTTCTGGTAGAGAATTGAAGCAATTCACTACTCGGAGCGAGAAACCGAACTCCGGACGTAAATTATTCGATCTCGGTTTTGAACTTCCTTAGCATGTCCTTTCAGATGATCGGTCCTAGATGGAAGGACAAGATAAGACAATAATAATACGAAGATCACCACTCAGTAAACGATAAGCCATTATTAGATCACCCCTTTATCTGAAATATGATAACGGTAACAGGTTGGGCCATCTCAGTGTGTCTATGTAAGATAGACCAGAGATCTTTTGCTATTTTGGTCCCAGGCCGTTGGACCGATCTTAGCATATCTGATCCATACTTGAAAAAGGACTCGTTGCGTGGATCCCATACTCCGAATGCGGTCTCATAAAAGTCGGGTATAACACTAAATATTCTTCATCCAGGCAATGAAATAACATAACAGCACATGTGACTCTAAAGCCTTTAGCAGCGGCAGTCTTGCATTTACTCGTAGTTTTGAGGTCGTTGCTTATTGCGACTCTTTAATCTTTATAGTCCATTAATTTGGGTCACAACACATATTGTCTAACTATATGAATCGTCTGTTATTGATTTGTATCACCATAATCTAGTTAGCGTTGATTTATAAACCTCATTTGATCCTAGTTATTAGATGGGTACTCTTAATATGAGCTTAGGGTCGTTCAAAGGTCTCCATAAATTATGGTCTCATGGAGATGATTCTTATGCTTTGATAACCTAGTATTTATTTGGAAAATGTTAAAAAATATGAGATATGTCAGTGAGGAATGCTAGAAACTTTAAGTAACTACAGTACAAAAGGCAAGTCTTCATTTCGGACGATCTCACGTACACGTACCAATCAACAAAATTGCACAACTTTGACAGTCCCTAAACTTCAAATACCCACGCATGTTAGGGACTCAAAAGTCCGCCGTATTAGTACAAGTTTCAGAATCACATTAAGACTAATTATGTTAGCTTGAATATTGTGATAGAACTTTTATCTAGTATTATACCCCAATTATTGCAGGCGTATCGGGTTGTAGTGTACAGCTGATAAAGAATCAGCTTAGGAAAGTTACATTAGTGCTCTCCACGTGCAAGCAGGAATATTGCAGGTGGAGACACTATAATCTGTTTTAAAACCATTATCAAAACGCCTAAGTAAACTTTAATTAGCTCGCGATAACTCCAATGCATCAAAGTATTTGTAATCAAGAATATTTACCGTTAACATTCATGGTAATAAGTCAAGTAATAATGGTATGTAGATGAAAAATACAGCATTTAGTCATATCCTAAAGGTGTCAGCACGAAAAACGTTCGTCAGCTCGCATGGTTAGTTATTCACCAAATGTTACGGCCTAGGAAGTCCATCTATACAATCAGTGGCTAGCTAGTCGTTGACCATCAACATAGTTGATCTGTGTCGTTTATTGAGGCCCATTTCAGTTGAATGGAAATGACGTGGCAAACCAGCTTACTCCGCGGTTTTTACATAACGTTTACTACCCTTTCGCCGTATCAGTGTACTGTGGCTACTTTGATAACCGTGTAGAACGAACATAACAATATTGCAGGAATGTACTAGTAAGAGTAAGTACAAGGAGCGGGGTGAGAGCACCGCCGCATGAGCCAGTCCATGTTGTGCGATTGATTGATGATTGTTAGTTGACCTGGACCTCTACAAGGATCAGTAAACTGCTCGACACTCAGTGACCCGACTGTCGGATGGTTTGGCCCAGTGACATGTCACTTGCTCTACAAAGGGTTTTTGTAAATGTGTATGAAGGAGGCGGTCAACTTGTCTTATGTGGTGCTCTCCCAAGTTGTCACAATTTTCCTTGTAGACAATATATGTATCTTTATATAATACCTATAGTATCTTTATCGTTGTGTTCTTCAGCCTACATAAAACTAGTCGGATAAATTTCACGAATCTATGGGTTACACCGTAGTCCAGCACCAGTAACAACCTGTTTACAACCTGTGAGGTGATTTTATTGGAGTGAGAAATGATTCATTCGATGAAATCTACCACTAATTTTCTACTTGGCGATCGGTTTGATGGAAACTTTTTTTTGAAAATTTGAGTAGTCACTCTTCTGAAATACATATAGCAGGTGTTTCCTTTCTTCCTCCGTTTAATAACAACAATTCGGTATCCCTACACTCCATTGAATAGAGTTTGTGCAAGAGTTGACTTTCACGTCATTGGGTCGATGATGCTTTAATTAAGTGCCAGATCAGTAAAGCTTGGCTTTCAATTAAAATGGGTCTCGGGTGTGCTTGGATTACTTCTGGTTACCGATGGATTCAGGTTTGTTGTCTTATCCCATTTTTAATGTGAATTTTATGTCGGTAAACATTTTGTTGATCAAGCTCTAATTGCTTTCTGATTAACCTTTTTTGACTAATGTGTTGTCTGTACATTGTATTCAAATTTTGATATTATCATCCTAATTTATGACCTATTCGCCATCTTTAGGAGCAAATAAAAAAACGAGCTTAATATGAGGGTATTTAAACTATAAAATAAATGAGATTCTGGTGTTTGAGAAAAGTCCGAAAATCCTTCCGTCGAAATGTAAGTATGTAATTCAACAACACTACGAGTTGGAGCCAGAAATCAAAGAGATGCGAATTCAAGTAGTTAACGTGTACATTATGCTTTTAGGACGCTTTGTTGCAGCTTACAGTTCGGTGGTAGAAACTTCTAGAAAACAAACCAACATGAAGCGGTAAATAAATCCTCAAAATAAATAGCTCTGTAAGTCTTCAACATTCGATGCTGACCACATTAGTTTTAATCGACTCACCTAGCTGAAGGCGCTCGATCATGCATCCGCATCAGATCACGAGTAGGAATGCCGTGCTCAATTTCCCCTGCAATCGCTAGCCAGATAAGATAAGACGATCCTCGATATATTGATAGTTTATCAACTGTATCCTCAAACCTCCTCACTCCTGTCTTTTGATTTCACTTGGTGGGTACGATTCACATTAGGTGTTTGTGGTTAAAGCGTTGTCAAACTCCGAAGCAATGTTGCTGAGACATATGATGTCGGTACAGACACCACAGGTTAAAGGTAATTAGTTCGGAAATCACATTAAACACGATCAAACTCTTCATAGGAAATCTCACAACCGATAACTCGCAAGCCTAGGAATTGTAAGCCCAGATCCATTTGTTTATAGTCTGAACGTAACTTCCTACTCACTGAGTTCAAACTTCAATAACTTTCCCAAAGAAGATTCGTAGATTTGAAGACAGACTGTGGCATATCTGAAGAAAACCCTTAACCGTATGACCTAAACCAATTGTAACAATATACTAAGGCCTCGTATGATCACCTACAATGTATTCCTTCTGATAGGCGCAATTCATATCTTTCAACAGAACCTCCATTTCAGTATTGCTTGATTGTTTCCCCGCCCCACTTTCAGAGCAAGTTTGGAGTCTAATTATTTAGATAAAGAGTGTACTTGCGTCCATGTTTCAGCACATCTATCCATGAAGCCTTGCAATTATTCTAGCAGAGCCCTTTTCGTTTTTGAATCTCAGCTGATATTCTACTGAATCTTGGTTCAAATTAGAAAGCATAAGTTGCATGCGAGAATGAAGAGAGTGAATATACGCATTACGTTCATACGCCCCTATACTCTCGTACAATTCACCGATCAGAATTTCAGTGGTTCTTGAAAATTAATAATAAGCTTTTTCCGATAGTTTATCGATGATTATATTCTCGGAGGGCTGAGGAGTGTTTGATAATGCTGTACTTGTCAACCTATATGACTATCTTCATCGTTGGTTTGTCATTGGATGAACCTACAGACCATCAGATGCCCCACATGCGGTGGATGCTCGTTTAAAACAAGAAATCGGATCGCTATTATAGTTGCATGTAATTGGGTATATTTCAATACTCTGACTTTTATCTAGGACACCCATGGGTGATCCTTCGAAATTTGAACCGTTCTTTGAATCGCGAGAAGCAAACGATTGAGTACATAAAGTTAGTTTGCTATGAAAGCTAAATTATCGAGCCTTATTTTCTTAATCATTTCCACTACGGTTGCGTAGTATGCCATTCTTGAGTTTCTTGGTAGTGATAATTAAACCGTAACTGTTGAGACTATAATTTATGGACGACCTTTGAGAGAGGCTAAACTGACCTTGAGAGTGGCCACCCAACAACTAGGACAGAACGAGCATTATAAACCAGTGTGAGGAAATAAGGTTATGGTTTACGGTTGATCTCTAAGGTTAAGAATTAGATTTAGGGTTTTCATCACGAACTGACATCAGCTATGATTCCAAAACCCTATTTATCCAAATGGATGAGTGAATTTCGCCCCCAAATCCGAGACCTGTTATCTTATACCTGATTGGTTCGTCCATAAATTATAGTCTTGCCAGCATTTTTATTCCCTGACACCCCAAAAGTTGCAAAAACAGTCAAACTGCCAGTCATTTAGTACGGAAAGGACAGTATAAAAGTCAATACCGGTGAGGTATGTGGTTTCTCCTTCTCGATGTGTAAAATTCTAGGTACACGTATTTTCAATGAATTTATTTCACACAGGCTTGAATCTGAGCAGGCTGCAATACAAACAATTAGGTGGCGTTTGGCACACAGGGTGAGATTTTCCAAAGGCCTTCCAAGTACCAAGCTGGCCATACATCAAGTATCTAAAACACACAAACTCCTTGGGTTTATTTACTTCAAGGTCCATTCAAAAAGCAGATCGGTCCTCCAAAAGTTGAGTGTCTGATCTCTATCAGGATGCCTACCAGTCGTGTTCAGTTGTATGCAGAAATGCATATATCGAGAAATCATAATACTATTTTATGAGACCTACTAGTCTAGTGCTATTGACTAATATTGTATTCGTAGACTGACATTTAATCCCGTGGCAATGTATCACCATTCGACGACGTCTCCTGACGGTTCAAACGTGTCAACTGTCTGACTAGTGGTAACATGTTAATTCTGGGAGTGTTGTTTTATGATAGGGTGTGAAGCATAGAGCATGGAGTATAATACAACCATAATTGAGCCATCAATTCAAAAGACACCCATGTCCTAAATAGAGGGATGGCGAAGTTGGTGACCAGAAAGCATGGATGGTGAGGACGATGATATCAACTGACTCGTGTTTGTGGTGTAGAGCATTTTAACTGTCTCAGACTTCTTGTGACTGAATTATGTCAACTGTTCAGTGGTGTTGTGGCTGATCTCCCGTAGTATAGTGGTCCAGGCCGGTATTAGTACATTGATCCTTTCCACCACGATAATCTACCTAATCTCGAAATTATAGATTTGTCAGGAGGTAACTACCCAATATATGCGATCTTAAAGGGAGCAAGAACAAAGGTTGGTACAGAATAATATTCAGATTCACATTTGTACAGTAAGGACAGAAGGCCTATGGCCTATGTTATTCCTTTTCTAGTATGCTTCTGTGAGTGCCCAGCCTTCTCTTGAAAGAGTCAATTGAAGGTGCGGACACCACTGCTTCAGGCAGCAGGTTCCAAGTATTGATGACGCGGTGTTAAAACCTGTATGCCACGGGTATTTTGTTCGTTCTTGGCTTTTCTACTCGCCTGCTATGTCCTCTAAGGTGTCCCGATCTAGTGGGAAGAAAGAGAGAGAATAAGTTAGGTCCGAAATCATTTCTCAGTATCCTGTACATCAAGATTAGATCTCCCCTTAGTCTGCGATAGGACAGAGTAAAGAGGTCCAGTTTTTCAAGCCGCTCTTTGTATGATAAACCCCGGAGTTCCGGAATTGCACGGGTAGCTGCCCTCTGTACTTTTTCTAGTATGTTCGAGTCACCTTTTAAACAGGGGCTTTCAGCCTGAGCGCAGTTCTCTAGCTTAGTTCTCACTAAGGATGTGTATACTATGGTGAACATGGTAGTATCTAACTTAGTGAATGTCCTTTTTAAAGCCCAGAGGGTTCGAAACCCCTTGGCTGCGACCTCCCGGCAATGGGCCGTCGTGTTAAGATCATTACTCACTGTCACCCCTAGATCCTTATGAGACCGGACTACGGGTAATAACACATCCCCTATGTTGTATCCCCAAGTGCATGTAGACACACTTTTCCGCGTTGATCTCAAACTTCAATAACTTTCCCAAAGAAGATTCGTAGATTTGAAGACAGACTGTGGCATATCTGAAGAAAACCCTTAACCGTATGACCTAAACCAATTGTAACAATATACTAAGGCCTCGTATGATCACCTACAATGTATTCCTTCTGATAGGCGCAATTCATATCTTTCAACAGAACCTCCATTTCAGTATTGCTTGATTGTTTCCCGCCCCACTTTCAGAGCAAGTTTGGAGTCTAATTATTTAGATAAAGAGTGTACTTGCGTCCATGTTTCAGCACATCTATCCATGAAGCCTTGCAATTATTCTAGCAGAGCCCTTTTCGTTTTTGAATCTCAGCTGATATTCTACTGAATCTTGGTTCAAATTAGAAAGCATAAGTTGCATGCGAGAATGAAGAGAGTGAATATACGCATTACGTTCATACGCCCCTATACTCTCGTACAATTCACCGATCAGAATTTCAGTGGTTCTTGAAAATTAATAATAAGCTTTTTCCGATAGTTTATCGATGATTATATTCTCGGAGGGCTGAGGAGTGTTTGATAATGCTGTATTTGTCAACCTATATGACTGTCTTCATCGTTGGTTTGTCATTGGATGAACCTACAGACCATCAGATGCCCCACATGCGGTGGATGCTCGTTTAAAACAAGAAATCGGATCGCTATTATAGTTGCATGTAATTGGGTATATTTCAATACTCTGACTTTTATCTAGGACACCCATGGGTGATCCTTCGAAATTTGAACCGTTCTTTGAATCGCGAGAAGCAAACGATTGAGTACATAAAGTTAGTTTGCTATGAAAGCTAAATTATCGAGCCTTATTTTCTTAATCATTTCCACTACGGTTGCGTAGTATGCCATTCTTGAGTTTCTTGGTAGTGATAATTAAACCGTAACTGTTGAGACTATAATTTATGGACGACCTTTGAGAGAGGCTAAACTGACCTTGAGAGTGGCCACCCAACAACTAGGACAGAACGAGCATTATAAACCAGTGTGAGGAAATAAGGTTATGGTTTACGGTTGATCTCTAAGGTTAAGAATTAGATTTAGGGTTTTCATCACGAACTGACATCAGCTATGATTCCAAAACCCTATTTATCCAAATGGATGAGTGAATTTCGCCCCCAAATCCGAGACCTGTTATCTTATACCTGATTGGTTCGTCCATAAATTATAGTCTTGCCAGCATTTTTATTCCCTGACACCCCAAAAGTTGCAAAAACAGTCAAACTGCCAGTCATTTAGTACGGAAAGGACAGTATAAAAGTCAATACCGGTGAGGTATGTGGTTTCTCCTTCTCGATGTGTAAAATTCTAGGTACACGTATTTTCAATGAATTTATTTCACACAGGCTTGAATCTGAGCAGGCTGCAATACAAACAATTAGGTGGCGTTTGGCACACAGGGTGAGATTTTCCAAAGGCCTTCCAAGTACCAAGCTGGCCATACATCAAGTATCTAAAACACACAAACTCCTTGGGTTTATTTACTTCAAGGTCCATTCAAAAGCAGATCGGTCCTCCAAAAGTTGAGTGTCTGATCTCTATCAGGATGCCTACCAGTCGTGTTCAGTTGTATGCAGAAATGCATATATCGAGAAATCATAATACTATTTTATGAGACCTACTAGTCTAGTGCTATTGACTAATATTGTATTCGTAGACTGACATTTAATCCCGTGGCAATGTATCACCATTCGACGACGTCTCCTGACGGTTCAAACGTGTCAACTGTCTGACTAGTGGTAACATGTTAATTCTGGGAGTGTTGTTTTATGATAGGGTGTGAAGCATAGAGCATGGAGTATAATACAACCATAATTGAGCCATCAATTCAAAAGACACCCATGTCCTAAATAGAGGGATGGCGAAGTTGGTGACCAGAAAGCATGGATGGTGAGGACGATGATATCAACTGACTCGTGTTTGTGGTGTAGAGCATTTTAACTGTCTCAGACTTCTTGTGACTGAATTATGTCAACTGTTCAGTGGTGTTGTGGCTGATCTCCCGTAGTATAGTGGTCCAGGCCGGTATTAGTACATTGATCCTTTCCACCACGATAATCTACCTAATCTCGAAATTATAGATTTGTCAGGAGGTAACTACCCAATATATGCGATCTTAAAGGGAGCAAGAACAAAGGTTGGTACAGAATAATATTCAGATTCACATTTGTACAGTAAGGACAGAAGGCCTATGGCCTATGTTATTCCTTTTCTAGTATGCTTCTGTGAGTGCCCAGCCTTCTCTTGAAAGAGTCAATTGAAGGTGCGGACACCACTGCTTCAGGCAGCAGGTTCCAAGTATTGATGACGCGGTGTTAAAACCTGTATGCCACGGGTATTTTGTTCGTTCTTGGCTTTTCTACTCGCCTGCTATGTCCTCTAAGGTGTCCCGATCTAGTGGGAAGAAAGAGAGAGAATAAGTTAGGTCCGAAATCATTTCTCAGTATCCTGTACATCAAGATTAGATCTCCCCTTAGTCTGCGATAGGACAGAGTAAAGAGGTCCAGTTTTTCAAGCCGCTCTTTGTATGATAAACCCCGGAGTTCCGGAATTGCACGGGTAGCTGCCCTCTGTACTTTTTCTAGTATGTTCGAGTCACCTTTTAAACAGGGGCTTTCAGCCTGAGCGCAGTTCTCTAGCTTAGTTCTCACTAAGGATGTGTATACTATGGTGAACATGGTAGTATCTAACTTAGTGAATGTCCTTTTAAAGCCCAGAGGGTTCGAAACCCCTTGGCTGCGACCTCCCGGCAATGGGCCGTCGTGTTAAGATCATTACTCACTGTCACCCCTAGATCCTTATGAGACCGGACTACGGGTAATAACACATCCCCTATGTTGTATCCCCAAGTGCATGTAGACACACTTTTCCGCGTTGATCTCAAACTTCAATAACTTTCCCAAAGAAGATTCGTAGATTTGAAGACAGACTGTGGCATATCTGAAGAAAACCCTTAACCGTATGACCTAAACCAATTGTAACAATATACTAAGGCCTCGTATGATCACCTACAATGTATTCCTTCTGATAGGCGCAATTCATATCTTTCAACAGAACCTCCATTTCAGTATTGCTTGATTGTTTCCCGCCCCACTTTCAGAGCAAGTTTGGAGTCTAATTATTTAGATAAAGAGTGTACTTGCGTCCATGTTTCAGCACATCTATCCATGAAGCCTTGCAATTATTCTAGCAGAGCCCTTTTCGTTTTTGAATCTCAGCTGATATTCTACTGAATCTTGGTTCAAATTAGAAAGCATAAGTTGCATGCGAGAATGAAGAGAGTGAATATACGCATTACGTTCATACGCCCCTATACTCTCGTACAATTCACCGATCAGAATTTCAGTGGTTCTTGAAAATTAATAATAAGCTTTTTCCGATAGTTTATCGATGATTATATTCTCGGAGGGCTGAGGAGTGTTTGATAATGCTGTATTTGTCAACCTATATGACTGTCTTCATCGTTGGTTTGTCATTGGATGAACCTACAGACCATCAGATGCCCCACATGCGGTGGATGCTCGTTTAAAACAAGAAATCGGATCGCTATTATAGTTGCATGTAATTGGGTATATTTCAATACTCTGACTTTTATCTAGGACACCCATGGGTGATCCTTCGAAATTTGAACCGTTCTTTGAATCGCGAGAAGCAAACGATTGAGTACATAAAGTTAGTTTGCTATGAAAGCTAAATTATCGAGCCTTATTTTCTTAATCATTTCCACTACGGTTGCGTAGTATGCCATTCTTGAGTTTCTTGGTAGTGATAATTAAACCGTAACTGTTGAGACTATAATTTATGGACGACCTTTGAGAGAGGCTAAACTGACCTTGAGAGTGGCCACCCAACAACTAGGACAGAACGAGCATTATAAACCAGTGTGAGGAAATAAGGTTATGGTTTACGGTTGATCTCTAAGGTTAAGAATTAGATTTAGGGTTTTCATCACGAACTGACATCAGCTATGATTCCAAAACCCTATTTATCCAAATGGATGAGTGAATTTCGCCCCCAAATCCGAGACCTGTTATCTTATACCTGATTGGTTCGTCCATAAATTATAGTCTTGCCAGCATTTTTATTCCCTGACACCCCAAAAGTTGCAAAAACAGTCAAACTGCCAGTCATTTAGTACGGAAAGGACAGTATAAAAGTCAATACCGGTGAGGTATGTGGTTTCTCCTTCTCGATGTGTAAAATTCTAGGTACACGTATTTTCAATGAATTTATTTCACACAGGCTTGAATCTGAGCAGGCTGCAATACAAACAATTAGGTGGCGTTTGGCACACAGGGTGAGATTTTCCAAAGGCCTTCCAAGTACCAAGCTGGCCATACATCAAGTATCTAAAACACACAAACTCCTTGGGTTTATTTACTTCAAGGTCCATTCAAAAGCAGATCGGTCCTCCAAAAGTTGAGTGTCTGATCTCTATCAGGATGCCTACCAGTCGTGTTCAGTTGTATGCAGAAATGCATATATCGAGAAATCATAATACTATTTTATGAGACCTACTAGTCTAGTGCTATTGACTAATATTGTATTCGTAGACTGACATTTAATCCCGTGGCAATGTATCACCATTCGACGACGTCTCCTGACGGTTCAAACGTGTCAACTGTCTGACTAGTGGTAACATGTTAATTCTGGGAGTGTTGTTTTATGATAGGGTGTGAAGCATAGAGCATGGAGTATAATACAACCATAATTGAGCCATCAATTCAAAAGACACCCATGTCCTAAATAGAGGGATGGCGAAGTTGGTGACCAGAAAGCATGGATGGTGAGGACGATGATATCAACTGACTCGTGTTTGTGGTGTAGAGCATTTTAACTGTCTCAGACTTCTTGTGACTGAATTATGTCAACTGTTCAGTGGTGTTGTGGCTGATCTCCCGTAGTATAGTGGTCCAGGCCGGTATTAGTACATTGATCCTTTCCACCACGATAATCTACCTAATCTCGAAATTATAGATTTGTCAGGAGGTAACTACCCAATATATGCGATCTTAAAGGGAGCAAGAACAAAGGTTGGTACAGAATAATATTCAGATTCACATTTGTACAGTAAGGACAGAAGGCCTATGGCCTATGTTATTCCTTTTCTAGTATGCTTCTGTGAGTGCCCAGCCTTCTCTTGAAAGAGTCAATTGAAGGTGCGGACACCACTGCTTCAGGCAGCAGGTTCCAAGTATTGATGACGCGGTGTTAAAACCTGTATGCCACGGGTATTTTGTTCGTTCTTGGCTTTTCTACTCGCCTGCTATGTCCTCTAAGGTGTCCCGATCTAGTGGGAAGAAAGAGAGAGAATAAGTTAGGTCCGAAATCATTTCTCAGTATCCTGTACATCAAGATTAGATCTCCCTTAGTCTGCGATAGGACAGAGTAAAGAGGTCCAGTTTTTCAAGCCGCTCTTTGTATGATAAACCCCGGAGTTCCGGAATTGCACGGGTAGCTGCCCTCTGTACTTTTTCTAGTATGTTCGAGTCACCTTTTAAACAGGGGCTTTCAGCCTGAGCGCAGTTCTCTAGCTTAGTTCTCACTAAGGATGTGTATACTATGGTGAACATGGTAGTATCTAACTTAGTGAATGTCCTTTTTAAAGCCCAGAGGGTTCGAAACCCCTTGGCTGCGACCTCCCGGCAATGGGCCGTCGTGTTAAGATCATTACTCACTGTCACCCCTAGATCCTTATGAGACCGGACTACGGGTAATAACACATCCCCTATGTTGTATCCCCAAGTGCATGTAGACACACTTTTCCGCGTTGATCTCAAACTTCAATAACTTTCCCAAAGAAGATTCGTAGATTTGAAGACAGACTGTGGCATATCTGAAGAAAACCCTTAACCGTATGACCTAAACCAATTGTAACAATATACTAAGGCCTCGTATGATCACCTACAATGTATTCCTTCTGATAGGCGCAATTCATATCTTTCAACAGAACCTCCATTTCAGTATTGCTTGATTGTTTCCCGCCCCACTTTCAGAGCAAGTTTGGAGTCTAATTATTTAGATAAAGAGTGTACTTGCGTCCATGTTTCAGCACATCTATCCATGAAGCCTTGCAATTATTCTAGCAGAGCCCTTTTCGTTTTTGAATCTCAGCTGATATTCTACTGAATCTTGGTTCAAATTAGAAAGCATAAGTTGCATGCGAGAATGAAGAGAGTGAATATACGCATTACGTTCATACGCCCCTATACTCTCGTACAATTCACCGATCAGAATTTCAGTGGTTCTTGAAAATTAATAATAAGCTTTTTCCGATAGTTTATCGATGATTATATTCTCGGAGGGCTGAGGAGTGTTTGATAATGCTGTATTTGTCAACCTATATGACTATCTTCATCGTTGGTTTGTCATTGGATGAACCTACAGACCATCAGATGCCCCACATGCGGTGGATGCTCGTTTAAAACAAGAAATCGGATCGCTATTATAGTTGCATGTAATTGGGTATATTTCAATACTCTGACTTTTATCTAGGACACCCATGGGTGATCCTTCGAAATTTGAACCGTTCTTTGAATCGCGAGAAGCAAACGATTGAGTACATAAAGTTAGTTTGCTATGAAAGCTAAATTATCGAGCCTTATTTTCTTAATCATTTCCACTACGGTTGCGTAGTATGCCATTCTTGAGTTTCTTGGTAGTGATAATTAAACCGTAACTGTTGAGACTATAATTTATGGACGACCTTTGAGAGAGGCTAAACTGACCTTGAGAGTGGCCACCCAACAACTAGGACAGAACGAGCATTATAAACCAGTGTGAGGAAATAAGGTTATGGTTTACGGTTGATCTCTAAGGTTAAGAATTAGATTTAGGGTTTTCATCACGAACTGACATCAGCTATGATTCCAAAACCCTATTTATCCAAATGGATGAGTGAATTTCGCCCCCAAATCCGAGACCTGTTATCTTATACCTGATTGGTTCGTCCATAAATTATAGTCTTGCCAGCATTTTTATTCCCTGACACCCCAAAAGTTGCAAAAACAGTCAAACTGCCAGTCATTTAGTACGGAAAGGACAGTATAAAAGTCAATACCGGTGAGGTATGTGGTTTCTCCTTCTCGATGTGTAAAATTCTAGGTACACGTATTTTCAATGAATTTATTTCACACAGGCTTGAATCTGAGCAGGCTGCAATACAAACAATTAGGTGGCGTTTGGCACACAGGGTGAGATTTTCCAAAGGCCTTCCAAGTACCAAGCTGGCCATACATCAAGTATCTAAAACACACAAACTCCTTGGGTTTATTTACTTCAAGGTCCATTCAAAAAGCAGATCGGTCCTCCAAAAGTTGAGTGTCTGATCTCTATCAGGATGCCTACCAGTCGTGTTCAGTTGTATGCAGAAATGCATATATCGAGAAATCATAATACTATTTTATGAGACCTACTAGTCTAGTGCTATTGACTAATATTGTATTCGTAGACTGACATTTAATCCCGTGGCAATGTATCACCATTCGACGACGTCTCCTGACGGTTCAAACGTGTCAACTGTCTGACTAGTGGTAACATGTTAATTCTGGGAGTGTTGTTTTATGATAGGGTGTGAAGCATAGAGCATGGAGTATAATACAACCATAATTGAGCCATCAATTCAAAAGACACCCATGTCCTAAATAGAGGGATGGCGAAGTTGGTGACCAGAAAGCATGGATGGTGAGGACGATGATATCAACTGACTCGTGTTTGTGGTGTAGAGCATTTTAACTGTCTCAGACTTCTTGTGACTGAATTATGTCAACTGTTCAGTGGTGTTGTGGCTGATCTCCCGTAGTATAGTGGTCCAGGCCGGTATTAGTACATTGATCCTTTCCACCACGATAATCTACCTAATCTCGAAATTATAGATTTGTCAGGAGGTAACTACCCAATATATGCGATCTTAAAGGGAGCAAGAACAAAGGTTGGTACAGAATAATATTCAGATTCACATTTGTACAGTAAGGACAGAAGGCCTATGGCCTATGTTATTCCTTTTCTAGTATGCTTCTGTGAGTGCCCAGCCTTCTCTTGAAAGAGTCAATTGAAGGTGCGGACACCACTGCTTCAGGCAGCAGGTTCCAAGTATTGATGACGCGGTGTTAAAACCTGTATGCCACGGGTATTTTGTTCGTTCTTGGCTTTTCTACTCGCCTGCTATGTCCTCTAAGGTGTCCCGATCTAGTGGGAAGAAAGAGAGAGAATAAGTTAGGTCCGAAATCATTTCTCAGTATCCTGTACATCAAGATTAGATCTCCCCTTAGTCTGCGATAGGACAGAGTAAAGAGGTCCAGTTTTTCAAGCCGCTCTTTGTATGATAAACCCCGGAGTTCCGGAATTGCACGGGTAGCTGCCCTCTGTACTTTTTCTAGTATGTTCGAGTCACCTTTTAAACAGGGGCTTTCAGCCTGAGCGCAGTTCTCTAGCTTAGTTCTCACTAAGGATGTGTATACTATGGTGAACATGGTAGTATCTAACTTAGTGAATGTCCTTTTAAAGCCCAGAGGGTTCGAAACCCCTTGGCTGCGACCTCCCGGCAATGGGCCGTCGTGTTAAGATCATTACTCACTGTCACCCCTAGATCCTTATGAGACCGGACTACGGGTAATAACACATCCCCTATGTTGTATCCCCAAGTGCATGTAGACACACTTTTCCGCGTTGATCTCAAACTTCAATAACTTTCCCAAAGAAGATTCGTAGATTTGAAGACAGACTGTGGCATATCTGAAGAAAACCCTTAACCGTATGACCTAAACCAATTGTAACAATATACTAAGGCCTCGTATGATCACCTACAATGTATTCCTTCTGATAGGCGCAATTCATATCTTTCAACAGAACCTCCATTTCAGTATTGCTTGATTGTTTCCCGCCCCACTTTCAGAGCAAGTTTGGAGTCTAATTATTTAGATAAAGAGTGTACTTGCGTCCATGTTTCAGCACATCTATCCATGAAGCCTTGCAATTATTCTAGCAGAGCCCTTTTCGTTTTTGAATCTCAGCTGATATTCTACTGAATCTTGGTTCAAATTAGAAAGCATAAGTTGCATGCGAGAATGAAGAGAGTGAATATACGCATTACGTTCATACGCCCCTATACTCTCGTACAATTCACCGATCAGAATTTCAGTGGTTCTTGAAAATTAATAATAAGCTTTTTCCGATAGTTTATCGATGATTATATTCTCGGAGGGCTGAGGAGTGTTTGATAATGCTGTATTTGTCAACCTATATGACTATCTTCATCGTTGGTTTGTCATTGGATGAACCTACAGACCATCAGATGCCCCACATGCGGTGGATGCTCGTTTAAAACAAGAAATCGGATCGCTATTATAGTTGCATGTAATTGGGTATATTTCAATACTCTGACTTTTATCTAGGACACCCATGGGTGATCCTTCGAAATTTGAACCGTTCTTTGAATCGCGAGAAGCAAACGATTGAGTACATAAAGTTAGTTTGCTATGAAAGCTAAATTATCGAGCCTTATTTTCTTAATCATTTCCACTACGGTTGCGTAGTATGCCATTCTTGAGTTTCTTGGTAGTGATAATTAAACCGTAACTGTTGAGACTATAATTTATGGACGACCTTTGAGAGAGGCTAAACTGACCTTGAGAGTGGCCACCCAACAACTAGGACAGAACGAGCATTATAAACCAGTGTGAGGAAATAAGGTTATGGTTTACGGTTGATCTCTAAGGTTAAGAATTAGATTTAGGGTTTTCATCACGAACTGACATCAGCTATGATTCCAAAACCCTATTTATCCAAATGGATGAGTGAATTTCGCCCCCAAATCCGAGACCTGTTATCTTATACCTGATTGGTTCGTCCATAAATTATAGTCTTGCCAGCATTTTTATTCCCTGACACCCCAAAAGTTGCAAAAACAGTCAAACTGCCAGTCATTTAGTACGGAAAGGACAGTATAAAAGTCAATACCGGTGAGGTATGTGGTTTCTCCTTCTCGATGTGTAAAATTCTAGGTACACGTATTTTCAATGAATTTATTTCACACAGGCTTGAATCTGAGCAGGCTGCAATACAAACAATTAGGTGGCGTTTGGCACACAGGGTGAGATTTTCCAAAGGCCTTCCAAGTACCAAGCTGGCCATACATCAAGTATCTAAAACACACAAACTCCTTGGGTTTATTTACTTCAAGGTCCATTCAAAAAGCAGATCGGTCCTCCAAAAGTTGAGTGTCTGATCTCTATCAGGATGCCTACCAGTCGTGTTCAGTTGTATGCAGAAATGCATATATCGAGAAATCATAATACTATTTTATGAGACCTACTAGTCTAGTGCTATTGACTAATATTGTATTCGTAGACTGACATTTAATCCCGTGGCAATGTATCACCATTCGACGACGTCTCCTGACGGTTCAAACGTGTCAACTGTCTGACTAGTGGTAACATGTTAATTCTGGGAGTGTTGTTTTATGATAGGGTGTGAAGCATAGAGCATGGAGTATAATACAACCATAATTGAGCCATCAATCCAAAAGACACCCATGTCCTAAATAGAGGGATGGCGAAGTTGGTGACCAGAAAGCATGGATGGTGAGGACGATGATATCAACTGACTCGTGTTTGTGGTGTAGAGCATTTTAACTGTCTCAGACTTCTTGTGACTGAATTATGTCAACTGTTCAGTGGTGTTGTGGCTGATCTCCCGTAGTATAGTGGTCCAGGCCGGTATTAGTACATTGATCCTTTCCACCACGATAATCTACCTAATCTCGAAATTATAGATTTGTCAGGAGGTAACTACCCAATATATGCGATCTTAAAGGGAGCAAGAACAAAGGTTGGTACAGAATAATATTCAGATTCACATTTGTACAGTAAGGACAGAAGGCCTATGGCCTATGTTATTCCTTTTCTAGTATGCTTCTGTGAGTGCCCAGCCTTCTCTTGAAAGAGTCAATTGAAGGTGCGGACACCACTGCTTCAGGCAGCAGGTTCCAAGTATTGATGACGCGGTGTTAAAACCTGTATGCCACGGGTATTTTGTTCGTTCTTGGCTTTTCTACTCGCCTGCTATGTCCTCTAAGGTGTCCCGATCTAGTGGGAAGAAAGAGAGAGAATAAGTTAGGTCCGAAATCATTTCTCAGTATCCTGTACATCAAGATTAGATCTCCCCTTAGTCTGCGATAGGACAGAGTAAAGAGGTCCAGTTTTTCAAGCCGCTCTTTGTATGATAAACCCCGGAGTTCCGGAATTGCACGGGTAGCTGCCCTCTGTACTTTTTCTAGTATGTTCGAGTCACCTTTTAAACAGGGGCTTTCAGCCTGAGCGCAGTTCTCTAGCTTAGTTCTCACTAAGGATGTGTATACTATGGTGAACATGGTAGTATCTAACTTAGTGAATGTCCTTTTAAAGCCCAGAGGGTTCGAAACCCCTTGGCTGCGACCTCCCGGCAATGGGCCGTCGTGTTAAGATCATTACTCACTGTCACCCCTAGATCCTTATGAGACCGGACTACGGGTAATAACACATCCCCTATGTTGTATCCCCAAGTGCATGTAGACACACTTTTCCGCGTTGATCTCAAACTTCAATAACTTTCCCAAAGAAGATTCGTAGATTTGAAGACAGACTGTGGCATATCTGAAGAAAACCCTTAACCGTATGACCTAAACCAATTGTAACAATATACTAAGGCCTCGTATGATCACCTACAATGTATTCCTTCTGATAGGCGCAATTCATATCTTTCAACAGAACCTCCATTTCAGTATTGCTTGATTGTTTCCCCGCCCCACTTTCAGAGCAAGTTTGGAGTCTAATTATTTAGATAAAGAGTGTACTTGCGTCCATGTTTCAGCACATCTATCCATGAAGCCTTGCAATTATTCTAGCAGAGCCCTTTTCGTTTTTGAATCTCAGCTGATATTCTACTGAATCTTGGTTCAAATTAGAAAGCATAAGTTGCATGCGAGAATGAAGAGAGTGAATATACGCATTACGTTCATACGCCCCTATACTCTCGTACAATTCACCGATCAGAATTTCAGTGGTTCTTGAAAATTAATAATAAGCTTTTTCCGATAGTTTATCGATGATTATATTCTCGGAGGGCTGAGGAGTGTTTGATAATGCTGTATTTGTCAACCTATATGACTATCTTCATCGTTGGTTTGTCATTGGATGAACCTACAGACCATCAGATGCCCCACATGCGGTGGATGCTCGTTTAAAACAAGAAATCGGATCGCTATTATAGTTGCATGTAATTGGGTATATTTCAATACTCTGACTTTTATCTAGGACACCCATGGGTGATCCTTCGAAATTTGAACCGTTCTTTGAATCGCGAGAAGCAAACGATTGAGTACATAAAGTTAGTTTGCTATGAAAGCTAAATTATCGAGCCTTATTTTCTTAATCATTTCCACTACGGTTGCGTAGTATGCCATTCTTGAGTTTCTTGGTAGTGATAATTAAACCGTAACTGTTGAGACTATAATTTATGGACGACCTTTGAGAGAGGCTAAACTGACCTTGAGAGTGGCCACCCAACAACTAGGACAGAACGAGCATTATAAACCAGTGTGAGGAAATAAGGTTATGGTTTACGGTTGATCTCTAAGGTTAAGAATTAGATTTAGGGTTTTCATCACGAACTGACATCAGCTATGATTCCAAAACCCTATTTATCCAAATGGATGAGTGAATTTCGCCCCCAAATCCGAGACCTGTTATCTTATACCTGATTGGTTCGTCCATAAATTATAGTCTTGCCAGCATTTTTATTCCCTGACACCCCAAAAGTTGCAAAAACAGTCAAACTGCCAGTCATTTAGTACGGAAAGGACAGTATAAAAGTCAATACCGGTGAGGTATGTGGTTTCTCCTTCTCGATGTGTAAAATTCTAGGTACACGTATTTTCAATGAATTTATTTCACACAGGCTTGAATCTGAGCAGGCTGCAATACAAACAATTAGGTGGCGTTTGGCACACAGGGTGAGATTTTCCAAAGGCCTTCCAAGTACCAAGCTGGCCATACATCAAGTATCTAAAACACACAAACTCCTTGGGTTTATTTACTTCAAGGTCCATTCAAAAAGCAGATCGGTCCTCCAAAAGTTGAGTGTCTGATCTCTATCAGGATGCCTACCAGTCGTGTTCAGTTGTATGCAGAAATGCATATATCGAGAAATCATAATACTATTTTATGAGACCTACTAGTCTAGTGCTATTGACTAATATTGTATTCGTAGACTGACATTTAATCCCGTGGCAATGTATCACCATTCGACGACGTCTCCTGACGGTTCAAACGTGTCAACTGTCTGACTAGTGGTAACATGTTAATTCTGGGAGTGTTGTTTTATGATAGGGTGTGAAGCATAGAGCATGGAGTATAATACAACCATAATTGAGCCATCAATTCAAAAGACACCCATGTCCTAAATAGAGGGATGGCGAAGTTGGTGACCAGAAAGCATGGATGGTGAGGACGATGATATCAACTGACTCGTGTTTGTGGTGTAGAGCATTTTAACTGTCTCAGACTTCTTGTGACTGAATTATGTCAACTGTTCAGTGGTGTTGTGGCTGATCTCCCGTAGTATAGTGGTCCAGGCCGGTATTAGTACATTGATCCTTTCCACCACGATAATCTACCTAATCTCGAAATTATAGATTTGTCAGGAGGTAACTACCCAATATATGCGATCTTAAAGGGAGCAAGAACAAAGGTTGGTACAGAATAATATTCAGATTCACATTTGTACAGTAAGGACAGAAGGCCTATGGCCTATGTTATTCCTTTTCTAGTATGCTTCTGTGAGTGCCCAGCCTTCTCTTGAAAGAGTCAATTGAAGGTGCGGACACCACTGCTTCAGGCAGCAGGTTCCAAGTATTGATGACGCGGTGTTAAAACCTGTATGCCACGGGTATTTTGTTCGTTCTTGGCTTTTCTACTCGCCTGCTATGTCCTCTAAGGTGTCCCGATCTAGTGGGAAGAAAGAGAGAGAATAAGTTAGGTCCGAAATCATTTCTCAGTATCCTGTACATCAAGATTAGATCTCCCCTTAGTCTGCGATAGGACAGAGTAAAGAGGTCCAGTTTTTCAAGCCGCTCTTTGTATGATAAACCCCGGAGTTCCGGAATTGCACGGGTAGCTGCCCTCTGTACTTTTTCTAGTATGTTCGAGTCACCTTTTAAACAGGGGCTTTCAGCCTGAGCGCAGTTCTCTAGCTTAGTTCTCACTAAGGATGTGTATACTATGGTGAACATGGTAGTATCTAACTTAGTGAATGTCCTTTTAAAGCCCAGAGGGTTCGAAACCCCTTGGCTGCGACCTCCCGGCAATGGGCCGTCGTGTTAAGATCATTACTCACTGTCACCCCTAGATCCTTATGAGACCGGACTACGGGTAATAACACATCCCCTATGTTGTATCCCCAAGTGCATGTAGACACACTTTTCCGCGTTGATCTCAAACTTCAATAACTTTCCCAAAGAAGATTCGTAGATTTGAAGACAGACTGTGGCATATCTGAAGAAAACCCTTAACCGTATGACCTAAACCAATTGTAACAATATACTAAGGCCTCGTATGATCACCTACAATGTATTCCTTCTGATAGGCGCAATTCATATCTTTCAACAGAACCTCCATTTCAGTATTGCTTGATTGTTTCCCGCCCCACTTTCAGAGCAAGTTTGGAGTCTAATTATTTAGATAAAGAGTGTACTTGCGTCCATGTTTCAGCACATCTATCCATGAAGCCTTGCAATTATTCTAGCAGAGCCCTTTTCGTTTTTGAATCTCAGCTGATATTCTACTGAATCTTGGTTCAAATTAGAAAGCATAAGTTGCATGCGAGAATGAAGAGAGTGAATATACGCATTACGTTCATACGCCCCTATACTCTCGTACAATTCACCGATCAGAATTTCAGTGGTTCTTGAAAATTAATAATAAGCTTTTTCCGATAGTTTATCGATGATTATATTCTCGGAGGGCTGAGGAGTGTTTGATAATGCTGTACTTGTCAACCTATATGACTATCTTCATCGTTGGTTTGTCATTGGATGAACCTACAGACCATCAGATGCCCCACATGCGGTGGATGCTCGTTTAAAACAAGAAATCGGATCGCTATTATAGTTGCATGTAATTGGGTATATTTCAATACTCTGACTTTTATCTAGGACACCCATGGGTGATCCTTCGAAATTTGAACCGTTCTTTGAATCGCGAGAAGCAAACGATTGAGTACATAAAGTTAGTTTGCTATGAAAGCTAAATTATCGAGCCTTATTTTCTTAATCATTTCCACTACGGTTGCGTAGTATGCCATTCTTGAGTTTCTTGGTAGTGATAATTAAACCGTAACTGTTGAGACTATAATTTATGGACGACCTTTGAGAGAGGCTAAACTGACCTTGAGAGTGGCCACCCAACAACTAGGACAGAACGAGCATTATAAACCAGTGTGAGGAAATAAGGTTATGGTTTACGGTTGATCTCTAAGGTTAAGAATTAGATTTAGGGTTTTCATCACGAACTGACATCAGCTATGATTCCAAAACCCTATTTATCCAAATGGATGAGTGAATTTCGCCCCCAAATCCGAGACCTGTTATCTTATACCTGATTGGTTCGTCCATAAATTATAGTCTTGCCAGCATTTTTATTCCCTGACACCCCAAAAGTTGCAAAAACAGTCAAACTGCCAGTCATTTAGTACGGAAAGGACAGTATAAAAGTCAATACCGGTGAGGTATGTGGTTTCTCCTTCTCGATGTGTAAAATTCTAGGTACACGTATTTTCAATGAATTTATTTCACACAGGCTTGAATCTGAGCAGGCTGCAATACAAACAATTAGGTGGCGTTTGGCACACAGGGTGAGATTTTCCAAAGGCCTTCCAAGTACCAAGCTGGCCATACATCAAGTATCTAAAACACACAAACTCCTTGGGTTTATTTACTTCAAGGTCCATTCAAAAGCAGATCGGTCCTCCAAAAGTTGAGTGTCTGATCTCTATCAGGATGCCTACCAGTCGTGTTCAGTTGTATGCAGAAATGCATATATCGAGAAATCATAATACTATTTTATGAGACCTACTAGTCTAGTGCTATTGACTAATATTGTATTCGTAGACTGACATTTAATCCCGTGGCAATGTATCACCATTCGACGACGTCTCCTGACGGTTCAAACGTGTCAACTGTCTGACTAGTGGTAACATGTTAATTCTGGGAGTGTTGTTTTATGATAGGGTGTGAAGCATAGAGCATGGAGTATAATACAACCATAATTGAGCCATCAATCCAAAAGACACCCATGTCCTAAATAGAGGGATGGCGAAGTTGGTGACCAGAAAGCATGGATGGTGAGGACGATGATATCAACTGACTCGTGTTTGTGGTGTAGAGCATTTTAACTGTCTCAGACTTCTTGTGACTGAATTATGTCAACTGTTCAGTGGTGTTGTGGCTGATCTCCCGTAGTATAGTGGTCCAGGCCGGTATTAGTACATTGATCCTTTCCACCACGATAATCTACCTAATCTCGAAATTATAGATTTGTCAGGAGGTAACTACCCAATATATGCGATCTTAAAGGGAGCAAGAACAAAGGTTGGTACAGAATAATATTCAGATTCACATTTGTACAGTAAGGACAGAAGGCCTATGGCCTATGTTATTCCTTTTCTAGTATGCTTCTGTGAGTGCCCAGCCTTCTCTTGAAAGAGTCAATTGAAGGTGCGGACACCACTGCTTCAGGCAGCAGGTTCCAAGTATTGATGACGCGGTGTTAAAACCTGTATGCCACGGGTATTTTGTTCGTTCTTGGCTTTTCTACTCGCCTGCTATGTCCTCTAAGGTGTCCCGATCTAGTGGGAAGAAAGAGAGAGAATAAGTTAGGTCCGAAATCATTTCTCAGTATCCTGTACATCAAGATTAGATCTCCCCTTAGTCTGCGATAGGACAGAGTAAAGAGGTCCAGTTTTTCAAGCCGCTCTTTGTATGATAAACCCCGGAGTTCCGGAATTGCACGGGTAGCTGCCCTCTGTACTTTTTCTAGTATGTTCGAGTCACCTTTTAAACAGGGGCTTTCAGCCTGAGCGCAGTTCTCTAGCTTAGTTCTCACTAAGGATGTGTATACTATGGTGAACATGGTAGTATCTAACTTAGTGAATGTCCTTTTTAAAGCCCAGAGGGTTCGAAACCCCTTGGCTGCGACCTCCCGGCAATGGGCCGTCGTGTTAAGATCATTACTCACTGTCACCCCTAGATCCTTATGAGACCGGACTACGGGTAATAACACATCCCCTATGTTGTATCCCCAAGTGCATGTAGACACACTTTTCCGCGTTGATCTCAAACTTCAATAACTTTCCCAAAGAAGATTCGTAGATTTGAAGACAGACTGTGGCATATCTGAAGAAAACCCTTAACCGTATGACCTAAACCAATTGTAACAATATACTAAGGCCTCGTATGATCACCTACAATGTATTCCTTCTGATAGGCGCAATTCATATCTTTCAACAGAACCTCCATTTCAGTATTGCTTGATTGTTTCCCGCCCCACTTTCAGAGCAAGTTTGGAGTCTAATTATTTAGATAAAGAGTGTACTTGCGTCCATGTTTCAGCACATCTATCCATGAAGCCTTGCAATTATTCTAGCAGAGCCCTTTTCGTTTTTGAATCTCAGCTGATATTCTACTGAATCTTGGTTCAAATTAGAAAGCATAAGTTGCATGCGAGAATGAAGAGAGTGAATATACGCATTACGTTCATACGCCCCTATACTCTCGTACAATTCACCGATCAGAATTTCAGTGGTTCTTGAAAATTAATAATAAGCTTTTTCCGATAGTTTATCGATGATTATATTCTCGGAGGGCTGAGGAGTGTTTGATAATGCTGTACTTGTCAACCTATATGACTATCTTCATCGTTGGTTTGTCATTGGATGAACCTACAGACCATCAGATGCCCCACATGCGGTGGATGCTCGTTTAAAACAAGAAATCGGATCGCTATTATAGTTGCATGTAATTGGGTATATTTCAATACTCTGACTTTTATCTAGGACACCCATGGGTGATCCTTCGAAATTTGAACCGTTCTTTGAATCGCGAGAAGCAAACGATTGAGTACATAAAGTTAGTTTGCTATGAAAGCTAAATTATCGAGCCTTATTTTCTTAATCATTTCCACTACGGTTGCGTAGTATGCCATTCTTGAGTTTCTTGGTAGTGATAATTAAACCGTAACTGTTGAGACTATAATTTATGGACGACCTTTGAGAGAGGCTAAACTGACCTTGAGAGTGGCCACCCAACAACTAGGACAGAACGAGCATTATAAACCAGTGTGAGGAAATAAGGTTATGGTTTACGGTTGATCTCTAAGGTTAAGAATTAGATTTAGGGTTTTCATCACGAACTGACATCAGCTATGATTCCAAAACCCTATTTATCCAAATGGATGAGTGAATTTCGCCCCCAAATCCGAGACCTGTTATCTTATACCTGATTGGTTCGTCCATAAATTATAGTCTTGCCAGCATTTTTATTCCCTGACACCCCAAAAGTTGCAAAAACAGTCAAACTGCCAGTCATTTAGTACGGAAAGGACAGTATAAAAGTCAATACCGGTGAGGTATGTGGTTTCTCCTTCTCGATGTGTAAAATTCTAGGTACACGTATTTTCAATGAATTTATTTCACACAGGCTTGAATCTGAGCAGGCTGCAATACAAACAATTAGGTGGCGTTTGGCACACAGGGTGAGATTTTCCAAAGGCCTTCCAAGTACCAAGCTGGCCATACATCAAGTATCTAAAACACACAAACTCCTTGGGTTTATTTACTTCAAGGTCCATTCAAAAGCAGATCGGTCCTCCAAAAGTTGAGTGTCTGATCTCTATCAGGATGCCTACCAGTCGTGTTCA
Organism: Schistosoma haematobium; assembly: GCF_000699445.3. Taxonomy (NCBI): domain Eukaryota; kingdom Metazoa; phylum Platyhelminthes; class Trematoda; order Strigeidida; family Schistosomatidae; genus Schistosoma; species Schistosoma haematobium. The sequence continues at coordinate 31,204,301 of NC_067198.1, read as the reverse complement.
GTTGTATGCAGAAATGCATATATCGAGAAATCATAATACTATTTTATGAGACCTACTAGTCTAGTGCTATTGACTAATATTGTATTCGTAGACTGACATTTAATCCCGTGGCAATGTATCACCATTCGACGACGTCTCCTGACGGTTCAAACGTGTCAACTGTCTGACTAGTGGTAACATGTTAATTCTGGGAGTGTTGTTTTATGATAGGGTGTGAAGCATAGAGCATGGAGTATAATACAACCATAATTGAGCCATCAATCCAAAAGACACCCATGTCCTAAATAGAGGGATGGCGAAGTTGGTGACCAGAAAGCATGGATGGTGAGGACGATGATATCAACTGACTCGTGTTTGTGGTGTAGAGCATTTTAACTGTCTCAGACTTCTTGTGACTGAATTATGTCAACTGTTCAGTGGTGTTGTGGCTGATCTCCCGTAGTATAGTGGTCCAGGCCGGTATTAGTACATTGATCCTTTCCACCACGATAATCTACCTAATCTCGAAATTATAGATTTGTCAGGAGGTAACTACCCAATATATGCGATCTTAAAGGGAGCAAGAACAAAGGTTGGTACAGAATAATATTCAGATTCACATTTGTACAGTAAGGACAGAAGGCCTATGGCCTATGTTATTCCTTTTCTAGTATGCTTCTGTGAGTGCCCAGCCTTCTCTTGAAAGAGTCAATTGAAGGTGCGGACACCACTGCTTCAGGCAGCAGGTTCCAAGTATTGATGACGCGGTGTTAAAACCTGTATGCCACGGGTATTTTGTTCGTTCTTGGCTTTTCTACTCGCCTGCTATGTCCTCTAAGGTGTCCCGATCTAGTGGGAAGAAAGAGAGAGAATAAGTTAGGTCCGAAATCATTTCTCAGTATCCTGTACATCAAGATTAGATCTCCCCTTAGTCTGCGATAGGACAGAGTAAAGAGGTCCAGTTTTTCAAGCCGCTCTTTGTATGATAAACCCCGGAGTTCCGGAATTGCACGGGTAGCTGCCCTCTGTACTTTTTCTAGTATGTTCGAGTCACCTTTTAAACAGGGGCTTTCAGCCTGAGCGCAGTTCTCTAGCTTAGTTCTCACTAAGGATGTGTATACTATGGTGAACATGGTAGTATCTAACTTAGTGAATGTCCTTTTTAAAGCCCAGAGGGTTCGAAACCCCTTGGCTGCGACCTCCCGGCAATGGGCCGTCGTGTTAAGATCATTACTCACTGTCACCCCTAGATCCTTATGAGACCGGACTACGGGTAATAACACATCCCCTATGTTGTATCCCCAAGTGCATGTAGACACACTTTTCCGCGTTGATATGAATCAGCCACTCTTTATACCATTTGGTCATATTATTTATGTCTCCCTGAAGAGTAAATGCGTCTTTGTCTCTAGTTATTACTCGCCAAGTTTTTACATCGTCAGCGTATATTAACGTTGGAGACTGTACTACACTTGTAAGATCATTAACGTACATTATAAAATGTAAAGGACCTAGGACGGAACCTTGGGGTACTCCACTAATTACTGGTCTCCAGATGGAGCACTTGGAATTTATTCTTACTTTTTGTCTACGACCTACTAGGAAATCCCTAATCCATTTTAAATGAGGTCCGGCAATACCAAGGTTTTTCAACTTCAATAGCAGTCTATTGGTTGGCACCTTGTCAAAAGCCTTACTGAAGTCTATGTAGACAACATCCACTGAGTTTCCGTTGTCTAGCGCATTAATCCAGAACTCCCTTGCTATAAGGAGGTTCGTTGTACAAGATAGACCCTTTCTAAAACCATGTTGTGCCATGTTCAGTAAGTTATTGGTTTCCATAAATGCCGTAATGGTCCGTTTGATTATTCTTTCCAGTATTTTAATTACCACACTGGTGAGGCTTACGGGTCTGTAATTCGATGGAACTTGTCGTGGACCTGTTTTATGTATGGGAGTGACGATGGCGTCCTTCCAGCCCATAGGTAACACACCTTGGTCAAGTGACATTGAATATCACAGTCAGTGGGGCCGCGATATATTGGGCAATATGTCTCAAGATTTGGTGGTGTAGTTCATCTGGTCCTGTTGACGTCTCCATGTTTAGGGTGCTAAGAGCCTTAAGCACATCGTTTTGGTCGAAGTCCACGGTGAGCAGCTGGTTTGTTGACTTTATATTTGGGTCTGGTTCTTTCTCTAGAGGAGGTTCCTGAGTGAAAACTGCCCCAAAATAGTCAGTCATAGCCTCTGCTTTTTCTTGATCTTCCTCTATCATTTCAGATTCACTTCCTACTTTAATTAGGTTGGGGATCCAGTGATGCATCCTTGTTCTGTAGTTCATGTACGAGAATATTCTCTTGGGCTGTTTGAGTGCAGATTGTGCCAGGTGCATTTCATATTTTCTTTGAGCTTCCCGAATTTTCGTTATACACTCGTTTCTTATCGATCTGTAGCGTTCCATCGTACCTGCTGTGCCAAAGTGGATGGCAACGTCCCAGCATTTCTTCTTTTGTCTTAGTAAACGTCGAGTATCCCGGCCTATCCAGGGATGTCTGTGCTTCTTTTTCTTTGGGACAGTCCAGGGTATGTATGGTTGAGTTACCCGATTGTATAACTGCCTGAATAGGGTCCATGCCTCTTGTACTGATGCCTTTGAGTCAATTTCCTAATTTTCAGACGATGCTGCGGAGTTAATTGCCTGCATATCTGCCTTCCATATGTTGGGACGGGCCGGTGCAACTGTTTGACAGGCAATCTCAGCCATGAATTTGAATAAGATGACTGCATGGTCACTTCTCCCAAGTAATGGGAGAAAATTCATTTGACCAACGTCATCACCGTGTGTGAAGACTAAATCTAAAAGAGAGGAAGAGTTTCTTAAGTCGTATCTTGTGGGATCTCTAGTGTGTTGGAATAATGCTAATCCAATCGAGGTTTCTAACAGTTTGCAGTCGAACGACGATATGGATGACCCTACATCTAAGTTAACCCAGTTCATATGTGGTGCATTAAAGTCGCCTACTACAAGACTTTTACCGTTGTTACACCAGGACTTAAGTTTACTTAGGAGAAAATCATCTGCTACACATTCTGGACTGCGATATACTACAACTAATTCAATATCTTGCCGTCGGCATTTCAACTTACATCTCACCAGTTCACATGTCCCTGAAACATGTGCTACTGTCTCAGCTAATCTTATGGTTAGGATGCTTTTCGTGTACAGAACAACCCCGCCTCCCCTTCGGTTTAATCTATCAGCCCTACTGGTTATGAAACCAGTCAACTGGATTTCACTACGTAATACTTCTGACGTTCACCAAGTTTCCGAGACAGCAATAACGTCCGGTTTTTCTTTATTCACCACTGACTTCAGCTCCGCCATTTTATTTAGCAGGCTGCGAGCATTTGAGTAGCATACCTTTAAGTCTGTGGAGAGCTTTCCTTTGCCACCCAGAGTTGCTTGGGGATCGTTTTGCTCCGAACTTTTACAACTTGAAAACCCTTAAGAACAAGGTTTCGTTCCCCTTTTTGGCGACGTCCATTTATTTCCGCTTCTGCAGCTCGTCTCTTAATACGATCAGCTAGGCTGAGATCCTCACAGACTTATATTCCGGATCCTATCAGTTTACGTGAATTACTTAGAATCAGGTTCCTTTCTTCTACCGTGTTGAATGTAATCTTCAGGAGGCGGTTTTTCGGAGGACTTTCGGAATCCACTTTTTTCCCTATTCTATAAAGCTTACAAATACTGACTCCTGAAACTGTATCTGGGAGTAGTTTACTTAATGATGTCCTAATATGATTGAGATCGTGTTCAAATCTCGCGTTTGGTTCTTTATCTGAAGATTCTCTTATCTTATAAAAAATGGATGATCTCTCAGAGAGATCTGTCTTTTCACGCAGTGAGGATTTTTATTCTGATAGCATCCCTTCCAATGCCTTGCTGACCAGCTGCGTTTTACCCACAGTCTTTTTCTTCCCATTTCTTTTTCTCCTTACTGAAGTCCATTTGTCACCACTCAGGACAGCCACACCTAGACTACGTGGAACGGTGACAGTTTTATCCGGATCTTCTATTTCAACTAGAGGTGTATGATTGCCGATGTCAATATCAAGCGCCACTTCGTTCCTCGTTAATGTCAACGGAGATTTCACGTTCCCGTCAACCGCAGTCAGGTGTTTAACGGGTCCAGTAGCAGCATTTACTACACTGACACATTCTTCTCCGTCAGTGCTCTTGTTATCACTGCTTCCGTCATCGTTTTTCTTGCAGGTCAAAGCCAATAGGCCCATAGCCTCCTGAATTAGCACCTTGTTATCCGTACAGCAGAACATACAAAGCCAATGCGAGTTAGGCTTCGAGCATCTTTTGTAAGCCGTTGGACTTAGGCGTGTACACATTTTGTGGTACCACTTTTTACAATCGTCACACTGCATTCCCTCCTCAACGGAGAACAAACAATTTGGTTGCCCACATTTGTGAGTCTTACCAACCATTGTAATTCGATTTAAAAGGTTTAAAAACAAAAAAATGACAACAATGTGAACACAAGTGTTAGTCAAGGACTAAAAACAGATACTCAGGACAAAATGTAGCAAAAAATTTCAAACTTTAACCAAAAAACTCTTAGTTAAAGTAGACCAAGAAAGCTTTTTAGTGCAATAAGTATCCAAAACAAGTATAATCACAACAAGTACAAAAATCACTGCCCTTTTTGAAACGAGCGCGGTAGCGAATTCATTTTATTTCGTTAGGTTCTCATCAGCTGCTTACAACCTAAAATATTTGAAATAGTGATTAGAAATCATGGAATTAAAACACATTAGTTTATTATTAAATGAAGTAACTGAAAATAGAATAATTTTAATAGAGAGAGATATGAATTGAAATTGGTCAGTTATGAATGATACAATTATAAGATTCAGAAAGAGTTGGAATTACGTAATAAATAAAGGGGGGGGGTAATGTTACCAGGGCAAAGAAAGATTTATTACTGTTTCTTTTTGTATACAAAGATCTGGTTTTAAACGTTTGATTGCTGTTGCTTCGGCAAATTTCAAAAGGTTTGAATTTGATTGTTTGTTGATCACCATGAAGGACTTCAGTATATCGACTTCGTGCCCTGTGTCAATGAGATGTCTTGCGACAGCGCTGATAAATGCTTTTAGTCCGTTTGATCTCAAACCCTTCGGAATATGTTCTTTGAATCGGACGTAGGCTCTCCTTTCCGTTCTACCAATGTAATTGCTTTGGCAGATACATGTAAATTTGTATATACAGTTGGTGGTAACATGAAAGGGATACCTCTAGACCTTTGATTGTGTCAAAGAACATTGCATAATAAACTAATGTGTTTTAGTTCCATGATTTCTAATCACTATTTCAATGTTCTGGAACCTTCCCTCCCAAACTCTATATATTCGAAACAGAATTTTATGACCTCATTAACTCTAACGAAATCTTTGCTACATCATGTTACATATATTCATCTTTCATCGCCCTCTGATGTATAAGTATGTCGATACCTATAATAACGTTAAATTTCAAATATTTTAGGTTGTAAGCAGCTGATGAGAACCTAACGAAATAAAATGAATTCATATTATTCTGCACCAACCTTTATTCTTGCTCTCTTTAAAATAATAAAGGGAACCATGTGTACGAAATATGAGATCTTATTTAGGAGCCACACCACTACCTATACTGACTCGTTCCACGCGACAGTCAGAGATTGCTGATAAGATCTGGAGAATACATTAGGGCCGAGGGTAGGATAATATTTTTAATAGAAACAGCAAGGGATTACATAGAGTGACCACACCTGCATGGCCGTGTCATGTCATATCGATCACTTTCTCCGCATTCATCATTCCTGACCTTCCCTAGATATTTAATTTTGGATTTAAATCTTCCCAATTATCGTATGTTTGGCATCAAGGGTCATGTATCATGGTTTATTCTACCGGCAGTAATTAGCTTTAGTTCTGCCTACTAAAAAATACTTCGATTGGTTCCAGCATGTACAACTCGGCTTGCCTTGACTAGCCGGTTTCCTAGTTGTTTTTAACAGCATTATGTATGTGGCATCTAGGTGTGGGGCTTTAACTAAGGCTTGGACGATATATGACTTCGTAAAACTCACAGTTTGAAAAATGCACACTGTTTGGTATATTACGTAACAATTAGTTACAACTGGCATCTGTAGACTTCACTACTAATAGTAATAATAATTTATTCTCAAATAACAGTTTGTTACATGAGGCATGCCAGTTTACAGGCAAGATCAAATTCTTACTAAAGATGCAATTGTCACTGTAGTAAATTACTCAGCTGGGTTGATATTCTATAAGATATGAACGTAGATGGCTTTAGTAAGAATCGTGTTGTCAGTATCACAGTTGGCCCGGTTTATGAAGGTTGCGTTACGACGTGCAACTGATGGTCGAAAATAGATCTATGTGAAGTTGGGGGCTTCCAGAAACCGCGACCTTATATCCCTCCGGATTATCTAAGGCTTTCATGATGGTGCAGGGTGAAGTCACCCGTTCCACATATATTTTTGGTGGCATATCCCAAGGGAGATGAAAAAGCGTGCAAGATAAAGGAAGGACAAGAAGTAGAGCAGACAATGTTCTTGAAGGAATAGTTATGGTATGACTACTCAGTCTAATTCTCACTTGTTAAGGAACCTATTAAGTGGGAGCATTCTAATAGATTAAAGAAAATAAGTGTAAACAAGGTATGGCTGGATAAACAACTGACAAATGGACGTGGTTCAGAAAGAAGCTGAAAGTATGGGATTATATGTAGGTATAAAATACAGTGCAGAAAACAGTATTCTGATATACAAATGACTGTCTCACTTTTTTTGTCGAAGCTGTTAGAGCCCTTTTTCTAGATTTTATAGGGTCTTGAGTAGGCTTTGTCTTTAGCGAATTGTCTAGTTTGTCTGTAATAGGATTACTGGGTAGGAAATGAGACCAATTCGACGTTCTAAACACGATTTAATGAGGTATTTTGCATAATAAATGAGTATCAATACCAGTGGATTGTAACACTCAACTAGACCATAAGCGGCCGTAATTATACAAAGTCTTCTGCCCTACAAACATGAGTGAATTGGAGTTATCTCCTCACGATTGTGTTTGCTGGTCAGTAACGTCACTCTCCCTCCTTTTGTGATATTAGTTTGTCTTACGTTTGTGGTAAGTATGAATACTGCTTTAATCAAAGCCCATAATTGGAATACACTGTCTCTACCAGTTCCATGTTACAAGCAAATCAGATGGTTAAGGCACTTGTATTATGGGTTAGACATACACTTAGTATATCACACTGCTATGAAGATAACTAATGGTAAGTTAAAAAAACACGGGTTAGATTATTATTCTAATAGATGTGTCATGTATCCCACTGACTTCCGCTTTATCATCGGGTGGAAGGATGTGATCTTGCATTTATAGATTACATTTTGATTTTACAAACAATAATCTAATCCTTTTAGTTCCACTTTGAATCGATTGCTTCTAAGGTCAATACCAAACTCTCTAAACAGACGGTGTATGAAGTCAATAAAAAATTTCCTTTTTTTCACATATCACTTAAATACGGAAACATTTTACCAGCTTTACGAATCCTTTATTTCATCAAGAAACCGGGTTTTCGCAATGAAATTTCTTCTGAGTGTTAGCTCATACTAACTGAATGACTATCTTTGCTTATGATTTCTGAATTTTATTCTTCGGAAATCATTTAAAAGATTGTAGTTGAGTCTAGGTTGTGTGATAGCACTCTATTATTTCTTCGCTTATCTGCCAGAACTCTAGCCTGATGTTTAGCTCGATGAAGACGTTTTTCAGGCTTGGAGCTGTCTGTGCAATGAACGAGTGCTGAAGAGTTGGTGAATTTGCTTTGTTGACCCATAGACATGCTTCTTAATTAATCTAAGCAAGTATCAGGAACCGACGAAGTCTTGATTTGGAAAATTTGCGTGCTCAAAGCATGTTTGTTAGTCTAAAAATTCCTGGTTGGGATAAGGAAAAGTTTCCGACTCGATCGTTCCGGATGTGAATAAGAATTGAAGGTTAAGAGGTACGAACAGTGACAGTTGTATTACGATGTTTGAGGCGAAATTCACGGTCAACCACAGGGGGAAAGATAGGTCTTCATGGCTTTAAGGGATCATGTTTGTAAAGCTGATTAAGGGTTGACAACGAGAGTAGAGTCGGTAGTTTATTTCGAGTCAACACGGGAAAACATGCCGAAGCCGAACAGTGATAAATGATGGATTAGGACTTACTCCTTGACTAAGAAAATAGTGGTTCACATCAGCTCTTATTTGGTGTGACCATTTGTTTGGTAAGTTTTTTTATTGAACAAGGTTTTAACCAGCTAGGTAGTAGATTGTTCCTCCGGTGTCGTCCAGAGAGCGATCTATATTTCTTCTTTATGGGGTAAAGTTTTCAAGCATCCTGGTGAGGTGCCAGTTTTTTCGTTCTAAAGGGGGAAGTGGAAAGCCTCGTGAAAGTGAGAAATACAATATATGTGTCTAATGTCGATTGTACGGTTTGCTGGGATAATTAGCTCAGTATCTTCATAGTGACTTTACCGCTTGATTTCGAGAAGTTAAACCATTCTGACTACTTGGAAAAAGTGAAATCCGAGACAAGAGTTGTACAAGCAAACTTGAGGGAGGACCACTGAATAAATTAATCTAATAGTGTATGAACACTGGTGAGCTCCGATAAAAGCATTATGCTGATGTAAACTAACCACTATTGGTGTATGTTAAATTTTCAATGACGTTCTATGGCATTAGAAAAGTGATTGTTTGCTTCCAGTAACACAATTCTTTTGGCCACTTCATAATATTGGGATTCATCACATGCATTTAAAACAGGACACGATAGAGCCCTCACGAAAGTTCGTGATACAGATGGAGCCTTTTATAGAAGGCTCAGCATTTACCTTAGTTCTGTAGACTCTGTAGGAGGTTAACTTTTGTGCTCTTTAATGATCTACCGTCCTATTTTAAACTAATTTCCCCCTTTATATTCAGAAAAATAAGTCGCTACCTTCAGTTGTAACTGAGATCTACCTCTTACCAACCAAACACAGTTCGATGAATGAACAGCCACCTGGTCCGGCCAAGCCAACCTGAATTTGGACTTCTTTGGTGGCCCGTAGTTCTCGACTCCATTTAGAGAGTATGAATGTTTGTTATCGCCTATTCTCGTATATAATCGTCGACTTAAATCGCGTTAGTCAATAGCGGAATTAAATAAGTCAAATAACGAGAATCGACCTGCGCATACATATATTTTGTATATGAAGCGAATGAAACAGAGCAAAGCAAAATGACACGCAGGGAAGATGGCTGGGAAGCCAACTCCATTTTGGTCAAGCGTTACTCAATATTTATAATCAGACAAAATAAAGCTACAGACATGTGATTAATGGAATAAGAAGGGCACACACATATACGCTCATATAAAAACAGTCAAGACTGATAAGCGAATAATTGACAAGGTCAAAATATGACTCAAGTAGAATGAATAGATTGGTTTGTCCACAAACTAGAATAAGATATATAGGCTTAAAATAATAACTGACACTACATTTCTGATACATTACGCGGCATAGTTGGATGCATGCGTTACAACGTGATACTCTTTCTCCTGTTTGCAAGTTGCAATGCTTTTCCGTTTGTCGCGCTTGTACCGTTCTCAGTAGCGATAACGGGAGTAATATACAAGTATCGTCTAAACTGTCTCCTATATGAATGCTGTTCTTCAGCCGTTCACTTCAACAAAACAAGTAGGTTCTCAAAATTTCATTTCCAGGCTTGGAACGATCGCTTTCGGATGAATTGCATGGTCAGCATATCGCAGCTGAGCGTGTGTATCATCATTTAGTCGATCATATTTCTGGTGGTTTGCCACAAAAGCCTCTAGCATTGTCATTCCATGGATACACTGGTGTTGGGAAGAATTTTGTTTCAAATATTATCGCGAATAATGTTTTGAAATTGGGAACAAGGAGTCGGTTTTACCATTTCTATGATGCGACAATACACTTCAAACATGCCTCCCATATTCCGGAGTATAAGGTTGGCTTGCATGTGCTATTAATCACCTAGACCTATTTGATATTTTAATGAATATTAGATACTCTATATCAGCCAGTTATTCCTTATTTTTACGTTGGTGTTCAAATTCAATATCCTTAATAAATTTCCACTTGGCCAATCATGACTTTTTTTTTTCGAAATTACCTGTCAACGAGAGTGCATCGCTAAAACTTTAAAATACCTAGTACCCTTTATTATTTTCATGAGTTTAGTATCCCCATATATTCTAAAAATCAAAACCTTTACATCGCTGGCGTATAACCCCTTTTCCCCTGTTGTATTTATTTATTTGTTTATTCGAACGCGAATGAGTCGGTACAAGGCATCAAATACATATGTGTCAAACAAATCGTTCGATATGTGAGAGGACTATGATACTTCCCGCGTACCCAAGACGAAGCATATGATTTTCTTAGGGGCCCACTCCCAGAGCCTTTGACCCAACGGTTTAATCCACAAGGCAGTGGGTTAGCCCAAGGAGATACAGTCCCATGATAGCCGGCGACAAACAATAGATTTACATGCCATTTGTTTCTTTAGGATCCTGGGGCCCATGTGCACCATTGGTTAGGAATCAGGGTTTTCCGACTCCTCTAGGTGGATCTTCCGTACTCACCAACCAAGTTAAAGAACCGGACATTTGCTTTTCGTCCTCTCAATTTCGTAAACAACAGTAATGCCGCGAAAAGGTAATGAGTAGGACTTCCCTGGTAGTGGTATTCACGTGGCCATGTGAGGGCATTTCTAGAGGGAGAGCTGACTCTCCCTACTCTCGACCGTACCAGGACATTCGGGGTCACTTCTGTCCGTATTCATTCTAGATTCCTGTTTAGTTTGTGATATATCCTCATTGTCTTCGGCGTCGTTTGGCATCATTTCTTGGACATTGACTATTCGGTGACAGGAAACATATCCGTTAGTTATTACCTATGTGTGGAATCCCAGGACAAATAACTACAATCTTTTGATAACGTCACTGTTATATGCATATATCACCAAGTTCTTTTTATGTTGAATTTGTTTTAACTAGATTTAGAGGGTGAAAAATTCATGGAAGTTTATGGTTTTCGAGTTGTAAAGTATGACTAGCGATCTTCACTTTAATCAAGAAAGTACCTCAAGTTTACACTCAAAAGTTTTTCTGCTTTTATCTATCACTTGAGGCTTAAATTGCTTGTTGTGCCCCAAAAGTCACCCCACCCAAATATTGATTTATATTTTCATTGTTCAGTGTTCTATTTATCGTGTCCCATTATTTTTTGCTAACATGAGATATAGTACACATGTAGACAGTTTTTTCTACAAGAACGGTTGAGTTTGCCATCTTATGTACAGGTCTTATTTACTTATTCAACCCTGAAAGTTGTCGTAAGGGTAGGAGTAATTGAGTTTCAGTAGGCACATAGTTTTATGAGTGTAGAATTTAGTATCACCATTCTGATTAACAAATATTCCGTAATTTTTCACTTTTAGGAACGCCTTTATCGAGATCTACATACAGCTGTTTCCGAGTGCCCTACATCAATATTTGTTTTTGATGAAATGCACAATATGCCTCATGGAATATTGGATATATTGTCACCTTTGCTAGAGGTCCGTGAAACAGTTGAAGGCGTTGATTTTAGAAAGTCAATATTCATCTTTTTGAGGTATGTGAAAATGTATGCGTTGAGACCTTTTCAGTATACCTCTATAATTCTCGATCAATGCTATCGAGGTAAAGTCATATAACATACAACTGCAACGTAGTCTAGATTTAGTAAATATTTTTGTGTAAGATTAGGTTTACGTAAGGTTAATGGTAATTAAATAAGGACATAGAACCAGTTCATGGTGTATTTTACTGTTCACTTAATCAATTTGAGGGATGTAAATTTACTGATTAGGGTTAATTAAATCTCAGGAATCTGTGTTTTATGAATTCCTTGGGTGCACTTAGTATAATATTTAACGTTGTCATTAGGTATTTAGTTTTGTGAAGTTCATATTGAGAAGTCACTTTTCTAATGTAGTCATTCAAATCAGCTTTAGTTCAATCACTCCTCTCTAAAATTTATTGATTCATGTATTATTACATAAGTTATCTCAAATGATGGTAATGTCTAATGTTTTGTACGTGTTTAAATTTGTTTTTTCCCACTAAATTAGTAATGCTGGTGGTAATTATATCAATAGGCGTACGTATGAGCATTTAGTTGGTGGAAAGAAGCGAGAAGATCTGCGTTATACAGATGTCGATCGCTTTTTAGCCAAATCGGCATTTAATAATGAAGGTGAATATTGCTTTTGTTTGATTTTCTTTGTTCAAATTAGTGGCTCTAGAGTATTTTAATGTTCAATGCTTAGATACTTTCAGTGGGAAGCTTGTTAACACTGATCCAGTAAGGCTTATTTACATCTTCAAGGTAATGAATAATACTTTAGATATTTATACTATCACAACTCAGAGCTACAGTTACAGTCTAGTTGGTCCGTCATTTAAAGACCATCACTGAAATATTCGTGCCTCTGGAATCCTTTCACCACTGAAAAGCACATTGTTCACTAATCATTCTGTATTTTAGTATTTACTGATGATGTCACGTCAAGATATTTATAGCAAAGCATTCAGAATACTAAATTTTCGTTAATCTTTTTAATAGTAAACTTATTGTAACCTGGATGCAATCAAGGATGACCTTTACTACCAGTCAAATGATCTCAAAATTTCCTTCGATAAACGTTGTATTACTAGCTGGAAATTCGGATGGACAGTTCGAGGGGCTGTGCTCGGAGGAGAGTCGTCAACGTGGTCAATGGGGACTCTTTTGTCGGATAACGGTTACCGTTTCCTGCAGCTCTGCACAGACTGCAACCTGTTTCTGGTCAGCACTATCGACACAGTCATCGCCAGTGTATTACCTGGCGCTCTCTCTACAACTCAAGCCTTTAGTCAGATTGGTCATATCGAGATCAACTACGGCTAGCGTGGCTGTGCACAAGACTGTGGCTCCTTTTAGAGTTCTTATCTAGGCTGTGATCATGCCCTTGTTCGCGCTAATCTTATCTTACGTCTCAGTGACCAACAAGTTCATCATCCTAAACGAATCCATGCAGCTTCCGTTACAACTAGATATCAAACCAAGCTAAGTTCAAGTCTAACTCCCAACACACTAAAAAGTATAAATGAACACTGTTTGCATTTTTATGACGTGAAAATTTCCGATAAAGTCGCTTGAGGCTTCGCGAAGCCTCCCGTTTGTAGGCACTGGGTTTCTCCAGGCTCCTAAAACTCGTTGAGCACGTCGGTGTACTCCGACCAACCGTGCGTTTGACGACAAACATAGATTGTTAAGTGAAAATGTTTTGCAAAGTTTGCCTAAGAACCGAGATCTGTGTTAGTCGGAGCGTGCTGACAAGTTGTTGTTGCTACCTTGACGTGGTGGTCGGGCTTGCCTATCGTGATGAAGCAACCGAGCTATACTGGCTGGAACAACCGTTCCTCGAGGTCCTACCATGTCAGACAGGTCGGTTGAAGAGCGGTAAGACTAAAAGCAACAAACCCAAGGTCCGAAGGCGAAGTCGTACTGCTGACTGTACAGAGGTGTGACGGCAGTAAGGTGTTTCCCTCGGACAACCAGCATGACAGCGATGCTGCCTTCCCACAAGGAGAGGTGGGGTTAGAAAAGGTCGACCCTAAAAATGTCACACCTCACCTTACCTCACGGATTTCCGTCTCCGGCGGTAAGGCCCTTTGAAGAACGGAGCTAACACGTCAAAAACCTTCCACGAAAAGGCCGTGCGCGACCGGCCTCAAGCAGTTGTCCTTTGGGCTCTGCGGTCACGCTCCCAGGTCGTCAAGACCAACACTAATCCAATTTCCTTTTCAGGTTCCTCAAGAAATACCCTTCCACGGTGTGGGCAGCCGGGAAGTGATGTCAGCCCTCATACCCGTGACAACACAAGAGACCAAGTTGGTCACATTCAAATCCTTCCTACACTTCCTAATACCTCTCTTATCTCCCCGACTAACCCTCCCCACGTCTCTTTATCACCTCGCACCGCTAGGGCAAACGATTCGAGTACGTGGAACGCCATTCCTGGTCTCCTGAAACCACGCTCTAAACTACACGTAGGAGCTTTTAACGTACGAACACTTTGCCAAATAGGACAGCAGGCTTCCTTAGCTATAACTTTAGAATCTCGCGCCATCGATGTGTGCTGCGTCTCCGAAACGCGCATACAGGATCCAAGTAGCGTCATTCATTTGACCTCACTATGCCAAAATAAAGGACTGACTCGATTTACGCTTCGTGTATCTGGAAGCCCTGATTCTGCTTCCCGTGGCCTCGCCGGCGTAGGTATAGCATTGAGTCCTAGGGCAGAACTAGCTCTCTTAGAGTGGATCCCAGTAGACAGTCGTTTGTGCGCTGTCCGACTGAACGGAACAGTAAGAAGCCGGAAAGATAGGGACACTCGTCGTTGCCTCTTCGTCGTCTCTGCCTATTCTCCCACTGACTGCAGCTCAGATGATGTAAAAGATGAGTTCTACAGAAAGCTTTCGGACCTTCTCCGAAAAGCTAAGCGCTCGGATGTAGTAATAGTGGCCGGTGACTTTAATGCTCAAGTAGGTAAACTAAGCGATAGGGAAAGACACCTAGGTGGATCTTATGGTGTCGTGGCTCAGAGAACAGATAATGGCGACCGTCTGTTGCAGCTATGCTCAGATAACCGCCTGTTCCTTGCAAATACTAACTTTAAACATAAGGAAAAACATCTTTTAACATGGAGACCCCTAATTCGTCCCAACGTTGGACCCAAATAGATCACATCGCTATCAGCCACCGATGGAGGGGCTCGATAGAAGACTGTCGCTCATTCTGGAGCACATGCCTAGATTCAGATCATGCTCTAGTGCGAGCGCGTATTTGCTTGCGTCTTACTGGACGTAGGAAAGACGCTGCAAGGAAACCTCTTAGGGGCCTACTTAAAGATAGTCAAGCTAAGAGTATATTTCAGGAACAACTAGGAAAACAGTTAGGCAGCCATGTATGTGATGCCCACCCTGAGGCAGCATGGAATGATATCCGAAAAGCTGTGGAAACAGCAGTGATATCTGCTAGTAAGGTAAACCAGAAGGTTAGGGAGCAACACTGGATCTCAGCAGCATCTATCGCACTGATAGATGCTCGGAAACTCATTCCACCTGGCTCTGAACATAATGAAGAGCGGAGTCAGCTTAAGCGCAAGCTGACAAAAAGTCTACGCAATGATCGCGAACAGTGGTGGGTAGCGAAAGCAAGAGAGATGGAAAAGGCAGCGGCAATAGGTAGTAGCAGACAATTGTTCAGACTCGTTAAAGAAACTGGAATTAGGAACCCGACCGTTAGCGAAACAATCTCAGAGAAAGATGGACATATTATTCATTCTCAATCCAGGAGATTGGATCGATGGGCAGAACACTTTAGGGATCAGTTCAACTGGCCTTCAGCCACACTTCGGTTTCCCACGATCTCTAGTCAACCTGAATGGCAAGTTAATGTAGGTCCTCCGACCCTTTACGAAGTTGAAAAAGCCATAGGAAATCTGAAACGAGGGAGAGCAGCAGGCCCTGACAGGTTTACTCCTGAGATTTTTAAGGATGGTGGTCCAGTATTAGCAATGAGATTAACCGAGGTCTTAGGTAGAATTTGGGAACTGGACGTAATCCCATCTGACTGGTCTCAATCACTGATTGTGCCAGTCTATAAGAAAGGACTAAAGCCCTCTTGTGACAATCACAGAGGAATCAGTTTGACTAATATAGTGTCTAAAATATTAGCTTCAATAATACTTCGACGCCTAATCAAAGCTCGTGAAGAGCAGATTAGAGAAAACCAGGCCGGTTTTGGACCTTGACGTGGTTGTATAGATCAGATATTCACATTACGTCAGGTTCTAGAACACAGACACACATTCAGACGCCCCACAATGGTAGTATTTCTCGACCTTAAGGCGGCATTCGACTCTGTTGATCGTGAGGTTCTATGGCAGTGTTTGTCACTGAAAGGAGTACCAAAGAAGTACATTAACCTTATAAAGGCTCTCTACTCGAACACAACTGGTAGAGTGAGAGCTTATGGCGAACTGTCATCAGAATTGATTACCTCAAGTGGTGTTCGTCAGGGCTGTCCACTCTCCCCATTCTTGTTCAACTTTGTGGTCGACGTACTTTTAGAGATAACACTCTCCTCATCTAAATTTCCAGGGGTTGAACTTTTACCGAGAGGTTCACTTGTTGACTTAGAATATGCAGATGACATAGTTTTATTTGGTGAAGACGCTGACAAAATGCAGAGTCTTCTGACCACTCTAAGCAACAATGCAAGCATGTTCGGGATGCGATTCTCTCCCTCGAAATGCAAAATGTTGCTTCAGGATTGGGTTACATCGACACCCGAACTAGTGATAGGGAGTGAAGTAGTTGAGTGTGTCGACCGCTTCACTTATCTTGGAAGTCTCATCAGCCCTTGTGGTTTAGTGTGTGACGAAATCTCAGCGCGGATACAGAAGGCTCGACTAGCTTTTGCCAACTTGCGTCATTTATGGAGTAGGCGAGATATCCGTCTATCAACCAAAGGACGCGTTTACTGCGCACCAGTTCGTTCCGTCCTACTTTATGGCAGTGAAACATGGCCGGCAAGAGTAGAGGATATCCGTAGGCTACTAGTATTTGGTCTTAGGTGTCTTCGAAATATTGCTCGTATATCCTGGGACCATCGAGTAAGTAATGCAGTTGTTAAGAAACAGGTACTAGGTAAGGATGGCAAATCAATTGATGACGTAGTGAAACTTCATCAGTTGAGATGGCTGGGACACGTGTTACGTATGCCCAACGACCGACTGCCTCAACGTGCTATGTTCAGTGGTATAGGAGTCGGTTGGAAGAAAGCTAGAGGCGGCCAAACCAAAACATGGCACAAGTCCATGAAGTCACTGACAAGTGGTCTGAGTCATGTTGGTAGGTGTAGACTACCTGGTTGGGGACCGCGAGATGATAGCAACCGATGGTTAGAGACCCTGAATGACATGGCTCAAAATCGTTTGCAATGGCCCAGGTGCATCCACTCTCTGTGTTCTCCCAAATTCTAATCTTCTGAATTCTTCATGTCCCTTTCTTTTTCCTCTTTCCAAATTTATTTCGCTGGATTATACTCTTTAATTAGCATCTCCAAACCCTAATCTTCCCGATTACTGCTTATACTCTTATTACCTCTACCACTACGGGATTTGAATCGACAACTGTATCTCTGTGCTAATGTGGTGTGTCAACTCGAACTGATGTACGTACGTTCGAAGTTCTACGTTCTTACTGACTGACTGACTGACTGACTGGTAAGGTTTCAACAAGTACGGAGCTAACACAAAAATTGCCCATAAAAAGGTCGTGTGTGACCGACCTCAAGCAGTTGTCCCTTGGGCACTGCGGTCACGCTCTCAGGTCACTAAGACCACCTCTAATCCAATTTCCCTTTCAGACACCTCCAGAACAACCCTTCCACGGTGTGAGCAACCGGGAAGTGATAACCGCCCTCATACCTCTAACAGCGCTCAAGACCACTGTATTCATAATCAACCTCCGTCTTCACTTTTTATTACTCCTCCTACATCGACTTTCAACTCTAAACTTCCTTTTTCGGCTTTCTCTTCAAATGTCACCATAGCCAGCGATTCTAGTGCTCAAAACTCTGTCCCAGGTCTACTGAAACCTCGCTCCAAACTACACATTGGAGCCTTCAACGTACGAACCCTATGTCAAATCGGTCAGCAGGCTTCCTTGGCTAAAACCCTAGAATCTCTTTCCATTGATGTATGCTGTGTCTCCGAAACACGCCTACAGGATTCCAGTGTGGTCATTCACTTGACCTCACCTCGGCAAAACGGAGAGCCAACGAGATATACCCTACGTGTATCTGGTGACCCGATAGCCAGTTCTCGTGGACTGGCAGGTGTAGGCATAGCACTAAGCACGAGGGCGGAACAAGCACTGCTAGAGTGGATCCCGGTCAACAGTCGTCTATGTGCTGTTCGGCTAAACGGCTCCGTAAGAACTCGGAAGGATAGGGACACACGTCGTTGCCTTTTCGTCGTTTCTGCCTACGCTCCCACTGACTGCAGCTCAGATGATGTGAAAGATGAATTTTACAGAAAGCTTTCTGAACTTCTTCAGAAAGCTAAACGATCAGACATAGTACTCATAGGGGGTGACTTTAATACTCAGATAGGTAGTTTAAACCAAACAGAAAGGCATTTAGGTGGGTATTTTAGCATTCCGGCACAGCGAACAGATAATGGTGACCGTCTGCTGCAACTGTGCTCAGACAATCGCTTATTTTTAGCAAACACAAATTTTAAGCATAAGGAGAGACATCGTCTAACATGGCGACCCCCTACACCAAACCAATGATGGACTCAAATAGACTATATTGCCATCAGTCATCGTTGGAGAGGGTCGGTAGAAGATTGTCGCTCATTCTGGAGTACCTGCTTGGACTCCGACCACGCCCTAATACGGGGACGCATCTGCTTGCGCCTCACTGGACGCAAAAAAGCTACACCAAAAAGACCCATTAGAACTGAGTTGAGTAACGAGAAAACCAAAAATAGGTTTCAAGATCAACTGAGGTCACAATTAGGTAGTTCTGAAGACGAGGCTGACCCAGATGTTGCTTGAAAAGACATACAAGCAGCTGTGGAAACAGCAGTGACACCTATTAGCGAATTAAACCACAGAGTTACAAAGAACCAGTGGATTTCTTTAAAGTCTATCACACTGATGGATTCTCGCAAACTCGTCCCACCAGGTTTCGAACATGATGAAGAGCGACAACAAATCAGATCTAGGTTAAGAAAAAGTCTAAGAAATGACCGTGAGCAGTGGTGGGGAATGAAAGCAAAAGAGATGGAAAAGGCGGCGACTATAGGGAACACAAGACAGCTTTACAGACTAATAAAATAAACTGGAATTAATAAGTCAAGTGTAAGTGAGATTATACCGGAAAAAGACGATACTCATCTGCTCTCAGTCCAGACGTTTAGAACGATGGGCGGAACATTTCAGAGAACAGTTCAACTGGCCTTCAGCTACTCTGAAACTACCCTCCACTCCCAGACAGCGTGAATGGAACATTGAAGCAGGTCCCCAAACTCTAGCAGAAGTTCAAAAGGCTATAGTTAATCTGCAACGAGGAAGGGCAGCTGGTCCAGATGAACTGGCTCCAGAAGTCTTTAAGGATGGTGGTCCAATTTTAGCGGTTAGGTTGACTAATATTTTAGCTAAGATCTGGGAGTTAGACGTTATCCCATCTAACTGGTCACAATCACTTATCGTCCCAATATATAAGAAAGGGTCAAAATCATCCTGTGACAACCACAGAGGGATTAGTTTAACTAATATAATATCTAAAATACTAGCCCCGATAATTATCAGACGCCTAACTAAGACCCGTGAACTGCAAACACGAGAGAACCAAGCTGGCTTCAGACCTGTTCGTGGCTGCATCGACCACATATTCACCATTCGTCAGATTCTAGAACACAGGCATACTTATCGGTGTCCGACAATGGTGGTCTTTCTCGACTTAAAAACAGCATTTGACTCTGTAGACCGCGAGATTCTGTGGCAGTGTCTGTCATTGAAAGGCGTACCCCAGAAGTACATAAACCTTGTAAAGGCTCTTTACTCGAACACTACTAGTCGAGTCAGAGCTTATGGCGAACTGCCATCTACTTTTGCAACCTCAAGTGGTGTCCGTCAAGGCTGTCCACTTTCCCCATTTTTGTTTAACTTCATCATAGATCTACTGATGGAAATAACTTTCTCGTCGACTGAGTTCTCGGGTATTGATCTCCTTCCAGGAGGTCCACTTATCGACTTAGAATACGCAGATGATATAGTCCTGTTTGGTGAAGACGCTGACAAAATGCAGAGTCTTCTGGTAGCACTAAGCAACAATGCCAGAATGTTTGGAATGCGCTTCTCTCCCTCTAAATGCAATTTGTTGCTTCAGGACTGGTCTGCGTTAACACCTGAACTAAGAATAGGGAGTGAAGTAGTCGAACGCGTTGACAACTTCACTTATCTTGGAAGTCTGATCAGCCCTAATGGTTTGGTGTCTGACGAAATCTCAACACGGATTCGAAAAGCTCGCTTGGCTTTTGTTAACTTACGTCACCTGTGGCGAAGGCGAGATATCCGTCTATCAATAAAAGGACGAGTATACTGCGCGGCAGTCCGTTATGTTTTAATTTACGGCAGCGAAACATGGCCATTAAGAGTAGAAGGTACTCGTAAGCTACTAGTATTTGACCACAGATGCCTTAGAAATATTGCTGGTGTCTGCTGGGATCACCGGGTAAGTAATAGTGAGGTTAGACGCAGGGTATTAGGAAATGATGGTAAATCAGTTGATGAGGTTATGAATCTTCATCGACTGAGATGGTCGGGCCACGTGTTACGTATGCCTGAATACCGATTACCACGACGTGCAATGCTATCCGGTATTGGAGATGGTTGGAAGAAAGTTAGGGGCGGCCAAACCAAAACGTGGCATCAGTGCTTGAAGTCACTAACTTCTAGTCTGAGCCATGTTGCTAGATGCAGACTACTTGGTTGGGGTCCGCGTGACTTTCGTAACCAATGGTTGGAGACTCTTGGTGACATGGCTCAGAATCGATCACAATGGCGTCGGTGTATACACTCCCTGTCTTCCCTTAAACTAAGAGATTAAAATCGCTTCATACCTTTCTTTCTACGAACCAATTTTTTCTTCTTGTACTATATGTCTATATGCAATCTTTCTCTTATATATTACCACCTTTGACATAACCACTGCTATGAATCCGGTGTTCATCTTGTTGTGCTGATGCGGTATGGCAACCTGGACCGATGCACATATGTGCCTGGTCCTACGTTGTAGCCGACAAGTTAGAAGAAGCTGGAGATCTTCCAATCCATCCGAACCACCGGGGGCAGGAAGTCTGGTGTGGGTGGAACAATCTGTGGATCTGACGGTACGCTGATCAATAACATCTACCGACATCCTGGGTTTTGAACAGTTCTTCGAGAAATAGATCATGTGGTTAGTTATCCCAGAGACATCGACCAGACTGCCTTGTCCTCTATAGCCGGTGGCGACTGACCCACTTAAAGGGGCGGAGTTCTTCAGGAAACTCATGAAAGCTCATAAGTTACCAGAACCAGACAGCTTACCCTCAGCCCCTTTTAAGAATGATGGGGAACTTCTGGTTATTGAATTGAGTGTTTTGATATCCTGGTATAAGGTGGTAGTCTTTCCTATCTTTAAAAAGGGTTTACGTCACCTATGCAGTAACTATCGAGGGATAAACCTACTTCCGATGGCTTCCAAACTGTTAGTTTTCGTCACACTTCCCAACCCGCGGAAGATTGGCTCATAAGGAGCAGGCTGGTTTTCGTCTTGGTCGAGGATGTATTGATCATATCTCCTTTCTCCAACAAACGTTAGTACACCACTATGCTTATAACAGACCAACAATCGTAATGTTTCTTGAAATCGGAGCCACATTGAACAAGGCTGTTCTCTTAAACTGTTTACTGAAGAAGGGTGTGTCTGAAAAGCTTGTTAACATCTTGAAGTCCCCATATACAAATACCTTAGACAGAATAATGGCATGGCACCTCTCTCCAATGCTTCATTCATCCGGTGGGGTAAGAGGTGGTTGGGCAATCTCACCATTCCTCTCCAACCATAGCATTGATAAGGTTCTGGAAACAGCTCTGATGGAATTAGGTAGTGGTAGCGTGAATTTGTTACATTGTGAAAGACTTTTCGACCTTCAGTATGCCGATGGTATTGTCTTAACGTGCAAACACATAAACGTGCGATGATACTTGAGCTGTGCAATCCGCACTTATACATTTAGCATTCAGTGTCTGTAAGTATGTCATGTGCTTTGCGCCTTCAAAGTGCAAAACACTTAAAAGACTGGCAAGACCTGTGCGTACACTCACTTTTGGTAATAAGCAGTTAGAAATAGTCAAGAAGTTTGTATTTAGGTAGCTGTGTACATGTTGGTGTTGGTATTAGTGATGATATCACTTTATGTATAGTGAAAACCAGAGCGGTATTTGGTTTCTACATTCCTTTTTGTGATAACTTATTATTGTTGGTAAAGAGATCAATTCATTCTTTTGAGTCCTTTCAATAGTTCAACACTTGCAAAACTTATCTGTGGTTACTGACATCTCCACTTAGCTATTATGATGACCTCTCCCTGTGAAATACCTAAATGCAGAGAACACGTTGAATAGTGTTTATGTACATTCTCCATCTATGCATTTCTAACTATTTTAAGCCTGAATCATGCTACAAGTTAACAGGGATACTTCACCAGTTTCAAGATATAAATCCCGCAATTACATACACTCAGTAGCATTTTTCATAAATTCAATTCTGTACTTCAGAATGGAAGGCGTTCCAATGAATCTGCGCCAATTTATGATTTGAATATTTCCATACGTCTATCAAATCACTTTTCTTGAAAGTTTCATCAGCTTCTGGGCAAAGCGATCTTAGCACGAGTACAGAAAGCTTGTTCTACTTTTTCCGACGTGCACCACTTGTTACCCTTGTCTGGAAATAAATGGCCAATGTACTATGCAATAGTTCTCTCTGTACTGCTTTGTAGCTGGAAAATATGACCTGTAGTATCATACTTAATTCATAGTTTTCAAATATTTGATCACAGATATCCCCAGAGTACTCTCAATTTATAGTAGCCCCAATAAGTCAGTAATACTAGGTTAACCCTAGAGTTCAAGATAAATATACCAGATCACTTAATGATGTTGTAAATCTTTATTAATTGATCTTATTGTAACATAAATAATACATCACCACCCTACCAGTTGAAAACGTAGTTTTCGAAACGTATGATGAAGTCTACTTCCAACAAATATTGTAATCTTTTAATTTCATACTCAATTGCTATTGTTATTATCCTAGTCATGTTATCCTGTACATCTATTTCGAACAGCTAGGATACAATTTATTAAAAAGAATGTTTATGTGAGCTCAATTTTCAATATATCAAGAGTTTGTTAAGCAATATCAGGTAATCAAAGATGTAGAAGTCATACAATTAAGTACGATTAAGTATTTGCAGTAAAATGTAATGATATGTAAGATAAATTCGTACCTATTTGTTATGAAGTAAAGTATTTGATTAGAGTTTAGAGTTAAACAATTGTATGTAAGGTCAACGAATTACATTCTAGACTATTATTTACATCTTATTTGAATGGATTTACAATGCATGAAGAGCAACAAGGGCGCAAGCATTTTAGTAGTGAATGATTACACTTTTTTTTTAAAATGGCAACAACAATATTTGGAGATGTGTTGAATATCGTACGGTGAAGTGTAGGTGGCGCTGTAATACGATAAATTTATTAATTATCACATTTTCGATCACCTGAAATTGTCTCACAAACTCTTTATATATTGAAAATCAAGCCCACACAAACATTCTTTTTAATAAATTGTATCCTAGCTGTTCGAAATTGATGTACAGGATAACATGACTAGGACAATAATAATAGCAATTGATTATCAAATTAAAAGATCACAATATTTGTTGGAAGTAGACTTCATCATAGGTTTAGAAAACTACGTTTTCAACTGGCCGTAAGGTAAAGGGTCAGAGGTTAACTTGAACATATTTCACGCCATTAAAAATGTTGTTCCCATTTTCAATGGTCGCGTTTATTAATATGCGGCCTTTTGATAGTCCCATTTATTACCGATGGATGACAGTGAAATAAGAAATTACAAGATGACCTGGGTTCGAATCCTGCGTGCGGGATCGCGAGTGTGGACTTTTCAGGAGTCCCATACTAGGACGGAACAGCCACCCAGGTTTTCCAGGGTGATCTTGGTTAAATCGACTCATGAATTCAACTATTAAATTTCTGAAGACAACCTATGATCCGTTCCGTTTTTGCAAACATATTCTGGTCGAAGATTACACATTAGTTATAATCTCTGTTTGGCAATGTTGAGTGACATGACCCAACATTGGTTATAGTTGGATTTGTTCTTTATCTTTCCTTACATCTCAAGTTGTGTTATTTCTTCTAATTAGAGTTAGTACTGTTTCGCTGGCCTGATAAAAGTTGTACGAACTGGAACCAACATGCATACTTATCTATGACTCACTGTGATTTTAACCATATTTATTCCATTTAGTAAAAACCAGTGTTATTTTATATGTAGGATTCGAACAATCTATCTAATAGTTCTGATTGAATGCCACAATAATTAATATATGTAATTGATATATACAAGAAGCTTTTTTATAGAAATCTTACGTTAAAAGGAAAATTAAATTCGAGACAATTCAGTCGATTTTTTTAAAGACAAAAGCTAAATCCTTACTGATATGCAGGAAAATTAGACATCAATCCATTGCTAAGTGGCTAGTAAGGGGATTTGGGGTGATTCATGCTAATGGTTGGTAATCCGGCCTGATTTTCTGTGGAATACGTATCTATGTAACCGAATGAGTTTATGCATAAATTTCAAATTATTTTGTCAGTATATAGCTTTCCATTCACTCTTGGTTTTTCCTCATTAAAATAACTGATTAGGTTCTTGTTTAGGGGGGGATGTATACCAGTATCAGATTCGGATTTCTTTGTTATCAAATTTAAAAAAATCCAATCTACACTTAACAAAACTGCATTTGGAAATTGTGAGACGTAAATAAAATTCATTAATCCCGTTAAACAATAAATCAACTGTATTGGATTTTTAGTTACCTATCTTTCTTAACTTGACTTTCATTTTTCTATGGAATAATTAACTACATAGAATTTTGATGTAGTGTATTTCTGTTCCGTTTTTGCTAATGAAGCAACATTTTAGTTCTTGAAGATTAGCGGTGATTTATATGATTGTAAAGTATTCAGCTTTCAACCATTGAGTTTCACGTACAAAACCCCCAACTTTTTACCTCATTTCAGATAACCGATTAGTTTTCATATAAGGGAATCCCTATGGCTTGAAGCTGAGTACAAAAATCTACATTTGATCATTAAAGTACGTTAAATGATTGAAAAAGGGAAAGTCCCATTTCAATGGTTAAATTAAACTAGTTATTTCTTGATACCATAAGTTTCAAACTATGGGAATGTTACAGTTGAGCTGTAAGAGTGAATTGTGTTTTATTTATGTTTTTATGTAACTAAATCACAAATTATTCTTAATCAAAATAATTGATTGATTATTTGGATTTCTAAGACCACTTGTAGTATACAAAAACACAAGTGGGGACAACCAGATGTATTTGAACACAAAATTACAGAATGTCTTAGTAAAATCTGATAACCATACAGTAAATTACTCATTTGAAAAGTGTCAATCAATCGTCCCAGACTTGATTGTTCTTTCGTTCTTACAGCAGTCATTCCTTGCTCTCGTTTTCTTTTCTTTGATCTTCTGCTTCCGGGTATTTCAATTGATGATACATACTATTTGTATCTGTCGAACTCAGAAACACACTAATCATTATTCGCGGAAATTTCAACTGAGTGAGAAAATTCATTGTCTTTCTTTAAAATAATACCGGATATAAAAATGGTTGCATTCACTTCAAAAAAATTCCTCTCAAGACAAAATGTTTTAAAATAGACTTGTAATGATTCAGTGTTGTGTATAGCTAGACATTGACAAGAACCGTTGTTAGCTTCATTTTGTATGATGATTGTGATCGTGTTGCTTTACGAAAAAGTGATGATAAATTATCGTTGATATTTAGAGTTATGTAACGTGTTTTGTTTTCCCTTTGTTATCATAGGTGGCCTTCAGTACTCTGAGCTAATTACTAAACATCTGATCACAGCTGTTATTCCATTCTTGCCATTACAGCCGACCCATGTTAGAAAATGTGTTCAAGACGCTGCTAAGCGACGTAATGTCACATTTTCCGAAGATATGGTTCAATTTGTCCTGGATGAACTTGAATGGTCACCGGAAGGGAGCAAGTTCTTCTCTGTTTCAGGTTGTAAAAGAGTCTATGAAAAAGTTGGATTTTATCTACAACAATTGTAACATTTGTCATTTCTTTAGAATTATCATTTTCTTGTCTATCAAATTTAAAAAACACTATGTTGTACATAATATTATATTGCGTACCATCTACTAAGTATTTTTCTATTGTCCACATTTTTGAAATGATCGTCTGCTGATATATGCAATTTATAATCTTGTCGAAATTATCTTAATATTTTTTGCCAGTTCTAGTAATTCTAAATTCAGATTGAATTTATGCATTTATCTTCATTAGGTTCCTTTTTTTTCGTGTAATCTGTTAAATATAGACAAAGGATTTGACTTGTTTTTATTATGCATGTTAATAATTTTAAGGGTGACCAGCATTCTGTTTCAGTATTCTCTTAGTGTTTATGATAGTAATGGTGAATTCGAGTATTGATAATCATGTGAATGATCACATAGGATATCATAAAGACTGACATGTAAATATCTCCGAGATCAGTAGAGATTAAACAGTCGAATTTAAATATAGCAATGAGTAAAAAATGTACAAAATACTATTACATTGTTATTAGAAATACCGAAAGCTTGAGAAAAATGCCAGTACAAATTTAATAACCTTTTTAAGTGCATTCTCGGTTTCACTTGCTTGTTAGCTTACTGATTCAGATCGACAGTGATTTCAATTTCAATTTATTTATCAAACGTTGAATGATTTTAAGACGTAAATATTATGTTGATGATCACCTATGAAATAAACAGTTGGATTATCAACATTTTCTACTAGAACTATATACAGAAACAGTATATCGTTGTGTTCGACAACAAACCCAAAAGCAGATGAAATCCATATACATAGTTTATATTCCTAAGTGTGGTCCGGTGAAAAGTATACACGATTTTGTAGTTTTCAGTATCAAGGCTGGACTTGGTAAGTTCAAATAGATTCAGCCTTGGATAGACGATGATCAAAATAATATTCCGTAATATCCCAATAAATAGAAAAATAGGTTTATGATGTTTCATGACTTAGTACAGATCACTTCATTAGCGGATAGATAAGTCAAAACATGTGAAACTTAGTTTCCTATTCACTGAAATATTACAAACACATTATTTTTATTACTCAGTTTACTTGACATTTAGTACATTACTAGCTCATTGCTTACTAAGAATTTGGGAATAAAACGAGATCATAGTAAATCCGGAAGCTCTATCGTAGCCATTTGCCTTAAAAACACGTGATGCCTAATTACTTATCTGAAGTTGAATATTCATGCGACAACCTCTTCTATCCTTGTTCAGTGAAGTTAGAATTACCCTGGTTTCATGTACATGGCTATAATAATACTGATTAGTACATGGTTGTGTAAACTGTTGAATTTTGTCGATATCACGAACCCACCGAAATTGAACAATCATTGGAAACATGGATATACTGAAAGGTCGTCTCGCCGTCGTGTGAGATCCCCTAGTAATGGTCATATACAACTGGAAAACAATCTTGCGAACGGTTACACCTCAGAACAATGAAATAGTATCCAATGGTGTATGTGTCTAACTTTAATCAGTCTATGATATTGCGCGACCGTTTCCCATCGTTTTCGGTACATCCACACACTTTTAGGAATCACTCGCTTCCGAACGACCGCCTGCCACCCACAAGCAAACGGGTTGGTAGAACGTTTTCACCGACAACTGAAAGCTTCACTATCAGCTGCAAACGTTTCACAGTGGGCCGACGCTCTTCTACTCGTCTTACTAGGTATTCGCAATGCAGTCAAAGCTGACATTGGATACACTGCGGCTCAACTCGTTTATGGAACGACACTTCTACTTCCAGGAGAATTCCTGGATCCTTCATCTTCAATAAACATGGATCTAACCTCCTACACGAACGGGCTTACAAACGCAATGCGTTCAGTTAAACCTGCTTCCACTCGACCACAATCAACCGATGTTTTCGTTCAACCTGACTTACGATATAGTACACACGTTTTCGTTCGTCGAGACTCACATCGACGACCATTCGAATCAGCATACGAAGGACCTCTCAAAGTTCGTCAACGTGAATCTAAGTACTATATAGTCGATAGGAACGGAACAAACGATAGCATCAGCATCGGTCGCTTAAAATCAGCTCATTTAGAAGGAAATCCTATTCACGTCGACTTTCATTCGGTACAATCGCACAACACGACTCCTACACTCATAATTCCTCAACCGACAACCAACACTAGCGATGACATTCCGAATGTATCTAAAAATAAACTTAAGACGACGCGTTCCAGAACATTTAAACGACTACTGCACGTAAGGCACTACTCGACATTTTATATTATATCGATCTTTCTTTTTACGATTTATAATATTTTTTAAAAAAACAGTTTAAATATGCTTATATATTTATATTTTTATTTAAAAAAAACAACAAAAAACACAAATTTTTTTAACGCTATTACGTGTGCTTGAGTTTATTCTCCATTTTTTTTCGCCGACACTGTGTTTTTACGCACACACGAGTGTATTTCAACATGCGCTTACATTTTCTTTTCCAGGACGGCTGGAAAAGAACGATGCAGTTTACGAGGAGTGGAAATTTTCATTGTACTTTTTTCTTTCTTTACTATGTTGTACCTCGGTCCCATATAGTAAGGAAAGACGACCAGACGCTACTAAATCTAGCAAGCTATCAGAAGAGTGTTTACCAACGACAAACTCTTTGGGTTTAAACTTCTGGCTGGCCATGTCTTAGGGTCATCACTACCCCACTAGGGGGGGAGTGATCTGTAGCGGTAAATAAATCCCCAAAATAAATAGCTCTGTAAGTCTCCAACATTGGATGCTGACCATGTTTTAGTGGACTCATCTAGCTGAAAGCTCTCAGTCATGCATCCGCACCAGATCGCGTGTGGTAACACTGTGCTCAACATCTACTGCAATCGCTAGCCAGATTAGATCAGTGAATTCCGATATATTGGTTATTGCCAAATACACTCTTCCGATCTCCTCGACTCTGTCTTTTGATTTCTCTTGGTGGGTACGAATTATATTAGGTGTTGCTGGTAAAAGCGTTGTCAAACACTGAATACCTGTGCCATCTTCAAGCACTTCTTGGTTAAATTGCGTTATTTCTGAGATTCCCAGTTTGTTTCATGATTCGAATATTCCTAATCATCATATTGGCGTCGCGATGGAGCCTGTGATGGAACAGTTAGACATTCATTCAACTTTGAATGTTTTGAGGATTATTTGGAAAGGTTTGAAATCTGGAGCATGACTAAGAAAGATGTGAAGAGTGATAAAATTGTGTCTCGTTCCCTTACATTCATCGGGAAAGAAGCCTACAGTTTATTGAAAACGTTGGCATATCCAGAAAAGCCTATCTCATTAATAAGGAACTACTACTAACTCACGTAAAGTGCACCAGTTTTAGATGTCGTGAGAGAGAAATTTTATAAAATGATTCGTCAGAATAACCAAAAATTTGGGGAATTCATCCTTGAATTGCAAAACCAAGCTGCCATATTCAATTTCGGTGATGATCTTCATGTGCAGCTGTGGGATCGATTAATTGCAGGTCTGTAATGTGAGCTGTTAAGAATGCCGAACTGTTCTTTTCAAGATGCTAGAAATGTATATTCCACGCTTAATTCGAGAAATTTCCCCAGTTGACTATTCTCCTTACTGACCCGGCTGCTTGGTATGGAACGTATATGCACTGCCGCCTACCACCCAGCATCAAATAGCTTAGTTGAACGGTTTCATTGCCAACTTAAAAATGCCCTTCGAACACACGAAAACAAAAATTAACACGAAACCTTACCGCTCGTTCTCTTAGGTATCAGAACGAGCTCAAAGGCAGATATTGGATGTTCCGCCACTGAACTTGTATACGGCCCGACATTGCGTCTGCCTGATAAATTTTTCACACCACGGAGGAGTGACGATCTCGATAAATCAGACTACGTTCATCGTCTGTCTGAATTTATGCTAACACTATCTCCGGTGTCAACTCGAATACAACATCGACAGGTCGCTCTCCCTCGAGAGTTATCTACCTGTTCACATGCTTTGATCCAAGGTCCAAGGTCTGTAGAGATAGTTGAAGGGCAGCCGAAGTTTGCAACCCATCGTTTGACAGAAAGGCGGACGACTGTTTCGGCAGTAATGTACTTGATGGGTATTGTTTCTGGACATCGTGTGAAACAATCCAGATTGTTTGTCACTTTTCTTTTCAGGAGGCAAATTGATCGCGTTTTAGGCATACCTCGGAGTACTTATCAAAAATTTATTGGTAGTATGGACTAGTCATGTGCCTTACTGTGACTGGGGACAATCTACAGCCGGAAAATGATGTTAAGCAAACAGATTAATATTTTCATCTACTAACCTCCGTCTGTGTGTGTCGATAATTATATTAAAGTGTTGTAGCAGGTCCATGCCAATGATTAGGACAGAAAAACTAAAATCCAGTGAATCGGTTTTGTGTAAACTCACGTTAAGACACATACCACTTACCATATGTGGTGACTAGTTTCTCGTTTGCCACCCGTAAGTTGGAAACTGATTCGTGCAGTCGATCGTTAAAGTCTGCCAGTAGAACGCTGACTCCTGCGCTAGCGTCGACGGGGTAGCGGTTTTTCTTTACCACACCAGTGATGTATAACAGGCAGTTGTGCTCACCGGAAACGGTTGCCGTTAAAGCGTGTCGGCTGGGAAGTTGCCCTAAACGTTTTCCGTGTCAGACTGTCTGGAGCTCGGTAAATTTCAGGTTTTTCTGCAAGTTTGAGATTTTCTGTAGTTATTATGATACCATCACCAGTCGAGGTTATCTGTCTCCCGTCATCTAGAAGCAGATCGCTTTCTTGAGTGCCCTCGAGGCGTTTTGGATCGTTTACGGTTATGACGGATGTTAGGTCAACGTGTCAGAGTATGACAGAGGTCTGTGACGTCATTTTGTGTCTTTTGATGTTTTTCTTTGACTGGGTACACGTCGGCGCTGGAATTACCGGTGATTTCAAGAATCCAGTCGGCGAATGCAGCCAGTTCGTCTACAGCGGTACTTTAAGATTAGACAAGTACCGCCTGCACCTGTCGGAGAAGCCTAGGCAAGAAGAGCTGTTTAACGCAGGCCCGTGGACCAACGACCTTTCCCACTCATAGTAACGTTTCTGTTGCTAATCCATGTTGCAGTTCGATGTTGTTGAAGAGTTGGTATTGCCTTCGTCGTTCGGTTAGATCTTCACATTTAAAGATAGCTTTTTAAAAGTTTCGTAAGGTTCCGCGACATCACCAACAAACATACTAAATGTGAAGTACCTGTTAAAAACGCGTGATACTGTTGTCACCACTGTGAGGAATTGTGAACGGGGTCTGTTAGACCGTGCTTACTGAAGTCAGCTTCTGTGTAGCAGGACCAAGACCCGTATTATCGGACCAGTCGGCAGTCGCTGATATGAGGGAGGCAAAAACGTCTTTGTCTTAAGCAGCTTAGGCGTCTGTTCTGCAGTGATGAACGAGAAGAATATTCGAGAACGATATCACAATATCTAAAAATAAAAAAACGATATATAATTTTCCGACTTGGGAAGGACTCACAGTTTGCGAACTGGTGTACCAAATCACATCGGGCTCGAAAGTATCAGAAGTATTCGGAGTTTGACAATACATTTGACAGTAGCACCTTTTAAATAGGGATATGCCACCCCAGTCATATCAGAAGTGAAGAGGTTCAAAGTTATATGTGAAAGGCAATAGGTTCCTCTAGAAGCGTTTTATCTAAGCTGGCTAACTGTTGTAGGAGATGCGTAGCACGGAGTAACTCCTAATGATATGGTGCGGATGCGTGGTCGAGCGCCTTCACTAGATGTATCCATTAAAACTAATTTGGCCTCTGCAATATCATATATCGGTCAATTGGGCATTGTTATTCACACCATAAACTTCAGCAGTTACCTCTGACGGTAAAAATCAGTTCAGAAAAATAGTTCGAGGTTCGTAAGGGGATTTTTCAATAACTGAACTGAATTTCAGCTTAAGCAAAACAGGTTAGGTGATGAACATCTGAAGTTAGCTCAAAAAGTTCACGGCATCAACTTTTGTTGAGTTGTTTTGCATGACATTCTTAAACTTTGGATTTATATGTTTTTTTCAATGAAATCCATGACGTAACACAAGAAGGGAAATATCAAACTGATGATAAAACAACTATAAAATTCTGTGAAACTGGATTCATCGGAGTTTGAAAGGATAGCCTGTGGGCAGATTTGAAAGTTCGTTAAAAAATATTTGTGGTAGAACACGGATAAGACGGTAATGTTTGCATGTAAAGAAATATACAGTAATGAATAAAAATAATAACGCTGAAATTAAAAATGTTACTGTTGAGAATCACTGTTACCAACCGGTTGGAAACCGGGTTCACCCAGTAAGTTAGGATTCTATTGGTTGCTTGGCATAAAATGGTATGACGAAATGTTCATATTCCACAGTCTTAGAATACGAAAAGTCCATAATCTCAACAATTGAATAATGAGATGAAAATAAACGCAAATTTTTAAAATATGTAATCAGTACCGTGACTAACAAAGTGGAAATAAATAGTAATAAGACGACAAGGTATAGTATTCTAATTGTCGTATGAATTAGGAATTCCAGGATTAACGCAATTGAATTAAGAAGACACAGGCACAACGAATGCACTGTATTTAGAATTCGAAATCAAACATTCAACCAGTACAAAGGTATCATTAGTCCATTCAAACACCACATCCGCCACAGCTTAAATAGAAGTATAAGTGTTTGTAATCGGTTGTACGTCTTCTTGTTAAGTTCATCCTGAGTCTGTCCGACATTGTGTAAGATAAAAACTTTGTAGTATCTAGAAAGTGCTCATTAGTATTGGAATTAACAAACGAAATCGGAACAGACTCACCTGGAATTGTATACAACCAGCATGTCGGTTTTGTAATGAAATCATTAATATCTAGAATCCGAACCATAGATTTTTCAACACTATCCTCCCCCACGAAATAATGTTGGATCTTTATATCCCCAGGTTATGAATAATGTGGCTTCATTTAAAACATATTTCTCACATTGTTTAGAGTAAACATTAGAACTGTTTTTGTGATAATGGTAAACAGCAGTTGATATGAAATCATCCGAAATGTAATCAAACTCGAGGTCACTTAGTACTCGTGCTTCGCATTGAGCAGGTTTTTCACAAGGATCGAATGCATTATGAGGAGAGGTAATATATGATATGACATCAAGATTTGATTCTTCTGAAATATTCTCATGAAATTCATTAGGACTGTCAGTGCAGAGCGTAGGATCGTTAGAAAAACCAGCATCTATCCAAACCACATCAGGTTTCCGATCATGATTAGGTTCATTTAACATATTTTCCTCAATATTGCAAGTAATTTCATTAGAAATATGTGAATCATTAGGAAAAGTCATACCTGGTACAATAGCATGAGAATTCTGATAAATCGGTTGATTAGGAACTGTTGTCTCACAAGAATTCTGGATTTCATCTAACTCTGAACTGTCATATGACTCTGCACTGTCTTTTGAAATCGTTGATAAAGATAAATGATCATTAGAAACATCCGAATTATTTAAATTTAAATTACAAGATTTAGTACAGCTTGAAGCAAAATGGACAATAGCTTTGCATACTGACTGAATGTGTCCTACCTTACCACATTTAAAACATTCAGCATTACGAAATACACATGGATTGCGAGCATGAAACTTTCCACATGATAAACATTTACCAAACTTCATCTCACCTTTGTGATTTGCTTTGTAATTCGTCGTTGAAACACCTTTCATATTTACACGAGAATAGGAATCACTGTTAAATGAACGCAAATTTGATTGACCCTGAGATTGTAGTTCATCATGACGACTAAGCAAAGTATCAGAAATCTTCATCGACTGGATATCAAGTTCATTGACTGCTTCGTAGTTAATACACGCAGTCCTAGCATCTTGAAAGGAACAGTTTGGCATTTTTAACAGCTCTCTTTCCAAACTCGGTATGTTAATTCCTGCAATTAATCGATCTCTCAGTTGCACATGAAGTTGATCACCGAAATTACACTTGGCAGCTTGTTTCTGTAATTCAAGGATGAATTCCCGAGCCTTTTGGTCATTTCGACGAACCATCTTATGAAACTTCGCCCTTTCACGGCATTCAAAACTGGTGCATTTTACATGACTTAACAATAGCTCTTTAAGAGTTGCATAAGGGAGTGAGATAGGTTTTTCTGGATATGCCAAAGTTTTTAATAAGCTGTACGCTTCTCTCTCAATGAATGTCAGAAAATGTGCCACAACTTTCTCACCTTTAACATCTTTCTTGGTCATGCTCCAAATTTCTAACCTTTCCAAATAATCCTCAATAGCTTCAGGAGTTGAATGAATACCCAACTTTTCCATTGCAGGTTCCATCACGACGCCAATATAGTATTCTAATTGTCGTATGAATTAGGAATTCCAGGATTAACGCAATTGAATTAAGAAGACACAGGCACAACGAATGCACTGTATTTAGAATTCGAAATCAAACATTCAACCAGTACAAAGGTATCATTAGTCCATTCAAACACCACATCCGCCACAGCTTAAATAGAAGTATAAGTGTTTGTAATCGGTTGTACGTCTTCTTGTTAAGTTCATCCTGAGTCTGTCCGACATTGTGTAAGATAAAAACTTTGTAGTATCTAGAAAGTGCTCATTAGTATTGGAATTAACAAACGAAATCGGAACAGACTCACCTGGAATTGTATACAACCAGCATGTCGGTTTTGTAATGAAATCATTAATATCTAGAATCCGAACCATAGATTTTTCAACACTATCCTCCCCCACGAAATAATGTTGGATCTTTATATCCCCAGGTTATGAATAATGTGGCTTCATTTAAAACATATTTCTCACATTGTTTAGAGTAAACATTAGAACTGTTTTTGTGATAATGGTAAACAGCAGTTGATATGAAATCATCCGAAATGTAATCAAACTCGAGGTCACTTAGTACTCGTGCTTCGCATTGAGCAGGTTTTTCACAAGGATCGAATGCATTATGAGGAGAGGTAATATATGATATGACATCAAGATTTGATTCTTCTGAAATATTCTCATGAAATTCATTAGGACTGTCAGTGCAGAGCGTAGGATCGTTAGAAAAACCAGCATCTATCCAAACCACATCAGGTTTCCGATCATGATTAGGTTCATTTAACATATTTTCCTCAATATTGCAAGTAATTTCATTAGAAATATGTGAATCATTAGGAAAAGTCATACCTGGTACAATAGCATGAGAATTCTGATAAATCGGTTGATTAGGAACTGTTGTCTCACAAGAATTCTGGATTTCATCTAACTCTGAACTGTCATATGACTCTGCACTGTCTTTTGAAATCGTTGATAAAGATAAATGATCATTAGAAACATCCGAATTATTTAAATTTAAATTACAAGATTTAGTACAGCTTGAAGCAAAATGGACAATAGCTTTGCATACTGACTGAATGTGTCCTACCTTACCACATTTAAAACATTCAGCATTACGAAATACACATGGATTGCGAGCATGAAACTTTCCACATGATAAACATTTACCAAACTTCATCTCACCTTTGTGATTTGCTTTGTAATTCGTCGTTGAAACACCTTTCATATTTACACGAGAATAGGAATCACTGTTAAATGAACGCAAATTTGATTGACCCTGAGATTGTAGTTCATCATGACGACTAAGCAAAGTATCAGAAATCTTCATCGACTGGATATCAAGTTCATTGACTGCTTCGTAGTTAATACACGCAGTCCTAGCATCTTGAAAGGAACAGTTTGGCATTTTTAACAGCTCTCTTTCCAAACTCGGTATGTTAATTCCTGCAATTAATCGATCTCTCAGTTGCACATGAAGTTGATCACCGAAATTACACTTGGCAGCTTGTTTCTGTAATTCAAGGATGAATTCCCGAGCCTTTTGGTCATTTCGACGAACCATCTTATGAAACTTCGCCCTTTCACGGCATTCAAAACTGGTGCATTTTACATGACTTAACAATAGCTCTTTAAGAGTTGCATAAGGGAGTGAGATAGGTTTTTCTGGATATGCCAAAGTTTTTAATAAGCTGTACGCTTCTCTCTCAATGAATGTCAGAAAATGTGCCACAACTTTCTCACCTTTAACATCTTTCTTGGTCATGCTCCAAATTTCTAACCTTTCCAAATAATCCTCAATAGCTTCAGGAGTTGAATGAATACCCAACTTTTCCATTGCAGGTTCCATCACGACGCCAATATAGTATTCTAATTGTCGTATGAATTAGGAATTCCAGGATTAACGCAATTGAATTAAGAAGACACAGGCACAACGAATGCACTGTATTTAGAATTCGAAATCAAACATTCAACCAGTACAAAGGTATCATTAGTCCATTCAAACACCACACAAGGTTTTTAACACGATGATACAGGGACGTGTAGTTGACGTGATAATGGATATATAATGCATAACTGATACACAAGGAAAACGTATTGAATACTAATGCAATCATATGTTCAGCGTTTCTGGAGCGATATACGACTCATTTTTGTTATTATGATTATAAAAATTATGTAATTTTCCTGTCGCCATATACAGGATTGACCCATCGATCTGTAGTGAGAATAACAGTGGATCGTGACCTTTTATTTTCCAAACAATCGTTTCGAGCTATTTGAGTGTACATGAGATTAAAATGCAAAGTAATGAGATTTTGTTTAACTACGTGCCTTATTTTTTAGAGCGCTCTGTTTGCAACTGGTCTGGTCGTAATGCTGGTTGCCAGAAAATGACTAGTACTGGTGTGTTTCATTTGGATATGCCGGAAGCTCCAAGTTATGACGACAGTGAAGAAAATTCTCACGATTATTGCTCGACACATGGAGGGGTAGAGGTAAGGTGTTTGATTTTAAAACTAGTGTTATAGGATGAGTTTCTTGAACGTGGCCCACTTAAACCAGATGAGTAAGCTTAAAGGATTCCCTGTTCAATTAATCTGTAGACTCGATGAAAACATTAAAACGGTTGAAATTTGCGAAGAGACAGTGAATCCTGGTCAACCTAAAGTCCGGCCACACGACTTTCAACTTCTGAAAGTCCTTGGGAAAGGTGGTTATGGAAAAGTATGACTTTGGAATTTTTTTACAATATATATGTATAGGTTTTCCTTGCACGCAAAAATGATACTGGCCAAACCTATGCGATGAAAGTTTTAAAGAAAGCCTCGATTGTGACGAACGCCAAGGATACTGCACACACTAAAAGCGAGAGAAATATACTCGAAATGATTAAAGTACGTCCTCAATGTCATATTTATTGTGAAGCATCCATTTCTAGTTCAATTGCATTTTGCTTTCCAATCCCCTGGAAAGCTTTACCTAGTCTTGGAATTTCTAGCTGGAGGTGAGCTGTTCATGCAACTTGAGAAAGAGGGAGTGTTTATGGAAGATCAAGCCAGGTAAGTTTGCTTATACATCCTATTGATTTCGTCTCAGTACATAAGCGCTACTTATTAACTTAAGTTTTGTTGTTTGTAGTCTTTGTTTCTAAAAGTGATCGAAATAGTTCTCTTGATAAATAGTATTCGTTTATTGGACTTAATGTTGGCCTCAAGCGTAATGAAACAGCAACCCAGTTTATTTTGCAGCAGGAAATCCCGAGAAAAGTTGTTGCAGAGTGCTAAAGGCGGCATTTGGGTGTCTGCGAGACATAAGTTTTTGTGAATCTTAGTTTCGTCAAAGTAACACGGCTAATAAAAGTATTGAGAATTGTCCTTTGTACACTTCATCAAATTCAAACTAGTTAGTTAAGAACTGCGTCATCCACTTATCAACATCTGAAATATCTAGTTCTTATTGCTTCATGGGTTTGTGTGTTTTGGAGATTTCTCAGAGAATATGGTACCCGAGTTTTGACTACTGATCTACTATGTTTTCATTCACGTCAACAGGGTTTTTAACATCATGTTGTTATTTTCACCAATCACAGTATGTTTATATTTAAGTGCGTAAGATTAAATTAACTTCGTTCAGTGCTTTCTACTTCCCAGTGACTTCAATAAAATGTTTTATTACTCGGCACATCTGGATCGCAAGCAATCTAGTGTTATGTTAGAAAATTCTAATCAAGGTCTTTGTGCCCAAAGCTAATCGAGATCATCGAAACACCCATGTGGAATATCATGAATCGACCAAAGTTGAACACAAGCATCATTAGGTTAGGACCTAGCGTTTTACGGGCTAAGCATTCACCAGAGATCAAAGGTTCTACTTTCCGTTTATCGTAAGTTCGTGGACGCACGCAGCTGAAAAGTTCAGTGCTTTCTGATTTTCAGTAGATATCTAATTTAAGTTGGTTCGTAAGATGAATAAGTCGATTTGACGAACGATTTTTAGAAGTTGCAGTTTATTGTGAGACAGGAATACTGAGATATCTTGGCTTTTACGAATTGTTCGCACACGACTGTGAGCTTAAATGAACTCTCGTTTCGTTTAATTTAGGGCACGAAATCAGGCAAATAAGGTTTGTCACTTTACATGCCACCTAAAATTTTTAATTCTAAACCTCAAGCCAAATATTTAAAAAATAAAACATTTTCAGCACTTATCATTTTATTTGGTAAATGACTTTAGAAATGATGCAATGAAGTAACTTGGACTGGTTTTTTCCCTTCTGTTTCCCTCAGCTTTTATTTGGCGGAAATAACTCTTGCCATTGGTCATCTTCATTCGATGGGGATTGTTTATCGAGATTTGAAACCCGAAAATGTACTTTTAGACCATCAAGGTCATGTTAAACTAACGGATTTTGGATTGTCTAAAGAGAGAGTCGATCGTGATAATTTAACTCACACATTCTGCGGGACTATTGAGTACATGTAAGTACTAAATAATTTTGGAATGTATCGGAATATTGTTTATGACAAGTAAAGCTGGAAAAGTGTAACCCTGTTTATTTGGTTAGTTGTACAAGTCAACCCAATTTTTAGAAGGTTTTCATGAACTGGCTTCAGCTGATAAGCCACTTAGCTTTGAGGAGCACTAAACAGATTTTCTCTTAGCAAGCCTCATCTACTTCAAAGCTTCACGACAAGCACACTTTTCCGACCATTGATTTAGGGTTCATTGTTTCTCATTTTCGTTTCTGTCTAATTTGTAGTATTACAAAGGGGTTTATAAGGGAATTTTATGTATGGTAGTGGGAAGACGACAGATACTAGTAAATGCTTTCTTTGCTGTAAGTAAATCGGGTTTATTGAGATCAAATAATTCCGTCTTCGACTTCATTGTAAAGCAGCTGTGTCAGTACATCGCTCTTGTTTAATTTTTCTAATCAAATAAACTTTAAATGTTATGTTCTGGAAGTGTTTTTATTCGCGATCTCGTTCACGTAATCGAAGATACAAAAAATTGTTGTCAAGGCTTACAACTTATTTCTCGTTTCTCTAGTAGCATGAGGACTTTAAATTGCGTTATCACTCCCTATTCAGTCTCGTCTGTTTAGTGGTCTTTTTGAGATATTAATATCAATTTTGTGTTCATTTTATAGGGCTCCCGAAATATTGTTACGTCAAGGACACGGGAGAGCCGTTGATTGGTGGAGTCTTGGCACGCTTATGTATGATATGCTTTCGGGATCTGTAAGTTCTTTACTTAATTGTATATTCGTTTGATTATTTTTACGTGGAAATTGATTCATATTATTCTCACTTTCAGCCTCCATTTACAGGCGATGATAGAAGACAAACTATTGACTTGGTAAGCAATCTTGTTTTTTTTTTAAACTTAGAGGAAATACATTTGTTTTGATTAGTTTGTAATCGACTGACTTCTGTCAGTACCTAGCAGAAGTTTGAAACACCTCGATGTCAACTACCAAAAAGAAAAAGAAAATATTTTGGACTTTGAATTGTGGGTATATAGGGAATTTTGAATATCTCCAGTTTATTTATTTGCCCTGGTACGGCCGAGAGTGGGGAGAGTCCGCTCTCCCTCTCAAAATGCTCTCACATGGCCACGCGTATATAGCCTCTGCCAGGGAAGTCCTACTCACTGCCTTCTCGTGTCAGGGGTGTTGTTTACGAAAATGAGAGGACGAAAAGCGAATGTACGGCGCTTTAACCGGATTCCAAACCAATGGCGCACATGGGCTGGCTCCAGTATCCTGCGGGAATAAATGGCGTATGAACCAATTCCTTGGTCACCGGCTACCATAGGACTGCATCTCCTTACGATGCTCCACTGCCTTGTGGGTTAGACCTTTAGGTCGAAGGCTCGGCGTGTGGCTCCCTAAGAAAACCACCTTCTTTGGTCTGGGCACCCGGGCAGTATCACAGCCCTCTTACATATCGAATGAGATTTGTGTGGCGCATATGTATTTGGTGCCTTCTTGTACCAATATCTATGTGTTAAATAAATTAATATTGGTACAAGAGTGCGGCAAATATATATGTGCCACACAAAACAATGAGAATTTAAAGAGAAGGAAAAAGAAAAAAAGTAAGGAGGGTAAAAAAGGACAATAACGTAGAGATTGGTGTAAGGTAGTTTAGTAATAATGAGGGAACGGAAAGGTACAATCAGAAGAAATCTTTCAGTTAAGGGTGACACAACCACTTTTTATGAAGAAAGTAAAAGAAGGTTACAGTAGGATCGCCACTGGCTTCTATTCTGAGCCATATCTGATAACGTCTCTAGACACTGTGTAGCACCATCTCTCGGACCCCAACCAGGGAGTCGTGAAAAACCAACACAAGCCAGTCCTTTGCAGCTTTCTTTCATGCCACGACACCATGTCATACACTGACCACTTCTCCGCTTGTTCCAACCAGTCCCATGGTCGGCAAATATTACACGACGTGGAATTCTCTGGGACGACATTCGTAGAACATGTCCAAGCCACCGAAGTCGATGTTTCAAGATGGGAACGTCGATTGCATTATCATCTCTGTGCCCGAACACACGATGCCGAACCTCTACATTACTGACATGGTGTTGCCACTGGATGTCAGCAATCCTTCGGAGACAATGATGATCGAACACAGAGAGTCTTCTAACGTCCTCAACTCGGAGAGGCCTGGTTTCACAAGCATAGAGCAAAACTGCTCTCACCGACGCGTTGTAGATCCGACCTTTTACAGCCAGACTAACATCACGAAGGCGCCAAAGGTGGCCCAGATTGGCATAAGCCGCTCTGGCTTTCACTATACGTGCATTGATCTCATCACTCACACCCCCACCAGCACTTATGCAGCTACCCATATACACGAACTTCTCGACTACTTCTATCTGCTCACCATCCAGGGTGAGTACAGGATTAGAATCCTGCCAGTCTTGTAGAAGTACTTTGCACTTCGAAGGTGCGAAGCACATACCATACCTACAGACACTGATTTCCAACTGATTAAGTGCGGATTGCATGCCTTGGGTATTATCGCACAGTAAGACAATATCGTCCGCATACTCAAGGTCGAGAAGTCTCTCTCCAGGCAACAGATCTACACCACCATTACTTACATTCATCACAGCTGTTTCCAGAATGTCATCGATGGCGAAGTTGAAGAGGAATGGTGAGATTGGGCAACCCTGCCAAACCCCACTGCTCGAATGGAACAATGGAGAGAAGTGGTTGTATGCCCTCATTCTACCTGAGGTGTTTGTATATAGGGCTTTTAGGATGTTAATATGCTTCTCAGTCACACCCTTCTTCAATAGACAATCCCAGAGAACAGTCCTACCCAACGAGTCGAAGGCAGCCCTAATGTCAAGAAATACTGCGATTGTTGGCCTTTGATAAGTATGACGGTGTTCTAACATTTGGCGGAGGGTGAAGATATGATCAATACATCCTCGACCAGAACGAAAACCAGCCTGCTCCTCGCGAGTCAATCTTTCTCGGGTTTTGAACAACCTACGAAGTATGACGGAAGCCAATAGCTTGGACGCAATCGGAAGTAGACTTATCCCCCGATAGTTGTTACAGGAACGACGTGAACCCTTTTTAAAGATAAGGACAACTACCGACTCATTCCATGACGTTGATACACTCTCTAGCTCCCAAACCTTTGTAAACAACGTCGTCAATTCCTTAGTCAAAGTCACCACCATCTTTAAAAAAAGTCAGAGGTAAGTCATCTGGGCCAGGTGATTTGTAGCGCTTCAAGAGTTGGATTTCCTTGCGGACTTCCGCCTCATTTGGTGGGTCAGTCGTCACCGGCCATGGAGGGCAGGACAGTCTGACTGATGTTGCCGGAGCAGCAGGCCAGTTGAACTGCCCTTCGAAAAATTCTGCCCATCGTCCAAGACGTCGATGGATGTTAGTGATTGGAATCCCATCATCCTCGCAGATTGTTTCGCTCACATCAGACTTCTTGCTGCCAGTGGCTCAGATGAGTTGGAAGAGCTTCCGGTAATTACCAGATGCAGCTGCTACTTCCAGCTTATTAGCACGCTCCGACCACCAGGCTTCTCAGTCCGTACGCAAGCTTTGCCCAATTTCGCTACGTAACAACCTTCGTTTGTGGTCAAGCTCACGGTCACCCGGAGTAGACCGACGGGCTTCAATGAGTTGTAAGGAACCTGAAGAAACCCAGTGTTTATAAACGGGACGTTTCGCGAACCCACAACTGAGTGTACCCGCCACTTTCATGGCGTCATGCAATTGCAACCAATGCTCATCCATACTTTTCGATGGAATGGCAGCTAGCCTAGCAGCTAGCTCGGTTCGATACTTACTAGCAACAGAAGTTGCAACCAGCTTGCTAACATCAATTCGTTGGTGGCGGTCACTTCGTTGGCCACTGAAAGTAAGGTAAGATTGGCACAGACCAAGGGATGGTCAGAGTCCAGATAGGTACTCCAAAAGGAGCGGCAGTCTTGTACACAACCACGCCAGTGGTAGCTGATCGCGATGTGATCAATCTGAGTCCAGGCTTGAGATGCAGAGGGA
Source organism: Schistosoma haematobium (assembly GCF_000699445.3). NCBI lineage: Eukaryota > Metazoa > Platyhelminthes > Trematoda > Strigeidida > Schistosomatidae > Schistosoma > Schistosoma haematobium. The sequence goes on along the minus strand of NC_067198.1, from coordinate 31,161,114 downwards.
GGACGCCAGGTGGCACATCGGCGATGACTGTGCCGGAAGTTTGTGCTAGCCAGAAACAGATTGTGGTCTGTGCACAGTTGCAGTAGAAGGTCCCCGTTATCTGACCTGCAATCAACGAGTCCCCATCGGCCACCTAAACGACTCTCTTCTGTGCCTAGACGCCCGACCTGAGCATTCAAGTCTCCGGCTGGTACTACAATATCTGTCGAACGCACTTTCTGGAGAAGAACAGATAACTGGTGGTGAAACTCATCCTTGATTGCATCCGGGCTGCAATCTGTCGGAGCATAGGCGGAGATGACTAAAAGACATCGTTTCTCACGCCGATTTCTTCTCACTTTGATGGAACTCTCTAATCTAACAGCACATAACCGACTGTTAATGGGTATCCAATCGACTAGTGCTGCTTCAGCTCTAGCACTTAGTGCGACACCAACGCCAGCAAGACCAGAGGAAGATGCCACAGGGTCCCTGGATAAGTGCACGTAAAACAAGCTTTTCGAAGCGACTGATGGAGAGCGAATTTGTAGTACTTCACCAGAGTCTTGAATACGGGTCTCGGCTAGACAGCAAACATCGATATTAAGACTTTCCAAAGACATAGCCAGCCCTATCTGTTGTCCAACCTAAATAAGTGTGAGAACGTTGAAGTCAGCCAGTTTGAATGGTGCACGTGGTTTCAGAAAAACTGCTTCAGTACTCATATTCGGTGGTAACATACAATTTTCAACCGGACAGTGACTCGAGAACGTTTAGATACAGTCGAATTTCCACCATAAACGGGCTGCTCTATAAGTCGAAGAATAAGTATCAACAGAGTGGGAATAAAAGAGGGTGAATAATGACGTAGTAAATAATAATAATAATAATAATAATAATAATAATAATAATAATAATAATAATGCGAGTCACTTGATTGTTATTTAGAGCGAGAGGAATATTTTTCATAAGTAGATAGTTTATCATGTTTTTGTGTGCGGGCTGAGATACTGCCCGGGTGCCCAGACCAAAGAAGGTGGTTTTCTTAGGGAGCCACACGCCGAGCCTTCGACCTAAAGGTCTAACCCACAAGGCAGTGGAGCATCGTAAGGAGATGCAGTCCTATGGTAGCCGGTGACCAAGGAATTGGTTCATACGCCATTTGTTCCCGCAGGATACTGGAGCCAGCCCATGTGCGCCATTGGTTTGGAATCCGGTTAAAGCGCCGTACATTCGCTTTTCGTCCTCTCATTTTCGTAAACAACACCCCTGACACGAGAAGGCAGTGAGTAGGACTTCCCTGGCAGAGGCTATATACGCGTGGCCATGTGAGAGTATTTCGAGAGGGAGGGCGAACCCACCCCGCTCTCGGCCAAACCAGGGCATTTGGGGGCACTTGTTAGAAAGAGAAAATACCTCGTGTTTTTAATCCAATCTATTTTCAAGATCTAGCGTTTTAATTTCACTTACGAAACAAGATAAACCTACTTAAATGATCAGTAGCAAAATCAATTGCATCGCCCATGTCTGTTCCTGAAACTGGTGCGGATATGGAAAGCTTAATTGACATAAGAACCGTTTAATATGTGGTAGTTGTGCAGGTTGGAAATGTTTTGTAAACTGTTCAATGTTTTTAAACTAAATATTGTAATAAGATTCTAAAGTTGAATGAACCCTGTTTTGTGGTGTCATGAAGAATTCGTGTTCGTCAACAAGGTAGATCTATAAGCTAGTCGTTTAATGCAATTTTACTTTGTTTTAGATATTACGAGGTGATTTCATACCTGTACCTTATTTAAGTCGAGAAGCTGTATCACTTATTTCCAAGGTAAGTTGTGTAATTCGACTTACGCATAATTAGTTACGTTAACCATGTTCTTGAATAACTTGTAACCGTCTCTAAAATGTGAAGTTTGACATTTTAGTTTCGATACTTCCTAGGATACGGTCGTTAGCAAATTAGTAAAGGTCGGGCGTCGTAAACCGTAGTACAATATTTCACACTTGTATCCGTCTATCAACCAAAGGACGTGTTTACTGCGCACCAGTTCGTTCCGTCCTACTTTATGGCAGTGAAACATGGCCGGTAAGAGTAGAGGATATCCGTAGGTTACTAGTATTTGGTCTTAGGTGTCTTCGAAATATCGCTCGTATATCCTGGGACCATCGAGTAAGTAATGCAGTTGTTAAGAAACAGGTACTAGGTAAGGATGGCAAATCAATTGATGACGTAGTGAAACTTCATCAGTTGAGATGGCTGGGACATGTGTTACGTATGCATAACAACCGACTGCCCCGACGAGCGATGTTTTGTTGTATAGAAGTAGATTGGAAGAAAGCTAGGGTCGGCCAGACCAAAACATGGCACAAATCCATGAAGTCACTGACAAGTAGACTGAGTCATATTGGTAGGTGTAGGCTACCTGGTTGGGGACCGCGAGATGATAGCAACCGATGGTTAGACACCCTGAATGACATAGCTCAAAATTGTTTGCAATGGCGCAGGTGCATCCACTCTCTGTGTTCTCCCAAATTCTAATCTTCTGAATTCTTCATGTCCCTTTCTTTTTTCTCTTTCCAAATTTATTTCACTGTATTATACTCCTTGAATAACATCTTCAAACCCTAATTTTTCTGATTACAGTTTATAATTTTACTACATCTAGCACTACGGGATTTGAATCGACCACTGCATCTCTGTGCTAATGTGGTGTGTCAACTCGAACTGATGTACGTACGTACGAAGTTCTACGTTGTTACTGACTGACTGATATGTATAAATTAATAATTCCTTCAAGGGATGCTATAACTATGAAGATACTTACTGATTTCTGAATTAGTATTCAGAAAACAAGTACTATAATAAAAGAGCAGTTTTTAGGAGCATTGACAGTACATAGCAATGATATTCTTCAAGAAATTCATCTGTCATTACTTGATTAGGATGATTAGGACACCTGACAAAAAATGGGCAAAGCTGTGGTCCATAAATTAATATGACAGTCAACAAGATTATAGACCTCCTTTGACTTGGTCGATTCACGCGTTACACGTCAATTTACAGTTTACATAGGCTAGCTATAGCCGGATTATGTTCAATAGCGGCTACGGGCGACCATACTAAAACGCTCAACCAATCCGTGTAGTCACTTATTCTTGGCTTGATTTGTATAACGGTATGCAGACTTCTAAGACTCAAATATTTTATTATTCGCAATTTGTTCTTTGCTGCCTATGATCATGTATATTAATCCTAACCTCTTGGTGATTGTCTTTTCGCTGTTTTGAAGTGTGATAACTCAGTTGAAAGTGCTCCGTTGCAGTATGTATTGAACGAAAAATTCAGCAAACATCTTAAGTGTAATTTCTGGTCGTCAAATCAGTAAATTTTTTTACGAAGATCAAGACAAATATTAAAGTCATCCCACTGGTTAAATTAATTGTTTATTGCTTTGTTTAGCAATTCCTAAAAGTGCCCTATTTCTCATGATTGCTGATCAATATGAAGGAAAGGTCAATGTAAACATCTCTGAAAGAATAATTTCTTGTTTGATATCTCCATTTTGGTCGTCAGCACTCGTTTACATGTTTAATTTATTCTATAATTCCTTTAGCTTTTAGTTGTTGATGTCAGTAGACGCCTTGGTTCTGGTCCATCCGATTCCGAGGCGATCAAGATGCACCCGTTCTTTCGTAATACTGATTGGGATCGTGTTCTGAAAAAGCAGGTTGAACCACCCTTCCGACCCACTTTGACATCTGATACGGATGTTTCTCTTTTCGATCCCAAATTCACTCAAGAAAATCCCGTCGAAAGTCCGGATGAGGGCTTGCCAATATCTGCAATGGTCTCTGATGTTTTTGAGGGATTTACTTATGTCGACCCCCAAATCCATATTGACATGGCTCGTGATCCATGGGTATCTACTTGGCAAACCAGTTCACGCTCGCGTCGAAGGTCTGGGATTTCATCCAGCAGGTAAGAGTTTCAGATTTTTGCATGTTAATCACATTTTGGGTGTATGAGATATCTGTATTGCAACTAAGGGTTTTCTAAGTATCCATGTCTGATTTGTTATGATGATATGGTAACTGGGTACATTGATATGTTTTACATATTTTAGTTCTCCAGGCTTCGTTGGACATACAATCATGGCAAATCCAAATACACTTATGCAAGGAACTGATATTCTACATGTTGGAACCCCTCACCCCGAGCAGTTGCAGTCTACGTTGGTTGCACATCTTCCAAATACTGTTCAAACTTCTATCCCGACTCAATCACAGCCGTTTGTTTTTGCTGAAGATTTCGAGGATATGGACGTCGCCAGTACTAATTTAACCTACAGCAACAACCCACTTGATAGCCATTCAACTGTCATAAACACTGTCAATATATCCACCAGTAATTCTGTAAGACCTACGTATGCTTTACCTCTTGGTTCCCATCGCTTAGAAAATAGTCGAGTGATGGAAACTGGTATTTGTGATCCATATTCATCGCGCTCGGGCGAACATGTTAATGGAGTAATTCCTAAACCAATTGACACACGTCTAGTAAGCCCATCAAGTTCTGCTGCCGCACAGGTATCAGCACTTGCTGCAGCAGCGCTTGCTACTTCATCCCGTTTGGTTGGTTCTTCTGTACACATACCTTCAATTGCGTCTCATAACTCTCCCAATCGACCTTTCATGAATGAGCATATGATGTTTGATCCTCAAAATATCAGACTTATGAATTTGGGAAAATCACAACCACAAACTCCATTGGCTGCAGTAGAAAGTTTGCATGTTCAGAGGAAATAGTTTCTGTTCGTTGAAAGAAAAATAATGAAGGTGTTCAATTTTTTCTGTGTTTCTCAGGCTTCATAATTTCATTTGTATGAACTAAGTGGATTGGTATGTATTATGAACACCTAGTTTTATTTCATGAGTGTTAGAATTTTGGTGCGAATTTTGTCATTTTCCCTTTTCTGATATGCGTATTTTGTATGCAACTGATATATTTTTTGTTGTGTGCTATTTTCATCCCAAACAAGCTCATCTGTGAGTTTCTTCATGTACAATACCTTACACGTACTGTTCACAAGATTCTGTTTTTGATTCCTACCCAGGAATATTATATATATATGAATTGTATTATGACGGTTTTGTTAACAATGTATTTTTTTCCCATTTCAATATCTGATCTTTTCTTGAAGCATCATTTTTAATCAAATCTTGAATAAAAAGTTTTTGGTCACAAACACGTAAATAGTATTCCCGAACGCAATGCTTTACATGGATACACAATTTACGTATACTATCTGATAAATTCATTGTTATTTTGATCGAATGGATGTCTTCATCTAGCCAACCATAGTACATTCATATTTTTACTTTCTTATTTATGACACTCGGTGAACTGAGTGATTTCCTAACTATCAGATGTACCAAACTCTTTATTTAGATATTTCTATATATCTTATTTCACTTAGAAACTGTCAAATCGTTGGCTAATTACCATTTGTAACTTGAGCAATGTTTGCATGTTAGTGTACATTTATATGAGTATTTTATGCGTTTTTCCTCCGCGTTGTTTTCATTTTTGCAATTATTTAATTTATCCATTAGTCAAACCAACAAATGATCAGTTATTTGATTTTTACAATCATGTATTTATTCATATGTTGGTGATTATCTTTTTCTCTATCGACTCATTATGCATTCCTACCTCGATAGTTATTTTCTGTTCTATAAGTTTTCTTGCCATGGTAATTATCTTAGTTCTTAAAAGTGTTTTACACATCTGTATGGAAAATGCGATATTTTCGAAGCACCATATGTGCCTCCTTTTTTAATTTTTGTTATCCTGTTAAACGTCGATTCCTTACCGGGCTGATGCTGTGTGGTTTGACTATATCGTTAGCCCACCAGCTTATTCTTTGTCATTGTTTCTGTAATCGAAAGGTATTTGACTTGCTACCTTTAACTTCACAGGGCTTCCTGGTATATTATGAGAATTGATTAATGCTTTACTATTTATATCATTTTTTCTCTAGCTAAAATGCTTCTTCGAGTCTTGCATTACTTATCACTTCGTTGACGCTGTTTTGATATTTTTATTTATGTTGATATGATATTGTTATTGTTCAGCCCTTTGAGTGTAAAAAATGAACCTTGTTGCCTAAAATGAGTTATTGTGTAAATCGAAAAATGGTATTCTCTCAATCTTTCAATTTTTAAAATCCCAATTTGCTTTCATATGATATTTCACTCTCTTCCTACAAAGATTTCTTGTAACTCTGCCGTAACTGCCTTTCAACGGTGATTCAAATAAAAATACGTACTTTTTCATAGATATTTTTTTGATTATTTTTCTTTGTTACTGTTATGTGTGACGTAGTTGCATGTACGTTTAGTAATCGAAGTTTACAGGTTGACTCTGTTCTTAGTTAGTAAAATCAAGGTTTAGGTATACTTCTAGCAGCATTTTTACATATCCAGTTAATTATGTAAGCGAGATAGTCTGTAGCAAGCAGATCGGTCGCCTAGTTTTATTCACTAATTTTACCGTTAGTATTTGAATAGGAATGATTTGTCAATTAAAGGAATGGGTAGACTAGATGAATTAATATTTACTACCCCCTGTATTAGTAGCTGGCTGTTGTGTATTTCTCAGGAAGTTTTATTAAAATAGTAATCCGAAAGACTGGCTTTAAGTTATAGGGTAGCTTTATCTGAAAATTTTGACCAAATAAAATGAATATATCTTTCATTTATAAATTTGATTTGTAAAGTAGCTGTTTATGAAGATGTTAGTGTTCGCAAGTGGTATTCGATCCTTTTTCTCACACAAACTAGATCTTTGTATACTGAATGTATTACAATATTCTGCAAGTTTGAGGTGGGTGTTTATATTGTGACGTCTTAACTGTTTTTTTTTTAAAAATTGCAGAAGATGAAGAGGTCATTTTCTGAAGATACAAATCCGGACCATGATTTACTACATGGATCTACTTCACAATTAGATTCGACTCCCCCGATCAGTAAACGTTTAATTTCAGCTGCATCAGAGCCTATATCATTCATCCGAATCTCATCCTTGGAGGAACTTGATAAGAGAGCATTACAGCTTCAAAATAAAAAACTATGGGAAGCGTTGATGGAACGTCGAGCTGCCATTGCTGAATTGAAGGAACGTATTGAACACCTGGAAAATCGCCAAACTAAGGATGATGCTTTACTTTGTGTAGTCAATCGTTACTGGAATCAGGTGATTTTAACAAAAATATTTCGCATAGATTATTACTGCTATGTTAAGTCTAGTGATTGTTTGCTGGATATATAGGCTTAATATTACTCCTCAGTACACAGTGTCTTGTATATTACAGACTTGTATTTTCCTTAAGGCATAATACAGTATACATTACAACACAAGAAAAAATTCATATTGTAATCTATTAATAATTATTTACTATTCAAAAGCTAGACGTTTCCAAAAGTAATTGAAGACAAATCAGATTTACTAAAATCTGACAGTCGCTTTTGACTGCGCTTCTTGGTTTTCGATTTATTCGTTGCCAACTTTATCACTTTAAACATATGGACCTTGTGTTCATCAACACAGGTAGTATGTCCGATCTTCAGTTTGTTTACTCTATTCTATAACGAAGGTCCCCACTTGTTGTTATAAGTCATTCTTGCTGTCGAGGTTTCGGGTTTCGATAGGACCGATCTGTTTGGATTTTTTAAGTGTAGGAAATCAAACTGTGTTAAGTTGGGATACTCAGTGTATTCCATGGAATTGGATTATCATTTTATGGATGCCAAGATCGTAATGTAGGGGAGTCAACACATTACTAAAAAATCTGAAATTCAAGCAGCTGGTAGTATGATTCATTACTGGTAATTTTCTGTTCGTGCCATGTACGTAAACCAATATCTCATTCTTATATTTCATGAAATTACAGTGACGTTAAGAATAAGTTTACCAAAAGTTGTGTTTTGTTGATGTTTCACTCTGTTCATGTCGAACGTACTGAATAAACAACTTTCATTTGTATTCAAAACAAGTGAACAGAGATTTAGTACATCTTATAGGATTCGAAAATGTCGATATGCATTTCAAATCATTGAACTTAGAATCTGACTGCTGTCTACTAGTTTTAATTACACTAATTATTAACCACTGAAAATGAAGCACAAGTAAGGTCACTAACAAACCACATTAATTCACAACGAGCGGATACAACTGCGTAAATATGAAGTTCTCCAGTCTATGTACTGTCATTTTGCTAACATCAATTCACATTTCCATAGATGTAAGGTTTGTATGCAAAAACACTGTTGTTTAAAAATAAAATTTATATCTCCAATGAACATTTCATAGTCAATCACTGTTAGACAGTAGCATTATTTTATTTTGTGGGTATATTCGTAGAATGGTTCCATAGCATGTAAAATAAAATCTTGACAGGGCATACCATATAAATGTACTATTAAATCTTTTAAGCATACAATCATTTCTTAACAAACTATTTTTTGGTGTTGTATTAACTAGAGAAATTCGGAAACTTGAAGTTTATTTATTCACTGCTTTTTCACAGTTTATCTTTTCTGTAAACCTACATCACATTCCCATATCATTTAGCTTGCTTACACTCATGTAGAATTCTGTTTATCAGCTGATGGGATGATCCCTCACGTGTGATCTGAACTCAGGAGCTTTGGTCTCGCGCGCGAACCCTTAACCTCTAGATCACTATGCCGGCATCCAACGGTGTTAGTGCCCAACTTCAACCAATCCTAAAAGCGAAGAAAAGCGCTGGCATTGTGGGATAGGATTCAAACAGAAATCCATTCGTATTTACCTTCTAAACTACCTGAGGGCTAACAAAGTTCAAACATGAACAGTTTGGCACAACTTTGTTATGCTTGTAACGTCAATTTTTTGATGGTCATAAGTTTTTGTCATTCAGATGGAATTTAATTACTGTTGTTTCTAATTAGTTTCTTTTGAAATTTTAGCTCGATGAAGATAGCTTGATTATACTTCAGCGTTTTGATTCGGATGCTGAGGAAGAAAGTATGCTTCTGTTTTAAAAGCTTATTTTTTATCTTTCAATGTAACTTAATCGATTTTTGAATCAATTTTTAATTGGTTATGGGTGTGTTTATTTGTGTTCTAGGTGGGATGATTAACTGAGTTATGTAAATTGTTTGAATTTTCATAGTCAGCGCTGGACACAAGTATTTTTCGTGTAAAATAATTGCGTATTATTTTTAGTATGCAAAATAAAAATCCATAATGGTCACGAAATTCGGTAAATAAAGCGTTCACTTATGTGTTGATAACTCAACAGGGATAAATAAAACTCTTGGAACTTATCATTATTTCATTCCTGCCATTAGTTTTTCGTCCTCTGGTTGATTACGGTAGATACGGTATACGGCTTTGCCACTCGAACATGTAGAATTCGGTATCAAGTCGAGAAGGCGAAAAAGGCCGGAGAAGCGTTCATTGAGTAAGTGTATGAAATGCACAGAAACACAGGTGTGTTTATAGTTTTTGGTATAGGCTATAAAATCATTACAATCCAGCCAATCCCCATGTAGGGAGTTTATATAGTTCTCCAATCGTAGCATGCTGTGTTGATATCCTGGAAAGTTCTACCAGGTTCTGATTGGACAGAGTCCGACTTCTTTAGAGTCTCTAAAGGCTTTGTTGCGCTTTCTGGGAGCTGTTACAACTTTCTGACCATCTGTAGCTTCTACTCAATATAGTCCAACGCCACGCGGAACGTCTGTATCTGTTATGAAAGTTTACCTTCGAACAACTACTGTTATTGATATTCAAGTTGTTTCTTTCAGACACTTAATTAACACCTTTCAATAGCGTTTAGTTGACGTTCTTTCCTACTGTTTTTTTCGTACTCGATTTTCTTTTTGTACTAAGCACTTAGCTTCCCTACTACCGTAGTCATGTAGATATTTCATGTATAACGATATCTTTCATTTCTTCCAAACTTATCTCTGCTTAAATGAGTGCTATCTTTTCATCGTTATAGGAGGTACAATTAATCATTTGATTGATCTAATCGCGTTAGACTACTTTCATATGACTGGTATCTCTTCAGTTACATTTGTCCTAGGACAAAAACATCACCATAACGGGTGTTTTGACTTGTGTTATTTAGACTAAACTTCTGAAAGCAACTCCTTTTATGAAGTTTGGGTGCAAGCCTCTCGGCCTGTGCAACCTGACTAGTGACTCAATAATCTTGAGCACTACGTTGACAGAGAAACTGCTGTTCAGTATTATTATGATATGCAAAGATAACTACCAAATATTTGAGATACAGCAACATCTTGACATCCCTATTTTCTCTTTGTTTATCTTTCATTCTCACTCCACGTTTTTCGTAGTTTCAACATCTACAGAATCATTTCTCAAACAATTGGCTTCATGGGACAAGGAAGAAGTTCCAGAAAAGCTTCAAGAACGAGTGCATTTTTCCAAGCGTATTATTGCACGCCTCTTATCTGCCTATGAAAAGCAAGTTCTTTTGATAAGTTTGTGTCTTAATTTTCATGTATCGTATCTTATTTCTTAGTACAAGAGTAGCTTGTGCTTCATATTTTTTTGCCATTTACTAATCGTCTGTTATATTGGTTGGGAACATCTTATACTTGAGTGACATGTTCTAATCATATTTAGTTTTGTTCTTTTTACGTTATTTGATCATGTATTCCTTATGTAAATCATTCAATGTTCTGTTAGCAAAAGTGAAAATTATTATACGTAGTGTATATATTTCATGAAATCAATCCTTTCAATTTAATTTCACTAACAAATTCTCTATACTTTCTTAATCTTCATAATTTGTTTTTCAGAATGGTTACTCACCAGTTTCGTTTGCGTCAACTGCTTGGGAACACTACTGAAACCGCATCAGTTTCTGTTGGATCTGAAATTAGTGATAATATTTTACCTATTCATTCCAGTTCATCGGCTCCTTATGGCACACAAAACTCTAATTCTGAAGGTAACAATCAATCAACTAGTTCATCTCAGGAGCCTGCTTCAACAACGTGCAGCAGATCTGGTGCAGTAGATTTGCACGAGGAAATAACACTTTTAAACAAGGAAAATCTTCGTCTCCAAAGCCTTTGTACAAATTTGCATTCTAAACATCGACAAAGTAGTCTTCGCGTATGTACAAGTTTTTCAGTTTGTATTGCTGTATGTGGTTTTAGCCAACTTTTCCATAATTCATTTCTTGACGGTTACTTCCTCTATAAAATAATCATAATTTCAGTTAGGTGCATGTTATGGATGGTACTTTTATATTTTGATGATAGACATGTTTTCAGTTGTCAAAAAATGATGAAGAGAACAATGATCCATAAACGACACTCGATGATATGGATTAAACTACTGATAAGTGTTCATGAGACCTAATCATTGACATAAGGCTTCTAATGAACTAGTATCAGTGGCTCATAATAGAAGCCAATGGCGATCCTACTGTAACTTTCTTTTACTTTTTGTCCCAGAAAAAACGAACGTAACTTCTTTAACTAAAAGAATTCTTTCTGGTTGTATTTTTGCTAACTGAATTGCTTCTCCCATTATTATTATTATTAATATTATTATTTTTTTTCTATTATTATTTCACTGTCATACACTAATTTCTGTTCGTTGTTGTTCTTTTTTCTTATACTCACTTTACATTCTCTATCTATTCACATTCTCATTGTTATTGTGTGACACATATGTATTTGGTGCCCCTTTGTACCAATATTTATGTGTTCAAATAAATAAATAAATTTTTCTTATAGTGACACTTGTATACAAAATGGTGACACAAAAAGATGATTAGATGTCATATAAAGTGTAACAAGTTTTTTCAGGTCATTCTTACATGCCGTTGTGGTTGATAACTTAGTAAATTCTTTATTTTTTCCTTTATATCAATACACATCTTGATGTGTTATTCATGTTTAATAATTAAGAGACAAACTAATGGCCATTAAATTCCAAACGAATATCTTAATAATGCGTCATATTTGTTTTTAAAAAAGATCAAGAGGTCAAAAGTTGTAAACGTGGAATTTGGAATCGTAAATTTCCTCAAATTGTGGTGATTAATAGACAAAAATGTGCACTATGAATAGTATTTTTAGGTACAACTCGAGAAAATTTGACATCTTGTGAATGGAGTACGATCTATTCGTCAATTTAACCTCATTCCAAAACTAACATTTCAGAACTTCCTATCCCATATCATTGGAATGGTGTGGTTGAACATTCACCCAGAAATTATTCAATAACTGTATCAAAACGTTTTTCATCCCATTTCTTGGATATAAAATCAATGTTAGTGTTAGAAGTCACTAAGAATCTTTAATATATATGTCAATTTATAACGCATATTTTTAATCGTCAATTTGTAACGGTCGATTTTTAGCTTCGTGAACTACAAGACTTAGCTCAGACGAATAGTGACGCGTCAGCGGAATGGCAAGCTAAGTATGAGGATTTAGATTATAAACTTGCGGAAGCAATGAAACAAGTTACGCGTTTAGATCATCGTCTGTATGAAGCTCAGGAGAAGAATAAAAAAATGGAAGTTGAATTATCAGCTCTCAAATGCTCAGACTCTCCAGGTATATATTTGATTTGGTTTTCATATTTTTCTATTACTAATTATAGCTCCCCTCTGTTTATCCATGATTGTTATTCAAATTACTAAGTATTACGCGTGTACTCAGGTGTAAAGTTTTGCGTTCAAGTCTACTGACGATTATTCTTGTGTAGAGATTTGTCAAAGTTCTGTTTTTAGTGTTTCCAATGATAGTATCAAAAATGGGATTTAATAACATTAACATCAGTTGATACTTGTACTAAAATAAATAGTCAAGCTAAGGCATTCCTTTTCTTTGGCTAGATGTTCGACGTTTTCTCAATCGTAATCATATACGGTTTCTTATAATCTATCACATTTTTCGCAACATGGGACGTATCTAATTTATTATCAGGTGTGATAATTTATCCAAAATCATCATAGTAGTCGGTCAGAAATAATCAGTAGAAAAATTGCTTTAGTGAAAAAAACTAAACTTCTTGGTTAGCACGGGATTAGTTAAGTTAAAGACGTTATATATTGCCAAACTATAACTGGATCATGGTTCAAGCTCACAAAATTTAGGCGTTAGGATTTATGTTGGAAAATGTACAGATGTTTTCATTCTCTATCTTTCTCTGCATTCCAAGCTTTCTACTTTTCCGAACTTTTCATGCTGTCTTTTTAAATTTATTTAGTATGTTTAGTTCCCCACTGATGTTATTTCGTATTTTTCGCTTCTCATCTTGTTGATTCCTCTCTCTATGCTTGAATCGATACATATTTATGAATGCACTTTACTTTTTTTATGAACAAGTAATTAGTTACAAAGGTCTTGACATTGAAAATTCCATTAAATTCGTGACCTTATCAGTCAGTCAGTCAGTCAGTAACAACGTAGAACTTCGTACGTACGTACATCAGTTTGAGTTGACACACCACATTAGCACAGAGATGCAGTGGTCGATTCAAATCCCGTAGTGCTAGATGTAGTAAAATTATAAACTGTAATCAGAAAAATTAGGGTTTGAAGATGTTATTCAAGGAGTATAATACAGTGAAATAAATTTGGAAAGAGAAAAAAGAAAGGGACATGAAGAATTCAGAAGATTAGAATTTGGGAGAACACAGAGAGTGGATGCACCTGCGCCATTGCAAACAATTTTGAGCTATGTCATTCAGGGTGTCTAACCATCGGTTGCTATCATCTCGCGGTCCCCAACCAGGTAGCCTACACCTACCAATATGACTCAGTCTACTTGTCAGTGACTTCATGGATTTGTGCCATGTTTTGGTCTGGCCGACCCTAGCTTTCTTCCAATCTACTTCTATACAACAAAACATCGCTCGTCGGGGCAGTCGGTTGTTATGCATACGTAACACATGTCCCAGCCATCTCAACTGATGAAGTTTCACTACGTCATCAATTGATTTGCCATCCTTACCTAGTACCTGTTTCTTAACAACTGCATTACTTACTCGATGGTCCCAGGATATACGAGCGATATTTCGAAGACACCTAAGACCAAATACTAGTAACCTACGGATATCCTCTACTCTTACCGGCCATGTTTCACTGCCATAAAGTAGGACGGAACGAACTGGTGCGCAGTAAACACGTCCTTTGGTTGATAGACGGATATCTCGCCTACGCCATAAATGACGCAAGTTGGCAACAGCTAGTCGAGTCTTCTGTATCCGCGCTGAGATTTCGTCACACACTAAACCACAAGGGCTGATGAGACTTCCAAGATAAGTGAAGCGGTCGACACACTCAACTACTTCACTCCCTATCACTAGTTCGGGTGTCGATGTAACCCAATCCTGAAGCAACATTTTGCATTTCGAGGGAGAGAATCGCATCCCGAACATGCTTGCATTGTTGCTTAGAGTGGTCAGAAGACTCTGCATTTTGTCAGCGTCTTCACCAAATAAAACTATGTCATCTGCATATTCTAAGTCAACAAGTGAACCTCTCGGTAAAAGTTCAACCCCTGGAAATTTAGATGAGGAGAGTGTTATCTCTAAAAGTACGTCGACCACAAAGTTGAACAAGAATGGGGAGAGTGGACAGCCCTGACGAACACCACTTGAGGTAATCAATTCTGATGACAGTTCGCCATAAGCTCTCACTCTACCAGTTGTGTTCGAGTAGAGAGCCTTTATAAGGTTAATGTACTTCGTTATTTTATTATTTTATAGTTCAATAATATTTTCTTTTTCTTGTAGGTCGTGAAGATCCTTCAAATATTGATGGATCAATTACACGGAATAAATATAATGACTTGGCTTGTGAACTGGAAGAGTACCGTGAGTTGGCAAATAATCGTATAAATGAATTAGAGCGCCTTCAACGTCACTTGGAAGACAAAGTTTCAGAATGTGCTTCATTGAATATGCAAGTTAGTTTTGAATTTTTTTTAAAATTTCCTGATTTCTCTGTCATTTGGAATCTTACAGAATTTCGATGAACCCATTCAATTTTCTTCAATGCACTTCATATAATTATGTCATCGGAAATCTCCAAAGCTGTTTATACTCAGAAGTGCAATTATTTGCTTGCATTCAAGTGTAGCATCTTAAGAGCCTGTTTTTCTCTTCAGAGTTTCTGTTAGATTGTCATTAACGTCAGTATGATAAAGGTTATTTGAATCAAACTATTCCCTTTGTGCTCCTTTCAGGATGACTTGAGGGTGACTGGAAATCGAGACCATTAAACCAATATTTCATTGTAATTGTAGGTAGTCAATTCGTTTTAAGGATTCTCTTTTATTCATTTTTTTTTAACTGTGACAAACATGTTCGATTTCTAATTGTTATCTAATCATTTGGGTTAGTATGTACATCACAATCCATCATATAATTCACATTCCAAATTTTTACTTTCATTGTTTTTTTATTGATATATCTTTTGCTTTATTAGTTAAGAGATATTCCCGAGCATATTATTACAGAATCTCCTCAATATTTATCCTTAAAAACTCAATTCAATATTCTATATAATGAAGCTATCCAACTAAGAAGTCAGTTAGAGGAAGCTAGAAGTACTATTCAGAATAACAGACACAATCATCTGAAACAGATAGAAGAGATGGAGGTGCGTCCTAAAATTAATTTTTATTTTTTCCAGTTGTTTGTTGTAAATATAATTTTTGGGAAGCGGTTGCTTAGTGATCAGATCTTTCGATTTACCACCATTTAGTCTCAGAGTCGGACCCCACTGCATCTGCTTCGGTTTAAGTGACTGGGTAGTATCTTAGCGCTTATACTTAAGGTGTAGCTCATATCTAATGAGTTAATTCACTACTTATATGTTTTATATAATCCTTCTGTTAACTATTTTTATATTCTGTGTCTGTCGTCTAAACAAAGCCTTAGTGTTTTCATCAGAATTATCTGTAAAATGAACATTAATAGCAACTCGGAAGGTTGGATGTTTTCATGAAAACAATTTCATCCACAAAAGGGATCTTGTTTTAATGTAGAAGCAGTTCTCTCCTTGTTGATTAGTTTATACGTGTTCTATCCTCTAGAGAAAGATACCAGTTCTCAAACCGAATAAAAATGCTCATCATAAAAGTACATTATTATTAAACTTACCCACATCGAGTTAGCATAGCATATGCAGTTCTTTGATAAGTTTATACATTTATATCCTATCCTTCAACCTTTTGGAAGACGTTTCCTGTTCTTAGAATTTTCTTTTAGTTTAGCATACATACATACCTCTAACAGCTTACGTAAGGATCATGATCTTGACCGCTTAAAACTACATACGTGCCCAATAATCATAAAGTAATTTCAAGATATTTTACAACTGACTCAACTATTGTTTTGCACATCTTAACGCTTAGAATTGAATAAGAACTTGTTATTATTGAAAATTGTTAACTTGGCACAGTGTAAATCATAGTGAAATTTCTCATAAATTGTTTCTCAGAAAGTATTCTGAACTCTATTCATATCTACACATAAGTTTCACAGGGGATTCTTGATTAGATGGCATATATTCCATTATATGGATTATTAGGATTTGTCTAACAAACTAGACATATGATATTAGACCATTCTTTAACGTTATTTTCCCCATAAAATTTCTTTGTTCGTCATGTATTTAACAGGGCACTTGTCACAGCTGATCACTTCCTCTAGAGGTGTCAGCTTTCTTTTCAACTGGGAATGAACACCGTCATTCACACCATTAAACTACGAGAGAACTTATTACTACTTTTTACCTAATATTCACATGATTCTATGTTCAGCCAACGTAATATAATAGCATTTCTGAAGAAAATACATATGATCTGAATGTCATAGGTTTCTTGACTTTGTACTGTGTTGTCGGATAAAGAAGTTTCTTTTAGAGAGTGGCGTACATAAAATTGTTTAAAGTTCTTACTTGTAGGTTTTTGATCCTTCATGTGGAATAAAATTATAATTCTGCATTTTCGTAACTATAAAATGAATTCTTTCAGGACGGATTGAAATCGCAAAAGATGACTTTGAAAGTATTCGCAGCTTAATTGTCTGAAAAACCACCCGGTTGAATTATTAGTTATTTGTGAATATTGTTGTTATTATATACTACAATTTCTCTGTGGCAGTAACTAATTTTGGATGAGTTGTCAGTTAAGAAAGATAGAACTAACCTGTTACTTGAAAAGTCACTACAATTACAGACCTGTAAAATATTCCAAATCGTTTCTCAAAGCAATGTTAATGATAGTCGGTTATTATCGCGTGGTCTCTCATTTTAAAACAAAATGCGCCTCATATTTTTGTAAATATTCAAGTGGTAATTGCAAATGGGTTTACAACTGCATGTTTGTTTACTGAACATTCATTTTATTCATTATATCCTAACTGATTTTTAGTCATTTCAGTAGGATATTTGTATGACTTCCATTCTGTTATTTTTAAAACTCAAGTTGTCCGACGTCATCCCATAGCTGGAACACAATATTCTGTAGATAAAATTCTATAGCATTATGTTTTTTTTAAGAATTTCCTGTTTACTGTTTACTATTTGGTTCTTTTGTATTAGGCAAATGAAGCAGCTATACAGAATCAGATGCGATCTGAAATGCTTCTAATTGAAGGGCAATACTCTCAACTAAGACACAAATATGAAACTATGGAATTGGATTTCAAGCAAGCATTGACGCATAATGAACAAGCTGGTCCTATCAGTTGCGAAATGCGTAGTCTAATTTCCACACTCCAAACACAAAACAAACAACTAAAAGCTGAAGTGACTCGTTATCGTAGAAAATGTGAAGAAACTGTACAGGAACGTGAAATGGTCAGTTTTTTTATACTTATTTTGAACGTGTTTTTGAGTGGTTTACCCATCATTTTAACTATGCTACAGAAGAAATATATTAACTCAGTGATATTTACGTTCTTATTCATTAAAATATACTCAATAGATATTGATTTCAGTATATGACTGAATTATCATCCTTGAGTATAATCAATAAATAAAATGTTATAGTAAAATTAATACACCTAGGTATTTTATGTTCAATTTCAAAATTTACTTCTATACATATAGATACGTGCGGATTTGAAATGTACAGAGGATGAGTTAATTCGTGTCCGTACGGCGCTTTCTGAGGCAACTGCAGCTGTTATTACTGCATGTGAAAAGTCAGATCAGTCGACACCATCAACCCCCCAAAGCTCAAATCTACCTCAGACTTCAGTAACAATGCCAGATGTAAGTATTCGTTTCAATATGAATTTTTCTTTTATATGAACAAAGCAACAATGTTTGTTAATGAAAAGCGTTTAATAGTTTATGTAAACATTTTTCTGTAAGTTCGCATTTCATTTCTATTTAATCAGACGTTGCGTCATAGAGAACAAAATATCTCTGTTACTATTTTAATTATATACTTTACCTTTCTCAAATTTCCATGCTAACGTATCATGTAACATTAAGTCTATTAATGACTTTTTTCTTATTGAGGTTGGATCACCAACTGCTGATCCAGAATTGAAAGCAAAAAATTCAATTCCTATAAAAGTGGAGGAAAATGTTAAGTATAGTTCTCCAAGTTCATCTACTGCTCGATCTGGCACAGTCACCACTTCAGCAAGCTCTCATGTCAATGGAAGTGGTCCCGAAAAAGTTTTGAAAACTGTAAGTTTAATTAATTAAAACTGATGTCTGAAAGATTAGTTTCAGGCATTTTTAAATCAGTATAGTATCTTTGTTATATCTCGCCAAATACGAAAATTGAATTTCTGACGTTTTGCGAACTGGCTTAAGTTTATCTGCAAATAGTGATATATTTTTCCGGCTCAGCGCAAGTATAAATATTAGGAGGAGTAAATAAGACCAAATATTTCATGCATACAAATAAGTATATTCATTTTACTGCCATGTTATTTTAATGACTTTCCATGATCGACATTTTCTATGTTCCTGTGTCTATTTCGGCGTTAATAAATGTTATATTTCCAGTGTTATTGTGATGCAGTTTATGTTTTTATGGTGTGATCAACTTAGAGCCTACCCCAACTACACGTTAGGTTATGTTTATATACCATATCAGCACGTAGTACGAGTTTTACACAAAATGAGATGCTTCAGCTACACCTTTTTCTACTTATTTATCTAATTCTTTAAACGATTTGAATACTTATATTAATGGAGAAAATGTTCAGCTCAGGTAGATATTTTTGGTAGTGTTGCGTTTTTTTGAACTAGCATGGAAATACTGCTTACAATCTGTATGATTGTTGAATATGGCATTAACTAACTGCTGCTTACCTGATTTTTAGATTTTCATATTTTATAACGTTATTTTTTATTTTTAGTTAGATTTAATTATCAGCGTTAATTATGATTTCACTAGAACACTGTTCAGTATAAATTGTATCTCGATGGATACAACTTAATCAGTAGACAACTATATTTGTTACTCCTTTATCTGCTCTCATATTAACATTTTTGTTTTCTCATTAGGATTAGCAGAGTTTATCAACATAGCCGATAGGGCTTACAGTATTTGGAAGTACAACTTTTGTTGCAATTTATTACTGAATGAAAGGTTTTGAAATAACATGTATATACTCTCTGTTTACATCTTAGGAATCTACTCCCGACTTTCGTTGTAATGTCTCGTGTTCTTCGCCGTCCAATGAGATTATTCGTGATTTAAAAGAACAACTGAAGTAAGTATCCTGTAGTTTTTCTTAATTCTTCTATTGAGTACGAATTTACAATAATATTCTCATTCTAGGCGTTCACAAGAATCACAAAAAGAAATGTCTGTACTGCTCAACATGTATAAAGTTATCCCAAAAGATCAAAGAGATAAAGCAGCACTTCTTCAGTGCGAAGCCAAGCTGCGGGGTGAACTGGCTGATGCCAGAAATGAAATCGATAAACTTCATGCAACTATCAAGGATCTTCAATCACAACAAACGAAGATGCAGCAACAACGGAAGTCAACGTTAACATCTCCTATTGAGCCCAATTTAAAAATGTCACCTGCTGAACGTTCACTCACTTCCCATGGAAATATTCCACTATCTCCTTCGAAAACATGTAAGACTGGGTTGGTTTCTCCTGAAGAAAAAAGCTCGAGTATATCTGTATCTCTGCCGATCACGTCTTGTGGAAAATCTAAAATTTCTGCTTCTGATTGGCAAATATCAGAGTTGCAAATGGAACTGTATATAGTTCGACGTAAAAGTCAATCTGTTGAGGAGCAGTTAAAACTTCACCAACAACGACTTGTAGCTGCCAAGCAACAAGAGGATGTACTATTGAAGGAAATGGAAGTGAGTTTTACTTTTGTTTGTATTTTTTCACGCCTGCTTTATTTAGAAGCAGCAGTCCGTTAACAGAAATATTCCAATATATTAATGCTTACCAATGTTATTAGGAAAAACTTGGCCTATTAAAGACCTTGAATATATTTACAGTTTATTATGAACATTATTAATTAACTTTGCAAGTTATTACTAATCTTTTTGAGATAAATGATTTCCGTATGTTCTGTTCACGCTTTCGAGCTGACCGTTTAAAAAAAATTACTGACATTTTTAACAAGAACTTGCTTAATTACATCAATATTATTTTTTCCTGCTATTTAAAGATTACTGTTCAAGCATTTGAAGATGCACAAGAACAAAACGTTCGTCTTGTTAAAACATTACGAGAAAAAGATGATGCTCACCTAAAGTTAATGGCAGAAAGAATGAAAACTGCTCAACTTGCTCGTTTACTGAAGGAAGACAAACAGCTTTTAGAAGAACAGATACGTCTGATGCAAGCAAAAATTGAAGCGTTAAACCGTGCAGTTCTAAAACAGGAAGAGAAAGTAAGCTGAAAATTTGTGTATAACTTTTCTTAGTGAAATAAATTTAGAATACTAATTGTAATGAGATTCTGTCTTTGCTAGTTTCATATAGACAACTCAAACTTTACCAATGATCTTGCATAGTAGTGCTTTTTTATCACGAGATTTTGTCTTATTGTTTTTTACACCTGTGTCGAAGTATTCTTGATGGATCACGGAGGCACCCCAATTAGTGCAATTTGATAACTAACGACTTTACAACTTTATACGGGTCTGTTCTGCCTGTGATATATTTTAACATTTTCTCGTAAATAACGTATCACGAATCCACTACCGCATTCGAATCCTGTTACAGGCGTTTAAAGTTGTACGTAGTGTTGAATATATATGGCTACCATACTATATCAATCTGATATATCACCTCTATTACTGATCATAATTCCTTACAGAACTGTAAATAGTGTTTGTTCTTAGTCAATTTCCATCGCTGAACTCGCTTTATTTATGTATAGAAACAAACCAGTGTTTTTACGAAACGTCAATCCCATGACTCGATTTATGTTGTTGAAGTAGAAATAATTTTGAAAGACCTTTAGGCTTACTAAAACATGACTTCATTGATTTACGTTCTTCACTGGCGATTGTTTTTAGCGGTTCAAAAAAACATTTGATAATTTCCTTGAAACGTGGGAAACGGGTTTTCCAAGATCTAGTTTTTAAAACATTAATGCATGAACGAAGGACATTTTTTCCCAATAAATTCTCTTCAGATTCTAAAATTATGTATCCAAATTAATCGTCCAAAAGTGGTCAGGTTTAAGGCAAAGTACTTTAAATAATGTACTTTGCATTAAACCTGACCACTTTTGGACGATTAATTTGGATACATAATTGTAGAATCTGAAGAGAATTTATTGAAAAATGGTACTTTTCGTTCGTATATTAGCGTTTTGATGTGATGGGGTTTTTTAAACGATATAGTTTTTAACCGACTACTATTAAGTCAGTGACACATCCATGTTTTATCTTAGTTCGCTGCCTTGTTTTGCTTTCTTTACAGGAACGTTTATTGTTAACCAATTTAGCAACCTTAGAGAAAGAGGCATCAGCTAGACAAAAGTCACAGGAAGCCTATAAACGAAAAGCTCTGGAAAGTCAACAAGTCTCTGAAGACTTAAAAGTCACTGTTCAAAAGTATCAAAGTCAACTAAAAGATGCTCAAACTACTGTTCAGGAGAAAGCGTCCGCTTTTGAACGCGTTTCTTTCGGTCATCAGCGTTTACAAGTTAGTTTTTATGTATTGGAAATCATTTTAATCTTTATGACTGGTGTAATTAGTATGATAATCATTTTTGTACTTTTCCGTAGTTCAGAATGCGATCACGTGCACAATATTATTATCTCAGATTTCTGTTGTTGTATATATGATTAGATTTTTGTTGTTTCGTACTAAACTACAGAGCAAAATCTGTTTATGTACCATATGTATGTAATGACTTGTCAGAGTTCTGATTCTGTTGGTGGTATGGTTATTTGTAATGGCTGATTGCTTGTTCAGCGGAAAAAGGCCGATATTAATAAATGGAATGAAAAGTTCAAGATTTATTTATACACGAAACACTAATCCACTACTGATCATAATTTGCAATAAAAAATGTCTAATCAATAGATAAACGTGTTTGCATTATACTGTCAATAGTTAACATGAATTAATCAGTAATTTAATGCGAGTACACAATTTGCAAAATCAATAAATTAACTACTTTGATCAACAAATATAGCCAAATTACTATATTATGTATTTTACTGTTTCCTAATACTCACCTTTTTGATTGAATGCGTTTGAGTAAGGCTTTCCGTAGGGTTGGGGCGGTCAGCTTATGTTAATATAATACTGAGCATGTAGATCGCTTCACTCATCATTCTGATAAAATCTCGGCGCGGATTCAGAAAACTCTATTAGCTTTTGTCAGCTTGCAACACTTGTGGCATAGGCGCAAGATCCGTCTACCAGCAACTACCTGATCGGGGTCCTTGTGATTAATGTAACCAGTAGTTAAAGACTTTGGATGATATGGCTCGAAGTCGTTTGCAGTGGCACAGGCTCATGAACTCGTTGTTTTCTGTGCATTCTGCTTGTGCGTCAGTTTTCTCTGCTCATATTCTACTGTTGTTTATTAATATTAATTGTTGCTTTGATTGCCAGAAGACTTCGGTTTTCACCATAAGGCGTCATAATTCTTTTGAATGAAGATCCTTCAACTCCCATGAAAGAGTTTAAATGTTTTGGATTGTTTTTTCTGCTTAGACTTTCTTTAACAAGCTTGTTTTCCTACGGGATGGGTTTGGTGATCCCATGCCCAACTCTTCTCTTTTATCCGGGTCTGGGACCAACCCTAACCTTAGATAAGCTACAGGCTATGTTATTTATTTTTTTACTTATCAGACTAAAATCCCTAATCTACTTAAAAATCTTGTTACTTGTTGCTTTAGTTTATTAGAAGCTCAGGTCTATAATTTGGCTTCGGTCTTTTATGAATTAAGACTTATGAATGAAATAGGCTTGTAATTGTTGAAATGAGTTGAATATCGCTCAATAAATGAAATACACAGACACAACGTGATTTAGTGATGGTCGCTCACAAAACTGCTTTATTCACGTAAGCCCCAAAATGTTTATTTATCAAACGAAATTAAAAATCCCTCCTCAATAACAAAGATATTGGTTCCGTTTGATTGTCTTTATTCAAGATGAACTTGTAATTTCTATTTTTTTGATACTTTATGTGGAGATGATTGTACAGTATGAATTACCACTATTCATAAAACTGACATTGATGCTATTATACACATGGTTGATTAATGAGAACAATGCGTGTATTATTTTTTTCAGGAAGAACTTGTCACTGTGCGCAGAAAATACGAACGGTTACGCAAGATCGAACAGTCTCATAACGCTGATGAATTTTTATTGGCTGAAATTCAGGATTATAAAGTATGTTGTTTATATTAACCATTTATCTTTTGATTGGTCGTTTCTGTTCATAATCTAAATGCAATTTGTAATAAAATTTAAAAGCATGAGCTGTAAATACTGTCTTTTTAAAATGCGAAATTCACCACTTGGTTTGATATTGTACATATTCCAGATGTTAGGCGAACTTATGTACCTTGTGACTTGTCACGATCTTCATGTTAGTTAATATTTCACAGCATTTGTAGTGATAATACTTTCCATCTTTGATTTAGTTCAGCTTTGCTTTCATTCTTGTATTGTAACCCGCCATTTTTTGTAAATTTTAGGAGCAACTTACATGTCCAACGTGTAAAATCAACAGAAAGGATGCTATTCTAACTAAATGTTTCCATGTGTTCTGTTTGAATTGTCTAAAAGTTCGGTATGAAACACGAAATCGTAAATGTCCAAAGTGCAATGCAACATTTGGTGCCAACGATTATCATCGTATATATCTTACCTAATCTATTTAAACCAACAGGCTTATCTTTCCGTGTTTTTTTTTAGAAATCTCTTCTATTTGTTTTTGTATACTCCAGTAATGTATATAGTATTGACTGTGAGAATCCTTCACTATATTCTGTAAATACTTCCCACTTTAAATAATATATAGTTTATATTTTTATGACTTTTCTTATCTTTCAGTTGAATTTTGTGTGCGTAGGAAATCGGTTTGATAAAAGATCGTTTTCCACATCTGATAAGCTCAACAGCCAAGCCGATTAGGTCTAGTAGTTTCACCTCTAACTCCACATTATTCTGAACTGCTCAGATTTGATTACTGTAATACAAGTTATACTATATTTATCGGTTAACTATCCCGAAAACGCGCACAGGTTTCGAAAAGATGGTTTTTGTGATCCACACAAGCAAAGTAGATATCTACCCTATCAGTAAACAATAAGCGTTAGGTAATGTACTATGAAAACTATTCAGCCCGATGCGTCGCCACTTACCGTCATATTAAGTAGAGTTGGACGGTTTTATGGCAACTATGGTTTAATGCTAGGTAAACTTAGAATTTTTTTGTTCTAATCGTTACTGCGGCCAAGGAGATTCTAACAATATCAAAGCAAATCTAAAATCGACCAGGTAGATCGTATAACTAGTGCTCAACTTTATTTCAACGATTACTTGATCACACGAAAGTAAAATGTGAAAACCTGTCTCAAAGAAAACCAATAAAATGAGTAGACATATTTATACATATAATGTGAAACGGTAGCTCAGTAGTTACACTCTGAGTATACTTTACTGGGTCGCATACCTTACAATGATACATAGAAGTTAGTAAATGTTATTAACACTCAGAATGCACTTCATTAACGGTGGTTGTAAATGACACTACTGTGTTACATTTTATCATAAGATATGAAGTGTTATGTAAAATATAAAACTGTACTCAAATAGATAGACTTTGATTTGTCTGAAAAACCAAGACGGGGTCAACAATATTTCATAAGGTATGTGGAAAAAATTACACATTTTAACAGTTTGGTCGTGATATATTCAGTGAATTTTTTATCCATTGATTTTGTCACATTAAAAAGATACACGAAACAATTCAATGCATGTAATTTTACATTTACTATATATAGAATGATATCTCATATAATCATTTCATTTGGTTTTTTTGAAAGATCAATATACTTAGTGAAATGCCTTCATATGGAAAGCACGAATTTATAAAATCATTTGACATTATTCATCTCACTGAGATCAAACTGGGTATAAAAAATTTAATTGTTATTGAATTGAACCTCGCATGATTCATAAAACAAGAGCTCATAGAGATCTACTTTCAGTTAATCATATCATCCTGTCTCAAGTAACTAGTAAGATGATTAATAATACTTATTCTAAAGATGATCGACACTTTCTGTTAGTTTATAGGTAAGTTACACCTTATTTTTCACTGACGATTCGCTATACATATATGTGACTAATTCCATATTTGGTCTACTGATAATTCGTTTTGATAGTTTTTAATGTAATACTCAATGCCAAACCAAAACGTGGCATCAATGCTTGAAGCCACTAGCTTCTAGTCTGAGCCATGTTGGTAGATGCAGACCACTTGGTTGGGGTCCGCGTGACTATCACAATCAATGGTTGGAGACGCTGGGTGACATGGCTCAGGATCGATCACAATGGTGTAGGTGTACACACTCTTTTTCTTCCTTTAAACTATGAGATTAAAACCGCTTCATATCTTTCTTTCTACGTACTAATTCTTTCTTCCTGTACTATATCCTTATATGCAATCTTTTATGTATTACCACCACTGAATTAACTACTATGAATTTGGTGTTCCTCTTGTAGTGTTAATGAGGTATGGCAACTTGGACCGATGCATATATGTGTCTGGTCCTACGTTGTAGCTGACTGACTGACTCAATGTTTTGTGAATGATTCAAATCTCTGAGGTATCCATAAAACAAACATACGGAACGAAGTTTTTCATAATTTTGGTAACTGTTATCCTATCGTTCGCAAATTGAAACTGGTTAGAGCATAAGACGGCAAAACACGAAACTGGGATATCATTTGGATATGGCATGGGTATAGATATTTATAGAAGGTCTTTAAGGTATGCATGGAGTTATGGATTCAAAAAGTCGAGTCCATAGCTGTTTGTAACAATTTGTTACAAGTCAGCTTGAAAAATAATGGAATGAAAATTTTTAATTCGGCTTTTCATATTTGTTTTCATTTCTTGATTCTTTTATGTACTCCACATTCGTTACCCTAAATGATGGTAAGCAGTGTTTTATGCAACTAAAAAAGCAATAGAAGTTGAATTTACAATGTTTTTTGGGATCCATTTTGAAGATTCCACCTTGGATCTAACCCAGGATCTTTGCTCTCACTACGACCCCCACACGTTTTTTGTTTGATTTCGGAATTTCGCCTTTTAAGAGTTAGGTTTTCCTGTTTTTATAAGACTTGTCAATATGTTATCGTAATTGATATATTTGAAAAGTTCATTTTGCAATCAATAAGTAGTTATTCACTCTTGCCTTTCCTATTATTCGTTTAGTCATCTTTCTAAAAGACCGGCCTCATATAATTCAATTTTGATTAATTCAAAGTTTGTTTGCTATCCTATCCGGTGTATGTGTTTGTTCTTTCAACGGCGATAATATTTTAAGACACGTGTTTTAATACGAAGTCCAACAAATCTTTTCTCATAATGTTATGTAAATTTATGAGACAAATCCGAGTTAATATTTAAACTTTCATCAGTTATATGAAATATGCTGCTATTTTTGGTTGTGTGGGCGTTGTTCATCTGTTCTTTACATCATTGCTCACAATACCTAGTCAAAGTACAGGTTTGAATTGCAAAGACGTTTTCCGGTGTGTGTTTTAATGCATAAATCTAATGTAAACAGATCTTTTGTCTGATACCTTAAATTTTGTCGTTTTACCCTCCGACAATTTTCTTCATGCATTTGATGAGTAATTATGACTTATTAATTACCATGATGTTTTAAAGTGCATATTTGTATAAAACTTTGTAATAGACCTATTTTTAATGAAAAAAAGCTAAGTTCTCATCTATTGTACTCTTTGGTCGGTTCAGAAGACAAGCAATTTAGACTTTTTTGCTGAAGGTGTTGCTTCAAAGAGAATACATCCATGGTAATCTGATAACAATTGAGTTAATTCTCGGCTAATGTGACAATAAACTGAAAGGAAACTAATCAACAATTAAGAAAGAACTACACAAACAAGTGGACGCTGATTCTAATGGAACTATATTTCAGAATATGCCCCCAAATGCCCTGGTACGGCCGAGAGTGGGGAGAGTCCGCTCTTCCTTTCGAAATGCTCCCACACGGCTACGCGTATATAGCCTCTGCCAGGGAAGTCCTACTCATTGCCTTCTCGTAGCGGGGGTGTTTACGAAGTTGAGAGGACGAAAAGCCAATGTCCGGTGCTTTGACCGGGTTGGTGGACATAGAGAGTCTACCTAGGGGAGTTGGAAAACCCTGATTCCAAACCAATGGTGCACATGGGCTCCAGTATCCTGAAGGAACAAATGGCGTATGAACCAATTATTGGTCACTGGCTACCATGGGACTGCATCTCCTTACGATGCTCTACTGCCTTGTGGATCAGACCTTTAGGTCGAAGGCTCCGGATGTGGCCTCCTAAGAAAACCACCTGCTTCGTTTTGGGCACCCGAGCAGTACCACAGCCCTCACACAAATCAAATGAGATTTGTGTGGCACATATGTAACTGGTGCCCCTTTGTACCAGTGTTTATGTGTTCAATTAAATAAATAATAAATATGCGAAGTTATTTTTATTAATACTTCTGTAGATGAAATATAATGGTAGTTTCTTTGTGAAAAGCATATTCAGTCGATTAGTGTTAAAACAGAATTCGTAGCATAAAATGAATCCACTTTGCTGTACTAATTAATTTCCCAAATTCGAGTACATAAACTTGTATTTGGTAAATGAAGTACAAGGAAATGTTGGGACTATGTATAAGCGAATAATTAATCATAAATGAAAACAATGCATGATCTTGGTTATTATAACAATAAAGTAATAGACTAAGGAAATAAATGGCAAATTTTAGTTCTTAAAATTTAAAGGAAACATTTATTCTTATATCAATTGATCCATTTTTTTATTATTTTAAACTCCATAATACTACACGTGAAAAACATTAAATAGTCACTTCATCTTGCAGTTCATTCTGTACTTACAATTTATGATTATTTGACCTGATCACTGATAACCAAAATTAATCAAAAATCTAGTCACTCAGATGTGATATCCGAGTTTTAATGTTTTAAAAAAGATAAATTAACACAAATCAGTAATTTCAGAGTGATCATAAATCTGGTTATATTTACGGGTAATTCAAGTTGTAATATGACAATCAAGTGAACTTTTTTTTTGCCTGACCAGCATTAGGGGGTCGGCTTCGCTCACTTAAAGCTAAAGTTGTAGTTTCTTAAAACATAAGTGGAAACTTCATGAAATTTAATAATTCTACCACTTCTACTACTATTAAATACAATATTTTAATAAATAAATGGTTTTTCGTCAGTATTGATATAGTCAGTAACTATTATTATGAATAGATAGGTTAATTACAGTGAAATTTATTGGTTGTCTAGTGAACAGCTTCGAAGTTAATTCCCTAAACTCTTGTAAGTAGTCATGACTAATGAAGTTCATCAAAAGATAGATAGGGAAATTATCATTGGGAAAGGATGGCTCAGCATGATAAAATAAAATGTTGTAACAGAGATGAAATGTAATCGGAATGGTCGTGGAAATAAAAACAAACCAGTTGGGGGTAGAAGATTTAAAGGGAAGATGGAAGGTGAAGCAGATGGCTGTAAAGGAACAAGAGTATGAAAAAGAGAGAAAAATTTTAATACATTAAGACCATGGTAGAAGAGGCTGTACCAGTTTCTTTTTCACACAAAATTCTGGTTTTTCCAGATGTATGGCTATTGCTTCGGCAATGCAACGAAGTTGCAGTGTCTATATTTTGCTGTTCATTGACCTATTTCCGATTATGTAACATGGATTTAAGCCTTTATTATTCTTATCAAAACTAGTACACCTGTCATCACACTGCCAATTTGTACTTTTCACTTATTATGTAATCTATTCCACTGTTATCATTGACTCATAAACCGCTTTGATTGGTTTAGTCGTTTCGTATATGCATAGAAATATTACTGTATATTAGAGCAAGGCCTGATAAGGATCTAATCTAAAACAATATTGTTCGCTTATATATATTGTTCTAAATCACAATACGGGAATTTTTCAAATTTTGAAATTCTAATAAAGTACAAAACTTGGATATTTGTGATAGGAAACTCAGCAACAAGTTTATGGGGTTAATAGTGAATTAATTGTAATTTATGAACGACTATTGAGAGCTTATAATAAGAATAATATGAGAAGACTATGAACCAGTTCTTTAATGAGTAAACAGGAGACATGCTGACTCATCATTTCTTTTCTAATATTCCTTATAACAAATAGAAGTAAATCTGTACAGGTTAGTTCTTCGTTAGGTTATCATTCCAACTTATTCGACTAAGGAAAAAACATTTATTTCGCTGAATTTATTGTTTGCATCGATTCATCTCTCATCGCACTAATCACTAGATCTTTTTCATTCTTAGGATTTGTGTATTTTGGAGATGAATAGTTTACTGGAGCATAATTTTTGTTGAGGGATATTTAGACACTTTGGCTGTGTTCCAGAACTTTCAGCAGTAGTGAAATAATTATGTCGAGACTGTTGTAATGATTATGTCTATTTTATTTGTTGTTTTCAAGAGAATTCAGTATTTTGCAATTTCAAATTTTTCTATGGTATTTACCATGGTAAAGATTTTAGGTATCAATACCAAGGTTGGAATTGATAGCGTCAAATAAATTGAACATTGGATCGAGAGTTAGTAACAAATATATTTTTGTTATAATACAATGAATAAAAAGTTGTGTTTCTGATGTTTTGTAACTTAATGTAAGTCACTTCTTCAGAGTAAATAAATAACTGAAATGAAATTAACATAAGTTGAATTTATACAAAGGGAACAATGCAAAATAATTTTGGTACAATCAAAATCATAATAGGTCTGAATATGTCAATGTCAAGTAATGTTTGGTTAAGGTGAATTTCTATTGCATGTCACTGTATTAATTTGTGTGTCAGAATATAGGTATGAAAAATCTACGCAGTCGTGATATAAAGTATTTGGTTGGGATTGCGTCTGTATGTGTGTGTTTGTGCGCAAAAATAATAAATATAGTCAAATGTGGTTGTTTGGAAAAACAGTCCAGGTTGGATGAATATTCAGGTCTTCTTTCCTATTGAGGGCAGAGGGATTTAGTATCATGTGAAACGCTTCGGCTACTCGCCTCTGCAGTTGGAAAAGTCTTTCTGAATTATTTTGATACTTTTAATATTAATTTGGTGATTATTGAAAATAGCATGTACTGTTATTGCTGATCTAACTTGTAATTTTACCCATTCTACAGGATTATTAGGTCTTTTGTGTATGTTATGTGTTCCTTGACACGAGTTGAGGTCTAACGGGCAGACTTTAATATAGAACGCATAAAAACTGATACAACCTAATCTGTAGACATAATTATGAGTAAAAATGAACGGAATTTTATCTCCTATTCTAACTAAGGCGTTTCTTAAAGTGTTAGTTGTCTTATAGAAAGCGTTATTTTTGTGAGTTTTTAATATCCATTGTAATTCTTCGTTCGTACCTTGGCGGTAAGGATTGTTATTTACCGAATGACAGTTTTGTTTTAATATGTTCGTAATAATAAATTTAGGAAAATTATTAGAACATAGAATTTTTGTTACATTCTTTTCTTTCAGCTTGTCTTCAGAGGTAATGACCTTGGTTGTACTTCTGAAAAGATTTAGGGTTAGGAAAATTTTTGCACTGATAGGATGTGTAGAGTTAAAATTGATTTGAATGTGTGTTGGTTTTCGGTATATAGTTAGATCTATACTTTCCTTAGACTTCTTTTAACTTAACAGTTTAAGAATGGTAGTTCACTATGTTCATCTTCATTTTCGAAAGTGAATTTGATGTTCTTCGAGAACGTGTTTATCTGTTTAGAGAAATTCTCAAGTCTTTTTAATAATGATAAATATGTTATCTACATATCTGAGCCACATGAGTGGTCTGATGATGCTGGAAAAAATAAGCGACTCAATGTGGGACATAAATGAATTTACAACTATCGGAGATACTGGAGATCACATGGCTTCTCTATTTGTTTTTTTATATGAAGTCCCCTTGAAAGTGAAAAGTGTTGAATTAAAGCATGGTTTGAGGGATTTCATGATACATTTAGATATTTAGATAAAGCATATATAGGAGTATTTGTGAAGTCCACCATGATTCTTAAAGGAATGTCAGGCTTATGAATTTTTAATAGCACATAGAACTGCGATGTGTTGTTAGATTTAGGGTATAAAGTAAATCATAGGGAAACACCAATAAATGGCTTTAGTTCTTTCAAAAGTTCACTTGTCTTTCATTTAACTTTATTTTTACCACTTGAACATTTTTTAAGTTTGTCTTAAATTATGATCCTGTGGATAGATGATTAAGAACTTTTTCTTCAAATTAATACAGTGACATACAATAGAAATTCACCTTAACCAAACATTACTTGACATTGGCATATTCAGACCTATTATGATTTTGATTGTACTGCGGCAAG
Organism: Schistosoma haematobium; assembly: GCF_000699445.3. Taxonomy (NCBI): domain Eukaryota; kingdom Metazoa; phylum Platyhelminthes; class Trematoda; order Strigeidida; family Schistosomatidae; genus Schistosoma; species Schistosoma haematobium. The sequence goes on along the minus strand of NC_067198.1, from coordinate 31,128,952 downwards.
CCCATTTGACTACTGTATCATTTATCTAGTCATTGTAACTCAGACTCAATTCACTATGTTAATTTCGGTGTGTATGATCGAATGTATGTCTGTACATTAACTCTTAAGCTATTTTCCTATTGGTTTCAATGTGCAGATAATCGATAATTTATCCACACCCGATTAACTCTCAAATATATATGGATTTTTAACAGACTCACTCACTCTCTCTGTTTCATCGTGTGCTTGCTCACCGTACGCTTGTGGATTATTATTATTCATTATCAATAAACTATCTCTATAACTGGTGTTCAGGCTTTTTAATAATCTCGAGTAAGTTCGCAATTCTACTAGGAGATTAAGCCTACCTAAAATACTCAGTTACGGGATATTATTATTTGGAGTCAGATATTGAGGACATTAGCCTCAACATATTGGTGACCCGCCTTTAGAACGCGCACCATTTTCCTACAAAGTCTGCTGCATTCTCCTCAAGAGTATCATAAAGAACTTCATATTGGAATTATTATTATAATTAATAACAATCCATTGACAGTCATAATAAATTCACTCATAATATTTTCCCTTTGGAATTATTACTGTATATTCTCATACATATACCCAAAGTGACAATTTTTCTTTTTGGTGAGTCTTATATATTTTTTGTTGTTATTTTTGATTTCTTCATATTGTATATTTCAAACCTCAGTTTATTATTATTATTGCTCCTTCGTACCATGTCAGTTGATAATTCGCTAAGCCTTTCATCTAAATCTATTTCCGTGGGTGCCATCTCTGTACCTTTACCCATTTTTAATCCACGAAAGGCTGGACTCTGGTTTGCTCGTTTAGAAAGCTTTTTGTAGCAAACAAAATCACAAACCAGAGTACGAAATTTAGTTATGCAAATTCACTGCTGCCAGATGACGTCATTGAACAAGTGCCGGATGTCATTTTTAAGCCGGATCCTGACTCACCATTCGATTGTCTAAAAAGAGAGGTCATTCGTGTCACATCTCTCACCGACCAACAGACAATTGATCAACTTTTAGCCAACGTGGAGCTAGGTGACAATACACCGTCACAGTTAAAACGCCACATGACAAACTTATTAGGAAATCGTACAGTAGACAAACGTCTACTATATCAATTGTGGCTCAGACGTCTCCCTCAAAACATTCAACAGATACTAGCAATTGGAGACGAAGACGTTGATTTTGATAGACTAGCAGACATAGCCGACAGAATTTACGAACGGTCCAAGACTCACCTTGTATCTCAAATCCAATCAAGCTCAGCTGACGAGATCGCCGAGTTACGACGATCAGTTGATACCCTTACGAAACAGATAGCTCAGATCCAATTATTGAATGCCTCCCACAGCAAGCGTAGAGGAACATCCACAAGCCGTAGACGACGTAGTCCAAGCACTACTAGACACAACATTTGTTGGTACCATAGAACATATGGCAAACAAGCTAGAAAATGTACTCCGCCTTGTAACTTTGCAAGCACACAGAAAAAGGAACGTCAAGACCGTAGGTTAATGACGACTGCACTCACTGACCACAACTCTCAAGACAGTCGTCTATTATATGTTACAGACAAAAGAACCGGCACACAGTTTTTAGTCGACACTGGGGCAGAGGTTAGTGTAGTACCACCTACTGCACTCGAGAAAAACACACCTGACCCCAAACTAAAACTACAAGCTGCAAACAGGTCTGACATCAAGACGTACGGCAAAAGGCGGTTGCAATTAAATTTCGGTCCTAAATCTAATTTTTCCTGGAGTTTCATCATAGCGGACGTCCTCGTTCCTATAATCGGCATTGATTTTCTGCAATTCCACAAAATACTGGTAGATGTCAGAAATAGGAAACTTGTCCTTGCCGAACAGAGTAAGGAAATTAGAGGGATTATATCAAATGAGACTTCCATACATTTATTAGTTAAACCTCATCATGAGAACGACAAATACGTCAATTTACTTAATCAGTTTCCAGATTTATTACGACCGAGTTTCAAACACGACAAACCGACGCATACTGTCGTACACCACATAAAGACAGAGGGTCCACCTGTGTTCGCACGTCCAAGACGCCTTGATCCCTCTCGTCTGGCTATCGCAAAGAACGAATTCAACAAAATGATTGAGTTGGGCATCATACGCCCCTCCGATAGTCCGTGGGCATCACCGCTCCATATGGTACCTAAGAAAAACTCTTCCGAAGTTAGACCGTGCGGTGACTATAGAGCTCTCAACAGCCGAACCATACCAGATAGATACCCTCTCCCACATTTGCATGACTTCACTCATAGCCTATCTGACGTGTCGATCTTTTCAAAAATTGATCTCGTCCGTGCTTACCATCACATTCCAATTCATCCAGACGATGTTCCTAAAACAGCCATTACTACCCCCTTTGGACTATACGAATTCGTCCGTATGCCTTTCGGATTAAGGAATGCTGCACAAAGTTTCCAGCGTTTTATTGACCAAGTGGTACGGGGCTTACCGTTTGTGTATGCTTACATAGATGACCTACTTATAGCAAGCAAAGATAAAAATGAACATCTAACTCATCTGAAAATGCTTTTTGAGAAGCTAAACGAGTATGGGTTAGCGGTCAATCCTGACAAATGTGAGTTCGGAAAACAATCCCTCACCTTTTTAGGTCACGTACTTGATAAGCAAGGCATTAAACCAGTTCCTGAGGAAACACAAGCTATCAAAAATTATCCTTTGCCTGATTCATTCAAGAAACTACGACGTTTCCTTGGGATGATCAACTTTTACAGACGTTTTATCCCTAAATGTGCAGACTTAGCAAAACCACTAACTGATTTATTAAGGGGACGAGCTAAATCATTAGCAATGACACCGCAAGCAATTCAAGCATTTGATCAGTTGAAAAGCGCTTTAAGCACAGAAGCATTACTCGCACGACGAAAGGTTGATGCACCTTTAGCAATAATGACCGACGCTTCTAACGTAGCAGTAGGTGCTGTACTTCAGCAACGTGTCAATGAACAATGGTAAACCCTTGCATTTTTCTCAAAAAAGCTAAACGCAACGCAAACAAAATATAGCACATTCGGTAGAGAACTGTTGGCTATCTACTTAGCCATCAAACACTTTCGCTATATGTTAGAAGACAATTCTTTCACGATATATACTGATCACAAACCCCTAACTAAGTCCTTGATGCACAATCATGATAAATATAGTCCGCGCGAAATTCGTCAACTAGAATTCATTTCACAATTTGCAGCTGATATACGCTATATTAAAGGCAATGCAAATGAGGCAGCAGATGCACTATCGAGATTAAATATCAATGCCTTCTCGATCCCTGATATAGACTATCAAGAAATGGCAAAGCATCAAAAGCTCGATACGGAGCTACAAAAGCTTTTGCAGTCTAAGGAAACGAAATTATTATTCCAAAACATCCCCATAAACAACAAGGACACCTTAACTTGTGATACCTCAACAGGTAAAACTCGCCCTTTTGTACCTTTCGGTATGAGACGAAATATTTTTGAGAAAAACAGACAACTGTAAAACCGTCTAAACCTGCAGCAGAGCAAGCACCATTCAAACTACCTGCAACAAGCAACACTTCAAATCAAAATTCAGCAGCAGCACAAACTACAAGATCAGGAAGAAGAGTACATTGGCCAGATAGGAATGTAGCAACCACTATATTTATCTAGACCAAATCCTGAGACTACTCTTATAACACATAAAAATCCTACTTTATTTTGATTACTATTTTTTTTATTGGCCCCACGGATCATCATTATGCTTACATTTTAACTTTATACAATTCATTAATGTTAAATATACACTTGTATATACATGATATGAAACGTTTCAACCCACAAGCTGTTATTACAATTTTACGCTTACTCATCATATTGAGTTGTACTTTCATTTTAAAAACGGTTCCGTTCTTTATCTCTTTGTCGAACATAGATGTTAATCCAATTTTTTCTTTGGTACATAAAAACATCAATGTTCTGGATGGGAGCTTATGTGACAAGCCCGTTTGACTACTGTATCATTTATCTAGTCATTGTAACTCAGACTCAATTCACTATGTTAATTTCGGTGTGTATGATCGAATGTATGTCTGTACATTAACTCTTAAGCTATTTTCCTATTGGTTTCAATGTGCAGATAATCGATAATTTATCCACACCCGATTAACTCTCAAATATATATGGATTTTTAACAGACTCACTCACTCTCTCTGTTTCATCGTGTGCTTGCTCACCGTACGCTTGTGGATTATTATTATTCATTATCAATAAACTATCTCTATAACTGGTGTTCAGGCTTTTTAATAATCTCGAGTAAGTTCGCAATTCTACTAGGAGATTAAGCCTACCTAAAATACTCAGTTACGGGATATTATTATTTGGAGTCAGATATTGAGGACATTAGCCTCAACATATTGGTGACCCGCCTTTAGAACGCGCACCATTTTCCTACAAAGTCTGCTGCATTCTCCTCAAGAGTATCATAAAGAACTTCATATTGGAATTATTATTATAATTAATAACAATCCATTGACAGTCATAATAAATTCACTCATAATATTTTCCCTTTGGAATTATTACTGTATATTCTCATACATATACCCAAAGTGACAATTTTTCTTTTTGGTGAGTCTTATATATTTTTTGTTGTTATTTTTGATTTCTTCATATTGTATATTTCAAACCTCAGTTTATTATTACTATTGCTCCTTCGTACCATGTCAGTTGATAATTCGCTAAGCCTTTCATCTAAATCTATTTCCGTGGGTGCCATCTCTGTACCTTTACCCATTTTTAATCCACGAAAGGCTGGACTCTGGTTTGCTCGTTTAGAAAGCTTTTTGTAGCAAACAAAATCACAAACCAGAGTACGAAATTTAGTTATGCAAATTCACTGCTGCCAGATGACGTCATTGAACAAGTGCCGGATGTCATTTTTAAGCCGGATCCTGACTCACCATTCGATTGTCTAAAAAGAGAGGTCATTCGTGTCACATCTCTCACCGACCAACAGACAATTGATCAACTTTTAGCCAACGTGGAGCTAGGTGACAATACACCGTCACAGTTAAAACGCCACATGACAAACTTATTAGGAAATCGGACAGTAGACAAACGTCTACTATATCAATTGTGGCTCAGACGTCTCCCTCAAAACATTCAACAGATACTAGCAATTGGAGACGAAGACGTTGATTTTGATAGACTAGCAGACATAGCCGACAGAATTTACGAACGGTCCAAGACTCACCTTGTATCTCAAATCCAATCAAGCTCAGCTGACGAGATCGCCGAGTTACGACGATCAGTTGATACCCTTACGAAACAGATAGCTCAGATCCAATTATTGAATGCCTCCCACAGCAAGCGTAGAGGAACATCCACAAGCCGTAGACGACGTAGTCCAAGCACTACTAGACACAACATTTGTTGGTACCATAGAACATATGGCAAACAAGCTAGAAAATGTACTCCGCCTTGTAACTTTGCAAGCACACAGAAAAAGGAACGTCAAGACCGTAGGTTAATGACGACTGCACTCACTGACCACAACTCTCAAGACAGTCGTCTATTATATGTTACAGACAAAAGAACCGGCACACAGTTTTTAGTCGACACTGGGGCAGAGGTTAGTGTAGTACCACCTACTGCACTCGAGAAAAACACACCTGACCCCAAACTAAAACTACAAGCTGCAAACAGGTCTGACATCAAGACGTACGGCAAAAGGCGGTTGCAATTAAATTTCGGTCCTAAATCTAATTTTTCCTGGAGTTTCATCATAGCGGACGTCCTCGTTCCTATAATCGGCATTGATTTTCTGCAATTCCACAAAATACTGGTAGATGTCAGAAATAGGAAACTTGTCCTTGCCGAACAGAGTAAGGAAATTAGAGGGATTATATCAAATGAGACTTCCATACATTTATTAGTTAAACCTCATCATGAGAACGACAAATACGTCAATTTACTTAATCAGTTTCCAGATTTATTACGACCGAGTTTCAAACACGACAAACCGACGCATACTGTCGTACACCACATAAAGACAGAGGGTCCACCTGTGTTCGCACGTCCAAGACGCCTTGATCCCTCTCGTCTGGCTATCGCAAAGAACGAATTCAACAAAATGATTGAGTTGGGCATCATACGCCCCTCCGATAGTCCGTGGGCATCACCGCTCCATATGGTACCTAAGAAAAACTCTTCCGAAGTTAGACCGTGCGGTGACTATAGAGCTCTCAACAGCCGAACCATACCAGATAGATACCCTCTCCCACATTTGCATGACTTCACTCATAGCCTATCTGACGTGTCGATCTTTTCAAAAATTGATCTCGTCCGTGCTTACCATCACATTCCAATTCATCCAGACGATGTTCCTAAACCAGCCATTACTACCCCCTTTGGACTATACGAATTCGTCCGTATGCCTTTCGGATTAAGGAATGCTGCACAAAGTTTCCAGCGTTTTATTGACCAAGTGGTACGGGGCTTACCGTTTGTGTATGCTTACATAGATGACCTACTTATAGCAAGCAAAGATAAAAATGAACATCTAACTCATCTGAAAATGCTTTTTGAGAAGCTAAACGAGTATGGGTTAGCGGTCAATCCTGACAAATGTGAGTTCGGAAAACAATCCCTCACCTTTTTAGGTCACGTACTTGATAAGCAAGGCATTAAACCAGTTCCTGAGGAAACACAAGCTATCAAAAATTATCCTTTGCCTGATTCATTCAAGAAACTACGACGTTTCCTTGGGATGATCAACTTTTACAGACGTTTTATCCCTAAATGTGCAGACTTAGCAAAACCACTAACTGATTTATTAAGGGGACGAGCTAAATCATTAGCAATGACACCGCAAGCAATTCAAGCATTTGATCAGTTGAAAAGCGCTTTAAGCACAGAAGCATTACTCGCACGACGAAAGGTTGATGCTCCTTTAGCAATAATGACCGACGCTTCTAACGTAGCAGTAGGTGCTGTACTTCAGCAACGTGTCAATGAACAATGGTAAACCCTTGCATTTTTCTCAAAAAAGCTAAACGCAACGCAAACAAAATATAGCACATTCGGTAGAGAACTGTTGGCTATCTACTTAGCCATCAAACACTTTCGCTATATGTTAGAAGACAATTCTTTCACGATATATACTGATCACAAACCCCTAACTAAGTCCTTGATGCACAATCATGATAAATATAGTCCGCGCGAAATTCGTCAACTAGAATTCATTTCACAATTTGCAGCTGATATACGCTATATTAAAGGCAATGCAAATGAGGCAGCAGATGCACTATCGAGATTAAATATCAATGCCTTCTCGATCCCTGATATAGACTATCAAGAAATGGCAAAGCATCAAAAGCTCGATACGGAGCTACAAAAGCTTTTGCAGTCTAAGGAAACGAAATTATTATTCCAAAACATCCCCATAAACAACAAGGACACCTTAACTTGTGATACCTCAACAGGTAAAACTCGCCCTTTTGTACCTTTCGGTATGAGACGAAATATTTTTGAGAAAAAACAGACAACTGTAAAACCGTCTAAACCTGCAGCAGAGCAAGCACCATTCAAACTACCTGCAACAAGCAACACTTCAAATCAAAATTCAGCAGCAGCACAAACTACAAGATCAGGAAGAAGAGTACATTGGCCAGATAGGAATGTAGCAACCACTATATTTATCTAGACCAAATCCTGAGACTACTCTTATAACACATAAAAATCCTACTTTATTTTGATTACTATTTTTTTTATTGGCCCCACGGATCATCATTATGCTTACATTTTAACTTTATACAATTCATTAATGTTAAATATACACTTGTATATACATGATATGAAACGTTTCAACCCACAAGCTGTTATTACAATTTTACGCTTACTCATCATATTGAGTTGTACTTTCATTTTAAAAACGGTTCCGTTCTTTATCTCTTTGTCGAACATAGATGTTAATCCAATTTTTTCTTTGGTACATAAAAACATCAATGTTCTGGATGGGAGCTTATGTGGCAAGCCCGTTTGACTACTGTATCATTTATCTAGTCATTGTAACCCAGACTCAATTCACTATGTTAATTTCGGTGTGTATGATCGAATGTATGTCTGTACATTAACTCTTAAGCTATTTTCCTATTGGTTTCAATGTGCAGATAATCGATAATTTATCCACACCCGATTAACTCTCAAATATATATGGATTTTTAACAGACTCACTCACTCTCTCTGTTTCATCGTGTGCTTGCTCACCGTACGCTTGTGGATTATTATTATTCATTATCAATAAACTATCTCTATAACTGGTGTTCAGGCTTTTTAATAATCTCGAGTAAGTTCGCAATTCTACTAGGAGATTAAGCCTACCTAAAATACTCAGTTACGGGATATTATTATTTGGAGTCAGATATTGAGGACATTAGCCTCAACATATTGGTGACCCGCCTTTAGAACGCGCACCATTTTCCTACAAAGTCTGCTGCATTCTCCTCAAGAGTATCATAAAGAACTTCATATTGGAATTATTATTATAATTAATAACAATCCATTGACAGTCATAATAAATTCACTCATAATATTTTCCCTTTGGAATTATTACTGTATATTCTCATACATATACCCAAAGTGACAATTTTTCTTTTTGGTGAGTCTTATATATTTTTTGTTGTTATTTTTGATTTCTTCATATTGTATATTTCAAACCTCAGTTTATTATTACTATTGCTCCTTCGTACCATGTCAGTTGGTAATTCGCTAAGCCTTTCATCTAAATCTATTTCCGTGGGTGCCATCTCTGTACCTTTACCCATTTTTAATCCACGAAAGGCTGGACTCTGGTTTGCTCGTTTAGAAAGCTTTTTTGTAGCAAACAAAATCACAAACCAGAGTACGAAATTTAGTTATGCAAATTCACTGCTGCCAGATGACGTCATTGAACAAGTGCCGGATGTCATTTTTAAGCCGGATCCTGACTCACCATTCGATTGTCTAAAAAGAGAGGTCATTCGTGTCACATCTCTCACCGACCAACAGACAATTGATCAACTTTTAGCCAACGTGGAGCTAGGTGACAATACACCGTCACAGTTAAAACGCCACATGACAAACTTATTAGGAAATCGGACAGTAGACAAACGTCTACTATATCAATTGTGGCTCAGACGTCTCCCTCAAAACATTCAACAGATACTAGCAATTGGAGACGAAGACGTTGATTTTGATAGACTAGCAGACATAGCCGACAGAATTTACGAACGGTCCAAGACTCACCTTGTATCTCAAATCCAATCAAGCTCAGCTGACGAGATCGCCGAGTTACGACGATCAGTTGATACCCTTACGAAACAGATAGCTCAGATCCAATTATTGAATGCCTCCCACAGCAAGCGTAGAGGAACATCCACAAGCCGTAGACGACGTAGTCCAAGCACTACTAGACACAACATTTGTTGGTACCATAGAACATATGGCAAACAAGCTAGAAAATGTACTCCGCCTTGTAACTTTGCAAGCACACAGAAAAAGGAACGTCAAGACCGTAGGTTAATGACGACTGCACTCACTGACCACAACTCTCAAGACAGTCGTCTATTATATGTTACAGACAAAAGAACCGGCACACAGTTTTTAGTCGACACTGGGGCAGAGGTTAGTGTAGTACCACCTACTGCACTCGAGAAAAACACACCTGACCCCAAACTAAAACTACAAGCTGCAAACAGGTCTGACATCAAGACGTACGGCAAAAGGCGGTTGCAATTAAATTTCGGTCCTAAATCTAATTTTTCCTGGAGTTTCATCATAGCGGACGTCCTCGTTCCTATAATCGGCATTGATTTTCTGCAATTCCACAAAATACTGGTAGATGTCAGAAATAGGAAACTTGTCCTTGCCGAACAGAGTAAGGAAATTAGAGGGATTATATCAAATGAGACTTCCATACATTTATTAGTTAAACCTCATCATGAGAACGACAAATACGTCAATTTACTTAATCAGTTTCCAGATTTATTACGACCGAGTTTCAAACACGACAAACCGACGCATACTGTCGTACACCACATAAAGACAGAGGGTCCACCTGTGTTCGCACGTCCAAGACGCCTTGATCCCTCTCGTCTGGCTATCGCAAAGAACGAATTCAACAAAATGATTGAGTTGGGCATCATACGCCCCTCCGATAGTCCGTGGGCATCACCGCTCCATATGGTACCTAAGAAAAACTCTTCCGAAGTTAGACCGTGCGGTGACTATAGAGCTCTCAACAGCCGAACCATACCAGATAGATACCCTCTCCCACATTTGCATGACTTCACTCATAGCCTATCTGACGTGTCGATCTTTTCAAAAATTGATCTCGTCCGTGCTTACCATCACATTCCAATTCATCCAGACGATGTTCCTAAAACAGCCATTACTACCCCCTTTGGACTATACGAATTCGTCCGTATGCCTTTCGGATTAAGGAATGCTGCACAAAGTTTCCAGCGTTTTATTGACCAAGTGGTACGGGGCTTACCGTTTGTGTATGCTTACATAGATGACCTACTTATAGCAAGCAAAGATAAAAATGAACATCTAACTCATCTGAAAATGCTTTTTGAGAAGCTAAACGAGTATGGGTTAGCGGTCAATCCTGACAAATGTGAGTTCGGAAAACAATCCCTCACCTTTTTAGGTCACGTACTTGATAAGCAAGGCATTAAACCAGTTCCTGAGGAAACACAAGCTATCAAAAATTATCCTTTGCCTGATTCATTCAAGAAACTACGACGTTTCCTTGGGATGATCAACTTTTACAGACGTTTTATCCCTAAATGTGCAGACTTAGCAAAACCACTAACTGATTTATTAAGGGGACGAGCTAAATCATTAGCAATGACACCGCAAGCAATTCAAGCATTTGATCAGTTGAAAAGCGCTTTAAGCACAGAAGCATTACTCGCACGACGAAAGGTTGATGCACCTTTAGCAATAATGACCGACGCTTCTAACGTAGCAGTAGGTGCTGTACTTCAGCAACGTGTCAATGAACAATGGTAAACCCTTGCATTTTTCTCAAAAAAGCTAAACGCAACGCAAACAAAATATAGCACATTCGGTAGAGAACTGTTGGCTATCTACTTAGCCATCAAACACTTTCGCTATATGTTAGAAGACAATTCTTTCACGATATATACTGATCACAAACCCCTAACTAAGTCCTTGATGCACAATCATGATAAATATAGTCCGCGCGAAATTCGTCAACTAGAATTCATTTCACAATTTTCAGCTGATATACGCTATATTAAAGGCAATGCAAATGAGGCAGCAGATGCACTATCGAGATTAAATATCAATGCCTTCTCGATCCCTGATATAGACTATCAAGAAATGGCAAAGCATCAAAAGCTCGATACGGAGCTACAAAAGCTTTTGCAGTCTAAGGAAACGAAATTATTATTCCAAAACATCCCCATAAACAACAAGGACACCTTAACTTGTGATACCTCAACAGGTAAAACTCGCCCTTTTGTACCTTTCGGTATGAGACGAAATATTTTTGAGAAAAAACAGACAACTGTAAAACCGTCTAAACCTGCAGCAGAGCAAGCACCATTCAAACTACCTGCAACAAGCAACACTTCAAATCAAAATTCAGCAGCAGCACAAACTACAAGATCAGGAAGAAGAGTACATTGGCCAGATAGGAATGTAGCAACCACTATATTTATCTAGACCAAATCCTGAGACTACTCTTATAACACATAAAAATCCTACTTTATTTTGATTACTATTTTTTTATTGGCCCCACGGATCATCATTATGCTTACATTTTAACTTTATACAATTCATTAATGTTAAATATACACTTGTATATACATGATATGAAACGTTTCAACCCACAAGCTGTTATTACAATTTTACGCTTACTCATCATATTGAGTTGTACTTTCATTTTAAAAACGGTTCCGTTCTTTATCTCTTTGTCGAACATAGATGTTAATCCAATTTTTTTTGGTACATAAAAACATCAATGTTCTGGATGGGAGCTTATGTGGCAAGCCCGTTTGACTACTGTATCATTTATCTAGTCATTGTAACTCAGACTCAATTCACTATGTTAATTTCGGTGTGTATGATCGAATGTATGTCTGTACATTAACTCTTAAGCTATTTTCCTATTGGTTTCAATGTGCAGATAATCGATAATTTATCCACACCCGATTAACTCTCAAATATATATGGATTTTTAACAGACTCACTCACTCTCTCTGTTTCATCGTGTGCTTGCTCACCGTACGCTTGTGGATTATTATTATTCATTATCAATAAACTATCTCTATAACTGGTGTTCAGGCTTTTTAATAATCTCGAGTAAGTTCGCAATTCTACTAGGAGATTAAGCCTACCTAAAATACTCAGTTACGGGATATTATTATTTGGAGTCAGATATTGAGGACATTAGCCTCAACATATTGGTGACCCGCCTTTAGAACGCGCACCATTTTCCTACAAAGTCTGCTGCATTCTCCTCAAGAGTATCATAAAGAACTTCATATTGGAATTATTATTATAATTAATAACAATCCATTGACAGTCATAATAAATTCACTCATAATATTTTCCCTTTGGAATTATTACTGTATATTCTCATACATATACCCAAAGTGACAATTTTTCTTTTGGTGAGTCTTATATATTTTTTGTTGTTATTTTTGATTTCTTCATATTGTATATTTCAAACCTCAGTTTATTATTACTATTGCTCCTTCGTACCATGTCAGTTGATAATTCGCTAAGCCTTTCATCTAAATCTATTTCCGTGGGTGCCATCTCTGTACCTTTACCCATTTTTAATCCACGAAAGGCTGGACTCTGGTTTGCTCGTTTAGAAAGCTTTTTTGTAGCAAACAAAATCACAAACCAGAGTACGAAATTTAGTTATGCAAATTCACTGCTGCCAGATGACGTCATTGAACAAGTGCCGGATGTCATTTTTAAGCCGGATCCTGACTCACCATTCGATTGTCTAAAAGAGAGTCATTCGTGTCACATCTCTCACCGACCAACAGACAATTGATCAACTTTTAGCCAACGTGGAGCTAGGTGACAATACACCGTCACAGTTAAAACGCCACATGACAAACTTATTAGGAAATCGGACAGTAGACAAACGTCTACTATATCAATTGTGGCTCAGACGTCTCCCTCAAAACATTCAACAGATACTAGCAATTGGAGACGAAGACGTTGATTTTGATAGACTAGCAGACATAGCCGACAGAATTTACGAACGGTCCAAGACTCACCTTGTATCTCAAATCCAATCAAGCTCAGCTGACGAGATCGCCGAGTTACGACGATCAGTTGATACCCTTACGAAACAGATAGCTCAGATCCAATTATTGAATGCCTCCCACAGCAAGCGTAGAGGAACATCCACAAGCCGTAGACGACGTAGTCCAAGCACTACTAGACACAACATTTGTTGGTACCATAGAACATATGGCAAACAAGCTAGAAAATGTACTCCGCCTTGTAACTTTGCAAGCACACAGAAAAAGGAACGTCAAGACCGTAGGTTAATGACGACTGCACTCACTGACCACAACTCTCAAGACAGTCGTCTATTATATGTTACAGACAAAAGAACCGGCACACAGTTTTTAGTCGACACTGGGGCAGAGGTTAGTGTAGTACCACCTACTGCACTCGAGAAAAACACACCTGACCCCAAACTAAAACTACAAGCTGCAAACAGGTCTGACATCAAGACGTACGGCAAAAGGCGGTTGCAATTAAATTTCGGTCCTAAATCTAATTTTTCCTGGAGTTTCATCATAGCGGACGTCCTCGTTCCTATAATCGGCATTGATTTTCTGCAATTCCACAAAATACTGGTAGATGTCAGAAATAGGAAACTTGTCCTTGCCGAACAGAGTAAGGAAATTAGAGGGATTATATCAAATGAGACTTCCATACATTTATTAGTTAAACCTCATCATGAGAACGACAAATACGTCAATTTACTTAATCAGTTTCCAGATTTATTACGACCGAGTTTCAAACACGACAAACCGACGCATACTGTCGTACACCACATAAAGACAGAGGGTCCACCTGTGTTCGCACGTCCAAGACGCCTTGATCCCTCTCGTCTGGCTATCGCAAAGAACGAATTCAACAAAATGATTGAGTTGGGCATCATACGCCCCTCCGATAGTCCGTGGGCATCACCGCTCCATATGGTACCTAAGAAAAACTCTTCCGAAGTTAGACCGTGCGGTGACTATAGAGCTCTCAACAGCCGAACCATACCAGATAGATACCCTCTCCCACATTTGCATGACTTCACTCATAGCCTATCTGACGTGTCGATCTTTTCAAAAATTGATCTCGTCCGTGCTTACCATCACATTCCAATTCATCCAGACGATGTTCCTAAAACAGCCATTACTACCCCCTTTGGACTATACGAATTCGTCCGTATGCCTTTCGGATTAAGGAATGCTGCACAAAGTTTCCAGCGTTTTATTGACCAAGTGGTACGGGGCTTACCGTTTGTGTATGCTTACATAGATGACCTACTTATAGCAAGCAAAGATAAAAATGAACATCTAACTCATCTGAAAATGCTTTTGAGAAGCTAAACGAGTATGGGTTAGCGGTCAATCCTGACAAATGTGAGTTCGGAAAACAATCCCTCACCTTTTTAGGTCACGTACTTGATAAGCAAGGCATTAAACCAGTTCCTGAGGAAACACAAGCTATCAAAAATTATCCTTTGCCTGATTCATTCAAGAAACTACGACGTTTCCTTGGGATGATCAACTTTTACAGACGTTTTATCCCTAAATGTGCAGACTTAGCAAAACCACTAACTGATTTATTAAGGGGACGAGCTAAATCATTAGCAATGACACCGCAAGCAATTCAAGCATTTGATCAGTTGAAAAGCGCTTTAAGCACAGAAGCATTACTCGCACGACGAAAGGTTGATGCACCTTTAGCAATAATGACCGACGCTTCTAACGTAGCAGTAGGTGCTGTACTTCAGCAACGTGTCAATGAACAATGGTAAACCCTTGCATTTTTCTCAAAAAAGCTAAACGCAACGCAAACAAAATATAGCACATTCGGTAGAGAACTGTTGGCTATCTACTTAGCCATCAAACACTTTCGCTATATGTTAGAAGACAATTCTTTCACGATATATACTGATCACAAACCCCTAACTAAGTCCTTGATGCACAATCATGATAAATATAGTCCGCGCGAAATTCGTCAACTAGAATTCATTTCACAATTTTCAGCTGATATACGCTATATTAAAGGCAATGCAAATGAGGCAGCAGATGCACTATCGAGATTAAATATCAATGCCTTCTCGATCCCTGATATAGACTATCAAGAAATGGCAAAGCATCAAAAGCTCGATACGGAGCTACAAAAGCTTTTGCAGTCTAAGGAAACGAAATTATTATTCCAAAACATCCCCATAAACAACAAGGACACCTTAACTTGTGATACCTCAACAGGTAAAACTCGCCCTTTTGTACCTTTCGGTATGAGACGAAATATTTTTGAGAAAAAACAGACAACTGTAAAACCGTCTAAACCTGCAGCAGAGCAAGCACCATTCAAACTACCTGCAACAAGCAACACTTCAAATCAAAATTCAGCAGCAGCACAAACTACAAGATCAGGAAGAAGAGTACATTGGCCAGATAGGAATGTAGCAACCACTATATTTATCTAGACCAAATCCTGAGACTACTCTTATAACACATAAAAATCCTACTTTATTTTGATTACTATTTTTTTTATTGGCCCCACGGATCATCATTATGCTTACATTTTAACTTTATACAATTCATTAATGTTAAATATACACTTGTATATACATGATATGAAACGTTTCAACCCACAAGCTGTTATTACAATTTTACGCTTACTCATCATATTGAGTTGTACTTTCATTTTAAAAACGGTTCCGTTCTTTATCTCTTTGTCGAACATAGATGTTAATCCAATTTTTTTTGGTACATAAAAACATCAATGTTCTGGATGGGAGCTTATGTGGCAAGCCCGTTTGACTACTGTATCATTTATCTAGTCATTGTAACTCAGACTCAATTCACTATGTTAATTTCGGTGTGTATGATCGAATGTATGTCTGTACATTAACTCTTAAGCTATTTTCCTATTGGTTTCAATGTGCAGATAATCGATAATTTATCCACACCCGATTAACTCTCAAATATATATGGATTTTTAACAGACTCACTCACTCTCTCTGTTTCATCGTGTGCTTGCTCACCGTACGCTTGTGGATTATTATTATTCATTATCAATAAACTATCTCTATAACTGGTGTTCAGGCTTTTTAATAATCTCGAGTAAGTTCGCAATTCTACTAGGAGATTAAGCCTACCTAAAATACTCAGTTACGGGATATTATTATTTGGAGTCAGATATTGAGGACATTAGCCTCAACATATTGGTGACCCGCCTTTAGAACGCGCACCATTTTCCTACAAAGTCTGCTGCATTCTCCTCAAGAGTATCATAAAGAACTTCATATTGGAATTATTATTATAATTAATAACAATCCATTGACAGTCATAATAAATTCACTCATAATATTTTCCCTTTGGAATTATTACTGTATATTCTCATACATATACCCAAAGTGACAATTTTTCTTTTTGGTGAGTCTTATATATTTTTTGTTGTTATTTTTGATTTCTTCATATTGTATATTTCAAACCTCAGTTTATTATTATTATTGCTCCTTCGTACCATGTCAGTTGATAATTCGCTAAGCCTTTCATCTAAATCTATTTCCGTGGGTGCCATCTCTGTACCTTTACCCATTTTTAATCCACGAAAGGCTGGACTCTGGTTTGCTCGTTTAGAAAGCTTTTTTGTAGCAAACAAAATCACAAACCAGAGTACGAAATTTAGTTATGCAAATTCACTGCTGCCAGATGACGTCATTGAACAAGTGCCGGATGTCATTTTTAAGCCGGATCCTGACTCACCATTCGATTGTCTAAAAGAGAGGTCATTCGTGTCACATCTCTCACCGACCAACAGACAATTGATCAACTTTTAGCCAACGTGGAGCTAGGTGACAATACACCGTCACAGTTAAAACGCCACATGACAAACTTATTAGGAAATCGGACAGTAGACAAACGTCTACTATATCAATTGTGGCTCAGACGTCTCCCTCAAAACATTCAACAGATACTAGCAATTGGAGACGAAGACGTTGATTTTGATAGACTAGCAGACATAGCCGACAGAATTTACGAACGGTCCAAGACTCACCTTGTATCTCAAATCCAATCAAGCTCAGCTGACGAGATCGCCGAGTTACGACGATCAGTTGATACCCTTACGAAACAGATAGCTCAGATCCAATTATTGAATGCCTCCCACAGCAAGCGTAGAGGAACATCCACAAGCCGTAGACGACGTAGTCCAAGCACTACTAGACACAACATTTGTTGGTACCATAGAACATATGGCAAACAAGCTAGAAAATGTACTCCGCCTTGTAACTTTGCAAGCACACAGAAAAAGGAACGTCAAGACCGTAGGTTAATGACGACTGCACTCACTGACCACAACTCTCAAGACAGTCGTCTATTATATGTTACAGACAAAAGAACCGGCACACAGTTTTTAGTCGACACTGGGGCAGAGGTTAGTGTAGTACCACCTACTGCACTCGAGAAAAACACACCTGACCCCAAACTAAAACTACAAGCTGCAAACAGGTCTGACATCAAGACGTACGGCAAAAGGCGGTTGCAATTAAATTTCGGTCCTAAATCTAATTTTTCCTGGAGTTTCATCATAGCGGACGTCCTCGTTCCTATAATCGGCATTGATTTTCTGCAATTCCACAAAATACTGGTAGATGTCAGAAATAGGAAACTTGTCCTTGCCGAACAGAGTAAGGAAATTAGAGGGATTATATCAAATGAGACTTCCATACATTTATTAGTTAAACCTCATCATGAGAACGACAAATACGTCAATTTACTTAATCAGTTTCCAGATTTATTACGACCGAGTTTCAAACACGACAAACCGACGCATACTGTCGTACACCACATAAAGACAGAGGGTCCACCTGTGTTCGCACGTCCAAGACGCCTTGATCCTCTCGTCTGGCTATCGCAAAGAACGAATTCAACAAAATGATTGAGTTGGGCATCATACGCCCCTCCGATAGTCCGTGGGCATCACCGCTCCATATGGTACCTAAGAAAAACTCTTCCGAAGTTAGACCGTGCGGTGACTATAGAGCTCTCAACAGCCGAACCATACCAGATAGATACCCTCTCCCACATTTGCATGACTTCACTCATAGCCTATCTGACGTGTCGATCTTTTCAAAAATTGATCTCGTCCGTGCTTACCATCACATTCCAATTCATCCAGACGATGTTCCTAAAACAGCCATTACTACCCCCTTTGGACTATACGAATTCGTCCGTATGCCTTTCGGATTAAGGAATGCTGCACAAAGTTTCCAGCGTTTTATTGACCAAGTGGTACGGGGCTTACCGTTTGTGTATGCTTACATAGATGACCTACTTATAGCAAGCAAAGATAAAAATGAACATCTAACTCATCTGAAAATGCTTTTTGAGAAGCTAAACGAGTATGGGTTAGCGGTCAATCCTGACAAATGTGAGTTCGGAAAACAATCCCTCACCTTTTTAGGTCACGTACTTGATAAGCAAGGCATTAAACCAGTTCCTGAGGAAACACAAGCTATCAAAAATTATCCTTTGCCTGATTCATTCAAGAAACTACGACGTTTCCTTGGGATGATCAACTTTTACAGACGTTTTATCCCTAAATGTGCAGACTTAGCAAAACCACTAACTGATTTATTAAGGGGACGAGCTAAATCATTAGCAATGACACCGCAAGCAATTCAAGCATTTGATCAGTTGAAAAGCGCTTTAAGCACAGAAGCATTACTCGCACGACGAAAGGTTGATGCACCTTTAGCAATAATGACCGACGCTTCTAACGTAGCAGTAGGTGCTGTACTTCAGCAACGTGTCAATGAACAATGGTAAACCCTTGCATTTTTCTCAAAAAAGCTAAACGCAACGCAAACAAAATATAGCACATTCGGTAGAGAACTGTTGGCTATCTACTTAGCCATCAAACACTTTCGCTATATGTTAGAAGACAATTCTTTCACGATATATACTGATCACAAACCCCTAACTAAGTCCTTGATGCACAATCATGATAAATATAGTCCGCGCGAAATTCGTCAACTAGAATTCATTTCACAATTTGCAGCTGATATACGCTATATTAAAGGCAATGCAAATGAGGCAGCAGATGCACTATCGAGATTAAATATCAATGCCTTCTCGATCCCTGATATAGACTATCAAGAAATGGCAAAGCATCAAAAGCTCGATACGGAGCTACAAAAGCTTTTGCAGTCTAAGGAAACGAAATTATTATTCCAAAACATCCCCATAAACAACAAGGACACCTTAACTTGTGATACCTCAACAGGTAAAACTCGCCCTTTTGTACCTTTCGGTATGAGACGAAATATTTTTGAGAAAAAACAGACAACTGTAAAACCGTCTAAACCTGCAGCAGAGCAAGCACCATTCAAACTACCTGCAACAAGCAACACTTTAAATCAAAATTCAGCAGCAGCACAAACTACAAGATCAGGAAGAAGAGTACATTGGCCAGATAGGAATGTAGCAACCACTATATTTATCTAGACCAAATCCTGAGACTACTCTTATAACACATAAAAATCCTACTTTATTTTGATTACTATTTTTTTTATTGGCCCCACGGATCATCATTATGCTTACATTTTAACTTTATACAATTCATTAATGTTAAATATACACTTGTATATACATGATATGAAACGTTTCAACCCACAAGCTGTTATTACAATTTTACGCTTACTCATCATATTGAGTTGTACTTTCATTTTAAAAACGGTTCCGTTCTTTATCTCTTTGTCGAACATAGATGTTAATCCAATTTTTTTTTGGTACATAAAAACATCAATGTTCTGGATGGGAGCTTATGTGGCAAGCCCGTTTGACTACTGTATCATTTATCTAGTCATTGTAACTCAGACTCAATTCACTATGTTAATTTCGGTGTGTATGATCGAATGTATGTCTGTACATTAACTCTTAAGCTATTTTCCTATTGGTTTCAATGTGCAGATAATCGATAATTTATCCACACCCGATTAACTCTCAAATATATATGGATTTTTAACAGACTCACTCACTCTCTCTGTTTCATCGTGTGCTTGCTCACCGTACGCTTGTGGATTATTATTATTCATTATCAATAAACTATCTCTATAACTGGTGTTCAGGCTTTTTAATAATCTCGAGTAAGTTCGCAATTCTACTAGGAGATTAAGCCTACCTAAAATACTCAGTTACGGGATATTATTATTTGGAGTCAGATATTGAGGACATTAGCCTCAACATATTGGTGACCCGCCTTTAGAACGCGCACCATTTTCCTACAAAGTCTGCTGCATTCTCCTCAAGAGTATCATAAAGAACTTCATATTGGAATTATTATTATAATTAATAACAATCCATTGACAGTCATAATAAATTCACTCATAATATTTTCCCTTTGGAATTATTACTGTATATTCTCATACATATACCCAAAGTGACAATTTTTCTTTTTGGTGAGTCTTATATATTTTTTGTTGTTATTTTTGATTTCTTCATATTGTATATTTCAAACCTCAGTTTATTATTATTATTGCTCCTTCGTACCATGTCAGTTGATAATTCGCTAAGCCTTTCATCTAAATCTATTTCCGTGGGTGCCATCTCTGTACCTTTACCCATTTTTAATCCACGAAAGGCTGGACTCTGGTTTGCTCGTTTAGAAAGCTTTTTGTAGCAAACAAAATCACAAACCAGAGTACGAAATTTAGTTATGCAAATTCACTGCTGCCAGATGACGTCATTGAACAAGTGCCGGATGTCATTTTTAAGCCGGATCCTGACTCACCATTCGATTGTCTAAAAAGAGAGGTCATTCGTGTCACATCTCTCACCGACCAACAGACAATTGATCAACTTTTAGCCAACGTGGAGCTAGGTGACAATACACCGTCACAGTTAAAACGCCACATGACAAACTTATTAGGAAATCGGACAGTAGACAAACGTCTACTATATCAATTGTGGCTCAGACGTCTCCCTCAAAACATTCAACAGATACTAGCAATTGGAGACGAAGACGTTGATTTTGATAGACTAGCAGACATAGCCGACAGAATTTACGAACGGTCCAAGACTCACCTTGTATCTCAAATCCAATCAAGCTCAGCTGACGAGATCGCCGAGTTACGACGATCAGTTGATACCCTTACGAAACAGATAGCTCAGATCCAATTATTGAATGCCTCCCACAGCAAGCGTAGAGGAACATCCACAAGCCGTAGACGACGTAGTCCAAGCACTACTAGACACAACATTTGTTGGTACCATAGAACATATGGCAAACAAGCTAGAAAATGTACTCCGCCTTGTAACTTTGCAAGCACACAGAAAAAGGAACGTCAAGACCGTAGGTTAATGACGACTGCACTCACTGACCACAACTCTCAAGACAGTCGTCTATTATATGTTACAGACAAAAGAACCGGCACACAGTTTTTAGTCGACACTGGGGCAGAGGTTAGTGTAGTACCACCTACTGCACTCGAGAAAAACACACCTGACCCCAAACTAAAACTACAAGCTGCAAACAGGTCTGACATCAAGACGTACGGCAAAAGGCGGTTGCAATTAAATTTCGGTCCTAAATCTAATTTTTCCTGGAGTTTCATCATAGCGGACGTCCTCGTTCCTATAATCGGCATTGATTTTCTGCAATTCCACAAAATACTGGTAGATGTCAGAAATAGGAAACTTGTCCTTGACGAACAGAGTAAGGAAATTAGAGGGATTATATCAAATGAGACTTCCATACATTTATTAGTTAAACCTCATCATGAGAACGACAAATACGTCAATTTACTTAATCAGTTTCCAGATTTATTACGACCGAGTTTCAAACACGACAAACCGACGCATACTGTCGTACACCACATAAAGACAGAGGGTCCACCTGTGTTCGCACGTCCAAGACGCCTTGATCCCTCTCGTCTGGCTATCGCAAAGAACGAATTCAACAAAATGATTGAGTTGGGCATCATACGCCCCTCCGATAGTCCGTGGGCATCACCGCTCCATATGGTACCTAAGAAAAACTCTTCCGAAGTTAGACCGTGCGGTGACTATAGAGCTCTCAACAGCCGAACCATACCAGATAGATACCCTCTCCCACATTTGCATGACTTCACTCATAGCCTATCTGACGTGTCGATCTTTTCAAAAATTGATCTCGTCCGTGCTTACCATCACATTCCAATTCATCCAGACGATGTTCCTAAAACAGCCATTACTACCCCCTTTGGACTATACGAATTCGTCCGTATGCCTTTCGGATTAAGGAATGCTGCACAAAGTTTCCAGCGTTTTATTGACCAAGTGGTACGGGGCTTACCGTTTGTGTATGCTTACATAGATGACCTACTTATAGCAAGCAAAGATAAAAATGAACATCTAACTCATCTGAAAATGCTTTTTGAGAAGCTAAACGAGTATGGGTTAGCGGTCAATCCTGACAAATGTGAGTTCGGAAAACAATCCCTCACCTTTTTAGGTCACGTACTTGATAAGCAAGGCATTAAACCAGTTCCTGAGGAAACACAAGCTATCAAAAATTATCCTTTGCCTGATTCATTCAAGAAACTACGACGTTTCCTTGGGATGATCAACTTTTACAGACGTTTTATCCCTAAATGTGCAGACTTAGCAAAACCACTAACTGATTTATTAAGGGGACGAGCTAAATCATTAGCAATGACACCGCAAGCAATTCAAGCATTTGATCAGTTGAAAAGCGCTTTAAGCACAGAAGCATTACTCGCACGACGAAAGGTTGATGCACCTTTAGCAATAATGACCGACGCTTCTAACGTAGCAGTAGGTGCTGTACTTCAGCAACGTGTCAATGAACAATGGTAAACCCTTGCATTTTTCTCAAAAAAGCTAAACGCAACGCAAACAAAATATAGCACATTCGGTAGAGAACTGTTGGCTATCTACTTAGCCATCAAACACTTTCGCTATATGTTAGAAGACAATTCTTTCACGATATATACTGATCACAAACCCCTAACTAAGTCCTTGATGCACAATCATGATAAATATAGTCCGCGCGAAATTCGTCAACTAGAATTCATTTCACAATTTGCAGCTGATATACGCTATATTAAAGGCAATGCAAATGAGGCAGCAGATGCACTATCGAGATTAAATATCAATGCCTTCTCGATCCCTGATATAGACTATCAAGAAATGGCAAAGCATCAAAAGCTCGATACGGAGCTACAAAAGCTTTTGCAGTCTAAGGAAACGAAATTATTATTCCAAAACATCCCCATAAACAACAAGGACACCTTAACTTGTGATACCTCAACAGGTAAAACTCGCCCTTTTGTACCTTTCGGTATGAGACGAAATATTTTTGAGAAAAAACAGACAACTGTAAAACCGTCTAAACCTGCAGCAGAGCAAGCACCATTCAAACTACCTGCAACAAGCAACACTTCAAATCAAAATTCAGCAGCAGCACAAACTACAAGATCAGGAAGAAGAGTACATTGGCCAGATAGGAATGTAGCAACCACTATATTTATCTAGACCAAATCCTGAGACTACTCTTATAACACATAAAAATCCTACTTTATTTTGATTACTATTTTTTTTATTGGCCCCACGGATCATCATTATGCTTACATTTTAACTTTATACAATTCATTAATGTTAAATATACACTTGTATATACATGATATGAAACGTTTCAACCCACAAGCTGTTATTACAATTTTACGCTTACTCATCATATTGAGTTGTACTTTCATTTTAAAAACGGTTCCGTTCTTTATCTCTTTGTCGAACATAGATGTTAATCCAATTTTTTTTTGGTACATAAAAACATCAATGTTCTGGATGGGAGCTTATGTGGCAAGCCCGTTTGACTACTGTATCATTTATCTAGTCATTGTAACTCAGACTCAATTCACTATGTTAATTTCGGTGTGTATGATCGAATGTATGTCTGTACATTAACTCTTAAGCTATTTTCCTATTGGTTTCAATGTGCAGATAATCGATAATTTATCCACACCCGATTAACTCTCAAATATATATGGATTTTTAACAGACTCACTCACTCTCTCTGTTTCATCGTGTGCTTGCTCACCGTACGCTTGTGGATTATTATTATTCATTATCAATAAACTATCTCTATAACTGGTGTTCAGGCTTTTTAATAATCTCGAGTAAGTTCGCAATTCTACTAGGAGATTAAGCCTACCTAAAATACTCAGTTACGGGATATTATTATTTGGAGTCAGATATTGAGGACATTAGCCTCAACATATTGGTGACCCGCCTTTAGAACGCGCACCATTTTCCTACAAAGTCTGCTGCATTCTCCTCAAGAGTATCATAAAGAACTTCATATTGGAATTATTATTATAATTAATAACAATCCATTGACAGTCATAATAAATTCACTCATAATATTTTCCCTTTGGAATTATTACTGTATATTCTCATACATATACCCAAAGTGACAATTTTTCTTTTTGGTGAGTCTTATATATTTTTTGTTGTTATTTTTGATTTCTTCATATTGTATATTTCAAACCTCAGTTTATTATTACTATTGCTCCTTCGTACCATGTCAGTTGATAATTCGCTAAGCCTTTCATCTAAATCTATTTCCGTGGGTGCCATCTCTGTACCTTTACCCATTTTTAATCCACGAAAGGCTGGACTCTGGTTTGCTCGTTTAGAAAGCTTTTTTGTAGCAAACAAAATCACAAACCAGAGTACGAAATTTAGTTATGCAAATTCACTGCTGCCAGATGACGTCATTGAACAAGTGCCGGATGTCATTTTTAAGCCGGATCCTGACTCACCATTCGATTGTCTAAAAAGAGAGGTCATTCGTGTCACATCTCTCACCGACCAACAGACAATTGATCAACTTTTAGCCAACGTGGAGCTAGGTGACAATACACCGTCACAGTTAAAACGCCACATGACAAACTTATTAGGAAATCGGACAGTAGACAAACGTCTACTATATCAATTGTGGCTCAGACGTCTCCCTCAAAACATTCAACAGATACTAGCAATTGGAGACGAAGACGTTGATTTTGATAGACTAGCAGACATAGCCGACAGAATTTACGAACGGTCCAAGACTCACCTTGTATCTCAAATCCAATCAAGCTCAGCTGACGAGATCGCCGAGTTACGACGATCAGTTGATACCCTTACGAAACAGATAGCTCAGATCCAATTATTGAATGCCTCCCACAGCAAGCGTAGAGGAACATCCACAAGCCGTAGACGACGTAGTCCAAGCACTACTAGACACAACATTTGTTGGTACCATAGAACATATGGCAAACAAGCTAGAAAATGTACTCCGCCTTGTAACTTTGCAAGCACACAGAAAAAGGAACGTCAAGACCGTAGGTTAATGACGACTGCACTCACTGACCACAACTCTCAAGACAGTCGTCTATTATATGTTACAGACAAAAGAACCGGCACACAGTTTTTAGTCGACACTGGGGCAGAGGTTAGTGTAGTACCACCTACTGCACTCGAGAAAAACACACCTGACCCCAAACTAAAACTACAAGCAGCAAACAGGTCTGACATCAAGACGTACGGCAAAAGGCGGTTGCAATTAAATTTCGGTCCTAAATCTAATTTTTCCTGGAGTTTCATCATAGCGGACGTCCTCGTTCCTATAATCGGCATTGATTTTCTGCAATTCCACAAAATACTGGTAGATGTCAGAAATAGGAAACTTGTCCTTGCCGAACAGAGTAAGGAAATTAGAGGGATTATATCAAATGAGACTTCCATACATTTATTAGTTAAACCTCATCATGAGAACGACAAATACGTCAATTTACTTAATCAGTTTCCAGATTTATTACGACCGAGTTTCAAACACGACAAACCGACGCATACTGTCGTACACCACATAAAGACAGAGGGTCCACCTGTGTTCGCACGTCCAAGACGCCTTGATCCCTCTCGTCTGGCTATCGCAAAGAACGAATTCAACAAAATGATTGAGTTGGGCATCATACGCCCCTCCGATAGTCCGTGGGCATCACCGCTCCATATGGTACCTAAGAAAAACTCTTCCGAAGTTAGACCGTGCGGTGACTATAGAGCTCTCAACAGCCGAACCATACCAGATAGATACCCTCTCCCACATTTGCATGACTTCACTCATAGCCTATCTGACGTGTCGATCTTTTCAAAAATTGATCTCGTCCGTGCTTACCATCACATTCCAATTCATCCAGACGATGTTCCTAAAACAGCCATTACTACCCCCTTTGGACTATACGAATTCGTCCGTATGCCTTTCGGATTAAGGAATGCTGCACAAAGTTTCCAGCGTTTTATTGACCAAGTGGTACGGGGCTTACCGTTTGTGTATGCTTACATAGATGACCTACTTATAGCAAGCAAAGATAAAAATGAACATCTAACTCATCTGAAAATGCTTTTGAGAAGCTAAACGAGTATGGGTTAGCGGTCAATCCTGACAAATGTGAGTTCGGAAAACAATCCCTCACCTTTTTAGGTCACGTACTTGATAAGCAAGGCATTAAACCAGTTCCTGAGGAAACACAAGCTATCAAAAATTATCCTTTGCCTGATTCATTCAAGAAACTACGACGTTTCCTTGGGATGATCAACTTTTACAGACGTTTTATCCCTAAATGTGCAGACTTAGCAAAACCACTAACTGATTTATTAAGGGGACGAGCTAAATCATTAGCAATGACACCGCAAGCAATTCAAGCATTTGATCAGTTGAAAAGCGCTTTAAGCACAGAAGCATTACTCGCACGACGAAAGGTTGATGCACCTTTAGCAATAATGACCGACGCTTCTAACGTAGCAGTAGGTGCTGTACTTCAGCAACGTGTCAATGAACAATGGTAAACCCTTGCATTTTTCTCAAAAAAGCTAAACGCAACGCAAACAAAATATAGCACATTCGGTAGAGAACTGTTGGCTATCTACTTAGCCATCAAACACTTTCGCTATATGTTAGAAGACAATTCTTTCACGATATATACTGATCACAAACCCCTAACTAAGTCCTTGATGCACAATCATGATAAATATAGTCCGCGCGAAATTCGTCAACTAGAATTCATTTCACAATTTTCAGCTGATATACGCTATATTAAAGGCAATGCAAATGAGGCAGCAGATGCACTATCGAGATTAAATATCAATGCCTTCTCGATCCCTGATATAGACTATCAAGAAATGGCAAAGCATCAAAAGCTCGATACGGAGCTACAAAAGCTTTTGCAGTCTAAGGAAACGAAATTATTATTCCAAAACATCCCCATAAACAACAAGGACACCTTAACTTGTGATACCTCAACAGGTAAAACTCGCCCTTTTGTACCTTTCGGTATGAGACGAAATATTTTTGAGAAAAAACAGACAACTGTAAAACCGTCTAAACCTGCAGCAGAGCAAGCACCATTCAAACTACCTGCAACAAGCAACACTTCAAATCAAAATTCAGCAGCAGCACAAACTACAAGATCAGGAAGAAGAGTACATTGGCCAGATAGGAATGTAGCAACCACTATATTTATCTAGACCAAATCCTGAGACTACTCTTATAACACATAAAAATCCTACTTTATTTTGATTACTATTTTTTTTATTGGCCCCACGGATCATCATTATGCTTACATTTTAACTTTATACAATTCATTAATGTTAAATATACACTTGTATATACATGATATGAAACGTTTCAACCCACAAGCTGTTATTACAATTTTACGCTTACTCATCATATTGAGTTGTACTTTCATTTAAAAACGGTTCCGTTCTTTATCTCTTTGTCGAACATAGATGTTAATCCAATTTTTTTTTGGTACATAAAAACATCAATGTTCTGGATGGGAGCTTATGTGGCAAGCCCGTTTGACTACTGTATCATTTATCTAGTCATTGTAACTCAGACTCAATTCACTATGTTAATTTCGGTGTGTATGATCGAATGTATGTCTGTACATTAACTCTTAAGCTATTTTCCTATTGGTTTCAATGTGCAGATAATCGATAATTTATCCACACCCGATTAACTCTCAAATATATATGGATTTTTAACAGACTCACTCACTCTCTCTGTTTCATCGTGTGCTTGCTCACCGTACGCTTGTGGATTATTATTATTCATTATCAATAAACTATCTCTATAACTGGTGTTCAGGCTTTTTAATAATCTCGAGTAAGTTCGCAATTCTACTAGGAGATTAAGCCTACCTAAAATACTCAGTTACGGGATATTATTATTTGGAGTCAGATATTGAGGACATTAGCCTCAACATATTGGTGACCCGCCTTTAGAACGCGCACCATTTTCCTACAAAGTCTGCTGCATTCTCCTCAAGAGTATCATAAAGAACTTCATATTGGAATTATTATTATAATTAATAACAATCCATTGACAGTCATAATAAATTCACTCATAATATTTTCCCTTTGGAATTATTACTGTATATTCTCATACATATACCCAAAGTGACAATTTTTCTTTTTGGTGAGTCTTATATATTTTTTGTTGTTATTTTTGATTTCTTCATATTGTATATTTCAAACCTCAGTTTATTATTACTATTGCTCCTTCGTACCATGTCAGTTGATAATTCGCTAAGCCTTTCATCTAAATCTATTTCCGTGGGTGCCATCTCTGTACCTTTACCCATTTTTAATCCACGAAAGGCTGGACTCTGGTTTGCTCGTTTAGAAAGCTTTTTGTAGCAAACAAAATCACAAACCAGAGTACGAAATTTAGTTATGCAAATTCACTGCTGCCAGATGACGTCATTGAACAAGTGCCGGATGTCATTTTTAAGCCGGATCCTGACTCACCATTCGATTGTCTAAAAAGAGAGGTCATTCGTGTCACATCTCTCACCGACCAACAGACAATTGATCAACTTTTAGCCAACGTGGAGCTAGGTGACAATACACCGTCACAGTTAAAATGCCACATGACAAACTTATTAGGAAATCGGACAGTAGACAAACGTCTACTATATCAATTGTGGCTCAGACGTCTCCCTCAAAACATTCAACAGATACTAGCAATTGGAGACGAAGACGTTGATTTTGATAGACTAGCAGACATAGCCGACAGAATTTACGAACGGTCCAAGACTCACCTTGTATCTCAAATCCAATCAAGCTCAGCTGACGAGATCGCCGAGTTACGACGATCAGTTGATACCCTTACGAAACAGATAGCTCAGATCCAATTATTGAATGCCTCCCACAGCAAGCGTAGAGGAACATCCACAAGCCGTAGACGACGTAGTCCAAGCACTACTAGACACAACATTTGTTGGTACCATAGAACATATGGCAAACAAGCTAGAAAATGTACTCCGCCTTGTAACTTTGCAAGCACACAGAAAAAGGAACGTCAAGACCGTAGGTTAATGACGACTGCACTCACTGACCACAACTCTCAAGACAGTCGTCTATTATATGTTACAGACAAAAGAACCGGCACACAGTTTTTAGTCGACACTGGGGCAGAGGTTAGTGTAGTACCACCTACTGCACTCGAGAAAAACACACCTGACCCCAAACTAAAACTACAAGCTGCAAACAGGTCTGACATCAAGACGTACGGCAAAAGGCGGTTGCAATTAAATTTCGGTCCTAAATCTAATTTTTCCTGGAGTTTCATCATAGCGGACGTCCTCGTTCCTATAATCGGCATTGATTTTCTGCAATTCCACAAAATACTGGTAGATGTCAGAAATAGGAAACTTGTCCTTGCCGAACAGAGTAAGGAAATTAGAGGGATTATATCAAATGAGACTTCCATACATTTATTAGTTAAACCTCATCATGAGAACGACAAATACGTCAATTTACTTAATCAGTTTCCAGATTTATTACGACCGAGTTTCAAACACGACAAACCGACGCATACTGTCGTACACCACATAAAGACAGAGGGTCCACCTGTGTTCGCACGTCCAAGACGCCTTGATCCCTCTCGTCTGGCTATCGCAAAGAACGAATTCAACAAAATGATTGAGTTGGGCATCATACGCCCCTCCGATAGTCCGTGGGCATCACCGCTCCATATGGTACCTAAGAAAAACTCTTCCGAAGTTAGACCGTGCGGTGACTATAGAGCTCTCAACAGCCGAACCATACCAGATAGATACCCTCTCCCACATTTGCATGACTTCACTCATAGCCTATCTGACGTGTCGATCTTTTCAAAAATTGATCTCGTCCGTGCTTACCATCACATTCCAATTCATCCAGACGATGTTCCTAAAACAGCCATTACTACCCCCTTTGGACTATACGAATTCGTCCGTATGCCTTTCGGATTAAGGAATGCTGCACAAAGTTTCCAGCGTTTTATTGACCAAGTGGTACGGGGCTTACCGTTTGTGTATGCTTACATAGATGACCTACTTATAGCAAGCAAAGATAAAAATGAACATCTAACTCATCTGAAAATGCTTTTTGAGAAGCTAAACGAGTATGGGTTAGCGGTCAATCCTGACAAATGTGAGTTCGGAAAACAATCCCTCACCTTTTTAGGTCACGTACTTGATAAGCAAGGCATTAAACCAGTTCCTGAGGAAACACAAGCTATCAAAAATTATCCTTTGCCTGATTCATTCAAGAAACTACGACGTTTCCTTGGGATGATCAACTTTTACAGACGTTTTATCCCTAAATGTGCAGACTTAGCAAAACCACTAACTGATTTATTAAGGGGACGAGCTAAATCATTAGCAATGACACCGCAAGCAATTCAAGCATTTGATCAGTTGAAAAGCGCTTTAAGCACAGAAGCATTACTCGCACGACGAAAGGTTGATGCACCTTTAGCAATAATGACCGACGCTTCTAACGTAGCAGTAGGTGCTGTACTTCAGCAACGTGTCAATGAACAATGGTAAACCCTTGCATTTTTCTCAAAAAGCTAAACGCAACGCAAACAAAATATAGCACATTCGGTAGAGAACTGTTGGCTATCTACTTAGCCATCAAACACTTTCGCTATATGTTAGAAGACAATTCTTTCACGATATATACTGATCACAAACCCCTAACTAAGTCCTTGATGCACAATCATGATAAATATAGTCCGCGCGAAATTCGTCAACTAGAATTCATTTCACAATTTGCAGCTGATATACGCTATATTAAAGGCAATGCAAATGAGGCAGCAGATGCACTATCGAGATTAAATATCAATGCCTTCTCGATCCCTGATATAGACTATCAAGAAATGGCAAAGCATCAAAAGCTCGATACGGAGCTACAAAAGCTTTTGCAGTCTAAGGAAACGAAATTATTATTCCAAAACATCCCCATAAACAACAAGGACACCTTAACTTGTGATACCTCAACAGGTAAAACTCGCCCTTTTGTACCTTTCGGTATGAGACGAAATATTTTTGAGAAAAAACAGACAACTGTAAAACCGTCTAAACCTGCAGCAGAGCAAGCACCATTCAAACTACCTGCAACAAGCAACACATTAAATCAAAATTCAGCAGCAGCACAAACTACAAGATCAGGAAGAAGAGTACATTGGCCAGATAGGAATGTAGCAACCACTATATTTATCTAGACCAAATCCTGAGACTACTCTTATAACACATAAAAATCCTACTTTATTTTGATTACTATTTTTTTTATTGGCCCCACGGATCATCATTATGCTTACATTTTAACTTTATACAATTCATTAATGTTAAATATACACTTGTATATACATGATATGAAACGTTTCAACCCACAAGCTGTTATTACAATTTTACGCTTACTCATCATATTGAGTTGTACTTTCATTTTAAAAACGGTTCCGTTCTTTATCTCTTTGTCGAACATAGATGTTGATCCAATTTTTTTTTGGTACATAAAAACATCAATGTTCTGGATGGGAGCTTATGTGGCAAGCCCGTTTGACTACTGTATCATTTATCTAGTCATTGTAACTCAGACTCAATTCACTATGTTAATTTCGGTGTGTATGATCGAATGTATGTCTGTACATTAACTCTTAAGCTATTTTCCTATTGGTTTCAATGTGCAGATAATCGATAATTTATCCACACCCGATTAACTCTCAAATATATATGGATTTTTAAGACTCACTCACTCTCTCTGTTTCATCGTGTGCTTGCTCACCGTACGCTTGTGGATTATTATTATTCATTATCAATAAACTATCTCTATAACTGGTGTTCAGGCTTTTTAATAATCTCGAGTAAGTTCGCAATTCTACTAGGAGATTAAGCCTACCTAAAATACTCAGTTACGGGATATTATTATTTGGAGTCAGATATTGAGGACATTAGCCTCAACATATTGGTGACCCGCCTTTAGAACGCGCACCATTTTCCTACAAAGTCTGCTGCATTCTCCTCAAGAGTATCATAAAGAACTTCATATTGGAATTATTATTATAATTAATAACAATCCATTGACAGTCATAATAAATTCACTCATAATATTTTCCCTTTGGAATTATTACTGTATATTCTCATACATATACCCAAAGTGACAATTTTTCTTTTTGGTGAGTCTTATATATTTTTTGTTGTTATTTTTGATTTCTTCATATTGTATATTTCAAACCTCAGTTTATTATTATTATTGCTCCTTCGTACCATGTCAGTTGATAATTCGCTAAGCCTTTCATCTAAATCTATTTCCGTGGGTGCCATCTCTGTACCTTTACCCATTTTTAATCCACGAAAGGCTGGACTCTGGTTTGCTCGTTTAGAAAGCTTTTTTGTAGCAAACAAAATCACAAACCAGAGTACGAAATTTAGTTATGCAAATTCACTGCTGCCAGATGACGTCATTGAACAAGTGCCGGATGTCATTTTTAAGCCGGATCCTGACTCACCATTCGATTGTCTAAAAGAGAGGTCATTCGTGTCACATCTCTCACCGACCAACAGACAATTGATCAACTTTTAGCCAACGTGGAGCTAGGTGACAATACACCGTCACAGTTAAAACGCCACATGACAAACTTATTAGGAAATCGGACAGTAGACAAACGTCTACTATATCAATTGTGGCTCAGACGTCTCCCTCAAAACATTCAACAGATACTAGCAATTGGAGACGAAGACGTTGATTTTGATAGACTAGCAGACATAGCCGACAGAATTTACGAACGGTCCAAGACTCACCTTGTATCTCAAATCCAATCAAGCTCAGCTGACGAGATCGCCGAGTTACGACGATCAGTTGATACCCTTACGAAACAGATAGCTCAGATCCAATTATTGAATGCCTCCCACAGCAAGCGTAGAGGAACATCCACAAGCCGTAGACGACGTAGTCCAAGCACTACTAGACACAACATTTGTTGGTACCATAGAACATATGGCAAACAAGCTAGAAAATGTACTCCGCCTTGTAACTTTGCAAGCACACAGAAAAAGGAACGTCAAGACCGTAGGTTAATGACGACTGCACTCACTGACCACAACTCTCAAGACAGTCGTCTATTATATGTTACAGACAAAAGAACCGGCACACAGTTTTTAGTCGACACTGGGGCAGAGGTTAGTGTAGTACCACCTACTGCACTCGAGAAAAACACACCTGACCCCAAACTAAAACTACAAGCTGCAAACAGGTCTGACATCAAGACGTACGGCAAAAGGCGGTTGCAATTAAATTTCGGTCCTAAATCTAATTTTTCCTGGAGTTTCATCATAGCGGACGTCCTCGTTCCTATAATCGGCATTGATTTTCTGCAATTCCACAAAATACTGGTAGATGTCAGAAATAGGAAACTTGTCCTTGCCGAACAGAGTAAGGAAATTAGAGGGATTATATCAAATGAGACTTCCATACATTTATTAGTTAAACCTCATCATGAGAACGACAAATACGTCAATTTACTTAATCAGTTTCCAGATTTATTACGACCGAGTTTCAAACACGACAAACCGACGCATACTGTCGTACACCACATAAAGACAGAGGGTCCACCTGTGTTCGCACGTCCAAGACGCCTTGATCCCTCTCGTCTGGCTATCGCAAAGAACGAATTCAACAAAATGATTGAGTTGGGCATCATACGCCCCTCCGATAGTCCGTGGGCATCACCGCTCCATATGGTACCTAAGAAAAACTCTTCCGAAGTTAGACCGTGCGGTGACTATAGAGCTCTCAACAGCCGAACCATACCAGATAGATACCCTCTCCCACATTTGCATGACTTCACTCATAGCCTATCTGACGTGTCGATCTTTTCAAAAATTGATCTCGTCCGTGCTTACCATCACATTCCAATTCATCCAGACGATGTTCCTAAAACAGCCATTACTACCCCCTTTGGACTATACGAATTCGTCCGTATGCCTTTCGGATTAAGGAATGCTGCACAAAGTTTCCAGCGTTTTATTGACCAAGTGGTACGGGGCTTACCGTTTGTGTATGCTTACATAGATGACCTACTTATAGCAAGCAAAGATAAAAATGAACATCTAACTCATCTGAAAATGCTTTTTGAGAAGCTAAACGAGTATGGGTTAGCGGTCAATCCTGACAAATGTGAGTTCGGAAAACAATCCCTCACCTTTTTAGGTCACGTACTTGATAAGCAAGGCATTAAACCAGTTCCTGAGGAAACACAAGCTATCAAAAATTATCCTTTGCCTGATTCATTCAAGAAACTACGACGTTTCCTTGGGATGATCAACTTTTACAGACGTTTTATCCCTAAATGTGCAGACTTAGCAAAACCACTAACTGATTTATTAAGGGGACGAGCTAAATCATTAGCAATGACACCGCAAGCAATTCAAGCATTTGATCAGTTGAAAAGCGCTTTAAGCACAGAAGCATTACTCGCACGACGAAAGGTTGATGCACCTTTAGCAATAATGACCGACGCTTCTAACGTAGCAGTAGGTGCTGTACTTCAGCAACGTGTCAATGAACAATGGTAAACCCTTGCATTTTTCTCAAAAGCTAAACGCAACGCAAACAAAATATAGCACATTCGGTAGAGAACTGTTGGCTATCTACTTAGCCATCAAACACTTTCGCTATATGTTAGAAGACAATTCTTTCACGATATATACTGATCACAAACCCCTAACTAAGTCCTTGATGCACAATCATGATAAATATAGTCCGCGCGAAATTCGTCAACTAGAATTCATTTCACAATTTGCAGCTGATATACGCTATATTAAAGGCAATGCAAATGAGGCAGCAGATGCACTATCGAGATTAAATATCAATGCCTTCTCGATCCCTGATATAGACTATCAAGAAATGGCAAAGCATCAAAAGCTCGATACGGAGCTACAAAAGCTTTTGCAGTCTAAGGAAACGAAATTATTATTCCAAAACATCCCCATAAACAACAAGGACACCTTAACTTGTGATACCTCAACAGGTAAAACTCGCCCTTTTGTACCTTTCGGTATGAGACGAAATATTTTGAGAAAAAACAGACAACTGTAAAACCGTCTAAACCTGCAGCAGAGCAAGCACCATTCAAACTACCTGCAACAAGCAACACATTAAATCAAAATTCAGCAGCAGCACAAACTACAAGATCAGGAAGAAGAGTACATTGGCCAGATAGGAATGTAGCAACCACTATATTTATCTAGACCAAATCCTGAGACTACTCTTATAACACATAAAAATCCTACTTTATTTTGATTACTATTTTTTTTATTGGCCCCACGGATCATCATTATGCTTACATTTTAACTTTATACAATTCATTAATGTTAAATATACACTTGTATATACATGATATGAAACGTTTCAACCCACAAGCTGTTATTACAATTTTACGCTTACTCATCATATTGAGTTGTACTTTCATTTTAAAAACGGTTCCGTTCTTTATCTCTTTGTCGAACATAGATGTTGATCCAATTTTTTTTTGGTACATAAAAACATCAATGTTCTGGATGGGAGCTTATGTGGCAAGCCCGTTTGACTACTGTATCATTTATCTAGTCATTGTAACTCAGACTCAATTCACTATGTTAATTTCGGTGTGTATGATCGAATGTATGTCTGTACATTAACTCTTAAGCTATTTTCCTATTGGTTTCAATGTGCAGATAATCGATAATTTATCCACACCCGATTAACTCTCAAATATATATGGATTTTTAACAGACTCACTCACTCTCTCTGTTTCATCGTGTGCTTGCTCACCGTACGCTTGTGGATTATTATTATTCATTATCAATAAACTATCTCTATAACTGGTGTTCAGGCTTTTTAATAATCTCGAGTAAGTTCGCAATTCTACTAGGAGATTAAGCCTACCTAAAATACTCAGTTACGGGATATTATTATTTGGAGTCAGATATTGAGGACATTAGCCTCAACAGTACCAAAATTATTTTGCATTGTTCCGTTTGTATAAATTCAACTGTTATTAATTTCATTTAAGTTATTTATTTACTCTGAAGAAGTGACTTACATTAAGTTACGAAATATGTGAAATATAATTTTTCTATTCATTAGGATTTAAAAAATTATATTTGTTATTATTGTAATGTTTTGTTTATAAAACTTTCTAATCGAATCAAAACTTGTCAAAGAATCATAAATATCAGAATCCTTTTTATTGCTATTCAATATTAAAATTAACTTATAATTCAATAAAACAATTTCTAAGATTTAAGTATAATGTTCACCTTATTTATAATATTCGATCGATGAATTAAAAATACATTTTATTACCGTAGAAATCGAGCTTTACTTAATTTATCTTCATTATATAATAATTATTTGTAAATCTAGAAAATACTTTAGGTAAAGGATCATAGTTCACAGTGTAATCTACTATATTTAACTTACAAAGAATGAAATGAGTGATGAGGTATATATGTATATGTATTCCAAAAGTCATCCTAGAAATAGGACTATGCTGCTTCGTAAACTTGCAATATGCATAAATTTTTTATCAATTGATAGTGTGAATTTTTCTTTTATGAAACGAAGCCAGAAGCGTACGTAACAAACAAGATATATCTCTTATCATTGTCTTTACCATAATCTTAAACTAATATTACTGTTATTATACTTCGTATTTGAAGATATTCGCCTCTTTCATTAATTATTCTTAATATCATTGTGAGGTTGTGGAGATTGATGCATTTTTGATTGAGATCATGAATTAACTAATGTTAGACGATCGTTGGAAATCTGGAAGCACTGGACGGTTGTTTCG
Source organism: Schistosoma haematobium (assembly GCF_000699445.3). Classification (NCBI taxonomy): domain Eukaryota; kingdom Metazoa; phylum Platyhelminthes; class Trematoda; order Strigeidida; family Schistosomatidae; genus Schistosoma; species Schistosoma haematobium. The sequence goes on along the minus strand of NC_067198.1, from coordinate 31,091,446 downwards.
TTCTAGGATTGGATTCCTCAGCAGTGCGCATTCACGATCTCGCACATGGGGTCCAAACTCAGGACCATTGGTCTTGCGTGCGAACGCTTAAACTCTAGACCACTGAGTCAGCATCCAACGGTGTTAACGTCTAACTTTAACTAATCCACGAAATTGCGCGACCATCTTCCATTATCTGAAATAGATACCTGTCCCTATCTGACGATGATTAGCTCCACCGCTCATGGTTTCTCATTAAAATTCTTAGAATTACCTCATGAAGCCAGTCACTAGTTATTTAATTCATAATTGTTTCTGATATCATTTCATTTCATTTAATCGCCTATCACCTTTAATCGTTGTAATAAAGCCATGTTTCATTTATATTACTCTGTTCACTTTATAACCGGTTGCTGACTTATTAATTTCGTACGACTTTTACTTGCATACACTCAATCTTCTATTGTTACTATTTACACTATATAAATTAGTATTATAATCTTTCTATTACATCATCATGATTATTTATTGTTGACATGTCCCCATGAACTTAAAAATTTAATTTTAATATGTATATATGTACGGTTGTACAGCTTGGTACTAAATTCGTTGAAAAGAGATCCTTTCTTTGAACTTCGTGTTTTCAATGTTCAAATGGAATGCAATTCAGTGATTTTGATGTCGATCTATGGAATAAAATAACGTTAAAAATATATACTACTGGTAACACTTGCTAGTAGCTTGAATTTACGTACATTTCTAAAATTCTACTCGCCCAGTGTAAAATCTTGCATAAATAATACTTTATCTAGCTTTATTTTTAGAAGATTATATCTCTTCATTCACTCTCACAGTTGTATTGATTCACCCCAAATTTGAAGTTAAGCTAACTGAAGATTATGTAACATGTAGAATGAAATCTAGGCCTAAAGACTCTTGCAAATCATATCCAAGCACATAACATCAACCGTTATGTTGTATAGCATTTCAGTGGTGATAAAAAAACAACTTCGTTAAATAAGTCATCAAGACTTATATCAAGCTTAATAATCTATTTTTCTTATTTAGCTGAACATATAAATCTTAGTTCGAGTGGACATGAAAATATTGCACATAATTGAAGACATAGATGAATGTGGGCGAATATAATGAAAAAGAATTAAGCAAATAAAAATGAGTGAACAATCGTATATTGGTAGATACAGCTCAACTAGAAAAAATAGAACCATCAAAAGTCCCTACAGTTGAAAAAATTCTCAATTTTATGTAAAAAGTGACAAGAAATTTCATCAAGGGCGCCATTGGCTTAAATTCTGACTCATGTGTGATTACTACTGAAGACATTGAGATGCATAAACAAAAGGACTCCAACCAGAGAATCAGGATGGCCAGAGAGATGCAAGTCCTATACAGATTTCTTTCGCACCTCAGCAACATGTCTTAAAGTGGTCGCCTCTCCACATTTTTCAAACCACTCACAGCATCGGCAAATAAAGCACGAAGAAAAAGTCGCTAGGACGACATTCGTAACACATTTCCAGGCCACTGAAGCCGATGCTTTTATTGGTGATGGAAAAAAGAAAATTATTGCCACTTTGTGAGGCCAAGCATTCCTAAGTCTCTGCATTATTGACATGACGTAGCCACTGAATGTCAGCGATCCTTCAGCCACGACGATGATCAAACACGAGTGTTGCCTAACATCTTATAGCTCTGAACGCTTAGCATTCACAATCATAGAGCAAAACTACTTTCACCAAAGTCTTGTAAATCAGACCTTTAACAGCTACACAATCACCGTGACCGTTAAAATGAAAACTCAGATTGACAAAAGCCTCTCTGGCTTTCACTATACGTTAATTTTTCTCATCACCAAGACTAAGACTCATACAAGTACTCAGATATGCGATCGTCTTGACTACTTCCAATAGATCACCACAACTAGTTGGTGCAAGCACATGGTTCACTGTGTCTTGTAAGAAAACTTTACATATAGAAGGTGCAAAGTATATACCATACTTATTGGCGTCTGTTTCTGACTGATTAATTGAGGATTGCATAGCTTAATTGTCAGAAGTTCGCCACCACCCTTAAAGGAACTGAGGGTAAGTTGTTTGAGTCTGGTAATTTATGACCTTTCATGAATTAGTTCTCCTTGAAGAACTCCGCCCCTTTAAGTGGGTCAGTCGCCACCGGCTATAGAGGACAAGGTAGTCTGATCGATGTCTCCGGGGTGACTAACCACATGATCTATTTCTCGAAGAAATGTTCAAAATCCAAGATCTCGGTAGGTGTTATTGATCGGCGTACCGTCGGATCCACAGATTGTTTCACTCACACCAGACTTCCTGCCCCCAATGGTTCGGATGGATTGGAGGATCCCCAGGTTCTTCTAGCTTGTCAGCACTCTCCGAATAACACGGATCTCGGTTCTTGTGCAAACTTTGCAGAATATTTCTACTTAACAATCTGTTTGTCGTCAAACGCACGGTTGGTCGGAGTATACCGACGTGCTCAACAAGTTTTAAGGAGCATGGAGAAACCCAGTGCCTACGAACGGGAGGCCTCGCAAGGCCTCAAGCGACTATATCGGACGTTTTTACGATGTCATGAAAATGCAAGCAGTACTCATTTATACTTTGATATTTGGCTGTAACCGAAACTGCAGTCGCCCTTGTACACTAGACGTTCAATACCGGGCTTAGTTTTTTAAGCATACCTGTGTTTTACCAATGTGGCATCATTTCTTTGATATTTACTTGAAAGTCTGCTGCTGAGGTATAAAATAAGTGTAGGACATATTACAGGAGAGATAGATGTTGGTTAGCCTTTGAATTCAGAACGTGCATTTCGTCTTATTTTGGATTCGTCAGACGGATGTATCTGTTTACAATGCATCTAACTTAATGGAAATATCTAAGCAATCCGCACAAAATGCACATGCACCAAAACAGACTGATCGATTTCAGTCTTAAACATCAATGAATGTAAGAAATACTGACTATTGACGTATTATCGTATCAATTAACGTTACTCATATTCTGGGTTATTTGTTCACTTATTAAAGTATTGTAACAAAATATTGATAACGGACAAATTAAACGGTTACATAGAGAACTAGTTAGATACGTTTAAGAGAGTTAATTATCCAGATAATCGAATTCGCACTGTAAAAATACAGTCAGTATTCATTATATAAATATTCTATAAATGAGATCAGTGAGAAGTGTCTATCGGAAATTGACTCCAATTAGAGAGTATACTTATTTCCACCCTATTTTAAAAGAAATTTAACTAAACGATTGATTCATACGACTAAGTTAATCTACTTTGATGACAGCCAAAAGAAACTTATAAGCTACCAAGTGGAAATAGATATTTAATTCATTGACTGAACGTATGTCAAAAACAACAATGATGTTTAATTTACCTAGACAGCCAAAAATGCTTCTATTTACAATATTTCGATTTATAGGTTACATAATTAGTAAAGTCTTGATGTGATAAATGAAAAATATTTTTAGATAAAAAATAACCAATCAACCCCATAATGTACTGTTCTTTGCTTTTCAACGAAGAAGTAATACGTTCCAAATTCTGTACTTCCATGTCTATTACTTGTTGAACTACTACTCCAAAACTACTTATTTTGAGATACTGTTAGGTCCCGATAAGCATAATGAATGGTAACTTTTGGGATCCATTTATGGACCAATACTATGAGTATATTTTGTCATATAATTGTTATGTAACTAAACTGTTCATATTCAGGTCCCTCTTATTATGAGGTTTTTTTGACCTATGAACTATTATTATACGATTTACCATTCTTGAGTTGTGGCCTGTTCATTAATTACTACCTCCCACATTCACAGCCACATTTGGCTAATTCGTGTACAAATGACGTTTCCTATTTTATGGTACGATGTGGTCTGTCTGGTTGGTATATAAACCCCGTATGTTTGAAATAAATGATTCATATCGCAGGGGCCGAGATTGGTGTTCTGGACTAAACTGGCTGGGCTAGGCGGAAAGCAGGACCAATCAGGACTCTAGGCTGCTTATACGGGTTTTACGCGTCATTGGTCCGATCGATGATTCACTGCTCTCTAATTGGCTGTATCGCTAAGTTATACATTAGCAGGGCACTCAGGCCACAAGTTATAACAGATACAATTAAACAAATTATTACATTTCTAAATATCATATATTTGATTCATAATAAAGAGAAAAATAAATACAGTGGAAAATTTCTCATTATAGCTATACACTACTATTTATGTTGAATCGTAATTCGAAAATCATTACCAACTAAATGATGGTGTATTAGATAGTAATATTACAAATTCTGAAAATAATTACAAACGATAATAATGATAATAATAATGATCGAACTTATGAAAATGATAACATTTAACAGTAACTCGTAGAATTCCATCAAATTAAATCTATCCTTTACAATTTCATTTCATATCCCATCAGAAATTATAAAATCTATTCTTTCCACTTCTATGTTTACTCTGACCATCTGTTTAATTCAAAATAGTGCTAAGGGTTTCTTGTATAATTATGTAATCAGTTGTTAAATTCCCCATCTGTCTTTTAATTAATTCATCGTGTTTTTTTAAGAAAATAAACAGGATAACACACATTTGTGGATGAACTTAATATTAATCGATTCAGAACTATTTATTTAGTTTAGTGGTTGTGGAGATTGGTAAGCTTTTGATTGAAATCATGAGTCAATTGAAGCTAGACCACCATGGAAAACCTGGAATCACTGGACGGCCGTTTCGTCCTAGTATGGGACTCCTTAGCAGTGCGCATCCACAATCCGGCAGCCCGCGAGATTCGAACCCAGGACCTATCAGTCTCGCGCCAGGTGCTTAACCAACTGGATCACTGAGCCGACATTCAGTGGTGTTAATGTCTAACCTAAACCAATCCACGAAACTGCGCGACCATCTTCCATTGTACTGAGGTAAACACCTGTTTCTACCCGACACGGATTTTAGTTAGCTCTTTTATCAAAATTACACTATTATTCATTGGATAGAATGTATGCTTCGCAGACTTTTCTTTCATCTATCAGTTTTAATCCATACAAATACACTGAAATCTAGATTTTGTTAAAACTTGATGATACTTACGGCCCCCATGAAACTAAATATTTCTTAAAAAGAAAAAACATCAAAGCTTTTGATGGAGTTTTGTTCTCTGAGCTGAATGGTTTAGTCGTGAAACTTCATCATTCTCCTAAACGAAATCATTAGCAGCACAAACTTCAGGTAGGAATGAAGTGTTCGAATTTCTCCACATTGGTTTGACTTTTTTGGGGGGAGATGCAATCAAAACAAAGAAATAAATAATGACAGGTTTAGGGTCAACAAGAACCAATCATTATCGAGGTGTACAGGATAAGCTGTGAACCACATGTGAAGAAATTTGAACACTTCATTTCTGCCTGACGTTTGCGCTGCCGTTGATGTCGTTCAGGAGAACGATGAAAGCTCCACGACTAAACCATTCAGCTCAGAGAACAAAACTCCATCTAAATCATCCATCTGAGCTACAAATCTTCTCCACTATATCAAAACTTTGGTTATCTTTACAGTACTCAAGATTGATTTGTCTTTTATGACTTAAGATAAATAATCAGGTAAAAGAATATGACATTAGATTTCACTACAAAGTTGGTTTGTGCGCACTACTGAAAAATTATTCAGTTATTTACAGATTATCTTAGGATTGTAAGATAATCTGTAACAAAGATTAGAAGTAATGTTATTAAACTATTTCATGGTTTTTATAATTGAAGAATTTTTTGATCATATATTAAAGAACATTTTGAAGACAAGTAACAAAGATAATAAGCTAAAGTATACTTTTGATATTTTTAAAACTTCTAATATAGAATGGAAAAACAAAATTAATTCAATGAAAAGGTTTTCAAGCATTTTTTTGGGAGAAAAGTCATTTAAAATTAAAACCTATAAATTTACATTCATGTCAAATGTTCACTGCTTTAGTTTGAATAAACATTTGCCTTTAGCCTGGATGAACTTCAAACTAAAGAAAATTTTTGATTAAGATCATAAAGCGATCGATGTTAGACCACCACTGTAAAACCGTCCTAGTACGGGACTCCTCAGTGGTGCGCTTCCACGATCCCGCTGGCCGAATTCAAACTCAGGACTACTTGTCTCGCGCGCGAACGCTTAAACTCTAAACCACTGACCCGGCATCCAACGGCGTTAATGTCTAACCTCAACCAATCCGCGAAATCACGCGACTATCTTCGATTGTCTGAGGTAGATACATGTCTTTACCCGGCACTGATTAGCTCCACTGGTCAAACCTTAAATTAAACTTAATAATCTCCACAACCCCATATTGATAAAAAATTTTATTGAGCATATTCTTCTGAAGATCTAATTGTCATGAATGAAATAATTTTTTGAATTAAGTTTTAATCAGAGATGTATTAGAAAAATGCTTTATTTATGAAATGGATGCATATCAATAAGCTTTAATTTGGATAATCAGGAACTAGTAAATCTTTAAAGTTGGTCTTTTATTTGTCATAGTTTCTTTGCTGTTTGTAAAAGCCATTAAAAGTCTAATTTAGGACCATTATTTACTAAATTTTCTTGTTTAAAAACTTCGATTGTATCGTATATCGCTATGAACAACTATGTCAATTTTATTTATGCTTACCACTTAGATTTTAGTTTGAGTAGAATTGTTACAATAAATCTAGTTATGTCTGTGAACTAATCTTGTACTCACAGTGATACTATTATTACTAAACTGTTATTATGTAACCATGTTAGTGTTTTGTAAGTTGTGAACGTTTTTCTTATTTCACAGGTTGAAATCATGAGTCAGTTGAAGCTAGACCACCATTGAAAACCTGGAAGCACTAGACGGCCGTTTCGTCCTGGTATGGGACTCCTCTAGCTTCAAATGACTCATGATTTCAACCTGTGAAATTTCTAAAACTCTCCACAAAACCCATTCTGATAATAATCAACTGCTCACTAGTGACTGACTTCAAGAAAATCTCCTGAAGTTCTAGTGAGAAGCCGTTACCAGTGGAGTTCAACCGATCTGTTGTGAGAAAACAACTCACTAAAGACAATGGTGTACGGTGGCGCAACTTCGTGGATTGGTTGAAGTTAGACATTAACACCGTTGGATGCCGGCTCAGTGGTCTAGTGGTTAGGTGCTCGCGCGCGAAGCCAGTAGGTCCTGGGTTCGAGCCCCGCGTGGTGCGGGATCGTAGATGCGCACTGCTGAGGAGTCCCGTGCCAGGGCGGAACGGCCGTCCAGTGCTTCCAGGTTTTCAATGGTGGTCTAGCTTCAAATGACTCATGATTTCAACCTGTGAAATTTCTAAAACTCCACAAAACACATTCTGATAGTTTTTCTTATTGTCTATGAATAGTCATAGGAGAATTCACTATCGTCATGAAAGTCCTTATAAAGGAATAATAACGATGAGTCAATATATGTGAGTTTTCGGACTCTGTCAGTAAAAGCAGCCAGTACAGAGATTATATATATATGATCATCTTTGCCTTACTATTTTATAAAGGACCAATTCACCCTCTCGTAACCAGAAATTATTCATTTTCTTTAAAAAAGAATTCGCTATTTATTTAAAAGACATATTTAAACAAATGTTTGTAATTTTTAAATGGTGTTTCAATAACTATGATACAGAAAAGATCACAGTATTTCAGTTTTTAATAATTCATCACTGTTAATCTGAACATTATTTAGAGACCAAATTTTAATTGCCTTCACTTGATAGTAATGAACATTAGAACAAGCATTAAAATATAGGAAATGATGGATTATTTGTTTTCATATATCTTATGCATTCAGAGATTAAACACAAATCTCCCAACACAACTTTCGTAGACAAGAAGTATGAGTGATCATTCTCAGTTGACATACGTTCGTACTGTAGCGATGCCTTTTATTTGGTCATTTTATCATGGATTTTATAAAAGTGATGGGTTATATTTAGCAATGGAACCCAGGACGTTGAAATTCGTCGTCTGAATACACCTGAATCCCAGATTTGATATTTATTCTTAAATTTGAATCTAATACTTTCCGCTTCGAGTGACAGACGGAGTAAACATCAACACTAGGATGCAGTTACATATATTTGACAAGTTCTAAATAAGATAAAACTCGCCTTTTAGATCCCACTAATAACCAAAGTCTATCTTGTCTGTGAACAAAGATTAATTTTATCATTAACAATAAAAATAATAGGAACTTTTTTTCAGTAAATACTTATAGGCTGATTTATTTTGTTTTGTGTTCATACCCTTTTTATTACTTCCCCTCTCACCCAAAAAATATCATTGATACTAACCAGTTGGCTGGACATAACCAAATAAAATAAATGTTTGAGAAATTTCATACACATAGTTCCCTTTATCATTTTGAAAAGAGCAAGAACAAACATGTTTGTTACTAGTATAGGGGTTGTGGAGATTATTAAGTTTTGATTGAGATCATGAACCGATTGATGTTAGACCACCACAATTGAAAACCTGGAAGCACTGGACGTCCCATTGTAGGACGAAACGGCCGTCCAGTGCTTCCAGGTTTTCAATTGTGGTGGTCTAACATCAATCGGTTCATGATCTCAATCAAAACATGTTTGTTCTTGCTCTTTTCAAAATATTTAAGACTATAACTAATAAACCAAAAGTTGATTGCATTAATCAAATAGCATCGTTTCAATATACATAGTGATAATTTCCAATATAAAATACATTATTATTATTATTATTATTATTATTATTATTATTATTATTATTATTATTATATAATAGATAATGTTATAATCACTTTAATCATCTTATAGTTTATAATGAAACAATCATTCTATCAACAATAATGATAAGCAAATATATGGAAGAAAAAATGTATTATTTATCTAAACTATTGTTTACAAATAACAAATTAAAGCAGATGTTCAAAATAAAAAGAGTTTGTACTGTATATATATCACTTTACATTAGGAAAAATATCCTTCTTTCTTTTTACGTAAATGTTTTATTATTCCCTTCCAACCTATTTCGTTTTGTACTGCCTTTAAATGAATAATCCTCTTACAAAATACTTGAAATAATACCAAATAATAATAATAATAATAATAATGAGGATGAGAATACCTGTCTCATTCCAAAATAGTTTATCTTCTTGATGTCTGTTATTAACAAAAGATATAAAACTGATAGAAATGCTTATTGATTAATTTACAGTTACTCAATGTAATCAGATGATCATTGTACATGAATTCCTGTTAACATATGTTAGAGGATAGAGAGAGAGAGAGAGAAAGAGAGAGGGAGGGAGGGAGAATGAGAATTAATTTTGTTAGAAAAATACATTTTATCAATAATGATGTAAAATCTGTATTATTTATTTTATTTTTGATGGTGTCATTTAATTACTCTTGTATTAAAAGCATTAAAGATACTTATCATTATGAATAATTTGCTCTAGAGATATATTATTTCAGTATTTAATAATTCATCAGTAAAGAAATGATTATATAAAATATTATCATTTATCTAATTTATTCTTCTCATAGAATCTGTATTGATAGGTGTGAAACATGGCCATTAAGAATAGAGGATATTCATAAGTTACTTGTATTTGATGATAGAGCGTTGCTTGTGTATTTTGGGAACATGGAGTAAACAATCGCTGGGTTAAAAAAGGGGTACTAGGTAAGCATGACAATTTGATTGATGAGGTATTAAGTCTTTATAAACTCAGATGGTTGAGAAATGTTTTACGTATCCCCATCTACTCAGTACCACGACAGGTAGTATTATCCGATATTGGAGTAGGTTGGAGGAAAGATGGGGAGGGGCTAAACTAAGACGTGACACCAGTCTATGAATTCGTTGATAATTAGACTGAATCATGTTGACAGGTGCAGATTATCTGGTTGGGGTCTGCGTGATTAATGTAACCAGTGGTTAAAGACTAAATGATATGGTTCAAAACCGTTTGCAATGGCGTAAGTGCATCAACTCGTTGTTTTCTCTTAGATCACAAGCTCCTGGTATTTACTACAATGCGTAATTGGATATATATAAATGTACTAGTTTTATCCACCTTTAAATGTTTAAAATAATTAGATAATTTTCAATTTAATAGTTGAGATAGTGAGTCAATTGAAACTAGATCACCATGAAAAACCTGGAAGCACTGGGCGGTCATTTCATTTTGAAACAAATAAAGAAAGTGTCATTTATATGTTTTATGTGTAAATAAATGGATAATTATACTATGTGTAAAGGTGTATTAGTTAAAACTATCACATATCTCAAAATAATAGAGAATAAGTGTAGAAGAAATAAGATAAGATTGAGCATAATACACGATTTCATCTTCTGTAAAGTTATAATGTAAATGTAAAGAGTACAATTATTTGGATAGAAAATCTGCTTAAATTTTGACAGAATGATTCTTAATTTTTTTAAAGTTTTAAGTCAACCATGATTGTTTTGAATTTTATGTTTCTTATCTTCAGAAAGTTATTTTTCTTACTTCATTTGTAATCGCTGTTTGAACCTTTCCATTGATTTTTAAAACTTACTTACGCTTGTTACTCCTCGAGGAGGAGCATAGGCCGCTCACCAGCATTCTCCATCCAAACCTGTCCTGGGTAATCCTTTCCAGCTCTTTCCATTTGTTATTCATCCTTTTCATATCTGCTTCTATTTCCCAACGTCATGTGTTCTTTGGCCTTCCTCTCTCAGGTTTCTCTTCCGGATTCCAAGTTAGGGATTGCCTCGTGATGCAGTTTGATGATTTGAGTAATATATGTTCTATCCATTTCTACCGTCTTTTCCTAATTTCTTCTTCAGCTGTAAGCTGATTTGTTCTTTCCCACAGTAGGCTGTTGTTGATGGTATCCGGCCAATGGATGTTGAGTATCTTGCGTAGACAACTACTTGTACCTTTTTGATGACGGTTGTATTAGTTCTCCACTTCTCAGCTTCGTACAGTAGAACTATCTTGATGTTCGTATTGAAGATTCTAACTTTGATATTGGTCGAAAGTTGTTTTGAGTTTGTAGTAACTCACGTGCAATTAAGTTTGTTCACATTTAATTCGAATAAGTCATTTTATTAACTCATTAACGAACTGAGTCATCCGTATAACAACAACTTATCTATATCATTGTATCTTTATTATTGTTGCGAATGTATGAACATGTAAGCTTGAGCATTGCTTACTGCCTACGCATTTATTCACGCTGCTAGCCTTACTACTAACCGCTTAATTGATTCGATGATTCGTTCATTTCACTATGTATATATGTCCATGCTATTCATGTTCATTGCTCTCTCTCGCTTACTCGTACTCATATTCGTTGACTCACTCGCTCGCTCACTTGCCTGCTTGCCTTTCGGCACAACTCTTTCATGTTTGATTTGGATATCTGTGTGTGGTCCCACAATAGACGTAATCAACACTTCGTATTCGCCTTCTGATTAATATACTGTTAGAGAGTTATCTAGTGACGGTTATCAAAACGAACTGTATACGAAGTTTAAGGGTTACATTCAATACCAACCAACACAAGTACCATATGTTCTTCAGCTGTAGGACTGCGGCCCTTGTTCTGCCAATCCACGCCTTCACATTTGCATCCGATCCTCCTTGTTCATCGATGATGCTTGCCAAGTACGTGAAAGATTCTATGTCTTCCAGAGTTTCGCAATCAAGTGTGATTAGATTGCCGTTCTCCGTGTTTTATTAGAGAACCTTGGTTTTCTGCCTGTGTATGTTGAGGCTTACTGATGTAGAGACTGCTGCTACACTGGCTGTCTTTATCTGCATTTGTTCATGTGTATGCGACAGGAGGGCTAGGTCATCTGCGAAGTCCAAATCGTCTAATTGATTCTGAGATGTCCATTTTATTCCGTGTTTTCCCTTAGATGTCAAGGTCTTCATAATCCAATCGACCACCAGAAGAAAGAGGAAGGGAGAGAGTAGCTCTGTAGCTCTAACTCCACCTGTATCCCTTCTAAAGTTACTGCCGGTCCCAAGCCCGGGTAAAGGAGGAGGGTTGGGTATGAGGTTAGCGACTCCATCCCGTAGAAAACTTACTCTCTAAAAAAACGCTAACCAGATTTTCAAAACTACAAATAATCATTTTTTTCAGCATATGTACATCCTGTAAGGATGTCTTCTATTTAGCTATTTTATCATAAGTTTTATAGAAGTGGTGGATTATGTTTGGTAGTGGAATGCAGGACGCTGAACACGTCTTATATTTAGGACTCGTTGACTGGATACACCTGGATCCAAGAGTTGATATTCACTCTTAAATTCAAATTTAATACTCATCACTTCAAACTTCAATGCATTATCCATTTGGTTACTGAGTACAGATAGCCTCTGATTTGTGGAATTTGGTGCACTTAGACTCATTTTTATTGGTTATTTGAATCTTTTCTTAGATGTCTAGGACTGCAATCGATCAATCTCTTTTGGTATATTTGTATCCTGTACAAATTTACTTGATTCATCTTACACGTATATTGATCATAATGTACTTTTAAATAATTATACCAAATTATCCATCGTTTTAATCCTATCAGTCTATGATGACTTGATTCATTTAAGATTTAATACAAATTTATCAACCATAATACTAGTTGTAGGTCTGATTAATGTGTTCCATACTGAAATACTGTCGAATCGTAAACAACTAAAGTATATATTTATAAAAGTCTATCTGATCTATTCATGAAAGTGATTTGTCGACTATTTATCATAATCTTTGGAACAGTGTAAGATCAAGTAATTATTAGACGATCAACCATTATATCAGTTTTCTATAATAAATCATCAATTTAAACGTTATCCCGTATTAGTTAAACTATAAACACAAAAAATGTTGATTTTTCATCTTCCAAAGTAAGTGTAAAACAAATAAAATTAATAAAATCTTCGGAGTTTTTTTTCATAAACAGTTGAATCTATTTGATTTGGTTTGTTTCTTCCAAATGATTCTATTTGATTAAATGAATGGATTTATGCACCTAGTTGATATAAAATTGTTTATCTTCTTACCCAGATATTCAAAACACGAACAAACGAAAGACATAATAAACAAAGATAGATGATGGCTAGCAGTGGAATTCAGGATGGGCGTTTCGTCCTGTTTCGGACTCGTCAGCTGCACCTAGGTCTCAAAGTTGATGTTTACACCAAGACTTGAACCCATTACCGTTCACTTCAAACGCCATCGCGTTATCCAATTAGCTACTGAGTGCTGATTGCCATTAACATGTGCAATGGGGTTAAGTTTAAAGTCATATTGTATAGTTTGAATTTAAAGAAATGACATTTTGTGAACGAATGTTTGTGGAATAAGAGTGTTAGAAATAAAAAAAGCCAATATACATATGGAAGAAATACACAGTTAAACTAACGAGATATTCAAAACTTTTATTTGAGAGAATAGTAAGTACAGACAATTCACGTACTATAGTAGGGATAATTATAGTTTTCTAAATGATTAAATTTCTGTACGCATGGATTTTCATATTCTAATGACTATATAGTTCAGTAAGTTTATAATTATAATTATTACTTACTAAAAATATTTAGAGTATTATTTCAGTGTTAGTTAAATTTATTTAATATTTCAGGCGATTGTGTGTAATTAGAAAGAAATCTTTGGTCTAGATTTCGCTCCGGTTGATACTCTTCAACAAGGCGTATATGCAACATTGAAGTAACTTATGTTCTTTGTTGGGTTCGAAACCGCATCACATGGTTTGACAGACTGAAGCGTTACTATAGAGCTAGCTCACATGCAACTAGCGTTAGATCTAAGTTCAGAATTTTCTTTGAAAATAATTATCATCTCAATTTAGTAAACACAATATTGAATCACCTAGAATAGTTTTCACATTACGACATGGTAGATTGAATTGTATTAGTAGCACTAATGGATTAGTAACACATGACATTGGTCAATGATTCTAACAATGACAAGATACCAAAATCAAATCATTTCAATGAACCGATCAGTTATATGATTAAAAGTGGAGTTGAAGAGTATAGTATCGAATTTACCCTCTTTTTATTTGTTAACCTTCATAATCCTTATGTAATTATTCTTGTTTTGATGATGGATAAGACTAAGTCTTCTTCATTTGTAATATTGAGTACATTTTAAAGAAGATATATCTACATTCATAATTAAGTTATATGATGGTTAGATAATTATTACGGAAAATAAGATGAAAAAGTATGCTACATCGATTACTAGAATAAAAAGACAGTTTCGTAAATAATTACTTATATATTAATTTAGTTTCATTTTAAAAATTTGTATTTTTGTTAAACAGTTGTTTTTTCATATCTTTTAAAGAAATCAGCATAATGTTTAACCAACATAAGGATATGCAGATTTCCTGGCTAATCTTTTACCGAGACGTAGAAATTGAACACGTTTTTGAATGTAATTAGGATCTTCTTCATATAATGCATTATATCCATCAGGATCTGCATGATTAAACTCTGCCTCTCTGTATTGGCTATTCACCATTTGACACAAAACGAAACCACAGAAGAATACAGTCAATAATAATCGCAGAAACCTATAAATATAAGAAAAATAGAAAATAAGTTCAGAGATTAGAAGTGTTATATGAAAGAAGATATGTATAGGGAATGTTTTTACATTTCATTTATTCCTTCTTTTCTAACTTAGTAAAATAATGATGAACTGTTGGTTATTTGAGGAAGGAAAAATAAATTTATTTTATAATTAGTGGGCTGACAAATCAATCATTCAGTATTTTACCTTTCACATAAATAAGTAGAATAACTGAGAAACATTTATGTCGATTAACATATTTCACTAACTAGATATCCACTCTAATGAGTTTAACTTTATCTAATTCTTGATCAGCTCACAAAAACCTAGTTCACAGAGGTGAATGTTCTACATAATGTCAGCACAAATCAAATGTATTTATATGAAAGAGACCTATTGTATCACTGAAGAAGTAGGAAGGCAATTCAACGAAGAAAATTTTCTTTTCAACGATTTTATTAACTGAAGCTTGACAATCGTATATATGGTCAATTTTATTTGCTAAAATAATGTTCTATAGTGAATTAGAAAGGTGCTAATTAATTAAAAAACTTGAAGTGGTATGTGTTTAAGAATTAAAATTCAGATATTGGAAGGAAACTATGTAATAATGGGCTAGTGAAAAGGTAGTAGGATAAAATAATCATCCATTTAATGGCTATTAGGAACAGAACTATTAAAAAATGTAATAATTGCTGATTAATAGTCGTGAAAATAATTGGAAAAGGCCAGGAATGGTTATGTAAATAAGAATAAATCAGAATGACAGATTATGAGAGGTAGAAAAAGAAGTTGGGACCATGGAAGAATGGAGGATTGAACATACACTTTTTGTATGCAAAGGTTAGGCTTAAATTGGTGGATAGCAATAACCTCTTCTGTACATAAGTTTTTCATTTGCATTCTTATTGATCCAATTCTTCTCAATGTATACATATTTCGAAAGGAGGATTCTGGTGAAACGGATTGACCATGATTGGCTAGGTACTCCAAAACTGTGCTTTTGATTTACTTCTGTAATCCTTTGGACAACCAGATAGGGTAATGTTCGGAAATGAGTTTCGTAAATCAAAGTAACTATAAATAATAGTGTACAGTCTAAGCAGACGAATTCGTCTGAAAGCAAATTTTCTTTGCTGAATCGCCTTCCTTCTTTATCAGTGTACTTAGTTAAAGAAATGAAGCATTTGACGAAAAGAATAAAATTCTAACCAGTAACTATGACAAATTCACCAGTTGAAACAGTAATAATACGTCTAAATAAGGCAGAAATTGACCGAGAGTATATTGAAAAAAATAAGAAGTTTTCACTTGATTTTAAAAGGTCTTCATTTTTTTAATTGTTAGTTTTAAGGACTGCAATTGATTAGTTTTCTGTGTTCCATCGCTGGTTACTATCTAGTTTTACTAGAAACTTACAATTAAGTGATAATATCATGGGAATCTGTTCAAAATGTAAATACCCTAATATAGACTGATTAATTGAATTCTTTAATATCAACAATGAGAAAATATATACCCTTATAAATGAAGTGAAAATCGACTATTTTCTTTTTATTCAGCATAATCTCAGTCAATTTATTTTTCATTTAGACGTATCATTATTTTTTTTATTTCCAATTGCTGATCATCCATTGTTTCTAATTGATTTAAATCGAAGTTGTTTAAAACCATTTTACTTTTAATATCAGATGGGTTTTGTGGATATTATAGTCAGTTGAAGCTAGACCAACATGGAAAACCTGGAAGCACTGGACGGCCGTTTCGTCCTATCGTGGGACTCCTCGGCAGTGCGCATCCACGACCTCGCCTCCTGCGAGATTCGAACCCAGGACCTACTGGTTTCGCGCGCAAGCACTTAACCACTAGACCACTGAAACGGTCGGCATCCAACAGTGTTGATTTCTAACTCCCAGTGCTTCCAGGTTTTCCATGGTGGTCTAGCTTCAACTGACTGATGATCTTAACCATTGAAATTATTTTAATTTTGTCAGTTAGGTTATCTATTCACCGAAAAATTATGAGTTATGTTTTGTTGTTGTCAAGTTTCATATAATGGACACTTGTCTACTGTTGATGTAGATAAAAAATAGAATTTTATGGATTCGAAATTAAAATAAATTGAATGTATCTTTATCGAACTATTATAAATTTATATGTAGATTGATAAAAGGTAGCAATCATTGAAATCACCGTAATTATAGACTATAGACAATAAAATATCAAGAGCATCAATAACGAAAAATAAAAAAATCAAACGACATGACGAAGTACTCAATCAACTTTCATAATTTATCTTTTGTCATGACCACATGAAATCGTCATTAATCCACAGCGTCTAATATAAAATAAGACCAATGTTCAATAATATCATCTAACGTACTCATTTGAATAAATTTCGTTTATTAAATGTATTAGGAATTAGTTTCAGCACCAATAATATTATTTTTGAAAAACATTGATTTATTGAGTTGAACAGTTCAAGAATTAGTCAGTTACTAAAGAATGACACTGGATATCCATTTGACTTTTAATAAAGTGATTACATTAGAAAAATGATTACCATTAAATTCCGATTCAGTGTTCAAATAATATTTTCGGCATCAACATGCATTTGAGTTTTGAGTAAGATTTTATTCGAATTCTGAGTAGAGATTAGGAAGAAATAACTATCATCATTTTAGTATTTCATTAGTGGCTTCATACTCCTATGTTATTTTTACTCTTGAACATATATTAACAATTTTGACAGTATGTGACATATAAATCACTTTTATCCGTATCCTTGTTTAGTATTGTTCTTGTACTCTTTGTGTATGTTTCATCTGTGCTCTTATCTGTTTATCGCCTAATCTATTTATTCTTTTTTTTATCTATTAGCTTAACTTACCAATATCTGTATGAACTATGTAAGCTGAAACATAAAGAAATTGAATTGACTATACCAATCCCATCTGAATTTCATTATCTTTAATGATTTATCTGCTCAAATAAACTCCTGAAATAGACTATTCCTAATACATTCTTTATTTGGTTTTTGATTCAGAATTATAAGAATTTTATTTATTTATTTGAACACATAAATATTGGTACAAGAGGGCACCGAATATATATGCGCCACATGTGGATTTACTATTTTACAGGATATAAACGAAATTATTCAGGGGTACCTATATTGGAAATTGATTAAATTATTAAGTTAAAGAAGAATTATAACTCTAAAACCGATATCGATTTGTGATGAAAAATGGATCATAAAAAAATGTAAACGAATTCAGACTGAAGAATCAAATATTCAGAAAATAATTAAAATGTATAATACATTAGCATATTTTATGTACAATGAGTTGACAGAAATCAAAATAAAATGATTTGGTAATTTTTAATGAGTAGTATAGGGGTTGTGTAGATTATTAAGTTTTTGATTGAGATCATGAACCGATTGATGTTAGACCATCACAATTGAAAACCTGGAAAAACTGGACGGCCGTTCCGTCCTATTGTGGGACCCCTCAGCAGTGCGCATCCACGATCCCGCGAGCGGGATTCGAACCCAGGGCCGTCGGTCTCGCGCGCGAACGCTTGACCAACTGGACCACTGAGCCGGCATCCAGTGGTGATAGTTTCTAACATCAACCAATCCACGAAATTGCGCGACCAACTTCCATTGTACTGAGGTAGATACCTGTCTCTACCCGACAAGGATTAGCTCCACTGGTCACGGCTTCTCACTAGAACTCCGAGGATTCCCTCATGATCTCAATCAAAAACTTAATAATCTCCACA
Source organism: Schistosoma haematobium (assembly GCF_000699445.3). Lineage (NCBI taxonomy): Eukaryota > Metazoa > Platyhelminthes > Trematoda > Strigeidida > Schistosomatidae > Schistosoma > Schistosoma haematobium. The sequence continues at coordinate 31,073,016 of NC_067198.1, read as the reverse complement.
ACCCCTATACTAGTAATTAACATGTGCTCACTAGTGACTAGCTTCGTGAGGGAATTCTCGGAGTTCTAGTGAGAAGCCGTGACCAGTGGAGCTAATCCTTGTCGGGTAGAGACAGGTATCTACCTCAGTACAATGGAAGTTGGTCGCGCAATTTCGTGGATTGGTTGATGTTAGAAACTATCACCACTGGATGCCGGCTCAGTGGTCCAGTTGGTCAAGCGTTCGCGCGCGAGACCGACGGCCCTGGGTTCGAATCCCGCTCGCGGGATCGTGGGTGCGCACTGCTGAGGGGTCCCACAATAGGACGGAACGGCCGTCCAGTTTTTCCAGGTTTTCAATTGTGATGGTCTAACATCAATCGGTTCATGATCTTAATCAAAAGAATTTTAATGAGTTTTATCAATCTATTTTCAATTTATATGAAACCTTTTAACATTATGCATATGAAGCGATATAAACGTATCAATCATTAGATACAAAACACCTTCAGAATTTATACTGAATATTTGTACACAAAAAGAGATCATGGCTTATTCATATTAAAATTGATCCAAATCGTACATTTTTTCATGTTTTAGAGAACATCATCATTGAATTTCGTTATTCTTCAATTGGTTACAAAATGAATTATATATAGACGGGTAGGATTGTGTTCATGTGAATGATAAAAACAGTTTCACTTTTTTTTCTTAAATCAAATTTCCATTCTGAAGGATTTAGTAAAACAAAGTGGATCAACTAAACTAGATTCTTAATATTTCAATACTTGTGAAATAAAGGTACTTCTACGACTTTAAAAAGAATTGTAACTTTCTAGGATAGATTGAGTAGTTGTGACTTGACTATTAATTCGTTTTCTATTGATATGTTTAATAACTACTTGATTTCAATAGAATACAACGACAATCTATTAGTCACTTATTAAGTCAGAAATAACGTTGAACCTGGTATACATATGCGTCAGTTCAAGCTGCTACATTATATCAGAACAGCGAGATGAAAATATGAAGAAAAGGGTTAGAGTAATGAAGATAGCAATAGTATTAGTAGTGGAAGAAAATATTAATTATAGACAATTTCTTGAGAAGAAAGAAATGAATTCTGAAGATTAAAGGCATAAGAATTTCAAAACTCAAGATTTAGGGGAAACAAATAATGAATACATCCTCTATATTCCCACCGATACTGAGTCATAGCATTCTACATCTTCAACCATCATGATAATCGCCTAGACCTATACCAGTTAATCTACATGTATTATTATACATCTATCTAACACTAAGTGACTTCATGAATTGATGTCATGTCTTGGTTAACCTGAGTTTAATTTTCTCCTAATCTACTCTTACATTAGTTGACATCGCCTTCGGTGATAGCCAGTGGTATTATTTGAACTTAATCTTCTATCTGATCACTTAAGGTCAATATAAACTAGTGTTTTAACAGAACACTTCAACTTATGCGCTTATATGAGCTCTACCGTCCGCTAAATTTTTGTAGCTGGTTTACAATATTCAACAACAATATATAGTTCAAGTAAACCTATGCTATCATATATATATATATATATATATATATATATATATATATATATATATATGTATATATGACAAAAAGCTGCTTATTCAATGTTTACAGAGAATACAGTTTGAACTGTTAGATCACAGCTAAGTATCCTTACAAAATGAAGGATGTTTTATGTTATCAAGACTGACACTTTTACTATTATTTAAGAACAAGAAATAAACCCAGTATTTGAATGCTTTTTTTCTTTAGCTCAAAATGTTAATGGGGAGTGTTTATATAAGAAATTGGTAAAACTTGAATTATTTTCTTGACAAAATGATCTGTTATCATATTTAAGCAATGAATATTATTGTGATTGGTATAACAGTTGGAGAAATTTTAGGGTATTTCTTACGACATCATTATACTTTATTACAATGAAAGTAGGAATAACTAGATTAGTGAGCTTTTGAATAATTTAATTAATGAGTTCATTCAAAAATTTAAAAAAAATTGAAACATAACATTCAAAAAAAATATTTACAAGCATCATGGTGTATTCGTTGTAGCCGGTTATTAATTTTTTCACAAATACTTACAAATTAATACTTTACATAATGATTTATTTACGCCTGTTACTCCTCGTGGAGGAGCATAAGCCGCCATCCAACCCTATATTGGGTATTTACATAATCAACCTACTCTTAATTGAAGTATCATCTTAAAGTTATGAAATAATAGTTAGCTATTTTGTTTACCTTAACAATACTAAGATACACACTTGGCGGAGATTAAACACAAATAATTTCATAAGTTTAGTTATTCAATATTAATTTATTTTGGAAATTACTAAACGGAATTTCATTTAAGAAGTAATAAATTAGTTAATATGTAAAATCATAACTAAGTAAAAATGTTATAATGGAGGTTATACAAATAATTAAAATGGAGAAAGGTTAAGTAAGTAACATTGACTGATTATCCGTTTTTAAATGACAAAATATTAAGTGAAATACATGAAATCATCATATCAGTTGAAATAATAATTAAAAAAACACTATTAACATCATTGACCATGGATCTTAAATTTCACTTCACATATATACAGATTCAAGTTAACATTCTATATGTATCATATCAACATTAACAGTTTTATTGTATTTTGTTTAACAATCCTAAATTCTTATACCTTAAACGATGTACTTTGCCCTTAACCTGGCCATTTCTCGGATTATTAGTTTGGATATATAATTGTAGAACCTGAAGAGAATTTATCGAAATGAATATTTTTCGTTTAAATATTAGTCTTTTAATATGATGGAGATCTTTAAACTATTAACATCGTTTATTTCTTCTACAATAGTAATTAGGAATTAATCATTTAAGCTTTATGAATATTACGATCATGTTTGAACTACTTAGTTATTATAACCGTTATGAATTTCATCAGAGCTAATATGATTTAGTTTAATGATTATTTTTAACTATGTTTAACGTTTTCACTTTGTTTCATGTACTCAATGGTTAGTAAACTATCGGAATATGGATAGGGATAATAGAATTAAGTATTAGATTTATTGAAATACTATTGCAAACTTATAAAACTTATGTAAACAGTATGATTACATGAAGAAGAATGTATTTGTAAAATCTCAATGGAGGAATTTGAAGCAAATCCAACGTTTTGCCTGGTAATCTGGTTCAAACTTTTTCAAGGATTACATGTTTCAAATAATTCATTAAGTTTATAATGAATTTTTATTTTATTAACTTCAAGTTGGCTAATACGTGTTGTTTATTTTAGTTCAAATAAGGTATTAAGTTATACGTAACTAAGATGAAGTAACAACATACAATGAATTGATTAACATGATCATTTTGGCTCTATTTATTCATGTGAAACTGAACAACTATATAAAAATACAATATTAAAACAATTTATAAGTTATCTATCAATAACCTTCCTAAATTTTTAACTCCATGCTTGTCTTCTTTGATCCGAAAATAAATTATCTAACATTGAAACTAAATAATAATTAATTTTATGATGGGTTAGCAACTAATTAATGATGGTCTAGCTTCAACTGACTGATGATCTCAACCATTGAAATTACTATAATATCCACAAAATTCCTTTTGATTATAATCAACATATGCTAACCAGTGACTGGCTTCAAGAGATATTTTCTAAACTTCTAGTGAGGAGCACTGACCAGTGGAGTTCAATTAGGTCTGTTGTGAGATAGTAACTCACTGATGACAATGGTGGATGTGTCGCTCAATTTCGTTGATTGGTTGGAGTTAGAGATTAACACTATTGGATGTCGGCCGTGTCAGTGGTCTAGTGGTTAAGCACTCGCACACGAGACTGATAGGTCGTGTGTTCGAATCTAGCGGGGGCGAGATCATGGATGCGCACTGCTGAGGAGTCCCACAATAGGACGAAACGGCCTTCCAGTGCTTTCAGGTTTTCTATAGTGGTCTGGCTTTAATTGACTCATGATCTCAACCATTGAAATTACTGTAATCTTCACAAAACCTCTTCTGATGAACTAATTGATATTTTACTACAAATTAAACAAGTTTTATCAAGATTTATTCAGTTAAATCTTATATTGTGATTTTCATATGATGTTTAATAATTTAATGAAAGAATATTTAATTAATTTCTGTTACATTATATCAATTTATTTTATTATTATCAAAGTTATTGGTCTATTGAACTGGGAAACAAAATTGAACTATGTACATATTTAAGTATTTTTCAAAGGTTTATTTTAATATTTTAAATGAATAAATGATTCCTTATGTTGACAGAAAGTTTTCAAAATGTATATCAGTAATAATAGTGATTGTAATTTTATGCATCTGAAAAACTTGGTAAAGAAAAACTATAATATATGAATGATCTTTAAACAATGATTCAGTGATCTTGAGAATGTTCACTCATTTACTGGGATTAGATAATGGTTAAGAATTATTATGAATAATTTAGATTTAGATTCACAGTTAGATGTTAGAATTTAAAATTTACATTAAGGTTTTCATCATGAATTGATATAAGTTATAATGCTGAAATGCTGTTTAGCTAAGGTATGGTAACTTGGACCGAGATAATATATGTGCCTGGTCCTATGTTGTAACTTACTGACTGACTGATTGAGATGAATGAATTTCGCGCTAAAACTCAAGATCTACTAGATTAATTCTGTTTGGTTCATTCATAAATTACCATCCGACTACTTAATTTAGAATTATATGTACGATAAGTAGTTGTTCACATTAGTTACTTACTTACTCCTGTTACTGCTAATGGAGTATAGGCAGCCGACCAGCATTCTCATTCACATTAGATAATCATAATAATACTATGTTCAATGTAAAATTATGTTCAAATAATCTATAACAAAATCTTTTAGTTTAGTTTCTGTTTTGTCATTTTTTTTTCTTGTTTTAGTTAATATTTTACAATCTAATATATACTGATTATTTAATTTGCACTTATAAAATGACACTAACTCTTGTCTAATTGATTATTTCTACAATCAGATAGCAATGTAAAGAAAGTTAAAAAGGAAAAGAAAAAATCTATTCTGTCATGTACATATATATATATATATTTCGGTGAAAAAGTGTAAATACATTACCGATTTCCTTCATTTCTACAAGAATTAAAAAACCCCCCGGTATAAACCAGTATATCGGGTAAAATTTAAAATAACTAAATTATGTTGTTGGGAGAAAAATTTAAAAAATTCTTCAATTTTTTTTTATTCACAAAGTCACAACAACAACAAACAAACAAATAAAAACTACTACCATTAAATTATTATAAATTTCATCGGAATATCCTTCATGATAAAAGATGTTATAAGATAGAAATGTTTCAATATTCAATACGGAATACAATCATACACTATCAGAATTTATGTTAAATATCATGATAAGATTGTATTTAATGTCAGTTGAATGTTCAATTATTATACTATTTTATTCTTATGTGAAAATCACTTCTTTCAATGTAGATAAAACAGATGACAAATATTTAATCTAATCCAATGATTATCATACATATTTAAGTTTTAATGTTGGTTAGTTTAGTTTGTTTTTGGAAACTTCTATGCTCTAATTGACAGACATATACTACTGATATAAATCATAAATACTTAATTTTAATATTTATAATTTACTACTTAAGGAAATACTGTTGTGATAAAGTTTATTTTATATTTACTATAAAGGGAAAATGTTTTCATAAGGATAATTATTATTATAAATTCATTATATATGAAAGCAACTAAAATACTTGAAGCATATGTCAACATTTATGAGAATACATATGGTTTGATTTATTTATTCTTTTTTGTTTGAATGGCAAATCTTTGTTTCAAATCTTTAATTTTGTTTATGAAAATTGAATGTTTTAAAGTTTTCGTCATTGACTAACTTTAGTTGATGTGTCACTAACGAATAAGGATCAACATCTAGCTATTTTATCTTGGTTTTTGGAAACTTTTGATTAATGGGTGGTCACGATATTATCAGTAACTGAAATGAGAATCGTCGTTTCATGTAATGACTACTCTGTCTGTGAATCTTTGTACATCTTTTGCCATAGGGCTTTAAAATTTGCTTCTACAGTTATTTTCCAACTTTATTAGTATTTAGAAACACTTTTTGTATGTAAATAAGAAAGAGCCACTATTTCAGTTCTTAGAAAGGTATTCTTATCTACCATAGTTATATATATTTACAACTATTTACTAAATAAATGTTAGTTTACAATGGTAGCTTCTTCGTAACAGAAAATACTTAGGTATCTGGAAATACAGTGTCAGCTTGTTTGAATATCTTGGCTACCTGTTCCTGCCATCTGGATATTTCAGTATGTTATATGTCTTGTTATTTGTTTTAACACATCATTATGCCTATTATTTGCATAATCTATTCAGGTGCGTTTGTGAAAAATTTGCAACATTTCATTGTACAAGAGCCCAATCAGAAACATTGTGCTGCTGGCAATATACATCGAAAAGAATATCAGTCAGTCAGTCAGCTACAACGTAGGACCAGGCGCATATATGCATCGGTCCAAGTTGCCATACCTCATTAACACTACAAGATGAACACCAAATTCATAGTAGTTAATTCAGTGGTGGTAATATATAAAAAAAGATTGTACAGAAGGATATAGTACAGGAAGAAAGAATTAGTACGTAGAAAGAAAGATATGAAGCGGTTTTAATCTCATAGTTTAAAGGAAGAAAAAGAGTGTATACACCTACACCATTGTGATCGATCCTGAGCCATGTCACCCAGCGTCTCCAACCATTGATTGTGATAGTCACGCGGACCCCAACCAAGTGGTCTGCATCTACCAACATGGCTCAGACTAGAAGCTAGTGGCTTCAAGCATTGATGCCACGTTTTGGTTTGGCCGTTCCTAACTTTCTTCTAACCATCCCCAACACTAGTCAGTATTGTGCGTCGTGGTAATCGGTATTCAGGCATACGCAACACTTGACCCAACCATCTCAGTCGATGAAGATTCATAACCTCATCGACTGATTTACCATCCTTCTTTAATACCCTGCGTCTAACCTCACTATTACTTATCCGGTGATCCCAGCAGACATCAGCAATATTTCTAACGCATCTGTGGTCAAATACTAGTAGCTTACGAGTATCTTCTACTCTTGACGGCCATGTTTCGCTGCCGTAAATTAAAACATAACGGACTGCCGCGCAGTATACTCGTCCTTTTATTGATAGACGGATATCTCGCCTTCTCCATAGGTGACGTAAGTTGGCAAAAGCCAACAGCCAGCAGATGCCAGCAATATTTCTATGGTATCTGATTAATGTATATTATCATCGAAAAGGATATACAATAATTAGATGTCTATTTTTGAACTTCTAACATCTAACTGGCAACCAGTCAATATTTATCTCAAGGATGAACTAAGAAATAAGTAAAGGAAACTTATTGGAATATTTTATACTGAAAATTCCATATTGTACCAAAAATATATTGAATAAAGCCTCTAATAATAATAACAATAATAACGGTAATGGTTACGAATAGTTTATGGTCATAACCTTCCGCTTTTCTCTTATTAAAACTAAATTACCATCTTTATAGTTGAAATAAATGTTTATAAATAAATTATGTAAATCAATTAAATTCAAATGTTTTACCTTTTTTGTTAGTTTATTGAAAGTTACATTAAACATTTTTTTTTTGTTTTTTTCTTTTGTTTAGTTAAGGTCATGAAATGTTTTTTTTGTTTTTTTTAAGAGAACAAATTCAACTTGGAAACATAATTTTCACAGATTTTATTGTTGTCAGTTCATAAAAAAAACATCAAACATAATTCTCTTCCTAATTATTCGGAAATGTTTAACTTATTCCATTAATATATTTTTATGTTAATTGATTTTAATAGAATATTCAATGTTCATGCTCGTGAACACCTCCCAGCTTGGTTAAACAAAGGTTTAAAGAAGAAAATGAACAATTCGATATTGACTTATTTAGTATAAACTGGTCATAGTCATAGTATATTTATAAGGTCAGTAATTTTTTTGCCAAAAACTTGTCAAACTTAAAGTCTTTCAAATAGATGAAGCACTAGCCATCCGGATGGATAAACTAGAGCTATGTGTACACTCTTCTTCCTCTGGCCAATCTCAAGGCTAATTAATCAGTGGTAATCTTAGCTATTGAATAACCTAATTTGACTGTTGAACTTACGACGTTTTGTAGTCCATTGTAGCAGAAAATATTCAAGCATCTAGAACTAATGTAAGCCGTCAGCTGTAGATTTCTACAGTTTAATTCTCGATATTGTCTTCTTAGTTTTAAAAACTAAATATGAGTACACTGGTAAGCGCATAAGGTATCCTTTACTTTATTTCCTACACCGAAAACGATAATTCCATCATTTAAAAATTTCCGGAATACTATGAAATAACAGAACACTTGAAAAATAAACACGATAGACAACAATGACAAAGATTACGTTTTCTGCTCCTGGATTATATTTAACTGTGTTGTATTGTCCAATTAAATTTTAGAATTGCTTACCTACTTGTGTTACACATGGTTTCAGAATAAATCATTTCTATGTGACCAAGCATATTATTACATCCATCCAACAGATAAAAGCTGTGAATTCTGACGTTATTCTCATCGTGCTATCGGTTGTAAAAGGAATTAGATATTTATCAACTAGACTGTAAATCAGACAGCATAAAACATAGTATGGAACGGCCGTTAAGTATAAAATCAAACCAAGTAATTTTAAGTCTAGTGCTGTGTATATTATTATCTAGTTATTGAGTTAAAATAAAATGATCAATATTTTTTCAATGTCAACCTATTGTCATCTATTATTACCACTAAACGATTACTTTCCTTCTGAACTAATTGACTTAATGTTTAATAGTGTTTTTCAACATTACTTACAGGTATTGATTTGGTGACCTATAGTGGAAAGTTTAATGACTACCCGTTATTCATCTTAGATAAACCAACTTATTGTTTCTGTAACGCTTTAATATTTTATTGTAACACAAATCTCTATTGATTAATGCTTTTTAGAATGAAGCCAACATTTAAGTGACAATTAACAGTACTATCATTTTTACCATCTAGACGTCTTATAATAATGGTATAACAAAAGTGTGGTTATTAATTATCTAGGTTCCAACTATCGTAGGTGTATGTATAATAGATGTTAAGGCAAAAAACTGACTGAATGGAAACTTTAGGATTCAGGCAAAATACATATCTAAGTTATATACTGGATTAAAATAAGATGAAATTAAACTATAATTTCATTGTCTCAAGTTAGTTTTATAACATATTTCAACTGAAGGGTATATACTCAATTGTTGTTCATGAATTTAAGGCTGATTAATTTATTCACATTGATATTGTAACATATCTGATGAAACATAACAAAGCACTGTTTAATACTGATTTGTTATGATTTCAACTACTTTGATATTTCAAGTCAATGTATTTTTCTTGAACTGAGGTAATTATTCAAATCAGGAAGATTAACAAAGGTATAACTAAGTCGTATAAAGTATTTTAATCTTAAAAACCTATGCAATAAAATACACTAATACTGGTCAATGTATTCAAAGTAAAAATATGAAATTTTGGAATAGTGCTAGGTACTTGTCTAATCTTTTTAACGTTCTAACTGATGACTTTAGGAAATAATTAGAGTATGATGTGAGCCATTTTTGTTCATACGGTAAATTGTGTTACTAAGTTCATAGCTAATTAGGACATAGTAGTACAATAAATCTTACACCTGAACTAATACAACTCTTTCATTGTTATCTTTTTTGTTAACGATAATTTGACTGAAAGTAATTAATATCAGGATAATGAAATCCATAACAATATTGTATTTAGTATCTGTCATTACTCATTAATACAATGGATAAATATAGGTATCTTCATAGTAGACTCACATACTGACTTAAATATAAATAAATTCATTAGATTAGTAAATGGATCAGAAAAATATTCACTATATCAATATATTATTGGCAATCTTTGAATAAAAAGCTTCAATCTGAAATATTTCTAAAAATAACAAATGACAAATTTATTTCTATCTAACAAATAAATAGTTTATGAAAGTCAATTAGATTGATTATTATTTATACTCCTAACTTATATGCTACTTATACTTGTTTTAATGATAACGTATTCATAGTTAACTAAAAAAGTAGAATGATTATGATCTACTGTTTTTTTTACTTATAGTTATCATTGATACTGACAATGTTTTTACTTAGATCCATTTGGATTATTAGAAAAATACTGACAATGATATATATATATATATATATATATATATATATATATATATATAGTGTTAGTTATGTCAATTCTATAGTGTGAGTAGAATGATTGGTAAGTTTAGTAATACTATTAAATGAAATAACGTTAAATAGATGATATTTGTAGGGTAGTAATATAAGATAGGAAATAAATACGCTAAATTAAATAATGACAAATTATGACGACGAATTCATAAGAATTACTTCAACCTAAGTCAAAAATATACATATTCATTATAGGCTTTACTGGCTTACTGTTTTTCTATTTAAGTTATAAGTAACACTTGCAAGATAAAAGTATGTGCACTTTTTTAAGGGAAAATTATATTCATAGTAATGAATTATTTATTATGTTTATAACTTTTAAATAATTCTCTAATGAGATATAAATCATTCGGCATTATATAAAGAGAAAATATGAGAAATATTCTTAAGGGTAGAAAATTTTGGTTTATTTCAATATTATAATAAATATTTAAATATCCTAGTAACAACTTAAGAATAGGGGGAAAGATATTCACATTTCACTTGGTAGTTAGTGAAACTTTTATATGACGTCAACTACTCTTATAGATATATATTCAAAGATAATTAAGATAGATATAAAGACTCATATAATAAGGACTAGAAAATGTATGGATTTTAGTTTTATGTAATTATCAAACTAGAACCAAATGTAGTTTACTTTTTCCTGTTTGTATTTTCTTTTATGCTTGATTTGTTTTTGAACTTATCACAATATTTTACATTTTCTTACTTATTTAACTTCAACTCTGATTACTAGTGTATTAAAACACTGTGAATTATATGTTGTACGTAAGTATTTGTGCAGGAAAGCAACAATTTTGAATAAATGAAATAAATTTTTATTGTTTCATTTAAGTATATATAACACAATATTCGTCATAAAACTACTAATTGGTTCTACAACAAAGCCTAATCTACCAGATATATATATACACCGACAGAGTCCCATATGAGCTACTTCCAGTCACCATACGCTTCAATAAAGCGTAGAGGATACGCAATCTTATAAACCGGTTACTACATTTTAAATTATATATAAACAATAGAACTGTAGTGAACAGAACACGAGTTGGGACAATCGAATGTAATTGACACAAAATTACAGGACTTGTTGATAAAATCTAACAATCAAATAGTAAATAAATAATTTGCAAAATGTCCATAAATTGTTTCATAATGACTCAGACTTCATTGTTCTCGCATTTCCATACAAATTGCATTCTGTTCCCATTCTTTACTGTTCGATCCTCTTGTCTCTCTGCTGCCAGACATTCTGTTCACGACTAACATCATCTACTACTTATGTCAATATAAGTAGCACACACCACAACACATTGATGTATTCCTTATTAGCAAACTTTAGATTGTGCACAATTAAAGCAATTTGATTAATATTTCAACTAGGAATTACATGCAACCAAGAAATATTAGACGTTAATAAATGAACTTCGAAAAGTCCATTATTGTTCAATAGAATTCGGCATAAAATTTAGTTTCTTTCAAATATATTTTTACTTAGTTTCATAACTGAACATATGTTTAAATATAATCACTTATCAACAATAATTCTCCTTTGTTTATTTAATATATAGATTTAGTCCTTATAAATCCCTATAATATTATTGTGGCATGTAACATTATCTCAGGCTTGTGTTTTTGAAATTATCATTATAAATCTAGTACTAATATGAATCAATTACGAAAACTTTGTCAACTTTCTTTTCTATCATCACAATCAGTCTAATAATCCATGTCTAGTAATTATTATTTCCAACAAAAAAAAGTTAATCAACACACAAACTAAACGTAGCCAGTTGCATACAACGGTATTTTCATGTGATAACAAATGAAGTGAAAAAAGCTTCTTTTAAATGTTTCTAATATTATACTATAAAAACGTTCAATCCAAATGAAAAAATTATGAAAACTGTCCATGTAAAGAACTTTTTCTAGACTAAGGATAATAAAAATGATTACAATGTGAACAATTGATCTGAATGTATTTTATAAAGAATTTACACTTGATTAAATTATTGTGTTCAATGTTTACTTTTAAATTTCCAGGCGAATGAATCAACGCCCTTTTTCAAATTTATTGATTTAAGCTCGATAATCAGTAGTACAAGATTTAAACAGCTAAAAACTAAGAAGGATTATTTTATTTTTCATTTGTAGTGGTATGTAATAAATGTATATATCTTAATAAATGTTACTTTATTACATCATTATTAAATGTTTAACATTTAGATGAAATATATTCCAATATTTAACACCGCCTGGAGACCCTCCGAGGGCTACTGCCAGTCTCAAGCTCGGATAAAGGAGGAGGGTTGAGCATGGGGTTAACGACCCCATTCCGTAGAAAACTAACTCTCTAAAAAACGCTAACCAGAAAAAAATTATTCAAACCTTTTAAACTCTGCCCTGGGATCCAGAAGGTCTTCATTTAGAAGAGTTATGATGCCTCATGATGAAAGCCAAGTTCCTTCAGAAGTCACGAGGCTGATGCCTCTTCTGACAACCAGAGCAACCATTTATTTAGGTACATGGAATACTCGTACAATGTGGGAGACTGGGAGAGTCTTCCAAATCGCTGCAGAAATGAGGAGATACAACCTTAAGGTGCTTGGGATTAGTGAAGCTCATATCCCAATATTTCGTGACATGAAATCGTTTTGAAGTTATAAATGACTTACAGTATTGAAATCATGAGTCAGTTGAAGCTAGACCACCATTGAAAACCTGGAAGCACTGGACGGCCGTTTCGTCCTGGTACGGGACTCCTCAGCAGTGCGCATCCACGATCCCACACCACGCGGGGCTCGAACCCAGGACCTACTGGCTTCGCGCGCGAGCACCTAACCACTAGACCACTGAGCCGGCATCCAACGGTTTTAATGTCTAACTTCAACCAATCCACGAAGTTGCGCCACCGTACACCATTGTCTTTAGTGAGTTGTTTTCTCACAACAGATCGGTTGAACTCCACTGGTAACGGCTTCTCACTAGAACTTCAGGAGATTTTCCTGAAGTCAGTCACTAGTGAGCAGTTGATTATTATCAGAATGGGTTTTGTGGAGAGTTTTAGAAATTTCACAGGTTGAAATCATGAGTCATTTGAAGCTAGAGGAGTCCCATACCAGGACGAAACGGCCGTCTAGTGCTTTCAGGTTTTCAATGGTGGTCTAGCTTCAACTGACTCATGATTTCAACCTGTGAAAATTTCTAAAACTCTCCACAAAACCCATTCTGACTTACAGTATAATAATATCAGTAAAACATAAGTCTGGTTTAACGTACTTACCTACTTACGTAAAATAAAATACATAATAAGATAATGTAAAGGTCTCAATAAAGATCTCATGAAAGATAATAGACAAACACTTATGAAAAATATCGTTGTCAAAAAAATACGTCCATCCAGTTTCATATTAAGCAGCTTGATCTGTGCTAAGAATTATCTACTGAACTTAATCCTCTAATCGATTTGATCACTGTTTTAGTAACTGATTAGTTTTTAATGTATAATGTTCTTGGAGATCATATCAATTTTATCATTTCTGTTAGCAAACGAGGTTGACATTTCTCAAACTACTACCTTTCGATTATTTTCAATGTTTATATTTCTTAGAAATATCAGTATGATTTTGAATGATGAAATAGATTTTATAGACTTACCATCTAACCATATGTACATATATACAATAATAATTTTTACCAACAACTATAATTACATATTCGTTATGCCAATAACAGTTAAAATATGATATTTCAATTCATTAATTTTGGCACCTTATGTTTTCTAAAAGTATGAGCAGTTGCGTAATATGTGTAGGAATGAAATAGGTGAAATTTATAAACCAGTTTAAATTTACGTGTACATATGAAATCAATATTATTGGAAGTACAGTGAGAAGGGCTACTACTAGGTTTTTCGAATAAGTTCCTAAGAATCTATTTCCGAAAGGCAGTAAAGTTTCCACAGTCGCTATGCACTTAGAATATAGTTGACACAAATTTAGTGTCCGTCATTATTTCATAATAATCAAACAATGACCGTTTCGTTTTATTCAGTTTTGAAGTGACAACTGCTATCAAACGCTTTCGGTCTGAGCTTTGAGTGCAGAAAAAGAAGCGTAATAATTTTTTCTCTATCATTTTGTTTATAAATGTAGTCTAATAACCTTTTTTATGATATTCTTACATTTCAAATTCATTATTTACCCGTAACATAATCTAGTTAATCTCACATTAATATGATTTTGGTTTTAGGAAAGTTGAGTAATTACACAATTACTTATCATGTTAATCACAAATACATAACCTTTTTTCATAAATATTCTTATTAGCAACTACAAATTAACCCTTTCTATTCTGTATTGTTATTATTCTTACTTTTGTAACTATGATTCTTGATTATTATTAGTATTATTGTTATTTTCAACGCATAAGTACGTATCACTATTAATCATATTTACTGATAAATTTTATAGCCGAATTTTTTCGATCATGATTTTAGATTCTTTTACGAATATCGTCAAAATTTCATAAATAAAAGTATAAATAAATCATTCTATTCAGCAAGCCTGTAATTAGTCTTGTCACTTTAATTGGACGAAACGCGCGTCCTAGATTCCAGTACTAGTCACTATCCATCTTTGTTTAAAAATTCTTGTCACTGTTTAAATCAATTGAACTCAATCTAAGCCTTTTATTTTTAAGAAAAACTCTACATTAACTATCCATGTACAAATTTAGTCAAGCAAATCTATCTACAATTTGATTAAATCTGAATAGTTTACATGTTAATTCACAATTATTATACTTCATATTATTCGATATTTTGTCTGCCATTTGTCTGTCGGTTCCACATGAAATATTAACATTACATTTTAAGCTAAAGAGTATAAAGATATAAAGCAGAACATTCCAAAAATTTTCTTTACACAAAATCAAAAAAAAATACGTAATAATTCTTGCTATTCTATTTACTATATGAATAAGTAATCTGCACATTCTATAATACCTTGGAATATCATAAAACTTTTAAACCACTAACTGTTAGAATAATTACAGTTTATATCATCTATATATCTTATGTAAATAATCGGTTAAATTCCAAAAGTACTGAATAGATATTTAGTTCTAGTAGAGAACTCCTTGACAGTATCTAATCACAATGTCATCTGAGATTGAATGATGTAAACTATGGAAATTTTATCATCTCCATTAAACTACTATAATGATAACCAGTAGAATAAATAATAAAAATGAAGAGTAATATTTGTACCAGACTTACATTTTCATATTCTTTTAAAAGTCTAGTTACTTTAAATAATATAACTGATTCGTTTTGAGCTGAATTTAATTTTTACACTAGAAATTTGTTATATAGACTTAGTTTGGTATATATATATATATATATATATATATATATATCTTATATGATATTGGTCTTAGCAGGAACCAATATAATTATGATATAAAAGGGGTTAGTAGTGTTAATAACAGTTTTGGTAGCATTGGTGACAGACCTTTTTACAAGGCTGTGATACTAACAGTTATACAAACAAAGACTAATTATTACATCATAGGTATAATCTAAGTAAGTGGATGTAGACATATATAATTGAATGGTTGAATAAGCAATTGGCTAAAGACGTATAGTAAAATATTGTGTTGAACGAAAGCTTTAATATGTAGCATTTTTTGATTGGTTCATAAATCAATGCGAAGGGGGATGGTTATGCATTATAGTGTTGTTTTTTATCCAATTGTAAAATTTTTAAAATTAATTAAATAAAAATAAAAATAAATTTAGAATAAAAAAATAAAATAATTAAAAATTAGTTATGTTACATTCTAAATTGATTGTTTTCTATTTGTTGATAATCAAATTTTAGAAAAAACCCGCTTATTTTCTATAATATTGATGATTAATTTGATAAAGTATTATATTTCATTTGTGTTATGTGTACAGTGTGTAAAATATATAGAATCAACATTCAGTTAAAATATTACTTTATATAATTATTTTCAGAAGGGGTTTTGTGGAGATTACAGTAATTTCAGTAGTTGAGATCATAAGTCAATTGAAGGTAGACCAACATGGGAAACTTGGAAGCATTGGATGGCCGTTTCGTCTCAGAATGAGACTCCTCAACAGTACGACTCCACGACCTCGCCCCCTGCGAGATTCGAACACACGACCTATAAGTCTCGTGCGCGATTGCTTAACCACTAGACCACTGACACGACCGGCATCCAACGGTGTTAATGTCTAACTCCAACTAATCCACGAAATTGAGCGACACATCCACCATTGTCATCAGTGAGTTACTACCACACAACAGACAGGATTGAACTCCACTGGTCACTGCTTCTCACTAGAAGTTTAGGAAGTACCTCTTGAAGCCAGTTACTAGTGAGCATATGTTGATTATAATCAGAAGAGGGTTTTGTGGAGATTGTAGTAATTTCAATCTCCACAAAACTCCTTCTGATACTAATCCCACAATAGGACGAAACGGCCGTCCAGTGCTTCCAGGTTTTCCATGGTAGTCTAGCTTCAATTGACTCACGACCTCAACTATTGAAATAATTATTTTCAATATACAAAAATACTTAAATTGTGTGAAGTATCTGTAATAGTATAAATATAACCAGTATTATTATCACTAATTCATTTATATGAAAAGAATATTCTAAATGTGATAGACAGAATTTTTCAATTACTTTTACTGAGATAATTTTCTATAACCTTGATTAATAATTATCAAGAGTTTGATTTTCTAGAGATGAATTCAATATGATTTTCGTTGTTTTTATTACACCTTAACTTGATTAGATCGGATTACGTAAAATTAATGCACAAATTCTATGTAAGAACTCATGGAAACTCATGAAATTAACTTAAGGCAGTGTAGTGAAATAGAGATTGTACAGTTTATTTTTACTATTTTTTTGTATACTATTTAAAACTTGGATTTCCATTTCCTTATTTTAATGAATTATTTCCGATAAACGTAACTGAAGGGAAATTTTCATCACTAAGTAATATCAACTGTACGACTACAAAAAAAATCATTGGCTGCCAATGAGTTATTTCATTTTAGTTTTAAATTTGTCAGTAACATGTACTTGTAACCTGAAAAGTGATTTGCAATTTTTTTCTTGAGTTCCTGTTTTGACTGGAGTAAATGATATGAGAGCTAAAAATTCTGAAATTTCAGATTTTAATTAATTGTTTTAAACAGATCTTTTTGATGGATAATAAACTTTTTTCTAGAGTTTGTGCTGATGATATCGTTCAGAAGAACGATGAAAGCTCCACGACCAAACTATCCAGCTCAGAACAAAACTCTATAAAAATCATCCACCTGAGCTACAAATCTTATCATCTCAAACAGATCTTCTTTATAGTAAATTATTAGGTCTTTAGGTTCGACATCATATTAGGTTATGTGTTTAGGGTTCTTGGAAGACTAGAACAAAATAGTTATCCACTGTTGATTCATTTTTATTGATTTTACTGAGTGGCAGTAAACTATTTTTACGGACCTTAAAATTACGTCAATTGTTTGAATTTACGTATCTTTTGAACGGCTTCCACACTGGATTTTTCAGGATAATTTCTAGAATGTTTTAATTTTATAAACAATATTAATTTTAAAGTTGTTTCATTTTATTTATTATAGTAATACTTCACGTGTTTCATTAATAAACGCTTTTTAACTGCACGCGTGACTGTTTTACAGAATCGAAAGTATGAAATTATCTTCACATTTAGTAAATAAACAATATTTTTAAGTGTGTATATCAGTGAAAAGTTTGATTATGTATATTGTGTGACCGATATAATACATTCCAGATAATTCAATCTTCTCATCAAGCATTTTTAATCACTTACTTACGTCTGTTACTCCTCGAGGAAAAGTATAGGCCGCCCACCAGCACTCTCTATCCAAACCTGTCCTGGGCAATCCGTTCCAGCTCTTCCCAGATGTTACTTATCCTTTTCATATCTGCTTCGATTTCCCGACGTAACGTGTTCTTTGACCTTCCTCTTTTCCGCTTCCCTTCAGGATTCCAAGTTAGGGCTTGCCTCGTGATACAGTTTGATGATTTCAGAAATGTATATTCTATCCACTTTCAAAGCCTTTTCCTAATTTCTTCTTCATCTGGAAGTTGATTTGTTCTCTCCCACAGTAGGTTGTTGTTGATGGTATCCGGTCAATGGATGTTGAGTATCTTGCGTAGACAACTATTTATAAATACTTGTATCTTCTTGATGATGGTTGTAGTAATTTTCCACGTTTCAGCTTCGTACAGTAGAACTATCTTGATGTTCGTATTGAAGATTGTGACTTTGATATCGGTTGACAGACAGTTGTTTTAAGTTCCATATGTTCTTCATTTGTAGGAATGCAGCCCTTGCTTTACAAGAAATTTATACAACTGAATATTTTCCAGTAATGATAACTTTATTTCCAGTTAGAAATCCTATCAACAATTGTTTTGATTTCAAATAATTATAAGACATAAATTTATATGACAAATGGAATGAAATAAGTTAACTGAATATTAACAAACTGATATAGAATAATAATTTAACATTTCGATAATGATATTAGAAGACGAAGATTATCAGAACTATGTGATATATTAGCGCAATACATTTCGAACAATCTGGTCACACATATACTTGTTAAGAGCATTTATATATAAAAATAAAAGGTCAACTAGACAGGAAACGGGGTAAGAGGAGATAAGGATAATGATAAGAGTAATAATAATATTAATGTGAACACAATTTGAAACCTAATCACTCTGGATAATAAGTCAATATTACCAGGGTAGGTTTAAGGTAAGAACAAACTGTTTTTGAACACATAAAGGGGGTTTGAATTTTCGTATGGCTAAGGCTTCAATGAACCTTAGTATACGCCCTTTTACACTTTTATACAGCACTACAAAAGCTGAATTTAGATCAATCTTGTGACCTGTTTCAATTATATGTTTAGCAATAGAGGATGATGGATGTTTATCCTCTGCTCTTATCGGGTCACTTGATTGTATTTGTTTCTGAAGCCATTTGGGTACATGTTCACTCACCCTAATGTTGAGATCACGATTACTCCTCCCTATGTATGTGTGACCACACACACATTTAAATTGGTAAACACAGTGGGATGTGACGCAATCGTTTCCATGTACTTCCATGTACATTAATATATAGACTATAATCACAATAGATCGGTTGATTGGACTGTTTATTGATTAGCTTATGGATAAAATGCATAGAAAAATAGTTAATATATTGAATTATTTTATTAATTACTTCGAGAACTAAATAAAAATATAAAATGAATATTTCATAGGTTGAAATCATGAGTCGATTGAAGCTAGACCACCATGGAAAACCTGGAAGCACTGGACGGCCGTTTCGTCGTAGTATGGGAGTCCTCAGCAGTGCGCATCCACGAAACGGCCGTCCAGTGCTTCCAGGTTTTCCATGATGGTCTAGCTTCAATCGACTCATGATTTCAACCTATGAAATTTCTGAAAAACTCCACAAAACCCGTTCTGATAAAATGAACAGTTATCATTACTAAAGTTTAACTTATTGATTACAAATAAATTAAGTACTGGGTAGGTTGTTATTAATAAAAAAAATAATATATTTGTACTATCCTCGTGAGTAAAAAAAAGGAACTAAATGTTTTGACGTTTCATGACTCAGTGTAAACCACTTCTTCAAGGAATAAATAAACAAATTAAATTAACCCATGTTTAAATAGTACAAATGGACAAAGCAAAAATATTTAGTACGATCAACAACTAAAAGTAGGTCTCACTAAGTCAGTGTCATGTCACCTTAGTCAAAGTGTTTTGTGTGAGACATGTTTGTGTATTTGTGTGGGTGCTTATGTGTGAAAAATGTGATATTAATAGTGAGAAATAATGGAGCTGAGTTTGAATAAGTGATAATAGTGTGTGATATGAATAGAATTAGATAAAGTAGCTCAGATGAATGGTGCAAGTCGGATGAATAGTAAGGCATTTTCTATTGAAGTTATTAGGATTTAGCAATACATAGAAAGTTTCAACTATTCGCCTTTGTTGTTGGAAAAGCGTTCTTGCATTATTTTGATATTTCTAATATCGACTTGATGTTTAATGAAAATGTCATCCACGGCGAAAAGTCAGAAAATTTAATTTTTTTACCCATTGAGATATTAAAAATATTTTCGCGCGCAAGACTGAAGGCCCTGGGTTCGAATCTTGCGAGCGGGATTGTGGACGAGCACAGCTAAGGGGTCTCACAATAGAACGAAATGGACGTCCAGTGCTTCCAGGTTTTCAGTGGTGGTCTAAAGTCAATCGGTTCACGATCTCAATCAAAAACTCAATATTCTCCACAACCCCTATACTAATATCAAAAACTTACCTTATGGTATTAAATTAGTTCAAGGATGTCTACTTATTAGTTAATCATGTGCAGTTTATTTGATTTGATTAAAACTTTAAGCAATAAACAGTATTATACTGATTCATAGACTGAAATTAGATTTTTCACGTTACAAATCACATATTTTATTATGAGGTCAGCAGGTTTTAATCTTAAATGCCATACCTGTCAAATCTTAAAAAAATAACTAAACAGTACATAGATGGCTGTTGATTCGAAACTATTTCAGTTTTCAACTCTACAAATAACAGGGTTTTGTAAAAACCTATGAAAGAATAGTCGAGCTATAAGTATTTAATCATTAATGGATAATTACTTTAATCAATAGCTCCAAAGAGATGAATTGGTATGATTCATTTATCAATTACAGTCCTATACATTTGAATTCAGCGTTTAAATTTTTCTAGAAAAGCTAATGATACGACTAGAATTTCAGAACTGAATTATTTTGGTTAAGTATCGAACCTTTGAACTAATGTTTGAAAGTTGGGAGTTTTACGAATTATGTCAACATTCAATGATACAATGTCCACTTATTTCAATAGGATGTTCTAACTTAGAAAAAAATTAATATCCTTTAAGAATAAATGTAGTTTATTTAATTTTTATTTCAAGCAATCATACCATGTACAAACTTATGTATCACTAACGATCTTTTTATTATGAGTTTAGAGGTTATGGAGATTGTTAAGTTATTTTTATTGAGAGCATGAACCGATTGATGTTAGACCACCATTGAAAACCTGGAAGCACTGGACGGCCATTTCGTTCTATTGTGGGACTCCTCAGCAGTGGATTCGAATCCCGCAAGCGGGATCGTGGATTAGACAAAACATATAGTTTATCTAGTAATTGATTAAAACCCTTTATCATCATTATAAAATCAATTATAGAATTGAAATGCAAAATTTATATGACAATCTAATATGTTTGATATTGTTCTGATTGATTAAAATAATGGGATGTTAGAAAATTTGATATTTAAACTAATAATTCTGTTCAACTTATCTAGTTATCCTATTCATTCATGTCGTGGCGGCTTGCTTGAATATCTGGGCTACCTGTTTCTGTCATCTGATTATTTCAACAAGTTATCTGTTTTTTCATTTTGTTTTAACGTCTCATTATGTCCACTAATCGCATAACCTAAACAGGCGCTTTTATGAAAAGCCTACAAAAAAGTGCTATAAAAGACATCGTGGTTGGCAATATGCGTTAAAGAGAATGAACATTATTCGTATGTCAATTCCCGAGCTGCTAAATTCTAACTGACAATCATTAATCAACAAAGTGGACTATCTGCAACTCCTACTAAGTCAAAATATGTATCGTAATTGTGGTGTCATCACAATTCAAGAATCTTGGTTAAATGATTTACAGGATGACTGCCTGGTATCACTATGTGATTTCGAAATTTATCGTCAGGATCGATCAAACAATAAAAAGGGGTGTGGTGGCGGTGTAGCTATGTTTGTAAACGTGATCTGGTGTCGATCTTCGTTTGTGTGTTTTAAGTTTTCAAATGACTTTATCGACTGTCCAACTCTAAGATGTCGTCCAAAACATCTGAATGAATACAAATACGTTTATGTTACCAATATCTACGTGATTCCAGACTGCACATCATCTGCGCTATCTGTTTTCGCTGATGAATTCACTGAGTTTGCTGTTACTGCCTTCAGTGATTTACTTTCAGTTGTATGTGGTGATTTCAATTCATGTGACTGTAGCTTCCTTATGTCACTAAGTCATCAAAATGTAGTAGATTTTCCTACCCGTTTGAATGGCCCATTTAGACTTCGTTTTCATTAATGATGCGGGTATATATTTGACTCGTAAACGTGCTTCTTTGTCTAGCTCGGATCACTGTATAATTCGTGTTCTACCTAAAGTATATGGAAAGCATGGAAAGAGTACACTCTTACATCAAACCAAGAAAGTCAAATATAGGAATTACTCAGAAGAAAATATCCGAAATCTGAAAAACATGTTTCATACGACTAACTGGGAATTGTTTACAGATGATTCACTGGAAATCACCACTGATGTTATCACTTGTTACCTTAAATTCTGTTTTGATATTTGTTGTCCCATTGAAACCATTTTTGTAAGTTTTGATCAACTTGCATCTTCACTATCTGTGCTGAGAATTCTATATTGTACCAAAATATAATAATAATATCATTGCAATAAATTATTATATATATATATATATATATATATACATTCCTGATAAGTTGTCTACGCAAAATACTTCGGATCCGTTGGCCAGACACTATTAGCAACAACCTACTGTGGGAAAGAACAAACCAGATCCCAGTGGAGGAAGAAATGAGGAAGAAGCGCTGGAAGTGGATAGGACACACATTGAGGAAAGCACCCAACTGCGTCACAAGACAAACCCTCACATGGAATCTTGAAGGGAAGCGGAAAAGAGGAAGACCAAAGAACACATTACGCCGGGAAGTGGAAATAGACATGAGAAAAATGAACAAGAATTGGATGGAACTAGAAAGGAAGGCGGAGGACAGAGTGGGTTGGAAAATGCTGGTCTGTGGCCTATGCTCCATTAGGAGTAACAGGCGTAAGTAAGTAAGTAAGTAAGTAAGTAAGTAAGTAAGTAAGTAAGTAAGTAATACATTCCTGATAATTGTACCTTTCTATATACAAATTATATTGATTCCACTCATTCTATGGACAAAACGTGTAGATTCTTTTTTTGATGATGATGAAAATATTTATCATTTATAATTCATATATTTATTGTATATTTGATAATTTTTCTTCCTTTATTAGTAGTCTATGAAGTAATATTTATTGCCTTGGAGATTTTTTTCATTTATCTAAAAACTGATAATGTAATTCACCGAAATTCTGTGATAAAGAAATCATCTTTGAGTTATTTCATATGCAAAACTGAATGAATGATGATAATTAGATAACTAATAGGCAGTTATTTGGAATTAAACACTGTTCAATACTCAGTTTATATATATATAGTAATAGTTTATAATTTCCTTTTTGCTGGTACCCTGGACTGGGATTAATTATTTTTTTATGCAATGAATATATTCTGATCGGATTGTCTAGATATAATCTATAGTCATAAGCCATTGTATATTCGGTATGTAATTAGTAATGTAATCTAGGAAGACTGTTTTTTTCTGTTCAGAACCTGTCAATTGGATGTATTTGAATCTTAGTAATAATGTTCACACTGTAACTCCGACTCAGTATATTTTGTTTCAAATACTAGTGGGTTAATCAGTGATCTTGTGAGTTCAGTTAGCCGCCAACTTGTTTAAGGGGTATTAAGCTATTATTAAGACCAAATATATTATGTGTATATAAATTCAATAATGATCACTTTCTCATCCGCGGTTAGGCGGAGGATAGATTCCTAAATTTTTGATGAGAATTTGTGACTTTAGTTGTCAACCTAGTCTAAAATAAGACCATAATTCATCGATCTTATTCAGTGATTGTCGTGATATAAAAGCATTGTTCTCAAACTAGACCTGATGATGATGGGTTTGTGCGTACTCAACACCAAGAATAACAAAATGGAAAACGACAACTGACTAGTGATTGTTACTACATATGATTCTCTGGAAGATATCAGTTTCTTATTATAAATAATTTAAAACTGAATGATCTTATTAAAACCCCCTGGTAACTGATTATCTTAGATTTGGTTT
This sequence comes from Schistosoma haematobium, assembly GCF_000699445.3. Classification (NCBI taxonomy): domain Eukaryota; kingdom Metazoa; phylum Platyhelminthes; class Trematoda; order Strigeidida; family Schistosomatidae; genus Schistosoma; species Schistosoma haematobium. The sequence continues at coordinate 31,048,449 of NC_067198.1, read as the reverse complement.
AACTCAGAAAAGACACGATGCTACTCATTTACTAAGTGCAGATTTATGAGCTTATCATTAAGTAAAATCACTTGTGTAAACTGGTGAATATAAACTTCTATTGAAACTTGGGTAAATGAACAAAAGTTTAAATTTGTGATTTTTTGCTTGAAATCTCACCATCTTAAATAAAAACATAACCCTCTACGAAAAGTTAATACTAAACCCAATTAACTGTATTCTAAGTTCTAGACTTTTTGACGTTCAATCACAATGATTTTAGTTCTTAAATGAATGATAGGGAAATAAACCACACCTGAAATAAATATTAAACAGACTAGGGTGAAAATCGCAGACATCAAATATAATTACTATATATTTATATATGGAGAGTGAAGGGGAGTGGAAGACAACAATTATTGGGAATTTATTCTGTACAGTGAAAACGATTCACTTTTTTAAAAGAGGCAAACAAATAAAGTTTCTTTTCTCTAAAATAACTAAAAGAAATACCTAGAAACTAATATTCAAGATCACTCTCTAAAAAAAACGTGTGGTTAAATATTTATGATTATTGGCTATTACCATTGTGATGGATAACAAGTTCTTTTTTTAATGGTTTATTCAGAATTTAATTTGGTTTTTATTCTCAAATCTGATCATATATTATCAAACCTTTTAACTGTGCTTAAATAATCTATTTAACTTAAGTAAAATTAAAATTTACAGTGAATAAGCGGTAAAATTGAACATTTCATATTAATTGTAAAGAAATCTTGACATATTAAAAATAGATGTAAATAAAAATTATATAGGGCTTTCATATCAATCAAATGAAATAATCAGTATGGGGTTGTGAAGATCATTATATTTTTTGATTCAGATTATGAATTGATTGATGTTAGCCCATCAGTGAAAACGTGGAAGCGCCGAACGGCTGTTTCGTCTTAGTATGGAACTCCTCAGCAGTGAGCTTCCATGATCCGCTACAAGGGATCCGAACTCCAGACCTTTGTTTTCGAGTGCGAACGCTTTATCTCTAGATCATTAAGCCGGTATCCAACGGTGTAAATATCTAACCCCAATCAATCCACGAAATTGCGCGAACACCTCCCATTGTACTGAAATAAATACCTGGGTCCTTCCGGTACCTCTAGGTTTTCAATGGTGGTCTAAAATCAATCGGTTCACGATCTCAATCAAGTGAAATAAGTCAATCTCATACAACTTTGAGTAAAAAAGAAAATAAATTTTCATCAAGCATCTTTTTGTTTTCATTTAGGGAATGATCTAATTTTAACTTTATTAAAAGAAAACTATTTTGTACATTATAAACTTGCAGTAATCTGTGAAAAACGATTTAAGAGAAGTATTATAATTGAACTTAATCATATTTAATGACAACTTTAAAAAATATCTAAAGAAAACAAGACAAGTGTGAAGTCTGATATATGTGTCCAAAAGTAGATGTTTGTTAACCTTTCGTTGCCTTGGTGACAAATATTCCTTTAGTTCAGCATAAAATGTTTTCTTTCAGTTATTTATGTCATTACATTTTTTATTATTTCGACTGTCTTCTAGTTTAGTAATCTTATTTTATTTAACTGCGTTTTGCTCATTTTATCTTTACCTTACTATCAGCGTTTATTGATTAGATAACAACTTGTTTCTAGCTCTTTGAACATTTTTTTCTATCAGTGTTGTAAAGCAATTCTTCAAATTAGATACATATTAACAATCGTTTATTAAGTATACTAGATTTATTTACACCATTACTATACCATTCTAATGTTTATTCAAAGTACCTTCCTATTAAACTCTTTCATGCGAATAATTCAAATCCATTTTGTATTTGAGACTTTTTAATATCACAGGTTGAAGCGGCTGACAAGAACCAAACAAACTAAAATAAATTCATGCTATTCTGTTCAAATATATGTTCTTACTCTACACAAGTTGATAAAGGGGACTATGTGCATCAAATCATTATTACAGTTACAAAGCTGCCATTTTTAATCGATTTACAAATAACTTTTTAGGTTGATAGGCAATCGACATAAGACAAAAATAGTTTGCGTCATAAAATACAGACATTTAACGGAATATTACAGATCGTTAATATTCTTAAGAAACTATCAGTAAGGCTAACAAACCGCTATCTATTTTATTGTAAACCTGTTAGTACTAACTGAAACTATAATTCGTCCACACTTTCCTCAAAAAATTGTGTTAGTTGTTTAATAGTTTGAATGCATATTTTCTCAAAAACTGGTTCTGACTGGAGAAGCCATTAAAAATAAATGAACTCTAGATTTCTGTTTTGTCCTATTTTAAAACTTTTGAGAAATGTACAAACGTAGGGCTCATCAGTATATTTGTTTATGCCAGATACCATAATTTGTGATTTTATGTATACTTACTAGTCACGGACTACATTAACTTATTTCTTAATCGTCTGATAATGTAATTAGGGAAACTGAGTATTTTAAGTGAACACATATTTTCTCTTGCTCCACCACAAACAGGTATGTGAGTTGCAAATACACAAATGATTACATAATATATCAATACACTTACCGATCCACATGTTTGTTTGGACATACATAAATAGGGAAGGGTAATCTAACACACCAATCAACGTTTATGGAATAAATGCCTGGATAGCTTCTGAACCAAAAATAGATTTTGAACGCTTCTTTGAAATAGACTAAAACAATTATTTTGAGTTCATCAACATTTTGTAATGTCTTCACTTAAGATTAATTCATGTTTAGCAGAAACTACCTCCATAAATTTCTCGACGTTTTATGTTATGAAGTTTAACAATGATTACTTTATTGCATCTCACACTTGAATGATAAGTAATCTGTTGTTCAGTTAAGTTTAATCAAATGTAACTCGCTTCTTTTTAAACACGAATAGATGATGGCTAGCAGCGGTCTCCGTGACTTGCGTCTTGTCTCATTTAGGACTTGTCAATTGAATGTATCTGCATCTCAGATTGGACGTTCACTCTGGAATTCCATTCCTAGTCATCATCTATTTCTGCTTAAAAATGTTTTTAACTTGGTGATAATATACAGATAATCCACACAGGATGAACATATGCTAAATGAAACTGATCAATTATAGCCATAAACGTCAATGAAAAGATTCAAACAACCAATAAATACGAAATATTACTCTCTCCGTTTAAAAAAAGAATATGATCGAATTAAATGTTTTCATTTGGTTTTTGATATCATAACGGTCTTTTCAAAGCTAGGAAGACATAAGCCTTCTAGATCAGCCTCTTAATATTTTAATACAGTTAAATGACAAACAATTATTTTCTTTATTTTTTCGGAAATAATTACGACGAAAATCATACTAGATTCACTTAGGTTTTGATAGAGGTTTGTTCTCTGAGCTGGATGGTTTGGTCGTGAAGCTTTCATCGTTCTTCTGAACGACATTATCAGCACAAACCCCTGCCTCCACGACCAAACCATCCAGCTAAGAGAACAAAACTCTATCAAAATCATCCACCTGAGCTATAAATCTTCCCCGCCATCTCAGAGTTCACTTAGAAATAGATTTGATTTTCAATTAAAATAAAAATATTTAAATGCTAATCTTAGTAGACAATATTGACAATTGCAAAATTCATTAAATAATTTTTTAGATAAAAATTGAAATTAAGGTTTTATTACTGTCTAATGCTCTTATTTATAATCTAGTAAATGGAAAGAATTATGAGTACCATGAACATGTTTCAAAAAGTTTTAATTTTATAGGATTATTTATCGATACAGTTCGTTTGAACAGGTTTACAGGTCGGCAACTTTGAACTGCTAAAATTGACTGATAAATTCTAAAGCTTTAATTACCCAACATATCCTGGCACTACAGTTATCAAGGGCAAAATAATCTGATTTGTGTACTGAAAAAGAAGCTGTTCTGAGGATGTATTGTTATCCTGGGAAACAAAACCCCTTATTTTATCCTATAATTTTTTGCAAAATTTTTTGATGTTTTTTACCTCATAGTTTCATGTTATTTAACTGAGCTTAACTCAATACACTTTTAATTATCAATTACTCTTCATTTATGTTTATTTACTAAACTAATTAACCAGTTATCACAACTCTTATAACTCCTACTGGAGTCCCTCCGAGAGGTACTGCCGGTCCCTAGCCCGGATAAAGGAGGAGGGTTGGGCATGGTGTTAGCGACCCCATCCTGTAGAAAACTAACTCGCTAAAAAACGCTAACCAGAAAAAATTATTCAAAACGCTTACCACAGCTTCCACAATCGTTTATTGGTTTCAATCGATATTTTTGAAACATTCTGGTGAATATGATATTTGACTATGATATCTGGTCTGATCTTTCGAAGTCCATTTAGATGATTTCTAGACTGACTACATTATTTAAATACTTTTTTACATTACGTCCTGATAAACTTTATTTCTATCAAAAGTATTTTAAATTCAATCTGTAATTTTAATATTTTAATATTACAACTTATAAATTGGTGATTAGAATTCAATGACAAAAAAAGAATTCGTTTTATTGCACCAGAATGGCTGTTATTTTTGTCATTCTCAATCCAATAAATATAATTTGGCAATTCAGTCAATCGTCACAGATCAAACCAGAGACTTTCCAGACTCAAGACTATCATGTTATCTTTAAATTACTCGTTTTACATCCAATGGTATACTGAATGATTTGAATTAATCAATAATATTTGAGACATTGGAGGTTTTGAGTTGTAACCTAATAATATGGTTTCTTTTGATCCCTTAAAAAATTAATTCGGTTCTAGATTTTAGTTAAAATCAAATCAAACTAAATACAGTTTGTCGGGAAAAAAAAGAAAAGGAACTAAATTAAAATGATAATTTTCATGATTTTTCCATTCAACTTAAGTTCTAATCAATAATTTATAACAAACAGCGCTTAAATCTATGTAGTGAGGTTCAAAAAAGTGGATGTTTGACAATTGATTTCCTTCGCAATATAAATTGTCAACCTCCCATAATTCTTTATAGGAGGATAGTCTAAATTTGATTACAGGCAATCGTCAATTTTATCATCGATAACTGTAAATAAATATTTAAGGATTCTCTTTCACTCTCTGAAATTTAGTTTAATAGTAGTATTTAGAAATAATGTAAAACTTATAAATTTACTATGATCTAACTTAAAATATGTCAACTAAATCTCGCCTATTTTGTATTTTAGACTTGTGTGCTTCTGTTCTAAGGAATAGTGTTTTTTCCCACTTACTTCTAATCAGATCTTTTAACGTGACTAGTAACTGATTATGTAGGTAACTAAGTAGTGGTCTACATGAAATTCACAATTTACAATGAATAACATTAAGTTTCTTTATAAAGGCTTTCGTGTATCTTTGTTGTATTATAATGGTAGGTTAAGAAAATATTCGTTTATCATAAAATGGTTGTTATAATAAGCATTTCTAGTGTTTTCAAACAAGAGGACTGTGCCTATAGATCTAAATGATAATAAAATTTCAATAGGGATTTGAATATTTTGATTGACTTTAGATAAATTCTCTTATTCGATCCATATTCATGTTCACATAGATGGAAACTTTCAGTGGTTATTGTTACAATAAGAATTGATAATAATTTCCTGTAATAATTATATACTTTTATGAAATCTTTTGAAAAGATAAAAAGATTAGATCAAAGAGGATTACTGAAACTTTTAGGCTCCTTTTAATAAAACTGTCCAAATCCCGCCATGTTTTGTTCGTTCAATCGAGATAATTACGTACGCATATAAGTAAATGTAGTCATGAGTATTTATCGAAATCGTCTGCAACCTAGTGGGGTATTAAATATTACGTGATATAATTGAGAACACTATACTATCAGAATGGGTTTTGTGGAGAGTTTTAGAAATTTCACAGGTTGAAATCATGAATCGATTGAAGCTAGACCAACATGGAAAACCTGGAAGCACTGGACGGCCGTTTCGTCTTGGTATGAGACTCCTCAGCAGTGCGCATCCACGACTGCTCACTAGTGACTGACTTCAGGAAAAACTCCTGAAGTTCTAGTGAGAAGCCGTTACCAGTGGAGTTCAACCAGGTCTGTTGTGAGATAACAACTCACTAAAGACAATGGTGTACGGTGGCGCAACTTCGTGGATTGGTTGAAGTTAGACATTAACACCGTTGGATGCCGGCTCAGTAGTCTAGTGATCAAGTGCTCGCGCGCGAAGCCAGTAGGTCCTGAGTTCGATGCGCACTGCTGAGGAGTCCCATACTAGGACGAAGCGGCCGTCCAGTGCTCCCAGGTTTTCCATGGTGGTCTAGCTTCAATCGACTCATGATTTCAACACTATACTAGTTGTTATATTCTACTTCTGATCTATTCTGTGGAAAAAAACAAGGACAAAGGAATATATTATGATTCATACATTGATTTTTCTATGCAATATGATCGAAAAATTTTAAGATGGAAAATAAGTATCATATGAGCTTTAATAAAATGCATCTTTGAATAGTTAATAATGAGAAATATGTGAAAATGAAATTTATAGTAATATCGTATATTTTCTCCTGGAAATTCTTTACTGCAATCATGAATACAGTATTGAATAAAGCACTAATTATTGTTTATAGTCCTGATAATACAGATTTCAAATGAATTGTTATTAAATATGTCTTGTTTCAAACGTATTTATCTACAAACAATCTAGTCACTAATTTCTTTGATATCGTTCTGGGAGAGTGAATTTTGTTCAGAGATTAATTTCGGTGGTAAAAATGATGTAGTTTTATAATCGATTTACTTCAGTGAACATGTTTCAAACTACTTTATTTTATCAATCACAACTACGAAATTACTTAAAACTGTATACATCCGAATGATGCATAATTTGTGAGAATTAAATTTTTAAGAATGCGTAATTGTACTATGGTGTACCCTTTTCTTCCTTATCTTTAGACTAATCAAAAATAGTTTCAATAGTCCAGTAAAAAGTCAACTTTCCAATGGATAGATGAGAAATTTTCCCATTAGCCCAGTCTATTTAGAGCAAATATTAAGAAGCTGTTTGTTGGTGTTGGATTGTTTATGAGTTTCCGACGGTTCTATCGTTTGATAGAAAGACAAACAAGAAGAGGTAAATGAATTTCTGATGTCCTCATTGCAAACCACCAGGAAATAAATAATTATGGATGTGGAATTGGGAACATTAATGACAGCGTATGAGTGATCATCATTGTTAATAATTGTACACATAATTGTAAGTATGCACGTAATTGCATGTAAATACACTCATAAGACGACCGCAATCTGTAGCCTACACCCACGTTGTTCTGAGTACTTATAATCGAACGAAAATTTTTATTTCCATAGCTCATATTAGTATGAATTTCGTTTTTCGTGCCAAAACTAACAGATTGAACAAACGCAACCTCTATTTTCGCGAAAGATAAATTGAACTCATGAATTATGCATTCATATTTAAATCATAACCTTGTTATTACATTTTATAGACAAACAGATATGCTTATAGATAGACAAGTCAACTCACACATACATACATATAAAAACAGGCACAAGGTTGACTACTATAACCAGTCATATACATACATCGACAAAAAAAAATACAGTTAAAATGGGAATAAATAAATATGGGAAATAAGCGGGAAATTCTGATTATTTCCTTCTTTGTATATCGAATAAAAAAGGAATAAATAAATAGTGATGATATACAGAAAATTTATATTTGATATGTGCGTTAGTAAACTAATTAAAATGAAAATAATGCAATAAGTAATAATGGTATTTATAATATTGATAGTATAGAGAAGCTATTCAGTTTTAATGGTAATAACAAATACTATAATCACTCTACCTGAACTAATTATGAATGGTCACGATTTCCATTGAAATGGGAAGATAGAGAGAAAGAACAGAATTAGAAATAAATGAAAAAAGAAGGAAAGATAAACACGATTATTATTTATATATGTTAGGTACGTATGATAAATGATTGATAAAGCGGATTCAGAAAAAAAGAGGATATAGTGTGAGAGATGAATTCTAGGAATTTCTGTTACGTAAGAAACTATTCTCATTTTTTATCCATTCACGGTGATCGACTGTATTTTAACTAATTGGCGCTGTATGAAATTTGCGAACAATTATGAGATGTTCATCTGTACAGTTTGTCAATGAGGATGACTCAAATCTATGTACGTAAAATCTTGTCAATTGATGATATGACACATTAAAATGCAAAATGCTTGTGTTGGTTGTTTGTAATTTCTAAAATCTGCCCCTAAAAGTCATGTAAATTAATAGTTTGAGAGATCATCAGATATGTGTTAGAATATGGGCTATAAATAATCCTAGTATGGTTTATTATTTTTTTTCTTAAGTATTAAGATTACTTAATTACATTAAATCCATCTTGCTTATCACCAAAAGTTTACTGTTTGATTAATCTTATAGTTGTTTTTTCCCTGTTTCCTTCCATTTACAGTATTATCGTTTTGTTTTGTATTACATACACCCTGGTACTCCATTACACTGAAATTTTTTTGCGTAATTATAATATAACACATAGTAGTCGAAAATTGTCACTATTTTCTATGTAAAATTAAATCAATCTTATCAAGGTTTTTTGTTAAATGTTCTGCATATCAACCTGATATACCATTAATTTCGAACTAAATTAATGGATTACCAATGGGGATTATGAAAGTAAACAGTTATTTCCTAGAGATATTAGGTTATGTCAATTGTTAGACAGTTATACGTATTTTCCCAGACATTTTCATGGTTGATTATCTATGAGTTAATGTGAGAGCCTAAATTTCACAAAAACTCGATGATAAATTTGATACCATACATCGGTCAAACGGATAAAAAATTTGGCGAGACTCTAATTTATGGACGAGCCAATCAGAGGCATCCTAGAGATTTCAAGGTTACGGCGCCAACTTCAGTGCTTAAGGCTAACGTCCTATCGGTTCACAGGGAATTTTGTACAAAATGTTATAATTGAGCGTCCATAACAAATAAAACGGCGAAACTATAATTTGTGGACGAATCAATCAGGTATAAGATAATAGATCTCGGATTTCAACGCGAAAGCTTTTCATCCATTTGGCTAAATAAATTTCTGGCATTATAACTGATGTCAGTTCATGATGAAAACCCCATATATAATTCTTAAGGCAAATTACGACAATTATTGCGAACTGGATAATAAAAGCACCAGTAACACTGGCTGCAGCCAGGTACCACGATATATACGGATGTTTGGAGAGCGTAAAGACACCTACATAGGTTTGGTTATATGCATCGTGTCGTTATCCAAAAGTAGCATTTTGTACACTCAACAACTGGGGTGTACATAAACGACATTGAAGCCATGTGGTCGAGGCTGAAAGAGTTTTTGAGACTTTATCATGGCTCCAGAGACCGACTATTCTGTAGCCGTATGGATGATTTCCTCTACTGCATGCATTACGATTTTAGAACCTCTGAACCTCTTTCTAACCTTGACAAGTTTTTGGACAACGTATAAGAAGTGTATCCACTTTATTTCCTTGGTTTTTGTATAATATATTTTTACTGTATACTGACTGTGGGCTGATTGGCTGATAGTTCTCAAGGCCACTTAGGATTCGTTTAAATGTCGTCCATAAATTAGAGTCTCGCCAAAAATTTCTTTCATCTTATTCATATTTCACCCATAATAGTGATTTTAAAAAATTAGGTACCTAAAATACTCAAAAATACCTTACTCAGTGACATTATACAAACCTAAATACTGACATACCAATTATTCATAACTTTGTATATTCAGTAGTAATACTTTGACGTTCTAGATAAATCAAACAGACTAAAGATTGTATTGTTTCATCACTTATCGCAAAATTAGACTTAATTCTTAGAGTATCATCTATCCATTCAAACATGGAAGGCAGAAACCAAACGCTCCCCAAATTATCTATGCTATTCAAAAGGTAATATTACTTACATACGGTAGATTATGTAGATAGTCATTAATTAGGAGACCACTTTCTGTAAAGTAAAAATCCTATAGGTATAACTACACGTTTAAAAAAACATGGATTTATGAACAAAGGCATTCAATGAGCTGCTGAATTATACTTTTATCAACTTAGAATATAAGCGTGGTGGTATTCTGTTCAACCCGAGATTCTGATATAATGCCTCACAATGGGTTCATCTGAATACAGTGTTTATCTGAAAGACTTTTGCTCAATTAGAAAGTTAGTAATTACATAATGAACTTAATCAGTGTGTGTATTAGCCTTTAATTAACAAATGTCACACAAAAATCGATGGAAGTCAAAATTGAATCCAAAGAACAATTAGTCTTGGCCACTTTTAACAAAACGTAAAGTAAATCTAGACGTAATAAGTCATCTTCGGATCAGTGAGATACACTTACAATTTAGGACCGATAACATGACTTTACAAAATTAGGAACTATAAACTGATTGAAAGAATTAAAATAACCTTAGTAATCCGTTTATTTCATTTAATTCAATTTTTTAATATAGCAAATTATGAACACTAGACAAAAACAATCATTACATAAATCGTGTAAACTTCAGACTCGAACATGTGATTCACTCGTTTCCTAGCAATCTCTCTATTTGAAAGTTTAAAACTTAATCAGCAAAACATTACAATACGAACAGAATAATTAATCATAGTGTGCTGTGTACTACTGATGTAGACAGATATAAATAGTATGTATCATCAATCGAACGTGAAATACGTGGAGGCAGAAAGATAAAAAGATCAAAGAGCAGATGCAGTCAAGTCTGAAGCGACTGATTGACATTTTGCAAATGAAGTATTTAATGTATGGTTCTCAGATTTTACTAAGACGTTCTGTAGTCTTGTCTACGAATACATTTGTTTGTCCCCGCCTGTGTTCTAGTTCCCTACAGCAGTGCTGCTCTGTTATGATTGTTGAAGTAGTCAGAAGGATGTATTTAAAATTCGCACTAAATAAGACTTTAACAACGCAAGGATTAATATTCATGAGTTAGTATTATCGTAGGATAACTCACCAGATTTATTTATTTTTATTCGTGTTTATAATCTGATCTAGTTCGCTCGACCAAAACACTTGCGAAACGAAAGATATAAATTAGAATCACAACAATCTACTTTCTTAACCATGAATTTATTGCCTTAATTCTACAGTTTATAGTAATGTTGCATACTGAACTAGTATTCTTTTCAAAAAAATATATGTCAGAAAGAGGTTTTGTGGAGATTGTAGTAACTTGATAGTTGAATTCATGAGTCAATTAAAGCTAGACCATCAAGGAAAACCTGAAAACACTGGATGGCCGTTTCGTTCTCGTATGGGATTACTCAGCAGTGCGCATCAACGATTCTGCCCGCGGGATTCGAACCCGGGACCAGCTTTAACAAGTTTTCCATAGTGGTCCAGCATTAACTGACTCATGAATTCAACTATTATATATATATATATATATATATATATATATATATATATATATATATAATCGTTTTGGAAGCGTGTTTCCTCAGCTGGATCGCTTAATCCTGAAGTTTTTGTTATCTTCCTAGCCAGCATTATCAGAGTAAAATGAGTCATTAGAACTTATTCATAAGTAATTAGAAACTTGTTTCGATGACGTGGAATTTGATTGGTCGTTGAGTACAATTGTGTCATCATTGATCATACATTAATTTCTATTGTCTTCTCATCTGGCATGATTGCTAACCTTATAACTGTCCATTCTCGTTCTTATTGACTGAAAGATTGAACCGTTATCAATATGTTTATTGATTGGGGAGTAATTTGAATTCCGACTTCCAAAAAAACTCTTCTACATTTATTTCTATCAACTCCGACCAATATTTTGAAGTTCCCTCCACAAAATTCACGTCCTACTGAGTGAGCACAATAGATCTAAAATAATCTTCCTGAGTAAAAAATTTTCATTATTCACTGTTACACGTTATACGTATACCGGGAGATTCAAAGAAATTTAACGAAACACTAAATTATACATTATACAGTTAATACTAGATATAAATAAATGATTATAAAATAATAGAAATGTGTCAATACACTTTCACAGCTGACATAATAGTTCAGCTATGTATTACATAATTTTTTGACGGCAGCCGATAGAATTTAATTATTCTGTTTAAAAGAACTAACAACTAAATAATATAAATATTATATAATTTATTGGTTAAATTTCTTTTAATTGACTTATATCTACTAATTATGAGATATTGTAAAATGGACTTCATCAATAAATAATCATATGAGATGAACTCATTAGTTGAAATTCTAAGGTGATCCAGTGTACTTTTTATTTTCATCAGTTATTCATATACAAGAAGATTATTGAGATGAATAAAATTATTTGAATACTTACAATTATTTAAACTCTGCCTGGAGCCTCTCTAGGGCTACTACCGGCTCCAAGCCCGAATAAAAGAGGAGAGTTGGGCATGGGGTTAGCGACCCCATTCCGTAGAAAACTAACTCACTAAAAAACAGGCTAACCAGAAAAAAATTATTTAGTAATTTTGTGAAAAATTTTAAATTCTCTGTAGAGATCAGTTAATTTCTGAGAAACTAAATTAAATTCATTTGAAAATACACATACACAGCAATTATTTTTATCTGACTTTCATTTTACTGAAAATTTTGAAGTAAAGTAAGCATATATATATGTATATATATTTATATATAGGTGTGAATCAAACTGAAAATTTACTACAACATCATAAATGCCTTGGAAACCTTTATTTGAGGCCCTTTTAATGTCTCGTGTCAATCAAGTGAGCAAGTCTAAAGCTCTTAATCACCCGTAACGGTTCTCTTCTAAGCTATGGAGAATAGTTGGTTAGCAGTGGAATCCAGGACACGCGTTTCGTTCTATTTGGGACTCGTTAGCTGAATGCACCTGCATTCAAATGTTGATGTTCACCCTAAAATTCGAACCCAGTACTGTTCTCTTCAAATGTCATAACGTTATTCAATTAGCAACTGAGTCTTGATATATGCCAATAATAGACTGATCAAATACAGTCCTAAATATCAATGGGAAGATTTAAGTAAACAATACCAAATGAAGTTATGAAGGGGAGTGCTTAAAAATTTAATGTATTTATCGTTGTAAAAATTATACTTCAGTAATCTGCTGAATGAATAATTAATTGAAATAATTCACCATATATTTTAATGATTCTCAGGCTGAAGTTACATAGAGATGAAAACCTCTAGCAAAAAAAATGTATGATTAAATAATAGTTGACTACTGTTGTGAACGGGGAAATAAGAAGTCCAGACAACTACGAAAGCTATTTTCTTGGGACGTTATTTCATTCAAACCTTGTAAAACAGTTATATTTATTTTTGTCCCTATTTTATTCTACATAACATGAGCTTTCGTTCTATGTAACATTCACTGCCATACCCTTTTTTGTTCCGAAAGTATTGTAATTTAAACATAATATTTTGCATCTTATTTTCTACCCTAATTCCCAGTTTCGGGCATAATTGTATTTTTCCAAATTATCGTACGTTGTAGTCAGGATATTCACTTATTTATTCATGTACATTTTTGCACTAATCCGAATTCAGAGAATTCAGAGTGTTCCAACTGTCTTGTCTTCTCTCACTTGCGTGCTTGCCAACCAATCAGGTTCTACAATAGTTCTCTTTCTACCCCAACTCGAACTCACGCGTACTAGACCCAAGGTTAAGCCGCACAGCCTATCGCGTCAAGGTCATAATCTAGACTAGATAGATCAAGATCAAGTCATAACAAAGTATCGACGGGGTAAAAGCGATTCAAGGTCATAACAACTACCATTTTTATAAACCAAATATTTCATTAGTTTTTAGTTAGCCAGTTTTTATTTTAGAACAAATTAGGGAATAGGGAATTTTATTGATCTATTCAAACAAAATTTTATTACACTTGAAAACAAAAATACAATCGGTTTTTCATTCTTATTGTATTCTTGATTAACTGAAGTTACTTTACATACATCTGCACACATACACACACACTTTTTTTAACTTGCTCAAATTAGTCACTTTAGAAAAAGACTATAATAAGTGAAATAGGAGAGCTACTCAATTTTTCTTATTGTCAGTGATTCTTAATATAATTTTTACTCATGATGAATGAAATTGGCTTCAACTACTAGATGAATCTGTTTGAGTAGGTGAATTTATTTTCGAAATATTACTTGATCAGGTGACACTTATAATTAAAAATGATATGAGATTTATCCTCTAGAATTTTAACAAAATTCCACTTTTAGTATGATTAATATCACTGAATAAAGTTAATTTGATTGACCGATATTTAATAATTGACTAGAAATTAAATAGTCGTTAAATAATTTTATAAAATAAGAAGACAGATTCACTGTAACTAGATCAGACGTGCTTATTTCCTTTAATTAACTAATCATTTTTGAAATAAATATCAGTAATTTGGTTATGAAATATGATAGATATTTGGTAGATGAATTCATGAGTCAATTGAAGCTAGACTACCATGGAAAACCTGGAAGCACTGGACGGCCGTTTCGTCCTATTGTGGGATTAGTATCAGAAGGAGTTTTGTGGAGATTGAAATTACTACAATCTCCACAAAACCCTCTTCTGATTATAATCAACATATGCTCACCAGTAACTGGCTTCAAGAGATATTTCCTAAACTTCTAGTTAGAAGCAGTGACTAGTGGAGTTCAACCAGGTCTGTTGTGTGGTAGTAACTCACTGATGACAATGGTGGATGTGTCGCTCAATTTCGTGGATTAGTTGGAGTTAGACATTAACGCCGTTGGATGTCGGCCTTGTCAGTGGTCTAGTGTTTAAGCATTCACGCACGAGACTGATAGGTCGTGTGTTGGAATCTCGCAGGAGGCGAAATCTTGGATGCGCACTGCTGAGGAGTCATACTACGACGAAACGGCCGTCCAGTGCTTCCAGGTTTTCAATGGTGATCTAGATTCAATTGACTCATGAATTCATCTACTAATTTACTATAATATCTACAAAACCCCTCATCAACTATGATAGATAGGTTACTCAAATTCAATATTATCCTGAATTTATAATTATAAAAAATGTATTTATTTAATTTTACGTTGAAACATGTTATTCAATGTTCAACGAAGGGGGGATGTATAATATTTTACAAAAATAGAATGGAAAATTTTAAACAGTAAAAATGAAGTGAAAAGTTTTCGAAAAGTATCTAGTTTTTTTAATGTAATTTGTAATATCACCTGGAGAACTACGAAAGCCATCATCCAGAAGATACAGATGTTTATTAACAGTTGTCTACGCAAAATACTTCGGATCCGTTGGCCAGACACTATTAGCAACAACCTACTGTGGGAAAGAACAAACCAGATCCCAGTGGAGGAAGAAATGAGGAAGAAGCGCTGGAAGTGGATAGGACACACATTGAGGAAAGCACCCAACTGCGTCACAAGACAAACCCTCACATGGAATCTTGAAGGGAAGCGGAAAAGAGGAAGACCAAAGAACACATTACGCCGGGAAACGGAAATAGACATGAGAAAAATGAACAAGAATTGGATGGAACTAGAAAAGAAGGCGGAGGACAGAGTGGGTTGGAGAATGCTGGTCTGTGGCCTATGTTCCATTGGGAGTAACAGGCGTAAGTAAGTAAGTAAGTGATTTGTAATATCGCTTCATGGACTTTAATAGGATCTAATTTTCTGAATTGAATAATTGAATAAATAGTCATTCCAGGTATTATTATTGAACATCGATTTTAAAGATTGATCTATGAGATATAAAGTACATGTTTATAATATAAATTAATATTATTTCATGGAGAATATAACTATAATGTATTCCAGATATTTATATCAAGGTTTGATTTTTATAATTTTGAATAAATTGGTTATTCATTCCCTGAAGAAGTGGTTTACACTAAGTGGCGAAACATCAGAAAATCGAATTTTTCTACTCATTGGAATATTACAAATATATTAAGTAATTTATTTATAATGTATTTCATATTTATATTGATATATTAATCTTAACAATTGTTTTCTAGAACTTTCCTTTTGCAATTTCTAATTTAATAAATACCTTTTTTATCAATTTTCATCAATGTATAAAGGAAGATCTTTTCATCATGGTCTTTACTAAAATAAATGTTCCAGGACTTCATCATTATATTATGTCAACCATACTGATCGAATTGCTTAACTTGAATACTGTTGAAATGTTATTATTATAAAATATGAACAGAATGAAACTTTACATTTACATCTTTTGTAACGTTGATGAGTATAAAACTAATTATTGATTATGAGATTTTTCAACATCTATTTACTAAATGTAATCAATTTACTCTTATAAAAATTATAAAACTTTTAAATAGTAACTAGTGTAACTGTATTTGTATATGATCAATTGTTTCGCTTATTTTATAACTATTGAAGAGAGAAAGTTTACATTTCTAAACAAGAAAGAGAAGTGGTGGAGAAGATTTGTAGCTCAGATGGATGGTTTTGATGCAGTTTTGTTCTGTAAGCTGGATGGTTTGGTCGTGGAGCTTTCATCGTTCTTCTGAACGCTCAGAAGTAATCAACCAATTCTTCATTATTTGTTGTAAAGTGATACTAATGACAGTAGTTTATTGTTTCATAATTATAACTAGTTTCTATCTGAATATCGGTTTTCGCTGGAATATTTTTCTATGTGTTTCTTTGATAGAATTATGAAGATTTTATTTAATATTTTCTTAATTTGGGTTAACCCCTGTCAACTTAATTAAAAATATTATTAGAAACATTAATAATAATGATATCCATGCCAAATCACCATTTATCATCATTGCCTTATAAAATTATCATAAATAAGTTTCATAGAGGGAAACTACTACACAACCACATTACGCATGCTTATATATATATATATATATATATATATATATATATATATATATATATATATATATATCAACATTTATCCTATGCAATTTTGAGCTAATATAAACGTTTTCCGTTAAATTTATTTTTGTTTTGTTTATGTTAAACTCCAAGATTGACCTTAATCATTTAATTTCATTAATAAGAAAATAATTAATTCTTAAAGTATACCCATTAAACCATTCTTTTTGTTTTAAAAAAATATAATAATTAATTAAGCACATGTAGAGATGATATCATTCAGATTCAACGAATTTCGTTTAATTTAACGTAAGTATAATAATAATTTTTTGATTGAGATCATGAACCGATTGATGTTAGACCACCACCTTTGGAAACCTGGAAGCACTGGACGGTCGTTTCGTTCTATTGTGGGACCTCTCAGTAGTGCACATCCACGATCCCGCTCATGGGATTCGAACCCAGAACATTCAGACTCGCGCACGAACGCTCAACCTACTGGACCACTGAGCCGGCATCCAATCGTGTAAGTGTCTAACATCAACCAATCCATGAAATTGCATGACCATCTTCCATCGTACTGAGGTAGATACCTATCTCTACCACGACACGGATTAGCTCTACTGGTCACAGTTTCTCACTAGAACTCCGAGAATTCCCTCATGAAACTAGTCACTAGTGAGCACATGTTAGTCATCATTATAGGGGTTGTAAAGATTATTACGTTTTTGGTTGGGATCATGAGCCGATTGATGTTATACCACTATTGGAAATCTGGAAGCACTGGACGGCCATTTCGTTCTATTGTGGGACTCCACAGCAGTGCGCATCCACTTTACTCTTTCTCATTTACTTTTGTTTTACTAAATAAGTTAGAAAATTAGTTTATTTAAACAAATCAATAACAATTATTTTTTTTTAAAAAAATAGAAATAATTATAATCATCATTTTAATTTATTTAAATAAAATAAAATAAATCATAATTTTCATTTTATTTAATTTGATATTAAAGGTTAGGATATGTCATAATAAGTTAAGTAATTTATTTAATTGAAATAAACTATGAAAAGAAACTTGAAATTTATTTAAGCTTAGAAATATAAATGATAATTCTTATTATAAATCAATGTCGGTGAACAATTATGTTGTAACACTTTTGTCATTCATTTAAACAGTATAGACGATAAGTCATAGGGTGTAAATGAATATCTTTTTTTTAAAAAAAGATTTTGAACAAATTGATTGTACTCATTAGGATAGAATCAAGATCTTTTCATTTGTAAGACATTTATCTCTCAATGTCTAATGTGTATGCGATGTCTAACACTTTTTTCCCATTCATAAAGTGAGTGGATACTACATATCAGAGTATAAGTTTCTTTTTTACTTGGGATTTTGCTTTACAGAATTAACTTACACTTTAATTGGTTTTATTAATTTTTTGTTCGGCAATTTAAAATGCGTTACAGTAGTGTATTCACAGATATATAAACTTTAAATGATTAAAATGAAGTTTCAGTCATTGAGATCATGAGTCGATTGAAGTTAGACCACCATGGAAAACCTGGAAACACTGGACGGCCGTTCTGTTCTAGTATGGGACTCCTCAGCAGTGCGCATACACGATCCCGCCTCCCGCGAGATTCGAACCTAGGACTTATCAGTCTCACGTGCGAGTGCTCAACCACCAAACCACTGAACCGGCATCCAACGGTGTTAATGTCTGACTCCAACCAATCCACGAAGTTGCGCCGCAAAACCCCTTCTGATAATAATTATATGTTCACTAGTGACTGACTTCAAGAGGCATTTCCAGGAGTTCGTGGATTCGCGCTGCCGAGGAGTCCCATACTAGGACCAAACGGTCGTCCAGTTCTCCCAGGTTTTCCATGGTGGTCTAGCGTCAATTGACTCAAGCAGGACTGACTCACTATATAGGCGACAAAACGCTAGATAGTACACTCTTATTAGACATCAAAAAAGGATGGCTATCTTTACCTTATTCATTTTAATGATATCGTAACTCAGTGGATACGATATTCAAATTTATGTGATTACAATCGAATTATTATGTTTTAGAGAATTTGTCTACTACAACTATTGTCGTATGTTTTATTATTGTTCCAAAATTGCTGTTCATTTATTACGGATTTATCACTCAGTTCTCTCTCACTTGTGGGGCGGTTGTGCCTATATTCTAACTTCTTAAACTTCTCGACATCTTGCCAGGATTTCGCTCTATATTACTGCATGATTGTTTCCTATATTCGAAGTGCATAATTACGAGCTGTGCTCGCCGAGTTGTTTTACACTGGTTACCGAGCGAGTGAGTGAATGTGTAAAGCTAAATTCTGGCCAATAATCATTTAGTGTTACCCTCGACTGTTATTCTCACATTTATCGTGTCATTAGTACCAGATAGACAGCCTAGGTGAACTTATCAATGCTCGGACTAGATCAATACAACTGCTCTCTTGTCTGACGATCCAATTTTACGGGCTCCAAACAAGCTATACAAGAATATCTGTTTATTGTCACCGACAGATCAAGCTGACACTTTTTTCTATGTAACAACTTGTTTCAATTGAAATCAAATTTACATTTCATAGCAGAAAATTTCAACCTTATAAATTTGTAAAATAGTTTGGTCTTAACCTCAAATTCATCAGTGAGTAATTGTATTACCCCCCACAAACCTCTGCAAGACATCAGTCTAAACAATTATCCATATCCAACTGTCCGGAAATCTTATTTCATCAATTACTGGGTTTCAGGATAACCGGAATTAAATCAAATGGTCTGGAACTTTATTTTTGAACACATCGTACCGTAAATCTTCTTCGGAAATCCAGAGAATCTGATCAGCACTGGAATAGAATTGACTCAGTAGCTAAATAGATAACGCCTTGGCATTTGAAGTGGACGGTGCCGGGTTCACGTTCCAGGGTGAACATCAGCTCTGGAATGAAGATGCATCCAGCTGATGAGTCCTAGATGGAATGAAGTGCGCATCATGGATTCCACTCCTAGCTAAATTTAATCTATTCTATCCTAGCTTATGTCACAACGGCTATGTCTATGCCACCCACACAGAATGCATAAATCCTAACCAAGACTGATCAAATTTCAGTCGAAATAGTTACAACGGGACAAACCTATCAATTTCAAGTTAGACTTGTGTAAGTACACGAATTTTTCGTATTTCTAACACGAATTACAGGTGTTTAAACCGTCTGTCGAGATTAAGAGTTACTATCCTAAGTATTCTAATTATTCTGACCAGCAGAGATTGGCTTAACACAATTGTTTTATCATTTGACCTAAATATAAGCAGTGAATAATATTTTGTTTTTAAAAATGTACCAACTCTAGTTTCCTGAATTCCTTACATGATCGGATTCCAATAAACAATTTTTATTTGAAGATTTTGTCAGTCATTTATCCCAGTGGGAATTATTACTGATTTGTACAGTTTTTTCTTAGTGTTTTCATATTCCAAAATATAGATTTCTAGCTGTCATCCTTCATGAAAATCACTTGAGGTTGTCAATACTAACAGTTCAACATCAAAATACTCATAAAGTATTTAGTATATTCTAAAGCCTACTAAGTCTTTATAAGGAAATAATTGTTTTTATGAAATAAAAACACTTAAACAAGAGAAAGTTGGTCCAAAGGCCACTCATTTGCATTGCATAGAAGTGAAAATAACCAACTATTTGCCGTTAAGAGCAGTAAATGATCATAATATGTGGGCGTATACATCCATTACATTTTTTATTTATTTTGTTTTGTTGATGGACATATAAGATCTCTAAATATTGGTAACGGTCTTTGGAGTATCTAAAAGATTAGTATGTTTGTATCTTTAGTGTTCTCATTGGTATCAAGTTAATCATTTTGTCTCTTGGACACTAGAATATTTTGTAAAAAAGCAGAGGAAAGTTACTAAGTTCACAATCTTATCTCGATTGGACATTTGCAGCTCATATTAATTTGATTTTAATATACAAACAAGACGTCAACATTTTCATCAAATTATATGTTAATTTTAGTGAATCTACATCTTCACTTAAAAACGGTGAAAATAATTTAAAATAGATATTTATATCATATTATGTAATAATGTGAAAACTCTTAGACTACTTATAAGTAGCTTAACTCCGAACGATCAATTATTCAATCAGTTTAGAATGGAAGTCTTGTGATGATTTCTGTAGTATAGTACATACCTCATAACCATATTCTAACACGTGTGAGGATTTCACTCTCAAATATGGCATATTTAATGAGACCTTTTTTGTTTGCTAACATTGAATTACTACTCACAATTGTTATTATAACTATCCTAACTTCTTGCTAATTTTTATTTGCAGATGATTTTGCTGTGTTTAATGATACCTATTTATCTGGTTAATACAAAACAGATGCCCACATTTCATGCATTTAACTATCTTAAATACTGAGCTAAAATTCAAAAATACATCCATCGGATCCAAAAAGCTATCGTTCACCTAGGTTTGGACTAAAATAGCTGAAGATTTAACGATAACTTATTTCAGTATCACACTCGAAATTATTATAACGAATTCAAAAACAGAAATCGAGTCTCAGCCGACAGCTTCCTGAGAATGGCTCAATTAAATGGTGTCAAGTAGTCGTTAAGGCAGGGATAGACACCAACTATTGATAGTCTTCATCTACGCTTGAATCAATTGTAATTTAGAGGAAAGGGAGGACTTCCAATCTCCTCTAAACACTGAAATATGTTTGTTGTAGCATGCTGGTAGGTTACACTAAACAAGAGTAAGTTCAATTGGTGTTTTAGGATTTCCAAAAACCAGTATACATAGTTGTTGGTGACTATCTAGACTAAGCCCTACTTACGCCTGTTACCCCTCACGTAGGAGCATGGGTCGCTCACTAGCATTCGCCAACTCTATTCTGGGCAATCTTTTCCAGTTACTGTTCATCCTTTCCAAGTCTGCCTCCAATTCTTAGTGCAGTGTGTCCTTTGGTCTTCCTCTTTTCCGTTGCCCTTCAGGATTCTAAGCTAGTGCTTGCTTCATAATGCAGTTTGATGATTTCCGAAATGTATGTCCTATCCACTTCCATAGTCTTTTCTTAAATTCCTGTTCAGATGAAAGTTCGTTTGTTCACTCCCACAGTAGTTTGTTGCTGATATTCAGTCAACGGGTATTGAGTATCTTGTAGACAATTGTTTATGAATGCTTACTTACGCCTGATACTGCTCGTCGAAGAGCATAGGCCGCCCATAAGCACTCTCCATCCAACCCTGTCCTGAGCAATCCGTTCCAGCTCTTCCCAGATGTTATTCATCCTTTTCATATCTGCTTCGATTTCCCGACGTAATGTGTTCTTTGACCTTCCTCTTTTCCGCTTCCCTTCAGGATTCCAAGTTAGGGCCTGCCTCGTGATGCAGTTTGATGATTTGCGTAATGTATGTCCTATCCATTTCCATCGTCTTTTCATAATTTCCTCTTCAGCTGTAAGCTGGTTTGTTCTCTCCCACAGTAGGTTGTTGTTGGTGGTATCCGGTCAATGGATGTTGAGTATCTTGCGTAGACAGCTATTTATAAATACTTGTACCTTTTTGATGATGGTTGTAGTAATTTTCCACGTTTCAGCTTCGTACAGTAGAACTATCTCAATGTTCGTATTGAAGGTTCTGACTTCGATATTGGTTGAGTTGTTTTGAGTTCCATATGTTCTCCAGTTGTAAGACTGTGGCCCTTGCTTTGCCAATCCTCGCCTTCACGTCTGTATCCGACCCTCCTTGTTCATTGATGATATTGTTCAGGTACGAAAAAGCTTCCCCCTCTTCCAAACTCAGCCCTAGTAGACGGTTATTTTTTACCTTCACGAACAGTCTTAGTTAACTATATCAGAGAAATTGAAAGGCTAGTAAGTGCTTAAGGTTACCTAACGGACCAAAGAAGAAATTCGATAAACTTTATTTGAAAGCTCTTGATAGCGATCCTTACTGGCTTTTATCTACGAACTGGAATTCAAATTGTTTAAATTGGAAACTCTTGACCTACCAACAAGTTGAAATAAAACGTACTAACAAATGACCGGAATGTTATAATGTGGAGAGTTGAATTCAATCCGCTTACACAAGTTGTTATGAACTGTACAACAGACAGTCCATCTAATATGAATACATTTCACTTTTTTTCTACTTGAATAAGTCACTGACAATATTCGTTTCACAACAGTTCAAAATATGTAAAACATTCTATTTAGGTATATCTTACGAATGGAAAAGTTTGTAACTCGTTTTCACTCAATGATTTTCTATACAGATTAAGTTACACATACTAGATAAGAAAAGAAAAATGAACAAACGAAAAATTGATCATTTATTTTTCTTCCTCAAGAGATTTACAAAAGATCATTGATTGTTTGAGATATATTATAAAATGTTACTAGTAAATAAAACATATACACAGAAAATCAATACGAAGTATATAACTTAACAAACTCCATTTCGATCATCATTATTATTACTGTTATTATTAACAATACTGTCATTTTCAATAACAATGGTTGAATCTTCATCAATCTCAGGTTTAACAGAAATCGGTTCTGAAATAACAGTGTCGTCAATAGTATTATCCAATGAATTGGACTTTTGTTCAGATGACATGATAATGTCATTGCTTTCATCAAGTGAAGCTTCTTGACTGTTATTGTTTTCTGTATCCACATGAGATGTTTTTTGAGAGCACATGTCATCTGTAAATAATACCGAAAATGTATTTCTGTTTATCATTATTTCAATAAAAGTACGATGATAATATATGTTAAACTAATAAAAAAATATTCCATAACTTCGTGACTCTACAGTCGCGAAGTGAAACCACTCTTAAGTCTGAGGTCACAACTTATTTAAGTTACAAAATAACCATATAGTATAACGAGGGGGTAAGTAATTTTCTAGGGTAAAATAAAAATCTTGACACAACTGATCACTTTCGAAAAGGTTGGTTAGTAAAACGTAATGCATTTGAGTGACACATTTCCGACAATTTGATCAAACATACTTGCAGAAGCATTTTTGTTTGAAAACTAAGGTAAGTCAAATAAATATTGTTGTGACTTTTACCCGGTTAAATATCACATGATTTGCTCGCCAATCAGAATATAACTTATACAATCTTAACATTAAGCCAAACCAATAACGTGTCGACTGGTATGAACAGCCTAGCGTCCTTATTGGTCCTTTTCCCTGTCTAGCTCTGCCAGTCGAGACCAGAACACCAATACCAGCTCCTATTATACGAATCATTAATTCCAAACATACCTGGTTTATATACAAACCAAATAGACCACATCGCACCACAAAATAGATCAAGTCGAAAAGTAGTTGCGATTGTGGGAGACTAATTAATAAACTGGGCATAAATTGAGAACAGTAAATCATATAATAATAGCCTATGTCAAAATAAAGCTTATAATAAGAGGAATATGAACATACATAATCTAGTTACTCAATAGTTATACAATAAGAATATATGTATAATATTAGTCTATAAACAGATCTCAGAAGTTATCTACAATTTAATCCTCACTAGGATATAACAACTGTAAAGAGATAAGTGAGAATGTAGGAGAGATAGAAAGCATAAAAACGTTGTTACGTCAGCTCTGGAGTTAAAATAGATTAAAACTTCTGAACTTTCTTCAGTACATATTTATAGACAATATTTCTTTACTCGTATTAGAATTGATAATATTGTCGAATTAGGATCATTGTACTTGAATACGATATTTACTTATAACAAATTCTAGAAAACCACGTCTCATAATTCGAATTTTCTTTTCGTTCCTTCAGATACTATAATATAGCTAACTAATTAACAGCTGCACGCTTGTTAAACAGGTTCATTGTATACCATATGTTCGGAGGCATTGTGTTCTCTGACGTGGTTAGTTTAATCCAGTCCAAGGAATACAGTACGTCCAATATCGTTCTGAGCTACGAAAAATTCTCCATCAGCCTTGATGATGTGCGCTTCTCCAATGCCTTTAGCTGAATAAGAGGAACCAGACAAATTTTTCAGGAGAGAAAGCGCTATATTGGGCCAATCAAAAATCAGCCAGATTATAAGTGGACGCGATTGGCCGAGAAACTGGATACATTTCCTGGGAATGAGACATGACATTGGAGTATACACACATGCCAGTTTGGTTAGTCAATAAATTTCCTTTTTCACTCTCAGTATTCTCAATCGAGTAGTCAGTCGGGCTGATGTATAGGAAGATTGGGTATCAATATCAAATTTTGGGGTATCGTACGTTATAACAAATAAGAACTTTCGTCTAAATTTGAACGAATAGTTTCACAATATTTGGGCGCCGAGTTAATTTGAGACAACAAAATTATCGAATATTCGATAATTTTGTTGTTTGATTATATTTTCCTTGAAAAAGCTTGGACCAGATTGCCAGGCGAAACGTTGGATTTACTTAAAATTCATTCGCTGAGATTTTATAAATATATTCTTTTTAATGTACGTTATAACACTTTATTTTAGTTAGTACAATGTTTTCAGAAATAAAACTTGAAGCACTCGGCAGAATTAACCGAAGCATGAATCTGAGGGTTGAATCAGCATCGGTTGATAGTATCACTGGACTGTTAAAGCAAATAACTCTACAACATAGCACTGAACTTTTATAGGTAAAATAAAAATATGGTACCAACTAAATGATCATAAGTGCAAGAACGATTAAAAATGGATTTATCCTTGGATAATAATTATATATATAATTACCTTTTTTAACACGTACAGATTCGTGTACCATACTTTATATGTGATAGCTACTGATACACACAAGTTTCTTAACCATTAAGCCATTACTTGACAATTTATATAATAACATACCAAATATAAATCAACAACAAGAAGTACAGTGAAAGCATCAACAAAAGAGAAAAATAGAAACTTTATGTGCGGCTCTCGTGTTAAATCCGAACATGACTAAGGAAAGACTAAGAAACATAACATTGGTTACTACTTAGTAACTAACTAATGTAAACGCATTAAATCTACAGATCATTGTTAGTTCATATGGTAATATCTATGACTGTAGCAAGGATTTTAGGGTTCTAGAGAAACACCGGTTTTCTTCGGAATCGTAAATACGACTGGTTGATAGGTCCCAAGCCAGTAATCTTCTTTGGATCGTCTCTAACCATTTAAAACTTAAACACGCTGTCAAAACCACAATTCACAATAGTAATAATATGATTATTCGATAACGGTCTTTACCTGTAACCGACAGAATTGTATCTTGTGATGTTTCGGTCGGACCTTGGTCTTCATTTTTCAGATTCGTAAGTTTATCTGAATTTGTATCCACTGAACCTTTAGAATTATCTTGTTCAGGTTGCTGGCATGAATACGATGAAAGAATACCAGAAGAAATATGTGATGTATTATTTATACTTGACTGACGATTGAATGTTCCTTTTTTGCTGTGACCCATATCAATTATAAGAGAAGGTACCCATTTATAAACAAGCATTGAAGTGTCCTTGACAGCGACCCATTTCTTTTCCCTAAAGTAAGGTTGGTCAAAAAGAATATCTAGATATATCGTGAACTAAAGGGACTACTGTAAAGGTGTTAATCATTAGAAAATGACATTAATTTAATACCCGTTTAATGAGCGATCCTTGAAACATGTCGTCTGTATATGGTGAAATCAGTTATATAGAGGTGGACAGTAAATAGGTGAGTCAATTAGTGAGCTTGCTATATGATAGTATTTGAGATAGTTGAGATGCTCTTCATACATTTCAAGCTAACACATTTCGAAATGGTAGGAGGATAAGTGAACCCCTTTATTACTGAAGGAAGGGATTTCTTAAAATTAGGACTTTAACTGTTTAACGACATTCAAACACAACAAATGTGTAGATCCTTTACAAAAGGAATGAACAAGAGAAAAATGATTAAATGCTGGTGAAATATTTATATTTTATAAGATTAATAACATATGCACCAAGGACGTTGTGATGGGTTTACGAATGCACTAACTGCAATCCACGACTACTGATTTTAATCATTTCGAATACTTCACTCAATATGTCTACAATCTGTAAAAGGCTTTTATGAAGTCAGTAACTACACAAATTAAACCACGTAAAAATTTTCGAAGGGACTGAAACATACTACTAGGGTTTTGTTACAGCGGAAATTGAAATTAGAAAGACAATGAGCGGAGTGGAAAATATCTTACCAGCTTCGAACCTGTTCATGTGATTTGTGAACTCTTTTTAGGTCTTCTTTGGCTCTGCTGCGTGTTTCAGAACGTAAACTTCTAGAAAACATGGAGACAATTGACTAGAAATTTTATTTGGTCAATGAAAAATTAGAAGTATAATCATATAAGCGTTTTCTGATAGGCAGGATTTTTGGCACTATAAATCGGACCACGAACGAAGAGTGGCTGTAAAGGGAAAAAACGATATCGTTCTGTTAGTTTTACATAAGTATGATAGTGTGGAAAAGCAATCGGTAAAGTATTGGTTGAAACATCTCCCTCAAAGGCGACTTGAAAAAACACTTGAACTACCCGACTTTCAGGAAACATAAGCAAAAACTAATCCAAAAAACTTGTAGTCAGAAAAGCGTATAAGGCTTGAACAAGAAAACACCAAATTTCGATAAGAATACTGAAAACGATTAGGTCAACAGTAAATGAGTCTGAACCTTCATATTTAGAATCAATAAAATATAATTCCCCCTACTCCAATCATTTTGGTTAGTCCACAAAAATCAGTACACTGATACATTATCGCCTAACTTTAGAAGTAGTGTCTACTTATATATATAGCCGTTAAGTCTACTAAATGTAAATGAGGCTCGGTCGCACGAATACAGCAGCATAAAAGACGTTGAGTAATATTACTTACGATTACGTGAAATTCCGGCTCGTAAACATTTGGTTTTAGTAGGTTTTTTATAACTTTTCGAGCTTGTAAACCCACCCCAGTAGACTATAAGATAATGTAGGTTTTTTTTGCGGAAATTCGACAACGCCTTAGCAAGGACTGAATGTATGGATATAAGGATACAATCTATATTTGTCGAAGATAAGATCATTTAACTTATTCTTGATGTTAGTAAGATTATCTGTGAGATCTGTTTAACGCTTATTAGCAATCTTTTAGGGCACCTAGAACGCTAGGGTTATAAATGACTTGAAGGGATGGAAAGTAGCAGACATAACTGAGTTGACTACAAAAATGGTCTATGATTATTTGACAAACTGAGATCCGAATAAGATTTTGGGAGACAAATGTGATTTTAAATGACTTGCCTTTATTAGTAATTGTCTCATTTTATAGAAAACGCACGTAATTAATGTAAGAGTGTGAACTTGGCTTTTGAGATCTTAGATATTACAATTATGCAACGCCTAAATGGGGCTCAGTAACAACGAAATAAGGAAACATAAACAGGAATCATGTCTTGATCGTACATTGGCCAAATCTCTATATTAACGGTGAGCAATCATTTGAAATTTCTACTTAAATGGTGTTATTTGGTGTAATTCAATTTTATACTAACAAAACTTTGCCATACATGTATTTCTAGAAAAAGCATATTATTTATGACGGCTAATTTTTGATCCAGAATTATCTCGTCGAATTAAATTATACAAACGGCACAGTCCTGTTATCTGATGCTGAGTGGATGCGGTTTTACAAACAACTTAAATGGTGTTGACACTCATGGTACAAGTATTTCAGTGATTGAATACACGGCTTAGTCTTGTGATTTGTCTGGATCCATACATAGCAGCTGGGAAACAGTACGCTAACCGCTTTGCCTAAATTTACGATATGCACACACATCCTTTACTTCCATTTAAGTCATAAATGTCATATTTTTCTAACATTCCACTGCTTGTTTTATTCTCAATTTCTTTAGTGCATTACTACTGATTACGTCAATAATCTTATACCACTATGCTAATTGGAAATATAATAAGTGGAACTGATATATACCTTACAAAACTTTTGTCAGACTGAAGTCGTGTTATTCTAAGCAATGCAATCGACATAATTTCGATTTATGCCAATATCCAGCCTTTTGAAATAATACCAAAAAGTACCAACATCAAAAAATAGCAACCTTAACAAAAACCTGGGGATAACAACTGATTAGCCACTGCTCATAACCATACTACTTTCCATTAATGCATAAGTTCCTATTTTACTGCTTGACTTATCTTGGAGAGGTCGCCATTAATGGAGTAGTATGACTGGAGGAGTCAAAGTCGAAAAATGTTTTAATCTATCTTTATATCTCTAATATTATTTAGTCCTGGCACATAAAACGCCAGTCACCATGAAAATATTGACTAAGGACATGTTCGACTCCTGTTTGACGTGAAACTATGCACGAATCCTACATTAACTGTTCTAACTCTGCAGCGCAGATTATTGAAAATTGCTAAAATAGAAGACCGCATTATTATTAGTGAGTTTAGAGTCGAATTAATATTAAATTTAGTTAGTAAGCTACAAGGGAAAAAAATGGGACAAACACGACCAAACGCAGACATTTAAAGTCTGTAGAGTTCGATGGGATTTTGGAGGTTCATTAGTAAACACAAGTGAATGAGCGGACACGCTTCAAATAACTGACAAATTTCTAGCCAGTTCTACTACAAAACAAACTCCGTAAATGAATGGTTTGTGGAGAAAACAATACCTTCTACAAGTTCGTCTGTTCGAAAATGAGAGAAACGACATAAATTCGCCTTCAAATATGTGTTGTCTTTGCGAACCCTTATGAGGGTCCAAATACACTTTTAAGAATCCACACATTTCCGTTTTCATCACAAACTGATGTCAGCAATAACGCAAAAATGAGTGGGTTTCATGAGAAAATGTAATGGACGTCTTCTGATTAGTTCTACGAAATCCAATGCCATTTAAGATTAAAATCTGTTCCACGACTAGATGCTAGTGTTTATTATTTAAAAGCTTTGTTGATTTGCCTGTTATATACAACCTACGGCGGCGTACAGGTCCAACATCATTTCACTGTTGAGTTCTTCATCGTTTCAAAAGTTCTAAACAGTATAAAACGCCGTTTCTACTTCTCTTCATCTCCGATATTGCAATTAGAAACAGAAATCTAGGACTTATAACCAACAATGAACCATGTTCTTGATTCTCATTCATTAGTTCGCATACAACACTTCGACCTTTACACTTACGACCTCCACTTACGTAGCGCAAAGTTCACTTTTCCGCCTCGACATTTATCAACTGTGAACTTTTCAGGTGGAATTGTTCAAATCCCATTGCTTTTGAAACAGAAATCGTTAACTGAATGCTTCAAAATAGCAATTAGCTACGTTGAATAATCCTAAAACACCAGAAGTTATAAGCTTCTCGTAAGGATGTAGTATATAACATATAACGAGTAAATCAGAAATGATACTATATTCTTATGAAATACTATCCTGAGTTCACAAGAATGTATCAAATTTCCTCATGAATAACCCCTAAAAAGTCGTTTGGATTGTTCGGCTGTCAGCGAATTGCAGAAATGGGTTATGTGTACAGGGTATACGTGCCTGCAAGCCATTTTGTTGTATTGTGCTTTTAGTTTCAGTGTACTGCTACCAAAGTCTGTGTTAGTAGTTAGGTTCTGTGAGTGCTTTTTAAGGACTTTACAGTTATTAAAAAGCCACTCCCGAGTCGCCCATACTTTAATGTGCATAGATTTGTGGGTGATCTAAGACGCTCTTCGTAAGGTTTTGACTTGAGCCCTCGAACTTATTTAGTGATTCACATTTATGTCCAGTGAAGTGAAGAAATACAAGGAGAGATATGGTCATAGTTCAAAATGTCAATTAAAAGTACCTTTAACGCCGTTAACAATATCCCCAAAATAAATAGCTCTGTAAGTTTTCGACATTAGATGCTGACCACATTAGTTTCAATGGACTCAACTAGATGAAGGCGCTCGGTCAGGCATCCACACCAGATCACGAGTGGGAACGCCGTGCCCAACAACCCCTGCAATCGCTAGCCAGATTAGATGAGACGATCCTCGATATATTGATTACTTACTTACATACTTACTCCTGTTACTCCTCGTGAAGGAACATAGACCGCTCACCAGCATTCTCCACCCAAACATGTCCTGGGCAATCCTTTCCAGCTCCTTCCAGTTGTTATTCATATATGCTTCTATTATCCGACGTAATGTGTTCTTTTGCCTTCCTCTTTTTCAATTCCTTTCAAGATTCCAGGTAAGGGCTTGCCTCGTGATGCAGTTTGATGATTTGCGTAATCTGTGTCCTATCCATTTCCATCGTCTTTTTCTAATTTCTTCTTCAGCTGTAAGCTGATTTGTTCTCTCCCACAAAAGGGTTTTGCTGATGGTATCCGGTCAATGGATGTTGAGTATCTTGCGAAGACAGCTATTTATAAATACTTGTACCTTCTTGATGGTGGTTGTTGTAGCTTTCCAAGTTTCAGCTCCATACAATAAAACTGCCTTGACGTTGGTATTGAAGATTCTCACTTTGATATTGATTGAAAGTTGTTTTGAGTTCTAGATGTTCTTCAACTGTAGCAATGCGACCCTTGCTTTGCCAATCCTTGCCTTTACGTCTCCATCTAAGCCTCCTTGTTCATCGATGATGCTTCCCAGGTATGTGAAGGATTCTACATCTTCCAGAGTTTCGCCATCAAGAGTGATTGGATTGTTGTTCTCCGTGTTGAATTTGAGGACTTTAGTTTTCCCCTTGTGTATGTGTATGTTGAGGCCTACTGATGCAGAGACTGCTGCTACACTGGCTGTCTTTATCTGCATTTGTTCATGGGTATGCGACAGGAGGGCTAGGTCATCTGCGAAGTCCAAATCGTCTAATTGATTCTGAGCTGTCCATTGTATGCCGTGTTTTCCCTTAGATGTCAAGGTCTTCATAATCCAATGGACCACCAGAAGAAAGAGGGGAGAGTAGACAGCCTTGTCTGACTCCGGCCCTTACTTGGAATGCATCTGTCAGCTGTCCTCTATGCACGACCTTGCACTGTAGTCTGTCGTATGAGTTCCGGATAATGTTGACAATCTTCTTGAGTTCCACTCAATTGACTGTTCGACGATGATCCGTAGTGTCGCAATTTGGTCTGTGCACGATCGATCCTCACGGAATCCAGCTTGTTGATCTCGAAGTTGGGCGTCTACTACGTCTTTCATCCGGTTCAGCAACACTCTGTTAAAAACTTTTCCTGATGCTGACAGTAGTGTGATGCCTCTGTAGTTTTAACATTTGCTCAGATCTCCTTTCTTTGGAATCTTGATGAAGCGTCTTTCTTTCCAGTCCATCGGCACTTGTTCCTCCTCCCAAATCTTTTTGAATAGAGGGTGAAGCATGTTTGTAGTTACTTCGATGTCTGACTTCAGTGCTTCAGCTGGTATATTGTCGGGTCATGTTGCTTTCCCGCTCTTGATTTGTCTGATGGCCATTCTGATTTCTTCCGTCGGTGGTGGATTGACATCTATAAAAAGTCCTGTGTGTGCTGCTTCGATGTCCGGTGGATTCATTGTAGCCGGCCTATTCAGGAGTTCCTCGAAGTATTCTACCCATCTGTTCCACTGTTGATGAATATCAGTGATCGGCCTGCCTTCCTCGTCTTTAACCGGTCTCTCTGGTTTACTGTATTTTCCTGCTAGTTTCTTCGTTGTATCGTAAAGCTGTTTCATATTTCCTTCTCTTGCAGCTTTTTCCGCCGTCGTTGCTAGTTCTTCCACGTACTTCTTATTGTCGACTATATTGCTCCTCTTCACTTGCTTGTTCGCTTCTATGTATTCAGCTTGTGCTTAGACTTTCTCTGTTCGTGTTTGGCTGTTGTTAATTGCTGTCTTCTTGTTCTTCCTTTCTTTGATCTTGTCCAGTGTTTCTATAGAGATCAATTCCTTATGATGGTGTTTCTTTAGACCCACAACCTCTTGACACGTTGAAGTTAGTGCTTCTTTGATACCTTTCCAGTTGTCCTCCATAGTAGTTTCTTCTCCCTTCAGTAGATCTTGTAAGGCTTGGAACCTGTTGTTGAGAGCCATCTTGAATTCATTGAGTCTGTCAGTATCTCGAAGGAAGGCTGTATTGAACCCTTGTATTGCTGTTTGTCCAGTTGTCCAGTTCTTTTTTAGCTCCAGTTTTAAATTGGCTACAACTAGGTGATGATCTGAAGCTATGGATATATTAATAGACTATCAAATATATCTTCGAACTTCCTCGCTTCTGTCTTTTGATTTCACTTGGTGAGCATGATTCATATTAGTTGTTACTGGTCTAGGCGTTGTTAAACTCCAAATACCTGTGCATCTTCGTTAGTGAGCCTAACGCGATCTGGTACACCAAATCGCAAACTGTGAGTCTGTTCTTTTTAGAATTCTGTATATTATTGCTTTATAATTATTTTTTAAGTATGATGATACTTTTTCCGTGTTTTTGGATATATATATTTTTTCACTCGTTTATTCTCGTACTTGATATTTTACCATGACTGAACAGACACCCAAGGTACTTAAGTTAAAGACTATGTCCCCACCTTCGTTCCAACTGACGCCCTTCTGTCCAGACAACATCGAAGGCCGGTTCTTTTACGCAGAAGCCGACTTTTACGAGCACGGCGTGAGCGACGCACGTGTACAATTCCTCGCAGTAGTCAAGGCACTACCACGCAAATTCAACAGGTACGTAGCGCCTAGTATGTTTACTGGTGATGTTTCTGAACCCGACGAAACACTTAAACGACCTAAACGATCGACAAAGGTTAGACAAACTCCTTAATAACATCCACCTGCAACAACTTAAATGGTGTTGACACTCATGGTACAAGTATTTCAGTGATTGAATACACGGCTTAGTCTTGTGATTTGTCTGGATCCATACATAGCAGCTGGGAAACAGTACGCTAACCGCTTTGCCTAAATTTACGATATGCACACACATCCTTTACTTCCATTTAAGTCATAAATGTCATATTTTTCTAACATTCCACTGCTTGTTTTATTCTCAATTTCTTTAGTGCATTACTACTGATTACGTCAATAATCTTATACCACTATGCTAATTGGAAATATAATAAGTGGAACTGATATATACCTTACAAAACTTTTGTCAGACTGAAGTCGTGTTATTCTAAGCAATGCAATCGACATAATTTCGATTTATGCCAATATCCAGCCTTTTGAAATAATACCAAAAAGTACCAACATCAAAAAATAGCAACCTTAACAAAAACCTGGGGATAACAACTGATTAGCCACTGCTCATAACCATACTACTTTCCATTAATGCATAAGTTCTTATTTTACTGCTTGACTTATCTTGGAGAGGTCGCCATTAATGGAGTAGTATGACTGGAGGAGTCAAAGTCGAAAAATGTTTTAATCTATCTTTATATCTCTAATATTATTTAGTCCTGGCACATAAAACGCCAGTCACCATGAAAATATTGACTAAGGACATGTTCGACTCCTGTTTGACGTGAAACTATGCACGAATCCTACATTAACTGTTCTAACTCTGCAGCGCAGATTATTGAAAATTGCTAAAATAGAAGACCGCATTATTATTAGTGAGTTTAGAGTCGAATTAATATTAAATTTAGTTAGTAAGCTACAAGGGAAAAAAATGGGACAAACACGACCAAACGCAGACATTTAAAGTCTGTAGAGTTCGATGGGATTTTGGAGGTTCATTAGTAAACACAAGTGAATGAGCGGACACGCTTCAAATAACTGACAAATTTCTAGCCAGTTCTACTACAAAACAAACTCCGTAAATGAATGGTTTGTGGAGAAAACAATACCTTCTACAAGTTCGTCTGTTCGAAAATGAGAGAAACGACATAAATTCGCCTTCAAATATGTGTTGTCTTTGCGAACCCTTATGAGGGTCCAAATACACTTTTTAAGAATCCACACATTTCCGTTTTCATCACAAACTGATGTCAGCAATAACGCAAAAATGAGTGGGTTTCATGAGAAAATGTAATGGACGTCTTCTGATTAGTTCTACGAAATCCAATGCCATTTAAGATTAAAATCTGTTCCACGACTAGATGCTAGTGTTTATTATTTAAAAGCTTTGTTGATTTGCCTGTTATATACAACCTACGGCGGCGTACAGGTCCAACATCATTTCACTGTTGAGTTCTTCATCGTTTCAAAAGTTCTAAACAGTATAAAACGCCGTTTCTACTTCTCTTCATCTCCGATATTGCAATTAGAAACAGAAATCTAGGACTTATAACCAACAATGAACCATGTTCTTGATTCTCATTCATTAGTTCGCATACAACACTTCGACCTTTACACTTACGACCTCCACTTACGTAGCGCAAAGTTCACTTTTCCGCCTCGACATTTATCAACTGTGAACTTTTCAGGTGGAATTGTTCAAATCCCATTGCTTTTGAAACAGAAATCGTTAACTGAATGCTTCAAAATAGCAATTAGCTACGTTGAATAATCCTAAAACACCAGAAGTTATAAGCTTCTCGTAAGGATGTAGTATATAACATATAACGAGTAAATCAGAAATGATACTATATTCTTATGAAATACTATCCTGAGTTCACAAGAATGTATCAAATTTCCTCATGAATAACCCCTAAAAAGTCGTTTGGATTGTTCGGCTGTCAGCGAATTGCAGAAATGGGTTATGTGTACAGGGTATACGTGCCTGCAAGCCATTTTGTTGTATTGTGCTTTTAGTTTCAGTGTACTGCTACCAAAGTCTGTGTTAGTAGTTAGGTTCTGTGAGTGCTTTTAAGGACTTTACAGTTATTAAAAAGCCACTCCCGAGTCGCCCATACTTTAATGTGCATAGATTTGTGGGTGATCTAAGACGCTCTTCGTAAGGTTTTGACTTGAGCCCTCGAACTTATTTAGTGATTCACATTTATGTCCAGTGAAGTGAAGAAATACAAGGAGAGATATGGTCATAGTTCAAAATGTCAATTAAAAGTACCTTTAACGCCGTTAACAATATCCCCAAAATAAATAGCTCTGTAAGTTTTCGACATTAGATGCTGACCACATTAGTTTCAATGGACTCAACTAGATGAAGGCGCTCGGTCAGGCATCCACACCAGATCACGAGTGGGAACGCCGTGCCCAACAACCCCTGCAATCGCTAGCCAGATTAGATGAGACGATCCTCGATATATTGATTACTTACTTACATACTTACTCCTGTTACTCCTCGTGAAGGAACATAGACCGCTCACCAGCATTCTCCACCCAAACATGTCCTGGGCAATCCTTTCCAGCTCCTTCCAGTTGTTATTCATATATGCTTCTATTATCCGACGTAATGTGTTCTTTTGCCTTCCTCTTTTTCAATTCCTTTCAAGATTCCAGGTAAGGGCTTGCCTCGTGATGCAGTTTGATGATTTGCGTAATCTGTGTCCTATCCATTTCCATCGTCTTTTTCTAATTTCTTCTTCAGCTGTAAGCTGATTTGTTCTCTCCCACAAAAGGGTTTTGCTGATGGTATCCGGTCAATGGATGTTGAGTATCTTGCGAAGACAGCTATTTATAAATACTTGTACCTTCTTGATGGTGGTTGTTGTAGCTTTCCAAGTTTCAGCTCCATACAATAAAACTGCCTTGACGTTGGTATTGAAGATTCTCACTTTGATATTGATTGAAAGTTGTTTTGAGTTCTAGATGTTCTTCAACTGTAGCAATGCGACCCTTGCTTTGCCAATCCTTGCCTTTACGTCTCCATCTAAGCCTCCTTGTTCATCGATGATGCTTCCCAGGTATGTGAAGGATTCTACATCTTCCAGAGTTTCGCCATCAAGAGTGATTGGATTGTTGTTCTCCGTGTTGAATTTGAGGACTTTAGTTTTCCCTTGTGTATGTGTATGTTGAGGCCTACTGATGCAGAGACTGCTGCTACACTGGCTGTCTTTATCTGCATTTGTTCATGGGTATGCGACAGGAGGGCTAGGTCATCTGCGAAGTCCAAATCGTCTAATTGATTCTGAGCTGTCCATTGTATGCCGTGTTTTCCTTAGATGTCAAGGTCTTCATAATCCAATGGACCACCAGAAGAAAGAGGGGGAGAGTAGACAGCCTTGTCTGACTCCGGCCCTTACTTGGAATGCATCTGTCAGCTGTCCTCTATGCACGACCTTGCACTGTAGTCTGTCGTATGAGTTCCGGATAATGTTGACAATCTTCTTGAGTTCCACTCAATTGACTGTTCGACGATGATCCGTAGTGTCGCAATTTGGTCTGTGCACGATCGATCCTCACGGAATCCAGCTTGTTGATCTCGAAGTTGGGCGTCTACTACGTCTTTCATCCGGTTCAGCAACACTCTGTTAAAAACTTTTCCTGATGCTGACAGTAGTGTGATGCCTCTGTAGTTTTAACATTTGCTCAGATCTCCTTTCTTTGGAATCTTGATGAAGCGTCTTTCTTTCCAGTCCATCGGCACTTGTTCCTCCTCCCAAATCTTTTTGAATAGAGGGTGAAGCATGTTTGTAGTTACTTCGATGTCTGACTTCAGTGCTTCAGCTGGTATATTGTCGGGTCATGTTGCTTTCCCGCTCTTGATTTGTCTGATGGCCATTCTGATTTCTTCCGTCGGTGGTGGATTGACATCTATAAAAAGTCCTGTGTGTGCTGCTTCGATGTCCGGTGGATTCATTGTAGCCGGCCTATTCAGGAGTTCCTCGAAGTATTCTACCCATCTGTTCCACTGTTGATGAATATCAGTGATCGGCCTGCCTTCCTCGTCTTTAACCGGTCTCTCTGGTTTACTGTATTTTCCTGCTAGTTTCTTCGTTGTATCGTAAAGCTGTTTCATATTTCCTTCTCTTGCAGCTTTTTCCGCCGTCGTTGCTAGTTCTTCCACGTACTTCTTATTGTCGACTATATTGCTCCTCTTCACTTGCTTGTTCGCTTCTATGTATTCAGCTTGTGCTTAGACTTTCTCTGTTCGTGTTTGGCTGTTGTTAATTGCTGTCTTCTTGTTCTTCCTTTCTTTGATCTTGTCCAGTGTTTCTATAGAGATCAATTCCTTATGATGGTGTTTCTTTAGACCCACAACCTCTTGACACGTTGAAGTTAGTGCTTCTTTGATACCTTTCCAGTTGTCCTCCATAGTAGTTTCTTCTCCCTTCAGTAGATCTTGTAAGGCTTGGAACCTGTTGTTGAGAGCCATCTTGAATTCATTGAGTCTGTCAGTATCTCGAAGGAAGGCTGTATTGAACCCTTGTATTGCTGTTTGTCCAGTTGTCCAGTTCTTTTTTAGCTCCAGTTTTAAATTGGCTACAACTAGGTGATGATCTGAAGCTATGGATATATTAATAGACTATCAAATATATCTTCGAACTTCCTCGCTTCTGTCTTTTGATTTCACTTGGTGAGCATGATTCATATTAGTTGTTACTGGTCTAGGCGTTGTTAAACTCCAAATACCTGTGCATCTTCGTTAGTGAGCCTAACGCGATCTGGTACACCAAATCGCAAACTGTGAGTCTGTTCTTTTTAGAATTCTGTATATTATTGCTTTATAATTATTTTTTAAGTATGATGATACTTTTTCCGTGTTTTTGGATATATATATTTTTTCACTCGTTTATTCTCGTACTTGATATTTTACCATGACTGAACAGACACCCAAGGTACTTAAGTTAAAGACTATGTCCCCACCTTCGTTCCAACTGACGCCCTTCTGTCCAGACAACATCGAAGGCCGGTTCTTTTACGCAGAAGCCGACTTTTACGAGCACGGCGTGAGCGACGCACGTGTACAATTCCTCGCAGTAGTCAAGGCACTACCACGCAAATTCAACAGGTACGTAGCGCCTAGTATGTTTACTGGTGATGTTTCTGAACCCGACGAAACACTTAAACGACCTAAACGATCGACAAAGGTTAGACAAACTCCTTAATAACATCCACCTGCAACACGGTTCTGCGACAGACACGTTGCAAAGAATGAGAGGGGTTATCGGCCAAAGAACCTTCGATGATGGCCTATTCAAACAACTTTTCCTAACCAAACGTCCTCAACAAGTGCAAGCTGTGCTTGTCTCGTTTCAAAACAACGTCATAGACGAGCTGGCTGCATCTGTCGACCACATCTTTGAAACCACGAAAACTTCTAATGCCCAGGTGTTTTCAGTCAAGGAAAAACTTCAAACGACCTATAATGACATTACGGAATTATGTGATTCGCTGACACGTAATCTAAGATTTCGTAATGACCGTAAACGGTCACACACCTCTCGAAGAAGCACTGTAGTGGCATTGGACCATAACCACACAATCCTCAAAGCTGAACACGAGACAAGTCGGAAAATATATATTCAATATTTAATGCGAAGAAATACCGAACGAGGGAGAAGGCGGGAAGAATGAGTTGAATGAATTGGGGTTGATCGAATGGCATGACTCGGCCATGCAGGCATAGTCCCTGTTATCTTATATCTTTTAACCATATTAAATATATTGCCCTATCTCTAGCCTAAGCTTGTTCTACATCATGTATTGGTAATTGCCATGATACAATGAGTTGGTGTAGACGATGATGTAACTGCCACGTAAGATCTTATAGATTAGGCAGTTATATCATGACAAATCTACAATTTTAGGATTAGGTCTATTATTAGAGCAGCACTAATATCATAGTAGACCATAATTCTACAACCTACCTCGTCGACACTGACGCAGAAGTTAGCGTTCTCGTAGCGAATCCCAGCGACCGGCTTTCCGAATGGGCTCTAAACTTACAGGCGGCAAACGGAAAACCTATCGCTACGTATGGCAAAAGGTACGTTTACCTCAACGTGGGTTTACGCAAACCCATCCACTGGATCTTCGTTGTTGCAGATGTTTATATGCCAATCATTGGTATGGACCCTCTACAACACAATATTCTGATCATCGATACGCGCAAACGGAGGCTAGTAGACGGAAACGCTAATTTATCTGTTTGTGTAACTTCCTTTTCTGGTTGCAAGTTATCTCCTGTCACACTTAGCCACACAATAGACCCATTCTACCAAACACTACTCAATAAGTATTCCAGGATGTACCAAACCCAATCGAAATTACCGTGTGTAACCAGCAATGTTACATATCACGTCACGACTACAGGACCACTTGCATCCTCGAAAACACGCCGACCTGCTCTCGAAAAGCTAAGGTTAGCCAAAAACGAATTTGACCACATGATAGACTCAGGAATCATACGACGGTCAAATAACCCATGAGTATCTCGTTGCACATGGTCCCTAAAAAGGACGGAAACGATTGGCATCCAACTGGTGACTATCGGTGATTGAATGCGAAAACCATTCACGATCGTTAACCGTTGCCTCACATTCACGATTTGACAGCTACCTTGAAAGGTACAACTGTCTTTCCGAAAATCGACTTGGTTAAAACGTATAAACAAATCCCTATGGCTACTGACGATATACCGAAAACAGCTATCATAACTCCCTTCGAACTCTACGAATTTTTGCGAATGCCTTTCGGTCTAAGAAAAGATGCACAAACCTTCCAAAGATTCATATATGACGTTTTTCGAGGTCTCAACTTCGTACATGCGTATGTTGATGACTGCCTAATAGCAAGTCCGGACAGAGAATCGCATCTCAAGCATTTGGATTTTGTTTTCGACCGACTACAAAAACAGGGCATTACTGTAAACATTCAGAAATGCCGAATCGGAACTGACTCATTGGACTTCCTAGGACACACTATAGATGCACAAGGCATTCGACCCCTTGAAACCAAAGTAGCGGCCATTCTGGATTACCCAGAACCGACCACCATCTGGCAATTACGCACGTTTAACGGCCTTTTAAGTTTCTATAGACGACTCATACCGAAATGCGTGTCACTGATGAAGCCGCTAACAAACCGACTTCGTGGAAATGTGAAACCCATCAAGCTGGACGACACCGCGCGAAAGGCATTCTCCACAATTAAGGAACTTATTGCGAAAGCAGCGATGCTTGCTCATCAGGACACTGAAGCACCTGTTGGTATCGCAGCAATTGGTGAAGTCTTACAACAGTGGGTTAACCACTCTCGGAAACCTTTGGTATTTTTCTCTAGACAGTTGCTAGACACGGAATCTAGGTACAGCATATTCAGTGGGGAACTCCCTGCTATGTATTGTGCTGTACGGCATTTCCAACAGTGTATCGAAGGCCGTGAATTCACTCTTTTCACTGACCATGAACCGCTTACTTTCTCTTTAAACTCTTCTCCAGACAAGTACTCACCTCGTGAGTCTCGACAACTGAACTACATTTCGTAGTTTACTTCAGATATACAACATATTTCTGGAGCAAACAATGTAGTTGCAGATGCTTTGTCTCGCATAACTTCCTTGAACAGTTTCCAAGGAATCGACCTTATGAAACTCGCCCAGCTTCAAAAAGAAGACACTGGTCTTCAGCACGAGTTATCCTGAACGACCCTTAAACTACGCATTAAACAGATGGGAACAGGTATGGAAACCTTACTGTGTAACACATCTACAGGTAGGGATCTTCCAATCATGCCGAACCATTATCGACACAACGTCTTCATTACGTTTCACAAACCCTCTCCTCCAGGTGTTTGTACAACAATCAAGCTTATGGCAGAACGATTTTGCTGGCCTGGCATGAATAAAGACGTGAGGGAGTGGGCACGCTACTGCGTAAGCTGCCAGAAATCTAAGGTGATTAGACACAATAAATGTCCCTTGGGCTCTTTCAAATTCCTGACGCTCGTTTCGACCATGTTCATCTGCATTTGGCAGGACCTTTACCAGATTCAAATGGATACTCTTATCTCTTAACCTGTGTAGACCGTTTCACTCAGTGGACAGAAGCAGTACCTATCAAGGACATCACTGCTAAAACAGTGGCCCGCACCTTCGTCGAACGATGGGTAGCAAACTTCGGCTGCCCTTCAACCATCACTACAGATCGCGGACGGCAGTGTGAATCTGATCTTTTCCGTCGTCTGACCACACTTTTAGGAATCACTCGCTTCCGAACGACCGCCTACCATCCACAAGCAAACGGGTTGGTAGAACGTTTTCACCGACAACTAAAAGCTTCACTATCAGCTGCAAACGTTTCGCAGTGGACCGACGCTCTTCCACTCGTCTCGCTAGGTATTCGCAATGCAGTAAAGCCAACATTGGATACATTGCGGCTCAACTAGTTTACGGAACGACACTTCGACTTCCAGGGGAATTCGTGGATCTTTCATCCTCTTCAATGAGCATGGACCTAACCTCCTACACGAACAGGCTCACAAATGCAATGCGTTCAGTTAAACCTGTTTCCACTCGATCTCAATCAACTGATGTTTTCGTTCAACCTGACTTACGATATAGTACAAACATTTTCGTTCGTCGTGATTCGCATCGACGACCTTTCGGATCAGGATACGAAGGAAATTTTGTTCACGTCGATTTTCCTCAGGTTCAATCGAACGACACGACTCCGACACTTATGATGCTTGATCCGACAACCAACACACACGATGATACTTCGACAGTATCTGAAAATAAACTTAAAACAACGCGTTCTGGAAGAAGAGTAAGATTTCCAGAACATTTGAGCGATTGTTGCACGTAAGATACTGGTTGACATTTTATATCATCTCGATTTTTCTTCGTACTGTATGCAATATAAAAAACCAATTCCAATATGCTTATATATTTATATTTTTATTCCAAAATGAAACAAAAAAACCATTTTGTCAAAATCCTTCTAACGCTATTACATGTGCATGAGTTTGTTTTCCTTTTTCGTCCGCTTTGTGTTTTTACGCACGTACAAGCGTATTTCGACATGCACTTAGATATTTCCTTCTCAACCAGGACGGCTGGAAAAGACGATAGAAAGAACGATGAGGTTTACGATGAACCAAAATTTTCATTGTATTTTTTCTTTTTTTTACTATATTGTACTACGTGGTCCTTTATATTAAGAAAAGACGACCAGACGCTACTAAACCTAGTGAGCTATTAGAAGAGTGTCTACCAACGACAAACTCGTTGGGTTTAAACTTCTGTCTGGCCACGTCTTAGGGTCATCACTATCCCTACTAGAGGGGGGGGGTGATTTGTAGCAGTAAATAAATCCCCAAAATAACTAGCTCTGTAAGTCTTCGGCATTGGATGCTGACCACATCAGTTTTAATGGACTCACCTAAGTGTGATTCATTGCTGAGACGTGGGATTTGTCTATTAGCGTGAAGGTTAAGACGCCACAGGTATTTGAAGTTTGACACCGCTTAAACCAGTAACAACTAATATGAATCGTACTCACCAAGTGAAATCAAAAGACAGAAGCGAGGAAGTTCGAAAATATATTTAATAGGCTATCAATATATCGAGGATCGTCTCATCTAATCTGGCTAGCGATTGCAGGGGTTGTTGGGCACGGCGTTCCCACTCGTGATCTGGTGTGGATGCATGACCGAGCGCCTTCATCTAGTTGAGTCCATTGAAACTAATGTGGTCAGCATCTAATGTCGAAAACTTACAGAGCTATTTATTTTGGGGATTAATTTACTGCTACATCAGGAACAACCTCCAATTTCCCTCATTATCATATCATTTTCCCTTCTTATTCTTTTGATTACTTCTTCTCCAACTGTCTGCATTGCCAACCAGTAGATCTATTAACCTAATCTTGAAACTGTGGTCTTCCCTTAGCACTCGACTTGTCACTTCATTATTGTCACATTGCAACCAACCAAACTACTGCCTGGAAACTTGATAGTTGTTGGTATTCGGGATCTCTACTGTCCCGAGACAAACACACTCACTAAAAATACAAGATACACAAATCCACAAATAACTACAAAACCGACTAGAATTAGTGTAGTCGAGTGACTAGACTACCATTCATTCGACAATACCAAACATCTGAAACCATACCGTAACAACAAGTAGCGAGCGCAAATAATTATTCGGTTTATACAAGCTCACACTGAATATATTGGGGATATATTGGAGGTAGCACGTATTAAACAAAATGAAGGTCAACTTGGCTATTACAGTGTTCCAATGAAGACTGAACTTTTTTAGGCGGCAATTATGTGCCATGTTTGAGTGAGTTGAGAAAGTTGGATGGGGTGCCAGACAGCATTCTATTTAACTATGAACTTTCTCTGACAATAATGTTTAAAAATTACTGGACATAGGACTTCTTTAGTGCATCCTTGTTTCCCAGTGAAAGCTTTTTCTACAACATTATTGAAGACCGATGAATGATTTAAGCTGCAACAGTATTTGTCAGCTATTGTGTTGTCCTCCATTACCATCTAAAATTGCAGCTAAGTTGGCATTTATGCCTCCACCTCCCAGTTATAAACTGATGGAGCATGCTGAAGGAGGGCATACTACATACAGCTTTACTCTGGCTTCATACTTGAAGGATTCATTTATCCATTTTGTCCCAGAAAACATGGAATCAATGAAGGCTACAACAAAAAGAGGCAATAATATTGCGATTCTTTATATGCCTATCAATTCGTCATCTAAGCTAACTTTCTTGTTAAGCCATGGGAATGCTGTGGACTTGGGTCTGATGCTTCACTTCATGTATGAACTGGGGAGCAAGTTAAACGTTAACATCATGTGTTACGATTATTCAGGCTATGGAGTGTCTTCTGGAAAGCCTTTGGAAAAAAACCTTTATGCTGATGCTGAGTGTGCACTAAATGTTTTAAGAACGAAGTATTCTATCCCTTTAAACCAAATTGTTTTGTACGGTCAGAGCATTGGAACTGTACCGACAATACATTTGGCTACTCTTCATCGAGTTGCTGCTGTCGTACTACAT
Organism: Schistosoma haematobium; assembly: GCF_000699445.3. NCBI lineage: Eukaryota > Metazoa > Platyhelminthes > Trematoda > Strigeidida > Schistosomatidae > Schistosoma > Schistosoma haematobium. The sequence goes on along the minus strand of NC_067198.1, from coordinate 31,003,604 downwards.
TCGCCACTGATGTCCGGGTTAAGGGTAGCTTTCCCGAGGCTGAAGCGCAATTACTGTTGTGATGTCTTCTCTAAGTAAGTTTTAGTTCGTCTTGAAGATATCGTATTTTCTAACCTGTTGTTTCCTTGTCTGTTTTTCTCTCGAAAGGCAGGAGTATCTTATGTAGTCTTTCAATAATGGCTGTTGGTGTTTTTGATGTAGAGTATTGGGTAATTAAGTCGAACTGGTTGAAGTTGTTATTCCTAGTTTACTATATTAGTTAGGTCATGTGCTACACTTTTTTGGCCGCTAAATTTCTTGATATACAGTACTGTATGGTGTGAAGCGGCTTAAAGACAACCAGGAATGGTCAGTTAAATAGACTGCCAGTCACTAACTATTGGTCTGGATCGTGTAAAATGGTTTAGGCCACCAAACTATCAGTGTGTAGAATAGTTAAGTACTTCAGTTGGTACCGTTCAAGGTCAGCCACACTTCGTTTTTTATGTTTCAGACTCATTCAGTTCGTTTATCCCTATAGCTGTAAAGTAAGAGGTATTGAGAGGTTCAAACCACCAACGTATGTTATGAGAAACTTGTGGTATGATGCTCCTTGTTAAAATTCTTACCTTGTTAAGTTAACCGTGTTTGTTGCCAGTAGACGGTCATCTTAGATTGTGTAGGCGCCAGAACATCTTTGTCAACATTTAATGACTGACCGTAGGTGGTCTAATATATTGAGCTCAGCAACTAACCAGTACCTGCTATTTTCTGGAAAACAAAATTGTCTTACCCAGTTAGTTATGAGTATTAATTAATTCAGATTACTACATATTTTTGAAAAGCATATGGAAAGGGGACGAAAATTAAAAGTTGTAATAAACAAACCAAGGCAGATATAACTGCACATATACCTTTCCAGGTGTTTAATTTCATTTGTAAAGTTTAACATGCTTCCCGTTGTTTCATAAACTGTGACTGCGTTTTCAAATGAAGTCACTAATCTGGTCATGAAATTTGTACGGTAGGTGCTACTGTGACCAAGTATGTCCTTGGGTCACCATCTCTATGTATATTGAGTGGTCCCCGTGCATGTTGTCAGCTTTGATAACCTAAAAGCTATCTCAGTTCTTTGGTTCCCCAGGAACCTTCTTGAGTCTTTGTTGGTCAGTTCTAATGTGGCTGAATCAAATAGAAATAACTTTGTGTTTGTTGTGGGCGTAATGACAATCTACTACATTTTATTGGGGGGGGGGAATAAATTATCTGTAGGAAGTCAAAATCAGCTCATTAATAATCGTGATATTTACAGTATTTTTATGTCGCTAATTTTCCCTTCGTTTACTGGGGGTCAGTAAACTGTTATATTAGTTTATCACATTTCAATCTTTATTATTAGAGAATCTCAGTTTGTTTTTTGTCTTGACATTTTCTTCGTTTATTAAACATGATTGCTGCCTTCTGCGTGGACTCAGTCTTGCACGCACACCGAAAATTATCTCACCTACATTAGTAATTCATGGGACGCGTGATGAGGTTGTGAACGTTACTCATGGTTACCGTATATGCTCTGCTGTAGCAGGTCATCTATTGTTGGATCCTCTTTTCATTGATGGAGCCGGACATAATGACTGCGAACTTTTCCCTCAGTATCTTTTGCGCTTAACTAAGTTGGTTACTGTGGAATTACCTCGATTACTGTCGAATCCTAATTCACAAAATGTTACTGAAGTGGAAGATATGGAAGTAGAGTCGTCTAAACTACTGGAAAAAGGAACAGTTAAAGAGGATAGTCAGGCAGATTTATCTAGTTCTAACTCTGTACCGGTTTCGTTAAATTCTCATGGGTATTTTAGTATGAATGGCAACACAGTAGGAGGAGAGGAAGACAAATCAACAAAGGTTTTTTTCCCCCAGCCGTCTTGGAATGTAACCTCAGACTCAATATCTAGCAGGCTCAGTGTAAGTAACGTCTGCGAACAGATACCACCTGATGAGATCGTTCATCCTCCTCAACGAACCAGTCCAACACCATCATTATCATCTCAAAAATGCTTTAAGTCCGTTGATGATACTAGCGCCTGTCTGATTGGTGTTAGTAGACGCCTCAACGATTCTGATGTGCAAAAAGGAAGCCAGATTGTTGTGGAAAAATGCATGGACCAGAATGAAGCTGTAGTTTCCCAGTTTTCGGTAGTAACACCTGATTGTCTGTCTAGCATTTCACTTGATGATTTGCATTCGCTTCCATCTGACATTTGTGACCTTACTCTTCCTCCACCTCCTCCACCACCTACAAATGGTGATTCAGATTTTTTCCAATCATCTAAATTATTATGGTCTTTACATACTCAGAAGAACGGAAAAATAAATACTTTGCCTCGGAAGTTAACATCAAAGTTTTTGGAAACTGAGATTGATCAAGGTCATTCACAAATGCCAAAAAAGGTATGGACTTTACCACGCGAATTTTCCTCTGAAAAAATAACACAAATTCTTAACAAAAAACTTCTGAAAAATATGGTGGATAAATTTGAATCCACATCAACATCTGATATTTCTGATCCAGTGCTAACTGAACAGTGTTCTGCAAGAGATTCACATGAATGTAGATCCACAATAACCTCAAAATTTTCTAACTCTGTGACACTTACGTAGGATCGATCACTATATTTCAATGTATTTAACTGTTATTCGTTTCTGTTGGGTTCCATTTTTGTGAATTTACTGAAGTGGCATCGCATTTGTGCTTTCGTTTTGTTTCCAAAGTCATAATACCGGTAATTTGTAACACATGGTTTGAATGTATTTATTATTATTACTTCCCATGTAGTATGCTGATGTATTCTTCTTGTTTATGTTCTACTGAATTCTCTTTATCATCTTTAGGTTACTTATATTATGAGCTTGTAAAATTGCCATGTATCAAATTTAAAAAAAAAACAATTTCATATACTTTATTTCAAATTAAAAAGTTTTTATATCTTTCACAATCGTTAAATGGATAAAACAACTAATGTGAATATTTTTTATGTATATAATCAATTATTTAATTTATTCAGAATTGCTAACAATAGGTAAAAGAAAATTGATGTATTCTCAATGTTATCACTTCGATTTAACGAATAATAATTGTCATATGCCCAATTTTAAAGAATATCTCAATGCTTCTATAAGTATTGCTTATAAATTACTGATTTTATTTAACAAAATATATCTGTAAGCTCACGTTATTCTTGTTATTTCACTATTTTATTTATAACACTATCGTTTTTGCATGATTCCTTGTTCCGTTCTCAAGACGTATTATAATAACATATGGAACTATTCTCATAAGAAATTGACTTCATGTATTCGAGGTAAACTTACGATAAGTCAGTGACTTGAAAGAGTTCAATTATTCAGCTTTTTAATGAGCAAGTATTGACATTACGGTTGTTATGTATTATTCGAATAGCTACAATACTACCATGGTGGTATTCATTTTTTAAAAAGTAAGCTTCAATTTGCTCATCACTATTGTGTGATGTGTATTTTATTTTGACCATAGTGTTAGGTAATGTTCATTTAATGATAATTCACTGGAAGTACTTGGTTTTATTTAATTTCATCTTGACTTATGTCATCCACCAGACGACTCTCCTTTTTCTCAACTACTGTTATTTCGTACGTTATATTTAAAAATAAGTAAAACTAAATATTGATCATATCCTTGAATTTATTTGATGATTAGCTATGTACGTGCTCCTCGGATCATTTCACCAACATTGATTATTCATGGCACTGAAGATGAAATAATCGATCGAGTCCATGCCCAGCAGTTGTACGAACGTATTCCTAATACTTTGGAACCACTGTTTATTCGTGGAGCTGGTCATAATGATTGTGAACTGTATGAAGAATATCTTATCCGTTTAGAATACTTAGTTCATGTTGAAGTGGATGGCCCCGGTGTACTAAATCTTTCCCAAGAATCGAATTCAAATAATAGGAATATACGGTTCAGTAATGGACTATTAAAATATTTTTGCCGGAATCGCAAATCTGAAAATAATTCGAAACAAATCTCATCAATCCAAATTTCAAGGAAATCCAAATCACCAAAAGACGAATCACACAAACAGTCTGATGTATGTATACCTGATGCATCTAATCATTGTCATGAGAAAACACTGGCTTCAATCACTCCTATGTGGATGCGAAAACGAGGACTTCATGGTTCATATAGATATGTCAGCAACTCTAGAACTGATAAGCGTAGATGTAAACGAATTCATTCCTTATCCGTTAACCCACCGAGTAAGCCATCTGATCAGTTTGAGGCTAGTGTAATTCCAGAAAGAACTGATATCAAGCTGGAGTATGTGGATCATGGTGGTTCACTCAACGAGTTGGATAATAAGACATCGAAACTAATAACGAATATATAAAATAGTAGCTGCTATGTTCGTCTCTCGAGATTCTTTTTTTTCCCAAGAGAAACTATTTGAAATGTCTTCCGGTCTCACTGATTCGAAAATGTAATATTGTAATAGGTAAAAACTTTTCCACTGAATCTGTAGGATTTTCCTTAAAAAAAGCTCAGCGATTACCTACCGCTACATCTTAAGTGTACATAATTTTGCTTTTGACGTTAGATTTTGTTTTAATGTTTCCTATTTCATAATGAAATGGCATTATTTTCATAATTGTATATACATATTCAATAGTGTGAATTTCTATAAATATGCGTTTAATACTATTAGATTGTTTCAGTTAATTAAAGTTGTATCAAAGTACATGACAATTTAATTTTATGAAAGTAGTATTTACTTACTGCTTTTCATTCAGCTTATTTTCAAAAATAACAGTTTACGAGAAGTTTCCTGATTAGTATTTTTTGTCTTCTTTCATACATCCCACTAACTTCGTTATGTTCGTCACACAAGTCATACAATGCTCGTACACCTTCATCCAGAATCTTAGATGAATCTTCACAAGCATCTTTTGTTGTTTTAAACTCAACGCAAGTGATTATACGAGTAAATATACTCACAACACATTAAAAGTGGTAGTTCTCAACATATGGATAACCATGAGGCTGATGGTTAACTAGGTAACTGATTGTAATTTATGATGGATAAAGTATGTCGCAACGATTAATAAGTCTAAAGATAGCTTACAAGCAGAATTGCATAATAATATGATAAGAAGATTGTTTGATTAATGTTCATTAGGAATATACAAGCTAATGATGCAGTAAATGGCTACCTATCTTTTCTCTCTTACTCTTTAAAATAGTAAGTTAACATTACTTTCTGAAGTATCTGTTTCTTTTAGTTTCTTCTCATGTACTTCATGTTAGAGTAAACTAACAGACCAGATTGTATCTAAATGAAAGTCTCTTATCCTAAATGCTGCAGTTCAAGTAATTGATAATATTGTTTATTCACTTATATGCGTTATATTTTTATGAACCTGAAGCCAATCTTTTCCTACAAAGTTGAGAAATATCCTTCAACTTGGGATCACCACCAACACTTGGTAGTCAGAACAATAAGATCTGTTAGTTCTCTCTAGGTGTATTCTGATGTTTTGTTTTCAAAAATCATCGATCAGCGCACTAAAACTGCATGTCCTAGGTACAGGTTAGCGGTATGAAAGGATTATACTAGATGTGAAACCTAATTTTTTGTAATCGGAGGTGGTTATGTTGTCTTGTGATATTCTCATATTTCTTCACTAATCGTTATCACGGAACTCATAAAATGCAGTTTCATACAATTCATATAAGTTACCTTATTAATGGTGTGCATATGTACGACACTTGGTTTTCACACTAAACGGCCTTCAAAATATTGTCTTGTTTCTTAAGTGTTCTTTGCAAGGTTTCATTGATTTTGTCTCATAAAAGAAAATTCAGATCATGTCGGACATATGAATAGTATTATTTAGGAAAAAATGTAATTATCAATGGTAAGCTAATACTAATGAATCATTGACCGTTAACTTTGTGGCGATGGAGATGAGTGACTGGATCTGCTCTACAATGGGTCATTTCAGTCAACCATGGATAAACGTCACTTATGTAACTACTGGAAAGTAATTTATTGCCTTGTGTAATTTTCCCTAGAAAGTATTTTTCTGATATGAATTTAAACAACAAATCTATTGGAAAACAACAATGTTCTCTTTACTTAGTGTTACTCTCATCACTACTGCTAATAATCCTATTTGGTTTACTCTCATTTATTTGTCAAGTTTATTAGGAATGTAAGTACCATTGTTTATCCATCCAGATATTCGTTTGTCAGTATAGTTATTTCCCATCTATATTGCGACAGTGAGTTTTACTTAGCCTTGGTAGCTAGATATGTAATAAATTGCGGCAGTACCGAAGAATGCAAGTTTTGATGGAACCAGCTTATTGTTTTCTGTCAGGCTATCCTCGTAATGTATATCTCAAGCGGTGGATTTTATTATCTCATTTTGGCATTGGGACTAATCGTTCACTATAATTCAATACATATACCAGGAATCCTGCACAAATGAAGATATTTCAATGGGTTATAGATTTTGTAATTCCAAGTTAAACTTGTTGTACTGCCAATGTACTTCTATTTTGGACAAAGTCCATACGGTTAACTGCGTCATTCAGGGTAGAAAAAATGTAAACAGATGACTGTCGTAAATTTATTTTACATTGTAGAACAAAGTACATTAGAAGTTGGACATTATGTTAGTGAACGGAGTTTACATATGGTGTCAGTAATTTATAGTATTTACAGCACACTTAACATGCAAAAAGAATATCAATCCAGATATCTGGCAGTCCTCTACTCATTGTAAAATATTCGATGGTGTTCTATTCCTGATACCATTGAGTTATTCATGTCACTGTGGCGTCTATTCGAATTGACGAGGAGCATCAGCTTCTTTAATATTTCAGATACACCTTACTGATGAGTGCCAACCACTAATAACTTTCAAGTCTCTCGGTCTAGTAATGGTAAGACAAAGTGGTTGATAAAATTTGATTAGGATTTTGAAACCATGGGTGTTACTTTGAATACGAATTATTACCCTATTATTGTGAGTAAATTATTCTACAGTAATAACTGTTAACTTTCTAATTTTAATGCAATTATCATGAGACAGTAGAGACGTTTATCACATTACCCACAACAATGCACTGTAGAAGATATTTCTAATTGCTATAAAAGCTGTAAGTTTAAACGAAATGGAACAAGAAGAGATGTAACCTTTAATAGTTCGTTAACACTGTTGGTTGGGTTTTCATTAGGCCATGCATTCAAAATCCCTATATTTCGTTCTTGTTCATTAAACGAAGTTTAACACTGATAAAATAACTAACTCATCGTTTGTTTAATGAAAATATAATAGTCTTAAATCGGAAAATGCATATATTATTGGTTTATTAAACACAACATGTTTTGAAGTGCTGTTAGTATATAACGTAATACGCTAACTAGTAATTCACAGAGTTACTCAGTACCTAATCTATTGGTCGGGACTGGACCAAAACTGAAGACAGAACTAAGTGAACTAGCTCGAATATATTGCATATTGAGATTAGAGCCAAGCGCGTAACCATATAAACGATCATAAGTAAATAATAGGGATATTACAGATTATTGGTCTGTTACAACAAATCGGAAAGTGTTATAAAATGTTTTTTAATATTCTAAATAGTTGGAAGATAAGTACCTAGGAGATTCAAGATTCAGGTTTCTAATAATTTGTATAATGTCAAATTTCAGGGTTAACATCACAGGTTATGGATTCGGTATGTTATTAATAGTTAGACGATCAGGTAGAGATTTGAAATCATACCAGATATAGATCTTAGATTCAGATTGTCATAAAATGAGCTTGAGAGTATTCAAATACATGGATGATAGAAACAGGTAATAATACTGATTTTATACTTTGCCTCACGAAACTTTTATTGTCAATATTTTAAATCTAGTGTTTTCAGTAAGCTATACTTCATTTTCAGTCCTATTGCTAAATGTTAGACATCCAATTATGCCAGTATTTTCTGATTCTTATATGAATTAGAGGTTAATCACTTTTGTCGGTTTATTATCTGTAGAAACTGAATAGAACTACTGAGAATTGTTGAGATTTATGTTACAATTGAGAAATTCTATGTGTCTCTGTAGTCAATCTTCTGAAGTGATGTTAAATGATTGGTCGACGATTATATGTAAAATCAAATTATTAACAACTTCTGAATGGATAGATATCGTCAGAAAATGTAGTCTTTTTATGCCGAGTAAAGTGTAGTGCTTGTGTATAAAATACTAAGCAGTACAAAAATGAATATTATGCATTTAGAGTATGGCCTATCTGTATATAGTGTTATTTTTTAAACTTACCATCAAATATATCACTTCAGATATTCGTGAATTTTCTGTCGTTTTTGACAGTTTTAAGAAAATCAATTGATTTATGAAATCACTAACCATCAATTATCTGTGAGTAAAATATTCACATAACCGGCAACTTAATGTGAGTGCTTGCTATTGTTGACGTAATATCTCACTTCATATCCTAAATGACATTCTTTTTCGAGGTTTACTCATCTTACTCTGTTAGTTTATTCAACTTTATTGTCGTTATTACATAACCTTGACATTGAATTTTATTCTTGAGAAATGTGTTTGAAAATTTCTCTCCTGGAATTTTCACATTTAGTAACATGTAAATATTCATCCACTTTAACCCTATAGAATTATACCATAACTAATGTTGTTATTCTACTAATTTTTTTAAATATAACACAAGGTATGTACGTTAGTTATAAGTAATTTACATTATTGTTGTTGGGTTGTAAGTAGCTGACAAGAATCCACGTCATAAATGGATTCACCTTATTCTGCTGCACTACTCGTTTTTGCTTTGGTCAAATTTGTGTTATTAATACCTATACTGTTCTGAGATTAACTCTGAAAATTTCATCTCACTTTGCTAATGACGTATGGCAAATTGAATTGATGCACATAAGTCCCAATTTCTACGTTATGTTTCACTGACTGACTAACAAATAGGTCAGAAACTATCGAAATGCCGTAGGAAATCTAAGTTTCACAATAAAAGTGCACAAAGATAATTACTGAAGAAAACAACTGTTGCACCAATTGATTTTCAGAAATATCCAATTGTTTTAATTAAGCTACTGTTCATAGCTTATTGCGAAAAGTATGTCTTTAATTTTATCTACAGATAATCAAATATTTCCTGTATTACTGTCAAACCACTGTTCATACAAAACTATATTCAAAATTAGTAGAACTGAATCTTTAGTGATTTATCGATTTCTGAAACCTAAATCAATATGATTAGTGTATAGTCGTTTAGAAAAGGAACTAAGCAATAGCAAACGATATGATATGAATAACCTCCACAAAAAAAACAGATACATAATTCATAGTAAGATATTAAAGAGGAAGAATGTATTTGTAAAATCTCAGGGAATGAATTTGAAGTAAATCCAACGTTTCGCCTGACAATCTGGTCTAAGCTTTTTCAAGGAAATATAATCAAACATCAAAATTATCGAATATAAATAGGTACATGGTTCTCTGGTTTACTGTATACTGAATAGGTTATCCAATCAACGTTAACAATGTTTAAAATAGGTACTTGCATTATTGTGTATACAGTATACAGTAAACTGGAGAACCATGTACCTATTTATATTCGGTAATTTTGATATTTGATTATATTTCTATGATGATTAGGAGTATTTGAATTATAGTATGAACTAAGAATCCCAGAAATAACGTAATCGGATCAACAAGCACTAGATAAACACAAACGAATTTACTGTATTTAGAATTCGAAATCAACCATTCAACAAGTACAAAGGAATCACTAGTTCATTCAAACACCATAATTTCCTTGAAAAAGCTTAGACCAGATTGCCAGGTGAAACGTTGGATTTACTTCGAATTCATTCTCTGAGTTTTTTCAAATATATTCTTCCTCTTTAATGTCTCACAATAACTCAGCGCTCAAATACTATAAAACTATTCGATCGAATTAAGACGAAAGTTCTTATTCATAGTAAGATGTTTGAAAAGAGAAATCTATATATAATTCAATTAGTAATGTGTCTTTCTAATTGATTGATTCACAATATACATTAAACAAAACTGTCTGTAAGATCAAGTTAGTTTACATATTTTTAATAAATAATTCACTAGATTCGTAAATATAATCAAGACAATATTTTTTTTAAAAAGTATGTTTTTGTTTTGAAGTATCAACGTTACCTATTGTTCTTTATGTAATAATTTTCATATGGTGACATGATTATACATTTCATATTCATGTTAATAGAAATTTACTTGGAATTAGAACAATTTTTCTTCAGCTGATAAACTTATTGCAGTTTGTGAATAAGTCTCATGTAACGTGTAGAATTGATCATAGAACATGAGAAATTTCAAATTAACATAGTAAAACAGTTTTTTTTAGATAATGATTAAATGAACAAAAAAATACTATTCAATAATTGACGATACAGTCATGTGAACGGTTTTTACTCAATATATTATATAGAGTGAAATGAAATGTGTGATTATAGGCCATCTTAGTAATTAGTAACGGTTAGTTTTAAGTAAAAAAAATATTAAGATTATGATTATACAAGAGAGAGTTAAACAAAAACATTGTTCATTCAGTACTTAATTTTTTGTAAATGGATGAGTATTATTTATTGATTGTTATTATTATTAGCTTTATTTAATATTATATTTTTGGTACAATATAGAATTTTCAGCACAATGTATTTCAACAAGATTCCGTTTCTTAATTCTTGGTTGATACTGACGATGAATACTTGGTGATCGTCAGTTAGTTGTTAACAGTCCAGTAAATTGACATAGAAATAATGTACATTATATTCACTGCATATTGCCAACAACCACGTTATCTTTGATCGTGCCTTTTGTAACTGTTACAACAAAATGTTGTTCACTTTTCAGAAATACACCTGAATAGGTTAATAGATATTATGGCGAGACTATGGACGACCTTTGAACGAGTCTTAAGTGACCTTGAGAAATATTAGCCAATCAGAAAATAGTTGGTGTAGGGTAGAAATATATTATACAAAACCAAATAATTACACTGGATACACTTCTTTTACATGGTTCAAAAACTTTTCAAGGTTAGAAAGAGGTTCTAAATTCGTAATGCATGTGATATAGGAACTCATCCATATGGCTCCATAATAGTAGGCCTCTAGAGCCATGATAAGGTCGCAAAAACTCTTTTTGCCTCGACGACAAGGCTTCAGTTAAGTTTGTATGCACTCCGGTTATGTAAGCTTCTCATTTCTATTAAGCATATATCTCTACAATACTCATACCGCTGAACAGCCGAAGCTTCAGTAAAATCTGCAAATGTTACAGCCAATGTTACTGGTGTTTTTGTTATACAGTTCGTAACAATTATTATAATTTGCTTGAGTCTCTATCTGAATCCTGTTCTAGCAGACGTCTTCCAACATATGTTGCATCGAAAGACACCATCATGGTAGTCTGTACAAGGTCCATAAGTCATTTGATTACCCCGATCACAAATAAAAGAACCAATCGTACGTTAGCATCAGTCACTGAGCTTGGTGCCGTGACCTTGAAGTTCATCAAGCGCGTCTGATTGGCTCGTCCATAAATTGTAGTCTCGCCATTAATTTTCTTTTCACTTTTCAAATAATCTTCAATAATGACTATTTATTTTAAACAAACAATAATGATAGATGTTACGATATTAAAATTTTGAACTCTAATCTACTTATTTACATTTAGATTCATTTTGTTTTTGAGCTTACTAGATATATTTGACTTCATAATAGAAATGATGAACCATTATACGGTAGAAACAACTCAGTGATATCTTTCACATTTTTTAATCTGTATACAATTATACGGAGTCCCACACTAGGACGAAACGGCCGTCCAATGCTTCCAGGTTTTCCTTGGTGGTCTAGCTTCAAATGACTCATGAACTCAACTATTAAATTACTATAATATTCACAACACCCCTTTCTGATAATTATACATGTGTCAACAAATTTGTAGTACTAAACTAATGATTTTGTTTAGTCTTACCGAAATTCATTTTTCTGGTGTTCAGACGTTCATTTTAGTTGAGTCTTTAGTGTTACTGCTTATCTGTATATATGTATATGGTGGTTGAATTAGAAGGCTGAGTGAACAAATCAGTTAGAAGTAACGATATCACTTATTCTTTTCATTATTGGATAGACTTTTCTGCCACTTATTTGCTGAGGATAATTATTGTTCTGTCCAAACAATTGTATCCTGTAGTTATTAACAATAAGATTATATACTGTACAATCACTCGTTCTTTTTGACCTTAGCTAATGGTGGATAAGCATTCTAAAGCCTAAGTGTTGGCTGTCAGTGTATTAATAACGAAAATGTGGTCCTTAGAGAAACTTTCTATAAAATTTAATTCCCATACTAATCTTGACTATACATTAGGTTCAAAATATTTCTGTTAGATTAACCAATTTTCAGTTCAAAGACAAAAATATTTTGGGATGAAGGTTTGTAGCTCAGAAGGATAATTTTGGTAGTTTCCTTATCTGAACTGGGTGATTTAATCATAAGTTTTCATTGTTCTGGATAACATCTCCAGCAAAACTTTAGATTGAAGTGAGCTATTAGATTTTTTCCACATATGACTGACATTCTGTTTTGTTCACCGTGATCTTGAGTGGTTGCTTTTAAACCTTATTCTGATATTTTTACATATTCTACTGCTATCCCCTTTCACTCGACTTTTAACCTTATAATTGTTTATAATTTTTCTAATGATTGATAAATTGGGTCAATTACGTCATATTAATTGATTGTTGATTGATCTGAGTACCAAGTTTATAAAACTGTTTTGGTTTTCTTAGTATTCCTTCTATCCAAGATTTCACCGTTTTCCCAGTCAAACGTGTAATCATAATTGTCCTTGTCCATTGATATAAGAGAGGATACATTGTGATATTTGACAGCTAGTTGATGTTCATGCAAACTAAGATGTAGTAAAAGACACTTTCTTCGATGAAGTGGGGCAATTTATTTTGCAGATGATGTTAAGCTTTGCCTAGTTTGTCATTACTTCCTTTGTTTTATGTAAAACTAATTGAAGTGATTTCTATGGTTTGTGCATAATACCTCTTCTGAACGCTCTAAACAATTTGTTATAATTCGCGATATAACCTTCATATATTGTAGGATAATCCATTTGCTGGTTTCTACATTTGATTTCATCCCTGTTGTTCAGTTTAATTGATATTTTCTAATGAATTTGCACAGATACCTGTGCTTTTGAAAACAGTTATTATTATTTTCTTTTTTCTGCATTGTATATATTCTACATTATGTCTTTGCTTTTTTGAATAAAGTTTGCGGTCAGTTGACTCTGTGAGTCGTTAGGATGCTACTATTACAACTGAGAATTTTTTCTCTTTGTGCTGCTTTCCAAAACATCTAAGTTTTCAGTTGCTTTCTGTTGAATTTGGTGTATATCAGATCCAAGAATGACAGTTTACTGTCTGACTTCTTTTTGCCATGAAAAAATTGTCGGAATTTTCGGGACCATTCTTTCTGATGACAATAAATTTACTGTCCACATAACGAATTCGTATTTTTGATTTCATCAATGCCAAGATTGACTCTTCCAGTCTCTGCGTCACTGTTTCACCAGTACGTCAGAATAGTTATAATCACGTCGGGATTCCGTTCGTTTGTTTGTAGATTTTATTACTGAACTTAAAATACATTATTCGACGTAAACAAATTAGTCTCCCCCAAAAACTATAGTTTTGTATGTTTTGGAAGATTTATGTCATTGGAAAGGAACTTTCGCTTTATAAATTAAGGCTGATTTTCGTTATTTCTACCTTTTTTAGATTTCTCACATCATAATAAAATATTTTTATTTCTTATAACTACTCTTGGTAAGTAATAGGTTTTTTAAAACCGAGGAAAATTGAGCATATCAATATAGATATACTACCGAAAGAGAAACGAACCGAGAAAGAATGTCTGTCACCTTCAACTTTTGCTATATTTATTTATGCCATAAAGATACGTTGTATGCTAGACAATTGTGAAGATTATAGTTTCTGAGAGAGTATAGGAGCGAGAAAAACACTGGGAAAAGTGAGCTGATGACTTAGAATATAGGATGAACTTACATCTATTAATGAAAACAATAGGCTACAATTAGTAATAACATAAATATTAGAATAAGACGGTCTGGTAATTATAGTTCCTTTTTATTTAATCATTACATATCAATTTAATATAACCAGTTACATATACATCTCCCATGGTAATTTATTATTAATAAGTTATGAATACAATTTTACCTTTTATGAATAAACAACTTGGATTGATATTTTTCTTAGTATTTTACAAAAAGTGTTTATTTTGCAGTTAGTTCTCATCAGAAATCGACAGTCGATGAAGAACTAGTGGAAGCTAGGGAACGATGGACGGTAGTCTGTGATATGATGAACAAAAATTAGACCTGTGAGTCTCATTTTATTATAGTGATATCGATCAACTGAATTGATTTGTTTAATGACATAATCATTTAATTTACAACAATTAGGATTTAGTTTCCGGTGCTACAAGAATATGTACCTACAACCGTCTAGTTGTTCGAACTTAAGTCTTTTAGGATTTTTGGTAAGGGGATTACATACAGACTACTTAATAAACATTTACTGATCTGTAACAAAAAGTACTTCCGAGTAAGAATTGAGTTCAGTATTTGCGGTAATTGGTTTACTCAGAACGATTAAGATCTATTTTAATAATTCAACCTTAAAGAAAAATATTTGCAGAATACAATAAACTCATCATATTTCAAGGCTTCTGATCAGTTTTAAACGGCCACAATCAATAAAATTATCAGATGATGAGAAGCCTTGAAATATAATGAATTCATTTTATTCTGTGAATTATGTTTTTCTCTCTTTATTTGAGCTTATCAAGAGATCAGAACGCATGAAATTTAAGCGTAGTTCATAGATAGATTGTAGTTGGTGTTTCCAATCAAACTGAACTGTGATTGGTCGACGATTCAAGACAGAAATATCCAGCTACAATAAATACAGGAGAATATCTCATATTGTAAATTAATTCCACTCTTGATCTTGCTCCTATCCAACCTGTGTCATTATATTAATATATTTTTGCAGTTACTGCTCTCTGGTTTCCACTAGAACTGTCGAATTTATATGACTGAGTAAAAACCCACATTATAACAAAAACTAAATCAACCAATCAGTTATAAAAAGTTCACACAATGAAAAAGTGTACTTTTCATAATTGAATAAACTATAAAACTGAAACAATTACATTTTATCGACGAATGTTCATAATAATGTGTCTCCGTACAGAAGATTTCTTCATTCAATATAGGTTATTCACATATAACCTGTTTCCGAAAACACTTTGATAACTTCATAATTTATCATATAATCATGTATACTTTTCAACTTGAATTGTGGATGCTTATAACGGTTTCATTTTAGTTCAACGTAGTTTTCATGGTTGATTCATCGCGCTTTTTTGTAACAAATAAATAAATAATCTTGTCATATTATAGGTACCAGAAAGGGATTTTATAGATATTATAACAATTCTAATAGTTGAGATCATGAGTCAGTTGAAGCTAGGTGTTCTAAGATATTCTGAGAAAGCTTATAATTCACAATTCTTTTCTATCTAGTTTTTTTCCAAATGTAATCAACATTTGTGAATAGAAGAATAACACTTTCTTTATTGTAATCAACTTATTTGAGCGAGATTATAATTTATGGACGAACCAATCAGATTTAGGATAACAAGTCTTGGATTTTGGCCCGAGATTCATTCATCCGTCTGGCTAAATAGCGTTTCGGCATTTTAGCTGATGTCAGATCGTGATGAAAACCATAATTTTAATTCCTAATCCTAACCATCAATTGCAAAACATAATCCTTATTCTTCAAACTGCTTAATAATCCTTATTTAGCTCTGGTAAGCAGATGGAAATTCTCAAGGTCACTTTGGCATCGCTCAAACGTCGTCTATAAGTTATAGTCTCACCCTTATTTGTTTTTAAAGTAAAGACAATATTTAACAAACTAACTACATATTCAGTTTTCTGGCAAATTGCCACTTAAAGTTGTAGTTTATTTTATAAGCACATAGCATTTTCTTAAATATAGTGAAATGTCGATTCATTGTTTGGCCAGTCAATCATGTAAAAATAAGTAGTTTTCAGTGATATTCGATCTGAGACTAATCCGTGACAAATATCTTTTACAGATTGAAACGGCCTGTATAAAACCATACCATTTAATCTGTGATAGTTAGATTACTTGTGACTTATTTTTAGATTATCAAATGCCACTAAAATCACGAATCACTTGATCTGACTTGATAGAGATGATCACGAAATATTCCATACTTAACAAACTATTGTCAGTATAGTCAGTTATCGTTAATAGGAACTGAAATAAGATAATATAGTTACACTTAAGTTTGAACTGTAGACCTATTAGTTGTAGGACGAATAGTTATAGGAAAGAAGAAGCTGATTACGACAGATATTCAGAGTCAGTCAGTCAGTAACAACGTAGAACTTCGTACGTACGTACATCAGTTCGAGTTGCCATACCTTATTAGCACAGAGATGCAGTTGTCGATTCAAATCCCGTAGTGGTAGAGGAAGTAGGAGTATAAGCAGAGTCAGTATCACTTAAATGGTCGGTCGTCTATTCTTACTATTGAGAATGTATTCACTTTTTGTTCTTTCATTCCTCCTACATTTACTTAGTTGCTTAGCCGGTTTTCTTTTATTGTCCTCTTTCGAAGTCTCACTACTGGTGTATTACTTGACCAAATTCTGTATTGTTGCGTAGAGTCACTTTTGTTCCAGTTTAGGACTCATATGGGTGTTAAATCATTTATATAATTCACATAAATAAGTTTTATTCCGTTAATTTATCATTAAACATCATAATTCCATAAACCAGAGAACACTGATTGAACAACAAAGTTTTCAACTTCTGTTTAACTCGTCACTATTAGGTTAGTGGATGAAAATACTACCGGTAGGAAAAATAGATACAAAGCATTTATATTAATTTGAAATACGATAAACCTATGGTATCTAAATAATTTAAAAATGGTATTTGCTTTGTTAATTAATTATTACCTAAACAGTTCGTTCCTGGAAGCTTCAAGGTACAAGTAACATATTATACATTAGACTGAATGCTTAACATTTTAATTATACATCGAAAATAGATTTAGCTTGCACAACATAAATAAATTTGGCACCCGTAAGCTGTTTATAAAAGCTTGTCAATAAAGGCAATATCGAGGCATACGCACAGTATGCACATATGCCAATAACAGACTGGTCAATTGCAGTCTAAACCTTAATGGGAAGATACAAGCAAAACAATACCAAGTGAATTCAAATTTACCCCGTTGCACAAGCAATTGGCTACCAGGACTCAGTAGCCAAGTGGGTAATGCGATGGCGTTTGAAACGAATGGTACTGTGTTCGAGTCCCAGAGTGAACATCAACTCTAAGATGCGGGTACATCCAGCTGACGAGTCCCAAATAGGACGAAACGTGCGTCATGTATTACACTGCTAGCCACTATCCATCATTGCTTACAAATGGCTTGTGAATTAAGGCAGTCAAACTTCTGTATCATGAAGTATTTGGGGATGATTATCATTGACGAATGAATTAACGGTAACCAACGTAATGTCACTGAGGTACTTGTTTTACATTTCAAAGCGTTTCTAAATTTCTTCACTACTTGTGATATATATTGTTTTTATTGAACATTGTGATTGTAGACAATTATATTTGAACAACAGATAGTATTAAAAACATTAAACTAATCGATTAGTGAACAAATCAGTTTTAAGACCTTGCTTAGTAAATATTCTTTTTCACATCTTACTATTTAAGTTTTAATTGATTAGTGCTATATCAGATTACTGTTTACCGAGTGTAACAGCTATTACTGTTTTCTGGCTTTCATCGTATGCTTGCCAGTTGGCATGATCATTGGAAACATAAGTATTCGTTTTGTCGTTTAAAGAGAGTTTGACAAAAACAATAAAACTGGAAGCCGTGACCAGTGGAGTTCAATCCGTGTTGGGTGTGAGACAGTTATCCACCTCAAAAATGGGTGAAGGGCTGCGTGAAAATATTGGTCGATCGAAGTTAGACGTTAACACAGTCGGATGCTGGCTCACTAGTCTAGAGTTTAAGCGTTCACGCTCGAGACCGAAGGTCCTGGGTTCGAGTCGCACGTGAGAGATTGTGGATCCGCGCTGCTGAGGAGTCTCATACTACGGCGAAGCAGCTGTCCAGTGTCGGTTACTATGTTTAACCAATATAACTTATTCTAGCTTCGAGACAGGCCAATTTATCCATTCTTCTTGAGTCACGTTTTGACCTTGTTAATTATTCACTTATCAATCTTGACTGTTTTTATATGAGCGTATGTATGTGTACATCTTATCCTACTCAACACATGTTCGTAGCTTATTTTTGTGTGAATATAAATATTGATTCATGCTTAGTTAAATTGAGTCGGCTCACACGCCATCTCCACTGCACGTCGTTTCGCTTCTCCCTCTCTGTTCTTCGCTTCATTCGCTGCGATTCTCTGATTGTCTGTTCTGCTCAACGAGTGCACAAAATATACGTATTCAAACACCGATTCTCGTATTTGACTTATTTAATTCCGTTATTCACCAATGAGAGTTAATTCAATAATTCTACAGGAGAATTGACAGGATGTATATTTTGACAATAATCATTCATACTATCTAATTGGGGTCAGATATAGGGCTATTAAAGATTTTCAGTAGTGGTCTAGCTTTGATTGACTCGTGAATTCAACTTCGAAAAAACTCGATAAATCTAGACAAAAAGTGAAAATAATGAAACAGAGAAGATAATGTGTAGCACTGAGTATGACTAATTTAACAATCATGCTCTTTCATACACATAGTTTACTTTATTATCTTAAAGGAAATTGGATTAGTGTTGGTCTTAACGACCTGGGAGCGTGACCGCAGAGCCCAAGAGACAACTGCTTGAGGCCGGTCGCGCACGGCCTTTTCGTGGAAGGTTTTTAATGTGTTAGCTCCGTTCTTCAAAGGGCCTTACCGCCTGAGACGGAAATCCGTGAGGTAAGGTGTGACATTTTTAGGGTCGACCTTTTCTAACCCCACCCCTCCTTGTGGGAAGGCGGCATCGCTGCAGATGCTGGTTGTCCGAGGGAAACACCTTATTGCTGTCACACCCCTCTACAGTCAGCAGTACGACTTCACCCTCAGACCTTAAGTTGCTGCTTTTAGTCTTACCGTTCTCCAATCGACCTGCCTGGTATGGTAGAACCTACAGGAATATATGTTCCAGCCAATATAGCTCGGTTGGGTCATCACGATAGGCAAGCCCGACCACCGCGTCAAGGTAGCACTAATTTTCCCGATTACTGCTTATACTCTTATTACCTCTACCACTACGGGATTTGAATCGACCATTGCATCTCTGTGCTAATGTGGTGTGGCAACTCGAACTGATGTACGTACGTACGAAGTTCTACGTTGTTACTGACTGACTGACTGACTGGATTATCTTAAAGAGAGCAAGAACTAAAATTGGTGCAGAATAATATGAATTCATTTTATTTCGTTAGGTTCTCATCGGCTGCTTACAACCTATACTATTTAAAATAAACGTTATTAGAGATACTGACTAGAGATGAATACGTGTATCATGATGTAGCGAAGATCCCAATACGGTCATAAAAAGTTTTGTTTCGGATAAATAAATAAACTTTGGAAGGGAAAGTTTTAGAACATTGTAACAGTGATTAGAACTCATGGAGTTAACAAACATTAGATGATTGTAGAGTAAAGCAACTGAAAACAGATTAATGGTAATAAATAAAGATATGAATTGAAGTCACTCAACCATGAAATGAAGAAAAATGGCAATGATGTAGTGAAACTTCAGAAAGAGTTGAAATAATGAATGACGTAATAAATCACAAGGAGTATAATGTTATCAGGATAAAGAAAGATTTATTACTGCCTCTTTTTAGGTACATAAATCTAGTTTTAGATGTTTGATCGCTTTTTCTTTGGCAAATTTCAAAAGGTCGGAGTTTGATTGTTTGTTAATCACCTTGAGAGACTTCAGTGTATCATGCTTTTATTTCCCTAAACAAGCTAGGCATTGATTACAAGGACGAATTTCAATGATTAACGTTATTTTAAACATAATTCTTCATCTAATTTGATAATATTTACACTGTCTAAAATGACGTTTTTTTTGTTTCTTTATGAATAACGATCAGTTGTGGTACTGTTATTTGCAAAAGGTTACTATGATGCCAGTCTAATTCCTAAATTTATTAATAAAATATAATCATCAGAAATATCCTAATCATAAACTGGAATAAAATTAAATACATACCAAATAGAAAAATATACTTTTTTCATAAGTTAACATTATGCATTACAACTCATCACTGAACAATAGCTAATAATACACTTATCAATGAACTGACAATTAAACCTTGGTAACGTTTAAATTTCTCTGTAAAATATCCAAGTGTTCAGCAGTTATTTTTTATTTAAAAAACATTTATTTTTGGAAAGTTTTTCTTCAATATTTGGAACTTTACAACTATAGAAAGATTAGAAAGTTTTTGATTTGAATCAACAACTGTTTTAACCCAATATGAGACTCTTGATTTGTGTGTACACTTTCGATCGATAACTCTGAGTTTTCGGTGCGAGTGAGTTACATATATATTTGATTTGTGATTTTAATCCATTCATTACATAATAAGATATTCACTTTCATCAGCATGAATGTTAAGTTCCATTAGTCGAAAGTAAAATCAACAATCTGTTCAATAAATATTTTTGATAGTTTACGTAATCTCAAATAAATAATGTAATACCAAGAAAGTCCTTTAAAATGTTAAGACATAATTTTAACAGTTTTCAACAAAACATTCATATTAAGCAAAGATGGATAGTGGCTGGCAGTGGAATACAGAGCGTGCGTTTCGTTCTATTTGGGACTCGTCAGCTGGATATACCCGCATCGCAGAGTTGATGTTCACTCTGAGACTCGAACCCAGTACCCTTCACTTCAAACGCCATCGCGTTATCCACCTAGCTACTGAGTCCTAATAAACACCTGCTTGAAACTGATCAGTTGAAGTCCTAAATAACAATAGGTTATTAAAATAATTATTAATGCTATTTTACAATAAATAGATTGAATGTCATATCAGTTGATGCATATTTCTTAATAAAAATATATACAGTACTTCCAAGTTTTCCATAGTGGTCTAGCTTCAATCGACTCATGATCTTAACTATTGAAAAAATATACACCTCAGACTAATCGCGTTTTAACTGTTACAAATAGTGAGTGTGAGATGATGAGTATAGAAAAATCACTCTTCCCATTTTCCTTATCAAAATAAACACTAAATTAGTTTAGAAATAATTGATTATCCTATCTTTTGCCAATATCTTTTTTCTTAAAATTTCAATTCCTTTTTATCGTAACCATTATTGATATTTATTAGACTGATTATTATTAGATTCATTTAATATTATATTTTTGGTACAATATAGAATTCTTAGCACAAAGTGTTTCAGCAAGTTTCCGTTTCTTAATTCTTGGTCGATACTGACGATGAATACTGAGTGATCGCCAGTTAGATGTTAGCAGTCCAGTAAATCGACATCGAAATAATGTACATTGTATTCACTGCATATTGCCAACAACCACGTTATCTTTGATCGTGCCTTTTGTAACTTGTACAACGAAATGTTGTACACTTTTCAAAAACGCACCTGAATAGGTTATGTGATTAATAGACATAATGATGTATTACAACAAACAAAAATAGATAACTTGTTGAAATATCTAGATGGCAGGAACAGGTAGCCCCGATGTTCAGACAAGTCGCCGAGTTCTATCAAAGTTTTGTGAATCTCGACATATATATGTTACGCAATCCATCAATTCTATGACTAAATGATCTAGTTAATTAATTTATTTATTTGTTAATTCATTAAATTTTCCCATTGAAATAATAAAAATACAAGTCAAGTGAAGTTATATTTCTCTTCAATTAGTTCCTCATCAGAGTTCTATAAGAATATAAAGGATTTACAAATAGGTAAAAAATCAATATCAAATCCATGGTGGTGATTTAATTTAATAATCAGTTAGTAACAACGTTTGTAAGTTAAAATTAAAACCAAGGTGAATTTTAATAATTTGTTGATAACAAAAATCAGTTATACAAGAGTACCAATAAGAAGTGAAATCGGATAGTAACATAAATGTTTTATGTCATTTGTGAGATGAAATATAAGTAATTAGTAAGATGAGTGCAATGAAAATCAGGTAATAAGAATATTAAACAGGTTATGTGAGATTAGAATTAGAAATTGAAATGTTAATAAAATCAAAGTTTGAAAAACGTAATGAATAAAAATGTCTGAAAAACACAATGGTATTTAAGAAAGGCAGGCTGAATTCAGAGGATGTATGAACATTTTGAGCATATAAGTGTTAGGTTTTTTAATGTGGCTTCTGCTATATGTAAAAGTCGGATTCTGGAACCATAACGTAAGTTTAGTGGGTTTTTATAATTAAGTTCGAAAGCTGAGTTTTTACGGACGTGTTGACTAGCATCATCTAAGTACACCAAGATTGAGCTTCTTATTACTTTCTTTCACCTTTCAGTCAACTATGAAGGATGATGTTCAGAAATATGATTATGTATTTGTCTCGTTTTACGCCCAATATAACTAGCTCCACAAGAATGGTTGGAATAGCAAATACAAATAGAAGCATAGAAACTAGACAATTTATTCTTATTTAATGAACTCACTATTGGCTATCTGAAGAATGTAGGACATAACCTTGAATGTATGTTTCAGGGATTTCGTTTACGTCGAATTACTACGTCACTATCTATATCCCCTAAGAATATAGGCATTTCTGGCAGCGTCGATGATTTTACTTTAGACTTATTTCCAGACACGTGTTTTATTAGGCTCTTTAAAGGATACTCATGTTTACGCAGTGAATTATGAATAAGTTTTAATTCCTCTTCAAGACTATCATTTAAACAAATAATTTTGCCTCTGTGAGCCAAGCATTTGACTAAGTATCTCTTATACTGGTACCAGGATCGAAAAATGTGTATAGTGGCTTTATGTAATCAGTTTACGTTAAACTTTTCTCTTGTGAAAATGATTGCCTGATGGACTCTGTAAAACATTTATTGTAAGCTATGAGCTTTGATTTTATCTTTTGTGACTATAAGTGTACCATTCATATGGCAACAGTAAAATGAATACCTCTAAATACAAGTCAGTTTATCTACTTCATCTTTTAATTTGTTAATTATTCGTAATTATCTTTATAAATACTACTGAATAAAGTAGAATGATTACCTAACACATTAACACTTGACTCTTATCGACTTCTCTATAATTATCATTATTCTAAAGTGTATATATGAGTTTGTAGAGCTTTGATGTAGAATAAAATGAAAAGAAATATCTCTTCACTTATTTTGTGTTTTTCTTTTGAAAGTGAAACTAGACAGCTAACATTTTTATAGACTCATTTACTTTGTAAATAAACTTGTATTGAATACATTGAAATATACAAACTGATTATGATACCAAAAAAAGAACCGTATTAGAATAACATGGATTTCTTTCTTTCTTTAATTCTCTTTAACTGTTTACAATCTAAAACCATAGTATTTATATCATTAAGATAAAACAAGTGTACATAATTTATATCGGAAATATCTTGAATAGATATTATTTATATTCAGGTTTATCAATGAGAAAAGGTAATATGCAACCTAATATAATTAGGTAAATGTATAACAATTTAACATAAATCATAAGTAACTAATGAATTATATTCTGGTTACATAATACTACTACTAACAATCATTAAATCTATATGATACTTTCATAACCAATCTAAAAATGTATTTCAAGAAATCCCGATAGAAATTAATAATCTTGAACTTGTGAAAATCATTTAGTACACTTGAAAACTTGAGATAAATGGGATATATTAATGTTTGATTGATTAAAAGTAATTAAATGTGATTCAATGTAAAAACAATAAGTCATGAAGATAATACTAAAAATAAACCAATCATTAATTTTGATTATAATGTTTTGCAGTATATGGATACATGAATATTATAATAAAGAATTAGTATTCAAAAGGGAAACATTTTTAGCCGAGTATATCATATAATATATTGAACTTAACAGTCGATAGTTTTGTGCATTATCTTTACCTAATTGATTTTAAATATCACTTTTCGGATTGCAAAATCATACGATAATCTGTGTACTTTGGGCAAAATTTCATTATTATTTCCTTATAGGTACAAATTCATTGGTAGAATCTTGTTTGAACTGTGTTTCTGTTATGCATATTATTTATCTGAGATGAGAATGGTTTCATTTGGCGATTGTGTTGGAGATGTTGTATCTTTAAATACAACGTGTGAAGATCAATCTTCATTTCACATATTCATTTAAGGTGACTTTCGTTCAATCTATTTCTATGCAGTTTCATTACACCAAATTATCTGTGAAATTCCTAAAATCTACACAAACCCCTTCTGATAATAATCATCTGCTCACTAGCAACTGACTTCAAGAGATACTCCTGGAGTTCTAGTGAGAAGCCGTTACCAGTGGAGTTCAACCGATCTGTTGTGAGATATCAGCTCACTGAAGACAATGGTGTATGGTAGCCCAACTTCGTGGATTGGTTGAAGTTAGACATTAACACCATCGGATGCCGGCTAAGTGGTCTAGTTGGTTAAGCGCCTGGCTCGAGACTGATAGGCCCTGGGTTCGAATCTCGCGGGGTGTGGGATCGTGTGTGCGCACTGCTGAGGAGTCCCATACTAGGACGAAACAGCCGTCCAGTGCTTCTAGGTTTTCCATAGTGGTCTAGCTTCAATTGACTCATGATTTCTATCTGTGAAATTATTAATTCCGTTCACTAACTTTTAGTTTACGTTTACTTGTGATTAGCTATTTGATTCTCCACTCATTTTTTGTGTTAATTATCTTAGCGGAAGTTTGAGTTCCATTATAATTTTTATGGATGATAGCAATCTACAATCAATAATCGCTGAACTATTACATGAATGAATTGAATTGGATGTAAATCCTATTTTTATCGAGTCGTTTCTGTAAACCTTTCTTTATCAGCTCTGTCCTTCGGTGTAATTGTGGCTGGAAGAGAATAAAGCTGTTGTATACAACATCGAAGTTGATGTTAGAGTTATTACTGATATCCTTCACTGTAAAAGATTATATATCCATTGAAACACACGAATATCAATAACACGATTGCAGGTTCTAAACCAGCTACAATTATTTCCGTTTTGGCATCCAGATATTATCACTATCTACCACATAAGGTATGTGACAAAAAGCTGAATACATAAACTACTATACTTTTACAAGATCATATTCAAAAGTAACTTTGAACCTGTTTCACAAGTTTACCGACAAAGAATCTACTCAGACGGGATACTGACGATCAATACTTGGTGCGCGTAAACTTGTGCATTTATTTGTGTTTGGGTATGTATAAAACATTTAGATTAAATCATAACTTACATATGGATCCAGAAGCTGTACACTGATGATGAAATTTAAATACTACACGTAACTAATCGTACAAAAACCTATAAGCTATGTTTCAATGCACTGTTAATTTGTTATGCCTTTATTACAATTCCGTTAATACTAACTAACGTTTACATTCTGTTTTCTTAACAGTGTGTCACTGTTTTATTACAACATCTTGTTTTCAATGCCAACGCAAAATTAATGATTTCACAGTTTATTGAGTATACTTCATTAGTCATTTGCCAAGGTTATTTATATGCAGAAACCTTGACAAAATGAACGTGATCTTATAATTATACAACACAACAAATGAATAGATTTAATAGAAGTTCCTGAGTTACATTTTTAAATGAAAGAATGTTTTACATATGGTCGCTTCACAGATAATTAGAGATCAGTTAGTGATTATTCAAGTCCAGTGTTCACAACTATTCTTGATTCCAAAAGATTGGCTTTTCTAACTTTAATGAAATTTTAAAGAGAGCAAGAACAAAGATTGATGCAGGATAATATGAATTCCTATTATTTCGTTAGGTTCTCATCAGCTGCTTACAACCTAAAATATTTGAAATTCAACGTTGTTACAGATATTGACATATTTATACGTAAGAGTGTGATTAAGGATGAATATATATGTATCATGATGTAGCGAGGATTCAGATAGAGTTAATGAGGTCATAAAATGTTTGATTCGAATAAATAAATAAAGTTAGAGAGGGAAAGTTCCAGAACATTAAAATAGTGATTAGAACTCATGAAAATAGAATAATGGTAATAAAGAAAATATGAATTGAAATCAGTCAGTTATGTATGATGTAATTTAAAAGAGTTGGAGTAATGACGCAATAAATAAATAGAGAAATAAATGAACAAAAGGGGGTTATTGTTACCAGGGTAAAGAAAGATTTATTACTGTCTCTTTTTGTATACATAGATCTGGTTTTAAACGTTTGATTGCTATTGCTTCGGCAAATTTCAAAAGGTTGAAGTTTGATTGTTTGTTAATCACCTTGAAGGACTTCAGTATATCAACTTCATGTCCTGTGTCAAGGAGATGTCTTGTGATGGCACTGCTGGATGGAGAGTTTTACTGAAATTGAGGTTTCTACATTTGAAAAGATTTCTTTTTTTCCTTTTTTTGTAGTTACTTGAAGTTTATACATTCCAATGGACATTTTCAATATGTTTAAGTAATTAGTAGATGACATTCATCACGACTTAATTTTAATTTAGGTACCAGTGAATAACGTGGAGGAATCGATAGTAATTTCGTCCAAGAGGTTAAAAATCATTTTCACAAAGCTATTTTATCTAAACTAATACGATATGCTAAACCTATTCTATTTGACTCATCATATGACATAAAGAATTGATAGATATAAAAGCGTTCTAAATAGTGAATTCATCTTCTTTAAATTCAATATGGACTTGTAGCATCCTGAGAGAACAGACTTAGAACTTTCAAATATTCGTAGAAAAATATGTAAATATTTTAACCGATAGATGAGAATGTTTCATATCTGTCGACTTTTATCATCTTAATATATAAATGCACCAGATGTTTTATTAGAGATCAACATTCACTTCTACTTAATAGCATACTATTTTCCTTTGGAAATGTCAATCATTCCTGTCTTTTTACGTTGATCAAAAATTGGTGATATAACTGGTAATCCGATACTTATTAGCGGTTTCCTTGATAATATAATGAAAATCAAATGTTAACTTTTTATAAATCAAGTCGAACAACAGTTCAGATGTTCTTTGATATACGCATTACATGCGCGCTGTGTTGGTTAGTTCTGGTACTTAGAGAAGTATTTCAAATTAACAGCTCAATGTTATTGTGTACATCTTGAAACTCAAATATCCCATGATTGACTCTGGGTGGATTTGAAATGAATTCAAATGTATCAAGCCAAACACTAAACAAAAATCAGTGTATTAATAACTAAAAAGTTACATAATGTCATTTAATGAGAATTATATGTCTTTCTGAAAATACAAGCTTCGTAAATTCGTTTTAAATATAGTTTTGAGCAAGTTATCGACATTCCCATATATCCTAATGTTAGAATTGCCGATAACATTTCAAAACGCTGGCACTCTTGTTAAAATAAGGGTTTCGGGATCCTGTATCTTATACGAATAAAATTTATTTGATAATTAGATACCATAGTACTCAGTTGTTATCAAACATCCAGTTTGAAAAAGTAGGAACTAGACACTGATTGTTGATATCCAAAGGGAAACGAGGGTGCGATATAAATGTAAGAATAAATAAGTTGGAAGAATAAGTCAGATAACAACATGCAGGTTACAATCTTGGCCATGAGAATAATGTACACACCTCATTTATTATATCAACTTGAAACATCGTGTGTTCAGCTTTGTTATGAATCTCTCAAAACAATTACTGTCGACATTTACGACGTATATGAAGATAACCATCTTATTTTTTGTTCCTCTTAATACTGACTGAATTGATTAACATAAGTTTGTTATGCTAGGAGACTCGTGACTACAGCTTTTCGGTTTCGGTGTTGAAAAATAATTACTTTGACTGTGCCAAGGGACAGTCATTCTGAATCTGTAGAAAAAAAAACATTTTTTAGGCTTCGTGGATAACAGTAAAGATTAGTTGAGTTAAAAGATTCAATAAATGTGAAGTTTTCGCCTACAAAGCATTTCGAAATTCATGTAAGCATTTTACCTTTGATAAAGAATGTTCCAACACAGAATTTTAGCTATAGACTATATACATATTTTCCCCTTCTAATATAACCAGTGATATACATATGAAAGTAGCTAGTTATTGCTGATAATATACATGAAATCTGGATTTGTACGAAGAATATCGAATTTTCATTGTAATACCCTGGTGTTTTAATGAATGGAAATTTTCAAAAACTAAAAAATGTTCATCTTACTTTCAACTGAATTAAAGTTGATCACTTAGAATATGATGAAAGAAAGCCATTATTTTACTTGCTATATTATTTAAAAGTTCTAATTTTCTAATGTGATGGGTCTATCGAAAACAGTAGAGCTTATCCAATTTTTACTGATAATTAAACTGATTTTCAAACTTACGGACAATCGTTGGTAAAATATGAAAGGGACAACTTTAACGTTATAAACTAACAAATTAGACTAAGTTCTTCTGTCTTCGTTTATTATTCCACCAGATTATCTATTACTATTGAATAGAAAAGAAAGATTATTCAGTTTAGTTTATCAGCTATAATGATGTTATGTCATAGGAATTTCCATCTAAATTTGGACGGATAGTTCATCGATAACTGAGCACATTAGAAACGAAGTTATATTTGTAAAAATCTTAACGATTAAAATAACATCAACATTTCTCTCGCAAGTTTGGTCTGAAATTCTTCAGGGGAATCACTAAAAATCAAAATTGTCGAATATAAATAGTATTCACAGAATAACTCTATGCTAAACTATTGTTCAATAACGTTTTTTTATGTTGAATTCCGAATTTGTTAAAATTGGAATTTGAATATGAGTCATTGGTGTGAAATTTGGGGAAAATAGTAATAAGAGATGAAATGTGTAAAACAGATTATTTGTGAAATAACAGACTAAATATATGGTCTAAGGTTGTGGTAGACCATGTAAATTCTTAATCAGATAGAATGCCATAAGTCAAACTTGTCATAGCATGTATCCACTGACAAATAAATAGATAAGTGTATGTTTGTGTTGACTATTTCAAACTGACTGGTTGTTCATAATAAATTCGAACATAATAAATGAAAGTATGCAGCTGTTGTTTACAGAATATGAGATGAAAAAGAAGCACTGATTGAATTAATACTTACTTACTGATCACTAGTTGCCATAGCACAGCTGATTGTACCGTTTCTTGTTTATTTAAACTTCGGGTATTAGTCCTTCTTCGTAACAACCCAAGTCATTTTGAAGGGTTTTTGTCCCATTGAAGTCAGTTATGTGTCTGGTTCCTACTTGATGTAGTGTTATCATCAATTTGCTTTATAGGTATCTGAGGAGTTAAAAATATGCTTCATGTGAAGTCTCTGCTTTTTTACTTTCCTGTTTAGTATTCTTGGTGTCCCACCTACATGTATAGGACAACAGTCCTTATATTTTGATCTGATAGATACTATCAGCAAGGTTAACCTAAGTTATATTGTATGCACTTTGAAAAATTTAGGAAATATATGCTCACGAAACATCGTATGAAAAAAAATCAGTATTATTTAACAATTCACCCTACGATGTTTAGACTGAACTACTTAGACTACAATAGATCTCTTGTGTAGTTTATTTGCTTACACTAATAAAAAAATGTCGAGCAAACCAACTCCTACTCTTTTGTTTTTTGTGATGATCGGTTTTTCTAAACCAAGTTTCGAAATTGATCCGTAAACAAAGTGATTAGCTATTTCGGTATGTAGCTTATTGTTCCAGGTGTTTTATGTCAATCAAAAGACATTCCTGAACCCAGATTTCACACTTAAAAAAAATATTTTATGAGAAGGAACTGTTTACCACAGTATTAGATTAAATTTGATCCAAAGTGAGAAT
The DNA here is from genome assembly GCF_000699445.3 of Schistosoma haematobium. Classification (NCBI taxonomy): domain Eukaryota; kingdom Metazoa; phylum Platyhelminthes; class Trematoda; order Strigeidida; family Schistosomatidae; genus Schistosoma; species Schistosoma haematobium. Next base: position 30,973,256 of record NC_067198.1, on the reverse strand, counting down.
TAAAATCCGAAAATAGGCATTTCTCTATAATCCACAGTTAAATGATACTTTTCTTGTTGTTGTTGTTGAAATGAAGCGATTAGTTTACTGGTTCAAATGTTTTTTCTATTTTATTTGTTTCCTGTCAACCTAATCTTTATCTCGAAATGTAGTTTAGGTCAATAATGTTCAGTCAATGTTTTCTTTTTAGATTTATGATGAATATTTCATTTCCTAGTTTTTCTGTTTATTAAAAATTGTTTATTATTGAAAATCATTTGTAAGTATATCTGCTGACACAATAAACATAAAATGCATGTTTATCAATAATAATAATAATAATAATAAAGGTGATAATTCAATCAATAAAAATGTATACTAATCAAAACAAAATAGTTAGCAATATGAAGTTTAATGATATTAAAACTTGGCATTTGATAACAGTTTCTTGTTTTGAATGTGATATCAATTACAAAACAACATCAGATATAATTTTCGGAGTCGGTTTTTTTCAAAGTTATCAAGTTGGTTAGTAACTAACAGTTCAAAACAAAGTCAACGTTCCGTTCTAAACAAGACTTTGAATATGGGTGTACCTACATTCAAGTGTTGGTATGTACACAAGAACTCCAATACAATGTCATTTATTTCAGAGTCAACACGATTTTCACTTAGCTATCTAATCTAAAATGCTACTAGTTTATATAACTATTTGAAATATAGTTTATACCCATTGCATAAACTAGTAACCAATACTATACTTGTGAATAAACGGTAAGATATGTTACAATAGACTGATCAGTCATTGTTTTGTATATGAATATCAGAATAAACAAAGGCTTGTAAGTTATCATCATTAGGTTAGGAATTTCTCAGCATATCAAACTATAAAGTATCTCCTGAGCCCAGTTAACACTTAAAGCGATCTATGACAAGTTCAATAATCATACAACTTCTCTTTGTTATGCTAAGCTCTTTAGACTGGTAATTTGAGAGGACACAGTTACGGATATCGTAGAACGAGACGAACAAAATGAAAACATGAAAGTTGGATAACCACTCAGTGAAAGATTAGCTTGTATATTTTTAATGAGCATTAGTCAAACAATTTTGTCATCATATTCTTATATAATCCTATCTGTAAGCTATCATTTGACTCATTAATCGTTGCTACATATTTTACCCACCGAGCACCATCAGTGATAACCTAGTTTGTCAGAGATCAAACCAGCTTCTAGCTGGAGGTTATATTGAGAAAAGACGCTGGAGGTGGGTAGGTCACACTTCATGGAAATCATCAAACTGCATCACAAGGCAAGTGCCAACTTGAAACCCTCAGGGCAATAGGGAGAAAGGCAGACCGAAAATTGGAGGCAGCGTGAATAGCATTTGGCAGCACGTGGGAAGGAGAGTCGAAGATAGAGGTGGTTATGGATTCCTGGTCAGCAACCCATGCTACACGAGGGATAACAGGCGTAAATAAAACATATTTTGTTCATCATAAATTATAGTCAATTACTTGGTTACCCACAAATAATTTCCTAGTTATGCATATATTGAAACTTATTAATTGTGATTGTGTATTTTACTTGTGTCATCACGCGCATTGAACCCAAAACAACAGAAAATGCTTGTGAACACTCATCTAGCCTTCTGGATGAAGGTGTATGAGGACAGCATGTATTGTTTACTAGGCAACCAAAGCTTAACACTCAACAAAAGGAACCCATCGGACCATCAAGCAAAATAATGACTGTTCAGAAAAAATCACATCGTCAAAAATAAAAACTAATCACTATTTCTAAAAACAAGGTTGTAACGTACCTTTATACACCGTTTTAGTTTGATCAACTGAAATACTCTAACACTATTAAACACATAGTATTTACTCATAGAAATTCTCACTTCCTATCACTGATACTACCATTAATCCTACTGTTTATTTATTCATTTTATGAATTTCTCATCACTATTCAAATAGAGTGTGGTAACTTAAGCCTTATCATATGTTACCTGAAGTTGGCTGCTTAAATATGTGACCTAATCTCTTCTTAGTGAATAAATCAATATTTACTTTATAAACTACTGATGAGATTATTCAATATTTCATGAGTTCTGAATACCACTTTGTTTTAATGCTTTAAATTCATTGTATAACTCTTTTCCATTAAAAAAAATTGATTACGTTTGAGCTGATGCTCGGCTTGAATAATATCTTAATGTATAGGCTTACATTCAAGTTAATTGAAATATTAAAGTGTTAAGTATCAGTAAATACAATTAATTATACGTAGGCTATTTCAATAGAGAAAATACCATAAAGAATACAAGGTCGTAACATAAAGACAATCTAATGTATGTATAGAGAGATTACTAAAAAGTTAGCTTACAAGTTGCTGAATTTTATTTTACTGATATGTGTTTCAATTGATTATTCAAGTAAACCATATGATGCAATCTATAAGGTAAAAAGTTCAATTTTGTTTACAGACACCAAATGACATAAATAATTAAAATAATTTTAAAAAAATCATACATCATAACTCAATTGAACATTAGACAATAACTAAATTTAAAGTATTGATAACTTCAAGGTTAAATTTAATCTCCTTAAGCTGAATGTACGTATAATTAACTATACAAAATTCAATCACAGTTTCTAAGATGATTATATCATTTCAATAGTTAAGATCATGAGTCAATTGAAGCTAGACCACCATGGAAAACCTGAAAGCACTGGATGAAACAACCGTCCAGTGCTCCCAGGTTTTCTATGGTAGTTTAGCTTCAATTGACTGATGATCTCAACAACTGAAATTACTAAAATCTCCACAAAACCCCCTGTGATTATATCACTGTTGGAAATTGTGTAATATTTTAAGATGGTGAATAACAAGTACAAAACTGTAATAAGGTAAGAATGACATAAACTCTATACTGTGAAACAAGCGAAATCTTCTATATTGGCTTTTATTAACAGAAATAATAGAATGTAATGTAGTGAACAGAACACGGGTGGGGACAATTGAATGTGTTTAACACAAAATTACAGGACTTGTTAATAAAATCTAACAATCATAAAATAAATGCTTAATTTGGAAAATGTTCATCGATTGTCTCAAAATGACTCAGACTTCATTGTTCCTGCATTTTCATACAAATTGCACCCTGTTCCCATTCTTTACTGTTCGATCCTCTTGTCTCTCTGCTGTCAGACCTGTTCACGACTAACATCATATACTACTTATGTCAATATAAGTAGCACACACCACAGTGATGCTGATTCACAGATTTACCAGAACATATTAATTTCTTAAAAAGAAAATCAAAATATCTAGTTTTGTGCATAATATGACAAGTGTACGATATTACAACTAAATACATAACATGCATTTCTTTAAAAATTTAGTATAGGATTTGCATAGGGGATGTTGGTTCATTTTCATTTGCTTAAAATTATGAATAAAAAGGCTTCTAAAGTCTCTTAAAACAGTTATCTTATCAAGTTTAGAATAATACAAATAAATAAACAATATGTTTGTAATATCCCAATGCGTAGAAAAATTAGAATTTCCGATGTTTTGTGACTTAGTGTAAGCCACTTCTTCATTATTTATTCTCTGAAGAAGTGGCTTACACTAAGTCACGAAACATCGGAAAGTCTAATTTTTCTACTCATTGGGATGTTACAAATATAATAGTTTTATTTATAACAATCTACCCAGTTAAAGAGGGAGAATGTATTTGTAAAATCTCAGCGAAAGGATTTGAAGTAAATCCAACTTTTCGCTTGGCAGTCTGGTCCAAGCTTTTTCAAGGAAATTATAATCAAATAACAAAATTTTCGAATGTAAATACATACAGAAATACATTCATCCTCTTTAATGTCTCACATTAACTCGGCGCCAAAATATTGTGAAGCTATTCATTCAAATTTAGACGAAAGTTCTTAATTCTTCTACCCAATGATTAATTTATTAGAAATTATCAAATCAAACCTACAATAATACAAATAATAACAATAAACTAATAGCTTAATAGTGTTTCCTTGGTTAACAGTATGGTTTTTTTCTAATAATCTAAGAAAAATATACTCAAATGTATTCAACTCTGTATTTTGACATTTCAAATCATTTCCATATGATTATTTCCACAAGATCGTTGCAAGATCATTTTAGTCATAATATTTTGTAAGATCATGGTAATCACAAAATCATTTTGGTATTAAGAAAAAAATCAATACATCCTTTTTATGAAATTACTGATGATCAAGTCAGTTATTTATGTATATAACACAGATTATGATGTTTAAATTAAAAGTAAACTATCGGAAGAGAAAAATAATCAAAAGTGATAAGATACATTATGTTAGAACACATAAACTAATGCATTTTCTATGAATGATAATGCCTCTAAATTTGAAATGATTGTATAACTGAGGTTATGATAAAGTAAAAACTTTTAATTGGATTTAGTTAGTTTTAGTAATTACTTAAAAAGAAACTATCTAAGTAATACAGGTAGAAGATAGTGAAATTTGTTGTATTTGGAATGAATAATGATATTGTAAGACATAGATTTTGAGAAAAATAAGTTGACGAAATGAAAGGTTTTGCTTTAATTGCCGATATGTTTATTGCATTTGTAATGTTAATCACATGTAGAGTACATGTACTTGTCCGATATGCTCAAAGTTTATTTAATACTCGCATAATACTGGATGTTTTTACAGCACTGACCCAGATATTCTGCTAGGAGTCTACTAGTACACTGGATAACATGTACACAAAGATGTCAATGTAAGGTTACCTCAGATTCTCCATTGGTAATATTTGACACACAACTGCAAAAGATCCCTTGGTATAGGCATATAACTTTAATTGCTTATGTATAAAAAGGAACTTATTTTATGATAACGAAACAGACAATTAATTCAACTACTATTCGTATAATCTATACACTTTAGTGTATTTATAACATTTTACAGAAACCTTACACTTTGAGATTGATTTCACTGTACATTCTTAAATCAAATCAACCAAACAGATGAGGATCAATCAAATGCTCACTTCATTGAGTATAGAGAAAGTTCAAACTTTATTTAAATAGTTTTAAGTCTTATAACTTTATGGAATTTGATTCATGAAAAGATGGGAGATTAAAAATAAAACGTGGAAATCCTGAATAGTTAAAGATAAATTATTTTGAAGCTATCCAAAAAAGAGAGTCTTATGTATATAGATAATTTTTTATTCATTTGGATGAAAAGAATTGAGAACCGATGCACTATTAGACATGCACGGTAGTTGAAGTCGTAAATGGTGAATAAGGTTTCAATTTACGATCCGAAAGTCGAATAATGAAGCAGTAGCAATACAGATTAACTTAACAATAATCATACTACGATTCCTTATAATTCAGAGTATTTTGCAATTATTTTCTCAAAGATACTAAGAAAACGCTGTTCATTTGAGTACATTTGGTTTCGATTACCTCAGTTATGTAACAATTCAAATGAAATTTCGTATATACATTCACGTGTTCAACCCTACTTTTGTTATAATGAAGAGTTGCATGTATTGTGTGATCAGTCACGTGCATTAATATAGCTAAATGACAACTGTTCACTGTAAATTGAACTAATAATGTAAAGCTTCAGGATGGATAGCTATCGAAAAGACTAGGCTAACTAGCAAAGAAAGTTGTGTCACTTAGTGGAAATTACACAATAATAAGCAAATATTTTTATTACATGTGGATTGTGACTAGCACTGGAACACAGAATGCACACCCCATCCGATTTGTGACTAGTTAGCTGGATGTCCCTAGTCCGTAATGTTGATGTTCGCATTGAAATCGGGACCTAAGTATATTAAAAATTTGTAAATAAAGGAATTATCATGATAACGTGCCGAGGATTCACATATTCCAGTACAGACTGGTCAACTATAGCTTATAATATCAACGATAAGAATATTCAATAAACAGAAAACTTAACGAAAATAATAGATCTGATTAAGATCCATTTAAAAGAGTACATGAATGCGAGATTCGGATTTTCGGAATCATTCACCAGCCTACCAACTCGAGACCTGACTATTAGACTTAAATTTTTATTCACTATGTGAAATTCTGACATTATTTGCTAATTTATTTTATAATTTGACGTGGTTCTTCACTACTTTTATTTATACACTTTCCTTCTTGTATTAAATGTAATTTATGACCATGAACGCTTTCCACCTACCTATAAATTTCTCGATCGACAAGTAACATTTCATTTTATGAAACTAGTTTTTCGTACAAACCTATTGATTTATAATTTACTATGGTTACTCATTAATGCGTAGATACTTCAGACATTGTTATGTAGATTTTTGCATACAATATTATTTTATGACTATAATATACCTATGTTGAAAGAAATATCCGTTCGAATGCACAAATTATCGATTGACAGTATATATCTATTATGAAGAATGAATTTTGATGGGAACAGATGAATCAATCGAAGCACCCTTTTTAACAAACCAATTGAAATATCTAAAATTATGCAAAATAGAATTATGACAATGTTTTTTTTTAAACAGAAAAACCTATAAGCTGTAAGATTCATAATTGTTTAGATGAAAATAACAAAAACAAAAACCTATCTGAAGTTTGTGCTGATGATGTCGTTCATAAGAACGATGAAAGCTCCACGACCAAAACATCCAGCTCAGAGAACAAAAATCCATCAAAATCATCCAGCTGAGCTATAAATCTTCTCTGTCATCACAAAAACCTGCAAAGTAGTTCTCATGATAAATTTGGAACACATAAACTTATAGTTAATCGTTCTTTTTATAGAATCACAAAAAAAGCCTGAAATAAACTACATTATACGTAAACCAGCGATTAACAAAATATCAAGACAATCGCAACTACCAAGTATTAAAATTGATTACTGTGTAAATTAGATACAGAAATTCGACGCTCGGTTTAATCGACTGATCATCAAACTTCATTTTGTTAGTTTAATCATCTCAATTAGCAATCATTATTATCAGTAGTATGGGAGGAAAACAACAGTTCGTACTATCATAATACTTTTTATTGTTGAATCAAAATTCATTGTTAACTTAGTCAAGTCTATTCAACACTTTATGTACGTCAGCTAATATGTAAAGCTTTAAAGATCGTTTTATGTGAAGTAGTTTCAATACAGTTGATAAAAGGATAAATTAATCGAAATGTTTTGGTAATGATAACTCCAAGATAAATCATTTCTTCCATTTTACTCAAATGAAAAATGTGAATTCATCGAAAAACCACTAAATAGTAGTAATTAGTTAAGTTTGTACTTACTGAAATCATCTAATAAATTACACTGAAAAGAAGTGATTGTAAATTTGGAAAACTTAATCGACAAAATATTTTAATTACTTTGAAAAAAAAATGAAAACTTCATTTTATAATTTTCAGATAACATACCATACTATACTAGAGAATTAATTGACTAAGTTATTGTTTCAGTTAAACAGGTTTGTGGGTATCACACTGCCAACGTTGGACTTGATAGTTTCAAATAAATTAAGCATTGGGTAGAAAGTTAATAATAAATACATCTTTGTGATAACTCGGTGAGCACTTATTGGGATATCATAGAAATATATTTGGTACTAGTTAAATGGGTATTTAAATTCGAGTGTAACTCAATGACAAATTTTTGTTTCTTGTAACCAGCTTTGAGCTACACTTCATACCTAAAATCTAGTGATACAACCCGAAATAGGTGGAGCGCAATTCGCATCTGCTTCCCAACCAGCAGTTAAAGATCAACTGTTAAAATAAAGCCCACGAAACAGAATAAAAGTTACGGTTTCTATGTAATATATTAACCAAGTAAAATAAGCTTTAATTAAAACGACCGATCCATTAAGAAAGAACACTAAATAAAAAGTATTTTCACTTTGGATTTACTTTTATCTAACTAAAATTTCTTTCAGGCGCATGTCCATCTGATGAGGTGGGGAAAAATTATGATAAAAGTTTGGATTGCGTAACATATTGCCGAATTAATGAATATTCCAAAAATATATGATTTATTTGGATAGTAAAATTAACAAAACAAAATATAGTCATTAGAAGAAATAATATTTTTAGAGTATGATATCATTTAGCTAATAACATAAACACATGCTAGTTAAAACTCCTAAGTAAGGTGTACATATAATCTTGAGGAACCCGATGTTTCCTGTGGAGTTCAAACAATCGACAAAAAATCCAGTTTGACAAATTAAAAACATGGACCAATACATTATCATGTTTAAAGTAATCAAGAATGTCTAGATTAAAATAACAAACTTGCATTTAGTTAACAGGTAAAATTGACAGAACCAATAGGATAGTTGAGTTCTACTTGAAAGACTATACTGTACGCAACATAAAAAACTCAGTTCCCTACTGTATTTATTTAGTGTTCTATTCTCAACAATATCACTCTTCACTGATTAGTTTTATATGCGCGTTGTGTTTCGTATCTACGCATCAGCAAGCTACACACATATTTCACTTTTTAATAGGAGCACAAGTAATAAACAGAAGTGCTGAGAGCTGTACTCGCTCTTTACTAGATAATCAGATAGAAATTTCACTTGCGTTACAGATAGCTGAAGTCGACACTTTTGAAACATCATACTCGTTAGAAAATGAACAATAAAAATGTATTTTAAGACACTTCCGAAAACAAACATACTAGTTGACTGACTATGAATAGAAAAGAATATTTATCACAAAAATAACCAAAAAGCAATGTGTTATTGTTTCGTGAATAACCACAAGTCATAAGTGTACATTAATCACAGTATTGACAGATTGTTGTGGAATAACTTTTAATTCAACAAAGACATAACAAATTAATTGTCAGAAGACTTTAAATAAAGTAATTATTTTTCTCACAAGAAAAAAAATTATCACAAAGTACTAATATTGAAGGATTGAAGCAAATCAATGAAACAAATTCCATAACAACAAGAAACAAGATAACAACGATGGGTAGTAAGGTGTAAATGCTAAAACAGAAAAGAATTCATTTGACAGTGCTATTTTACTAGATAAGTTGACTATTCTCACGTTCGCACCTCAAATTGACCAGCTTTCGTTGCGTATTTGACTCCTTTAAATGGTTTATATTTCTAAAAGGAGAAAATAGATAGGAACACAAATAAAAATAATATTTAATAGAGAATTATGGGTCACTTAATACATATTTATAAGAAAATTAACAATCACACTGAAGTTAGTCACTTGATACAAAGATGAGATAGCGAAAAGAAAAAACGACCCAAGAAATCCAACATAGCCCGCAAGAACAAACAAATTAATTTCAAATCAACGTTCTCTGTTATTTCAGTTAATTCATTTTACCACAAATGAACGAAATTAAGCCTTGATATATATACATCGGTTTACTGGATAATAAATTATTCAAATATCAAATAACTAACAAGCCATTAACTTGCATGGATGCATTTGTGATAAAAAAGATTCTTAACTTTGGTTTTAGTAGATCACCCCCAATTACAAAGCCCTTTTAAGTTAAAAAAGCGGGATATCCAACTAGAGCACAACTGGGTAAATAATATAGAAAATAGGGGGTTATGTCCTGTGACTCTGTCAATCAGCACGTGAATCATATGATCTTATCCCCGTGTTAAACCAACGATGCGTGAACCAGAACCATGAGTCAACTCTGAGTCTTTATTGGTCCTCTGTATAGCAACTTCTCGCCTACCCAGCCCGTCCAGTTCAGAACACAAATATCAACCTCCGCTATATGAATCGTATATTTCAGACATGTTTGGTTTATATATAAGCACACCAGTTCGCACCACACTATTAACTGAAAAATAATAATTATACAAGATCAGGTCAGAAGTGGTCGTGAATGAGAGATACTGTAACTGACAAATTGGGAATAAGTTAAGAAGTCGTATAACAGCAGCCAATAGGTCAAATGAAAGCTCATAATAAGAGGAATATATATATATATATATATATAATGTAGTTGCTTAGTAATTACACAATAAGAATATATGTAATAATGGTCCACACGTAACTCCAAGCCGTTACCGTTCATTTATTCTTCGGATATAACAGTGGCACAGTATATCTTTTAGAACTAAAAAATAACTACTTGTAAGTAGTTCGAATACTCACATTAAATTATACGGCAGTCGGCCATATACACACAAAAAACAAGTATCTGTGAGAAACTATTTTAACTGATTATCTGTTCACACGCAATCAAAAAGAAAATTGGATTTGATTACTAATGTGAGACGTAAATAAGTACTAATAAATGATTTAAGTGCAATTATATGCCGGTCATCTTAAGAGCTAGTAAAGGCCTTTACTGTAATATTTCAGATAAAATAGGATAAAACATACCTCTCCATAAATGTCAACTCTAGCAATTTTCAACCCAGATACAACGAATTGTGGAATACAAAAGTTTACGACGATTACAGGATTTGATGGTAATGTAGTAAGACCACTAACTAAATCGATCTACAAGGATTTTAAGGGTGAGAACACATGGTTGGAAAGGTTATACGATATAATCTAATTTAGAGTGATTAGCAGGAATCACTAATTTTAATATCACAAACTGACCTTATTTAAACAACAGTTTAAGACCAGGAAGCACCGTAAAATGTCTTACTTCTAAGCAATGTATATGCGATCCTACCGAAAATCGAACATAGGACCTTCACAGCCTCGCAACGAGAGCTTAACCTTTGGACCAATAAGTTGGCATCCAGAATAACAATCAACTCAACTTATGCTAAAACATTAGTAACTTGTCTGAACAAGTCTGGACTTATGATTACAATTAGAATAATACACTTAATAAGACATTTTAGAGAGTTATGTGGAAGTTAATTTGTGTAGAAACATCTTTTATTCATTAAAAACCGATAAATTTATTGTTCACTTGTTCGATTCGTTTAGTTGGGATGGGGAAGGATTTTGCATGACGGGTGGGGTTTATGAGCATTTATTAACCACCATGAAATTATCAATTGACCATCTGATTACTTTTCATTTTAATTACTACATTTTTGCAGGTTATTTAAAAAAAATTCAAATGTGAAATACTGAAGATTATGATGTATTTACTATGTTTAATTCTAGCTTTTAGTTTTTACAGTTTTCCCCTTAATCCATAAGATACAACATAACCATTACAAGATATGCAACAACATATCTATTATCCAATTTCCATAAATAATACCAATCTTTACTCAATATGTCATGTGAATTTACTGTTAAAGTAATTCTTAATGTTACATAAAACAACATTTATTCATTAAGTATTATTTTTAACACATAGATATTGGTACAGGGAGGCACCAAATACATATGCGCCACACAAATCCCATTTGATTTGTGAGAGGGATGTGATACTGCCCGGGTGCCCAAAGCGAAGGAGGTGGTTTTCTTAGAAGGCCACACCCGGAGCCTTCGACCTGAAGGACTGATCCACAAGGCAGTGGAGCATCGTAGGGAGATGGAGTCCCATGGAAGCCGGAGACCAACGATTGGTTCATACGACATTTATTCCCGAAGGATACTGGAGCCCATGTGCACCATTGGTTTGGAATTCGGTTAAAGCGCCGGACATTCGCTTTTCGTCCTCTCATTTTCGTAAACAACACCCCCTCCACGAGAAGGCAGTGAGTAGGACTTCCCTGGCAGAGGCTATATACGCGTGGCCATGTGAGAGCATTTCGAGAGGGAGAGCGGAGTCTCTCCACTCTCGGCCGTACCAGGGCATAACATCTTAATTTAATTTGATAAAAATCAACGCAAGGTTTAAACTTTAATACTTGATCAAACTATTCAAAGACAGTAGTCATAGTGGATAATGAATTTTCAAATATATGCACTTTTACTGCAAACTAGACAAATGAAAACATTAGGAAATTAAGTAAAACTCACGCTACTTTTCATTGAAGGATTTGGAGATTTTGTTTCAATTCGACCAATATCCCATTGAAACAATTTTGTTGTTACATCAAAACTAGTTCGTCCAACACTTGGAGATGCTGTGATATTTAAAACTTCTGGTGGTAACTGGATGGTAAGTTTTACATTTTCAACCTGTAAGAGGTGGGAAATCAGCATGAATAATATATAATTCGAATATAAAGTAAATACTCTTGTATAATCCTTTTTCGCTCTGTAAATTGGCTGAAAGTTTTTTAATTATTTAGTCAACAGTTTAAGCATGTTAAAGTTCTAATCTAATCAGCTTTTACCAGACGATAAAGCTTACAATTTAGTATATAAACTTGTACACAGTTATTAATTCTCATGAATATGTTGCTGACGGCAAAACTTTGATTTTTTGTTTTAATTACGCTACCATTATTCTCTCTATATTAATCAGTTAATTATTTGATAGTGAAAAAAAAGTCAAATGATTTACTGAACCGATTATCAAATTTAAAACTGCAGGTTATGATTGTTTTACAAGAATAACACTGATTACAGTTGACGTTATAATAAAGTCAAAAAGATCATCTATATCAGCTCCAAGTACAATGAAATATAACTTGATTTTAACGTCTTTTATCAGATTTTTACGAGGAAATAAATAACTCTTCCGGAGACGACACTCCCGATCATCTAGTTACTTCAAATCACTTATTATTAACAAATAGTGCACACGATGTCAGGTCATTTAGGCTAGTATCAATATCAGAACTTAATTGATAGAATTTAATCAGCGCAAGAGATTGGATAAGTATAAAAATTAATTACTACTCAGTGGTCGGTTGGAGCAGATATCTGAGTGCATAAGTGTATATTTAGAATGATTTGTGTAACATTTTTTTTCGAAACAGAAAGACAACTAACACGTCTGATTAAAAAAATGTGATATGAGATTATTACTTTTTACATAACTCTACATGAAGGTTTTTACTTACAGGTTTACCCATTGTTTTTGGTACTACCACTACATCTAAACGACCTCCACGTTCACGGAGAAGAACATTATGTCTTAGTATGATAGGAAGTGATACAGGGCTATTATTGATTTGTAAATAAATAAAAAAAAGATATTTTGTGTTAAACTGTATTGAGAAATCTGTGAACTAAATTAACATTCTTACACAATAATAATATATTTCATGAACAAATGACCAATTAATCAAGTTATTTTTCTTTAGATCAATAAATGCTTCGATGCAATTAATCTGAATGAAGTACAAATGAACGACTTCTGAAACTTAACAAAGCGCCGAATATGGTTTTCAGATTATTTAAGTTGTAGTCATCAAGATAATAAAGAATGGAAGTTTCACAATAAACAAGAAGATTCATTTCTGTTAGTGAAGGAACTATATGCTTAGTGTTATTTTTTTATTCGTTTTTATGATGATAAGAAGGCGGAAAACCTGAATATATTGAGTAACAATGGAAAACGCCTTATCCCTATTACAAAGCAATATAGTACGACTTAGTTAATGAACATGCAATCTTTCCAATAATCTTCGTGCTTTTAATTCAATTAAACAGCCAACCACCATGGGTTCGCATTATTATACATAAAAAAACCTTGAAAACAGTGAAGTATCAAGAAATACTCCATATAATACAATGTAGTGTTGTATAGGAATAGAAGGAAAATCAGATGATCAATAATCAAATAGGATAGAGCTGTGAACACTAAACAGTATGGTTAAGATAATTTATAAACAGAAAAGATACATTAAACCGTTTCTAAAACAAAAAGCCCTTTAGTATATATCAATAAGTAATTCCAGACACCGTTCGATGCTGCTTTGTGTAAGTGCGAAAATCTGAACATCATCTGAAGTGATTAAAAGCAAGGCAATATACAGATTTCCAAAAGACCCCTTATTACATTTTACTCACCTTAATGAGCTTACATGATAATTGAACAAACAAAACTTTCCATCAGGCGGTATAAACGATAGGATTCTTTCTCTCTTCCAGCGTGAGAAGCGAATACAAGGATGAAGATTGGCATCATCAATCAGCCGATGATTTGTGAAAGCCAGTGTTATATCTGGAGTTCCGGATAATTTAATTAGACATTCAACCTATTAGCGAACGATGAAAAATATGATTAAGTATTTGTCTGGATACTACTTACAAATAGCATTCATCTTGTGTACGATAACTGAATGCGACAGCCCATACACATTTCAAATAAATAACATACGGATGCATATAGTAAGAAAGTATACTAACTACAGAGATACACTTAAGACTAGTCAAACTACATTTATAGACTTCCCAATGTACAATAAAAAAGAAGGTAGGGGAAGTAATAAAACCATTCAAGTATACTCATTCAAATATTCATTAAGATTAAAACTGTTCAGCTAAAATGAGGACCACAGATATTCTTCTGCTAATATAATTACAGTGATAACGCAACCGAGCGATAAAGAAGAATATAAGCATCAACATCTATGGTTAAAAATATCTAACAAGAGCGATTCCCAATACACTTTTTAATATGTAATTCAGATTTAATGAGTCCTATTGGGATTGCGATGGAATCTGCTATGTTTGAAGCGATTACGAGTTCACATAGTCTGAGAACGGAACAAAGACTCTGTGACCAAAGACCAATAAGCTAGATATTCTGATGCGTCCCAGCCCCGCCGACTAGAGAGAGAAGTTTAAGTTCGAAACGGGAAAATATATTCCGCAAGCAGCCAGAAGCACGAGCAACCACGACAATTCTAGTCGGAACTATATTGATTTATATATTGGTTTGCGTTGTATTAATCTGCTCACTGTAATTTAGACACTTGATCCACCATGTAATTTTCTGTGTGAGTCTGATTGAACACATGTCAATTTTTAATCTATTCTCCGATTGGTTGTAATACACACACAATCAATAATTTATCCATACTTGATTAACACTCATAAATATATATGGATTTTTAACACACACACACAGTCTTGGTTTCCCTATGTGCTTGCTTCTTGTACGCTTGCGGATTTTACCAATCTTTAACAATAAACTATCTCTATAACTGATGTTCAGGCTTTTGAGTAATTTCGAGTAAATCCATAATTCTACTAAGAGATTTAGCCTGCATTAAATACTCAGTTAACGGGATACTATTTATTGGAGTCAAATGTAGAGGATACTATCCTCTACACAACCACGACAAGTCTAGTCGGAAATATATTCATTTATATATTGGTTTGTACACTCATTTTTGATTAATAATCAGAATAAATCACATATATGAAAAATACTTCGTACAAGAATATCGTATGTTATACAGCATAAAATGTCATAGGGGAAAAGGAAACAAATACTACACTGAGTGATCATTAAATTGAATTAAACGGAATCAATGTTGAATAAAAATCATAATGATTAATCACTTTAATTTTGACCTTTCATCCCGTCATAACAGAATCACCACTGGATCCTTTCCTATTACATTTTTTCATAGCCACTCTACAGAATACTGTTCTTCAATCAGCATAAGATATATGAATTATATCCTGATAGTTTATGTCGCGAAGAGTGAACTAAATGATGCCCTAGAGAAGTTCAATAATTCTCACCCGTCAGTTACGTTGACAGGAGAGCTCAGAGTTTATTACTGTGTTTAACGGGAACGAAGACTAGACTCTATACGTTGTTACTGGCCTCTTTCTAATTATGTAACCGATCACTAACATCTGTTATTTTCAATCAGACTTTATTATTTATTTGGACACATAAATACTGGTACAAGGGGCACCAGATATATAAGCGCCACACAAATCAAATGAGATTTGTGTGAGGGATGTGATATTGCCCGGTTGCCCAAAGCGAAGGAGGTGGTTTTCTTAGAAGGCCACACCCGGAGCCTTCGACCTAAAGATCTAATCCACAAGGCAGTGGAGCATCGTAGGGAGATGGAGTCCCATGGAAGCCGGAGACCAACGATTGGTTCATACGCCATTTGTTCCGTCAAGGTACTGGAGTCCATGTGCACCATTGGTTTGGAATCAGGGTTTTCCAACTCCCGTAGGTCGACTCTCCGTGTTCACCAAACCGTTTAAAAAGCCGGACATTCGCTTTTCGTCCTCTCATTTTCGTAAACAACACCCCCTCCACGAGAAGGCAGTGAGTAGGACTTTCCTTGCAGAGGCTATATACTCATGGCCATGTAAGTGCATTTCGAGAGGGAGAGCGGACTCTCCCTACTCTCGGCCGCACCAGGGCATTTGGAGGTAACAGACTTATTTACTAAAGACCTATCTATTTGGTTGTAAACTAATTTATCGAATAACTAAAAATACAAATGTACAGCTTTAGTAAATGCTGTTATCGATGAAAACATCTGTTCACTGAGCCATTTCGTTAATCCTGATTACTGTTCTTGACCATTCAACGACAAAGATTACACTAAAGAACATATAAAGACCTACTGATCCGTGAATCTCCTTGGAAATTACATAACCAGAACGATCGATAATCGCGTCTATCTTTTCAATCAGGTCGAAATACGTTTCATTGCTAGTGTAGTTCACACCAGAACGTCTCCAACGTATATTCGATAACTGGTTTGTAGGGAGTGTGGACCCAATAATCGTGTTTTTTCCAGTAACCGCATCTGTTAGTGATTGAAGGAAGTTGGGAGGACGCACAATTTCTTTTAGAATATTAGATTCGGTGGCCAGTGGGAAACCACCATCAAGCATTTCATCTAAAATCTAGTAGTATGAATTATTTTAACAAGGGGTATCTAACCTCGTATATTGAAACTACATTTTCTTTGATTGATGTTTCAGTAACGGAGCCAAAATAATCTTCGATTATTGAATGAACGCAATCTAAAAACTCAATCACGAGTAAGGGAGGTACTAAGATAGTATGGATTATTAAATACTGACGACATACGCTCATTAACACACACAGCTAGAAAATATAAATTGTTGCGCAAAATATGAATGAGTGAATTGCTTGGAGTTTCTAGAACGGGTGGCACATCACCTGCTGCATATTTTGTGACGGCATCAAAAAAGGTATCGTAAACTGTCTTTGAAATGTTTTTTGTCCAGTGTTTTTCTAAACATATTTCACTATAAATGGATAAATGAGTAATTCGATGATTACTTCGACTGATTTATAATGAACAAACTTTGCAACATATTCATACATTCATTAAAAAGTCTTGTAGTTCCTAATCACTGGATCTAACATAACTACTGAAAAAGAAACAAAAAAGAGGGATCAGGATGATTTTATCCAACAGATAAAGAAAAAAATTGTAAGTTAATACACTTACGAAGTCGTATTTTACTTTATTCTCAATTATTAAGTACAGATTGACGAATCCAACTAAGGGTTAAAGTAATTTTATATGGGTACTATTCTACGCTCTTAAAAATGTAGATAAGGATTAAAATCTGGTACGAGAACCTGTATCATCATTAACTTCTATTTGTCAAATAAGCTTTAAGGGATCATCGCGCTAGGAAAAAGACTCGATCACGAGCAAGCGACTAATGGTTCTATTCTAATATAATTTACTTATTCCCTTTGGAACTAGTTTGCTTCCAGTTTACAAGCAACTTGAAAAACAAGATTTGGGTCAGGTCTGAGGGTTCATTGAAGGCAAATAGTGTAGCTATATATAAGATAGGACTTCGCATTGTTAATTCACATCAATTAGTCTATTTCACCAGTTTTTTTTCACACAATCATCCTTTGTAAAAAAAACAACCTTACTATTCTGCGGACTAAAATTAAGCAGTTACTTACATTTAAGGAAGGAACTCAGGATTAACATTGGAATGAAATGGATTAAACCATAATTTCTATGGTCTAATGCTTTACAACGAGTCAAGAGCACAAGCATGATGTCTTATTATACAATATGTAAGTTAGTCAAATCGTAGATAATCAGTTAGTAAATAATATCAGTAATTACGACAAGCATTTGTTAGATTCAAAATGAAAGCACTCCTTTAAAATTGAAAATAGCCTATACCTGTACTCACACTAGTAAATTGCTGAAGATGCCGTGAAACTAGTCTAGTGACGAAAGACTGGGTATACAGCTCATTGATGATATGAGTCCTACTCCACGCTTTTGATATGAGGATGTTCGGTGACTCCATGCACAACCACCTCTTCTCAGGGCTGTGGTGGACCAAACAATATATGAACTCAAAAATGATAACAGAGTTATTAAGTACAAATAGTAATGTTAATATATACCAGTTAAATGTTATAAACACAACAAAAATTAGAGACGTTACTTAATTCAGCAGGTTTGTGTGTGTTCTGATTGAGTCTGGTACCAAATTCCACAATTATAGATGATTGAAGATTTCAGTAAGGTTGTTGTCCTCCGAGTGGTATAACCAAATGTAGAATATGATATATTCCGATTATAGTCTATAAATGTAGACAGCATTTGATTTAGAGTTCAGTTAATACAATCACGTGCGAATGAAGAACAAGACGTGTGTGTATAGCAGTGTATTTGTTAGCAGTTAACAATGTGTCAAGCTATGAATGTAACACGACGGAAGAAAGTGTGTCCAAGGTCATACACTTAAACAACACGTACAACAATTTAATGATAAATGTACATGCAGTATAAAATTCGACGGAATAAATACAAATAACGTCAAAAACTATTTACAAAATAAGCTTATCAGGCCTATCTCCAAATAGCTCCTCCCAGAGTGTCCGGAGGTAACACTGGCTATAATAATAATAATAATAATAATAATAATAATAATAATAATAATAATAATAATAATAATAATAATAATAATAATAGTAATTACAGATTGTAAGAATATGGCATATACATGTATGCAAAATAATATTTACAGTAATAACCAAAAAGAAAAGGTGGAGATAAGTATGACATGCACATTAGTAATATATAATGTGTTATTGTGTGAAATAGCATTGATGTAGCATAGCATAACAACCGCAAAAGAGATTGAAAATACAGTCATTCAAAGTCTTGGTTTGCTAATTATAACAGTAATGTGCAAAACTGTTAATAAACCCATATGAAAATTGAATTGTTTATTTTTTTATATACAATTAATAAATAATTAACTAAAATTCACTCGTTTATTATTGTGACAGATTTTTTTCTGTTTTTAAAAAAAACTGACAAAACGGGTAATTGTGGAAAAATGTAATTAATTATATACACGTTTTAAAAAAATAGTAGATTTTATTGGGAAATTGGGTGAATTTAACAGTGTAATACATCGATAACTGTTTGTTTTGATTTTTTCATTCGACATAACGTTTGAGTTTCTTTACAGTCCTGCCTGAACGTGTTAAGCAAGTAGGTTTGGTACTCGGTTTTTCATCCTCTTCTGCTCTAGTAGTGGTTAGTGGGAGGGGTTAATTAATTGCAGTGATATCTTCTTTGTCTTGTTGCGCTTCGTAGAAGGCTGGCTTTATTCTATCAATAGCGATAGTCTCCTTCTTTCCGCACTTGTTGATTATAAAGTGTTTACTTGTTCTTTTGATTACTTGATGTGGTCCCTCGTAAGGTTGTTTTAGTGGCTTTTTAACAGCGTCAACTCGAACGAAGATAAATTTGCATGTTTCTAGGTTTTTTGTCGAATTGTATTCGATTATTATTATCATCTGAATGTAATGAGTTGAGGGGATTCACTGGGGGACCAAACAATATATGAACTCAAAAATGATAACAGAGTTATTAAGTACAAATAGTAATGTTAATATATATCAGTTAAATGTTATAAACACAACAAAAATTAGAGACGTTACAATTATCTGGTGAGCCTCGAGTGTATTATGGTCGTTGTATTGCTTACATTTTTACTTGACACACTAGTTTGTTTTTCACATTATGCACTCCCCAAATACACTTATTAATACCGATTGTCTTCCAGTGAATCCCCTCAACTCATCACATTCAGATGATAACATTTTAAGCTCAGTTAATGCTATTTCCGAGTTCAGACTACCGGCATACAGTGCCAACAACCCCAGGATCTGGTTCGCGCACGTAGAAGCCTTATTCCTAGCGAGAGGCATACGCTCCCAGGCGACCAAATATGCCTGTTGTCGGCGCACTTCCCATCGAAATCGCTACGGAAGTCGGGGATTTGATCGACCATGTACCAGAGACTGATCCTTATGACAAAACGAAAGCTGCCGTAATCTAACGTACATCACTCTCTGATGAAAAACGACTACAGCAACTGCTCACATCATGCGAACTACGGGACAAGAGACCTTTGCAGTTGCTACGACATAAGAAACAGTTAGCGAGTTCATATAAATTAGATGAAGCATTACTTAAACAAATGTGGTTCCAACGATTACCACATAACGTGAGAGACTCTTAGTGTGTCGGGAGGTTCCGTCAATCTAGAAGACCTAGCAGATATGGCGGACAAGATGATGGAGATCTGCCCTGACAGTCATTGCCTAAATGCGATAAAAACTTTTGGTAAAGACGATACGAACACCACATTCAACATTCAACAGCAGTTAACGCAGTTAGCGTCACTGCAGGCGACTATAGCAACGATTCAGTCCCGACCTACTAGATCCACATCCAGAAAACGATCAGTGTCCAGACAGCGCCCTAGGTCACCCAAGCGGGCAGCTGGTATTTGTTGGTATCATTTGAAGTATGGTGAGAAAGCACGTCGTTGCAACCAACCGTGAAACTTTACAACAAACAAGCAAGAAAACCAGAGTAACCGGCCGGCCAGACAGTAATGACGGCGTCTGTTACTGGCCAACACGCTAGCCGCCTTTTTCACATCAGGGACCGTATTTCTGGCTCAGACTTTTTAGTCGACACAGGAGCAGAAATCAGCATCGTCCCACTTCACCTCTCATGACGACAACAAACGACACGTACCAAACTGTCTCTTATCGCGGCTAACAACACAGTCATTAGAACTTACGGTGAACAATCCCTCATATTAGATCCCAGACTCCGTAGAAGATTTACGTGCGTTTTTATAGTCGCCCAAGTCAAGCAACAAATTCTCGGGGCCGATTTCCTCAGCGCCTATAGTTTACTAGTTGATATGAGCAAAAGGAAGTTGATCGACGAGAATACACGTTTGCAGGTGAACGGTACACTTACCACCGACTATGAAATACATGGTGTACGAGTAATGAAACCTGTGAACAACCTTTTCGCCGAAATCCTGACGAAACACAAGTGAATAACTAAAGCGGACTACCAAAAGGAATGCAACGCACATCGTGTGCAACACCACATTAGCACCACCGGTCCACCCATTTGCGCCAGGGAGAGGAGATTAACACCAAACAAGTTGCAGTCGGCTAAGAGAGAATTCGAACACATGATACAACTTGGGATCATTAGACAAACTAACAGTCCTTTGGCCTTGTCATTGTACATGGCATCAAAGAAAGATCAAGACTGGTGTCCTTGTGGTGATTATCGCCGTTTGAATAACCAAACCATCCCTGACAGTTACCCTATTCCACACATACATGATTTTTCACCAAACTTACATGGTAAATGTATTTTCTCGAAACTTGACCTTGTGCGTGCATACCATCAAATTCCGATTGCACCAGAAGACATTGAAAAAACAACCATCATTACACCTTTTGGTCTGTTTGAGATACTAAGAATGCCATTCGGACTAAAATATGCCGCCCAGACCTTCCAACGATTTATGGACGATGTTACAAGAGGTTTAGATTTCATATTCGCCTATATCGACGACGTTTTTGATCGCCAGCTCATCAATAGAAGAGCATGTCCAGCACCTACAGACCCTCTTCGAACGTTTTAAAAAACATGGCGTCGTTATCAACCCTTCTAAATGTATATTCGGCGTCCCAGCCTTGGAGTTCTTAGGACATTAAATCGATTCTCAAGGCATTAAACCACTTCGAAAAAAGTCGGAGCTATTATCAATTACCCTGAACCAACTTCTGTAAAATTATTACGCCGTTTCCTCGGAACGTGCAATTTCTACCATATTGTGCAGATGTATTACAGCCTTTAACAGATTTGCTGAAAAGTGATAAAAAAGGTACGAAGAAAGAAAAGAATCAAATATTCAAGCTACCTTCTGATGCCAAAATGGCATTCGAAAAAGCGAAGTCCATGATCGCCAACGCCACTATGCTACAACACTTAAATACTGACCCCGCAACCCATCTGACTCTGTGTACGGATGCGTCACAAAAAGCCGTTGGGGCAGTATTGCAACAGCAGGTAAACAACACGACTACTCCCGTAGCGTTCTTCTTCAAGAGACTGTCACCAACTCAAGAACGTTATAGTACTTTCGGACGGCAGTTACTCGCCATTTATTTAGCCGTCAAACACTAATTTCTTACTACAAAGGCGTACTTTCACCATCATGACCGGCCACAAACCTCTGTGTTATTCATTCAACACCTCGTACGATCGACATTCACCTCGCGAAGCACGACAATTGGATTACATCTCTCAATTTACAACAGATATCCAATTTGTCAAAGGACATACCAACGTCGTAGCCGATGCACTATCAAGAAAGGATATAAATACGCTGGTACGTAAATAAGATGTCGATCTTGAAGCAATTGCAAAATTACAAGTAGACGACGCAGACCTAAAAAGCTGCAAAGAAAATTCTAACTTGATCCTCAAACACGTACCCATTCCTTTCTCTAACGCATCTATTATTTGTGACGTTTCAACGGGCAGCATTCGCCCATTCGTCCCTCAAGCCTGCCGACGTCAAGTATTTCGACAACTGCACGAACTTTCACATCCAAGAATCAGAGCCACCACTAAATTGATTACTGAGCGTTTCGTGTGGCCGGAGATTAACTCAGATATAAAACGATGGACCCGAAGCTGCATACAATGCCAACGCAGCAAAATTCAGAAACACACAATCAGTCCCGTCGGGAAGTTTCCTCTGCCAGAGAAACGCTTCCAATACATTCATCTAGACATAGTCGGTCCACTGCCACCATCAAATTCATTCACGCATATCCTCACCGCAGTGGACCGGTTCACAAGATGGGCTATAGCATGTCCTATTACCGACACCTCTGCAGAGACAGTAGCCGCTGCATTCCTTGAGCGTTGGATATCAAACTACGGAGCACCATCCATCGTCACTACAGACCGTGGTCCCCAGTTCCAGTCTATCCTATTTCAGGAATTCACAAAACTTCTGGGTGTGAACCACATCAAAACAACAGCCTATCATCCAGCAGCTAATGGTCTGGTCGAAAGGTTTCACCGCCAATTAAAAAGCTCGCTGATGGCACAGGATGATACATCAAAGTGGAGTGACGCATTACCACTCGTACTGCTAGGAATCCGTTCAACCATAAAGCAAGATATAGGTTGCACAGCCGCTGAACTAGTTTAGGACACAACTCGTACGTTACCAGGCCAATTAGTAGACCCAGACACATCAGTACCAACTGATCCAAGTCGTTTTGCTAGTCACCTACTACAAACAATGCAAAGAATTAAAGCAATACCGCCGCGAGAATATAATAATCAAATACAATTCGACAAAAAACCTAGAAACATGCAAATTTATCTTCGTTCGAGTTGACGCTGTTAAAAAGCCACTAAAACAACCTTACGAGGGACCACATCAAGTAATCAAAAGAACAAGTAAACACTTTATAATCAACAAGTGCGGAAAGAAGGAGACTATCGCTATTGATAGAATAAAGCCAGCCTTCTACGAAGCGCAACAAGACAAAGAAGATATCACTGCAATTAATTAACCCCTCCCACTAACCACTACTAGAGCAGAAGAGGATGAAAAACCGAGTACCAAACCTACTTGCTTAACACGTTCAGGCAGGACTGTAAAGAAACTCAAACGTTATGTCGAATGAAAAAATCAAAACAAACAGTTATCGATGTATTACACTGTTAAATTCACCCAATTTCCCAATAAAATCTACTATTTTTTTAAAACGTGTATATAATTAATTACATTTTTCCACAATTACCCGTTTTGTCAGTTTTTTTAAAAACAGAAAAAATCTGTCACAATAATAAACGAGTGAATTTTAGTTAATTATTTATTAATTGTATATAAAAAATAAACAATTCAATTTTCATATGGGTTTATTAACAGTTTTGCACATTACTGTTATAATTAGCAAACCAAGACTTTGAATGACTGTATTTTCAATCTCTTTTGCGGTTGTTATGCTATGCTACATCAATGCTATTTCACACAATAACACATTATATATTACTAATGTGCATGTCATACTTATCTCCACCTTTTCTTTTTGGTTATTACTGTAAATATTATTTTGCATACATGTATATGCCATATTCTTACAATCTGTAATTACTATTATTATTATTATTATTATTATTATTATTATTATTATTATTATAGCCAGTGTTACCTCCGGACACTCTGGGAGGAGCTATTTGGAGATAGGCCTGATAAGCTTATTTTGTAAATAGTTTTTGACGTTATTTGTATTTATTCTGTCGAATTTTATACTGCATGTACATTTATCATTAGATGGTGGCAACATTTTATGAGTGATATAGAGGTCTCACAGTATAGTTGCGGTAGCTACGAATATCCGATTGATGTTATCAACTTGGATCATCGGTCTCAGTGGCTTCGACATGTTTTACGAATGTCTCAAAAGGTTTCACGTCGCACATTTTTTCATTGCGGTGGTGAGATTTATAGATAATTGAGGTACTCAGTTCATAAAAGGATCGAAAGGTACGAAAAGAGCATATAATACTTTTATGCTTCGATCGATTATAATCACTTAAAAGAGGCTTTAAAAACCCCTCCATCTACTGGTTTGAAACTATTGATAGCTTAAGTTCTCAAGACTAAAATTACTATCAGTACTTAAGAATCACAATTTTTTGACTGGAGTACGAAGGTATTTAAACGATTTATTGAACACCTAAAAGTACAGCGAGTAGTAAAAACTAAGAGGAAATTTTGTCTAGGGAGACACACCTAATATTCTCATTCCTGATAGCTGTTTTAATTAAATTGTGATTGCTGCTTACTTATTGAGGACAATAGGACACCAATTACCGGGTTGTTTTGTAAGTCATTTGATATTAATGTGAAAATCATGTTGCAGAGAGGATTTTTGGAAGACCATTCAGACTAGAGCTATCGACTTAAATTTTGAGCGAAATTCACAACTCAGTGGATGGCAATTAATGTTGTCATCAGGAATAACACAAAAATTGTTTACATTTAGTTTTCAATGTGCTTAATACCCATTAATCAGTAATACTATAAGTTAATAGTACATCTTGTGATCTGAAGCTTGGCCAACGGTAAGCGTGGGTAAATATAAAATTGCATGGCTAATAAAGTATATCGTATCAGTAAATTCTTACGTTAATGACAAGAGTAACCCTCTAATTTTAAGTAGTTAATGTACAGTCTTCTATCTCAACTCAAAACTATGTATATATCGACAAACCCCAATTAGCTAAAGTTTGCGTTTTGTTGGATATCTTGTAGTGTTAAAATATGCAGCGACCAACTTTTATGAACACAGTTATAGAAATAAAATATCTTCCCTGCGGTTTAGCTTAGTAACGCACATTTACAAAAACTCCGGTCTAAACCTTTCTTAATATCGACTCAATGGTCCAATCCAGTACATAATACATTGTGAATTTTTGCGTGATTTTCTGGCATTAACGTGAAGGAACCTACTGACACTGCTAAGATTTTGTGGCTGAAGTAGCGTTCCATGCCGAGCATATACGTATTGTGAAAAAGTAAGATATCATGATGTTCATCTCACAATGACCGACCTCCGAGAACTGCCTTCCGATTCACCAACATGGCCCTCCTGACTGAACAGCCGTGTTAAAACGATTGAGGGGGAGAGTACTGTGTGGCCAATGAAACGTCACTGGGTACTAGTCAAGTCATCTAACCGTTGAGTCACTGAATGCTTCTCCGATCTTTCGCAAGGTCAAGAACAAGCAGAGAGCATCAGTTGATTGCACTCTATGGACTGACTTCAATGGGGGGTGATCGTACTCTGTTTTTTTCGTACCTACTCTTGCTAATATATTTCTCTAATGGCGTCGTTTGTGTTGCACGGTCATCAAAGGAGCCATAATACCGGGATACAACGAAAAGTTGATCCAAGTTAAGTTCTGACCGCAAGGTGTGACTATGATGTTAGCTGGTTGGCCGCAACATTTCAGTCTAATTGGAGCAGTTGGGATAATTAGAAGCATTCGAAGGGACATCGTGGATGCTGGCAATATCGAAAAGAACAAATATTTCTAAGGTGTCGATTCCTGGAGATCACTCAATATTGATCTTTAGGATCGACCCTGTTGAAATTCTTTGCGCTGAGAATTTCCTCATCCCACCTTTGATATTTTGACTTCAGCCTTGGATGCCGACTCAGTGGTGTGAAAGTTGATCGTTCGCGTGTGATACCGAAGGTCCTGTGTTTCGAGTCCAACGTGTGAGAAGTGTATGTGCACTGTCATAGAGTCTTACACCAAAACGAAATAGCCGTCCAGTTCTTCCTGGTTTTCAGTGATGATCTAGCTCAGATCGACTCGTAATTTTAACTGTGAAAATACTATAATTTCCGCAAATCCTCACACTGATAGTAATTCCTCTCAGACGCAACTACTGGTCCATTCGTGGCTACCAAAGTACGAACTGGACAGTTCTTGGAATAACTGGTTAGTGAATTTGACCACTTCCAAATTTCATAACATGTAGGGTGTAATTTGTCTTACAGATATACTACTAGAACCGTAAACGCGATACTAGCGATCACAGAGTCTATGTGAAAACTATAGTGAGAACAAGGACAACTTGGCTTTAAACCTAGTCTGTTTTTGAACGTAAAAACAATTAGATTATTGCAATAGTTCAGGAAATCACAGTTATTAAGCGAAACACACAAACATATCGACCAGTATTGCGTGCCTTCTCGAAATGAATAAAATTATGAACCACACTGATATAGTAGGATAATAATGTCCTTCAATTGGTAAGTAGCATGCAACAGGGATAGTTTACAAACACATCAGACCAGCGCAAGGTGGTGGGCGCCAAACAACGATTTGATCCGTTAAGTATGGAAATAACTAACATAACAAGCTTTTAAGTTGGCTTGTTCCCTGATGACTTTGATGAGGGACCTTCGAACTTGTGAGTCTGCAATAACTCCATTTTGGGCTACTTACTCTTTAAAGGAGCCAAGTGCCTGGAAAGTATTTAAGAACAGAGTATGGCTTATCGAATAAATTCAAGTCATTACATATTTAAAAGTTAAAGGTGTATGACCAAATTTCTCCTCGGTGATTTGCCTAAAGAAAGATTTTTTTCTGTGAATACTCCCCACCCGATCATTGGTCAGACTTTCTATGAGCCCTTAAATTCGAAAGGAAATAATAAAACTGCCTCAAGCTTTTCGAAAATTGTGGAATGGTTCGTTAGGAGCAGATGGAACTTGCTCTTATTTAAGTATAACGGGGTGAGTACTATTAAATTCTTGTTATCTGGCAGATGGTATGAAATTCTAGGTGTTCAGAATTATCCCAAGTTTAACTTGGACTTCACACCTTTCATATGATTGGAGCTGTGGTGTTGAGTGTTTTTTAATGTATATCGTTTGGTTGACCAGTTTTAGAAGTAGAAGTTCAGTGTTTCATAAAGTTTTATGATGAAAGGGCAATCACCGCCAGGATTGTTGATGGCACAAACCCCTTGGTCGGTGATCTTTATCTACAACATAAGTTCACCAAAACGGTTTAGTTTGAGTGGATGTTTCCGACTTTGAAAGACATACTCCATAGTTTCATCTATTCTAGTTAAGTGCTACGATACGATTCGTTTGGTAATATCTTTCACTTATTGCAAGCAATATATTTTGACTGAAGCGCATACACTGCTAGACTTTTCAGGTACGACTTGACGTTTTACAGACATGTCCAAAGTGATTTTGTAGATAATTCTTTCATGATGTCTGACTGCTAATGGAATGGTGGTTTTCTTTACCTTGGAGGTCTTATGGACCTTACACAAACTTGGAATATGGAAAACGCTTCCTCAAGGAAGTCTTCCTCTGAACCATTCCACATCACTAGTGAGTATACCATTCTGCTCATCCCATGGAACTACTAGACAGTTTAGATCAAACGCTTCTCGATATATCGATGGCCTTCCAAACACAACTTCGAAGTAATTGGTCGCTGACTTCTTATTTGTCTGGGTACGTATGCTTCAATTATAAAGATATTGCGTGCAATGGCGTTGTCAAAATTCAAGCACCTGCGGGACTTTAAGACCTCCACTGTACTAGTGCCAGCACGACAGCTGGTATAAATTGTGAGTTCTTACTAACATCACAGTGGTGGACTGCGACAAAAAAAGTAATTAAATAAAGATTTGATAGAACAATTATAATCATTATTGGGAATTCCGAAACAGTGAAAGGCAATGGTTAGAAAAGAAAGGACAGATCAAAGTAAATAATGTCATTGTTAGACAAGAATACTTTGGTGTTTCTGAATAAAGAGATTGTCTTATATGATAGGTAAGTATAATTGTGTGAACGAAAGAAGCGACTGTTTTCTATGTAAAGCGGCTCACACTTTAAACCCATGTGAAGAAACTCAAACTCTTGATAAACACCAGAGACTAGATTTCGCAAAAAATGAAATCGTTTACTATTCGCCGACTGAAAAGCACTAATGAAGCTGATATGGCTGAGTCAAAATGATCAATGTTGACTGGAGCAGATGATATATAATAGAACAACTGAATAAACCGAGTGTACAGTGTGAAAAGGGATTGGGATGTCACATGGTCTTCAGCTACACCCCCTTCACAACCCATAGGGGATCGAAAGAATAGTTTTCAACACGGATATTGCCAGTTGGAAGTATCTTTGTTCCATGAATGTAGATCCCACACGAATTGTAGTGTTAGGTATAGTTTTATTAATTTCAGACTTGTAACTATGCAGGCACAATAAATAGATGCGAGTAAACTGTTCAATGAACATGGTTATGATGATGTTGTTGTTCCACACATTTTCAGGAGCACCGTATGTTGACTTCGTAATCACATTCAGGGTGAGAGAGCTGATGTGTCCGTTGTCCATGAATGGTGGTGTTTTCAAGCATATGACTTGTAATGAGGTTTATATTTCATTGCCAAGAGGTGATTGGTAAGGTTTTCACACCCTTCTGAAAACGAATATGGAGTCAACCTTGACGTGTCTCAAGTTATTTAGGTTCGTATGTCTCATGTTTGGTAAGCTAGTCTTAGGCATCCCCGAAACCTTTTCTGAAAGTGTGACAAGGGTTTTACGGTGCTGCTTATCATCGAGGTGTATAGGGGTCATGTTAACCTGGATGGTGTTATTGGGCTTCGTGTCTTTGAGCTTAATTGTGTGCAATGTTTGAACTTTTGTTGACAGTAATAACGTTGACTTCATGAAAGGCTTAGTGCACTGACGGAGTATGAGTATGAAACTAAGGTGTTGGTTGTAGCCGCGGCTTTGAAAGTGATTGTTGTCGTTCCTGTAGTCTAATTTTACTTCGGATTCTGTATTAGGGCAATGGCTATGGTATACAGCATGGTTTTTACGTGTTGATACTGCTAATTAGTGGTGGTATTGGCACACGAATGGATAAAAATATATCATGCACCATGACATGTATTGTGAATGGAAGGGATGTCAAGAAAGACAAGAAGAATCTTTAGACCACAATGTTAATTTCACGGTCATAACAAAAATAAATCGAATCCAAGTAGCTGTCAAACGTCATAACATACAGCTTCACATCAACCCATGTGTCAATTTGTAGGAACTAAGAGATACTTTATACGGTGTTTAGTGTCCTGACTGCTCGTGTCGATAACTATATTGTCAAAATTTATCAACCTGTGTTGTGTCTTCAAAGCTGTTATGGTGAACCACAGTGGTCAGTACATAAGTGACTGTCACACTTAGTAGTATGGTATCAAAGTATGCTAGGGCACAATTTATTTTAGAATAACTTGATGTTCAATAAGATATAATGGAGCGTGAGTAAATGAGCTGTTGTGCATAAACTTGTGTATATCATTTCACAGTTTCTACATATTATATTAATTGTGTTTCCGGGCCATTGTATGAACATAAGTGACATAATTAACAGTCGTTCACAACCAAGTTAGCTGATCAGCTAATTTGGTGTGCTAGCCGGCTTAATTGTCGAGTTTATTTAATTTACCAATTAACCACTGCTTATTGACTGAGTTGGTGTTACCTCGCTTCGACATACTAAACCGTCTCCAGTTATGGGTTTCCATTTGATTGAGTCTATGGGCCTGTGTAGTGAGAGGGAAGACAGTTTGAAATCAATTACGTATGAGTATTGAGTAGTGCTATCGCGGTAATTTATAGCGTCGCAAGCAGTAGCCTAGTCACAAGTGGGTTCAGTCGAATCACGTAGAAGTTGCAACAATGAATGACTGAATGTTTTCACCACTGAGACTAACGTGAATAGAATATGTTAGTTTTGTATCATACGCATTAGTAGCTTCTAGCCCTATCAGAATAGCGAAATCACTATGGTAGGCTCTATAAGAACGCTGACGGTTGATGATATGGAACTTAATGAATACCATCTGCAATGGCTAACCATGTTGACCTGAGGAGCTCAGTTTGGCTACGATCAAGTAAACGTACATGTCGATTGCTAGATATACTCTGTTTACGCACGTGTAATAAGAACGGGACAGTGTCAATCAAAAAATGAGGAAGCCCGAAACTGTCGAGGCGAAAGTTCACGTTGACTACCGAGTGAACTCTGCATGGGTGACAAAATAAAATCGGGTTATAGTATTGTGGTGGACCAGACAATATATAAACGCAAAAGGTATCAACAAAGTTAATAACAATCAATAGTAATATTAATATATACAAGTTAAATGTTACAAATACAATAACAAATTAGGGACGTTACTTAAATTACCCAAACGTTGCGTGTTCTGATTAGGTCCGGTAATGTAAATCCACAATTATAAATGCTTGATGACTCTGAGCAGGTTGGTGAACTCTCTAGCGATATAGTCCAACGTAGGATGTGATATATTCCAATTACAGTCTATAAATAATGATAATATTTGATTTAGAATTCAGCTAACTCAATCACAAATGAAAATAGAACGAGGGATATGTGAGTAGTAATGTATTTGTTAGCCAGAAAGAATATGTCACGCTATGTAGTAGCACAACGGAAAAAGTGTTCAAGGTCATTGACTAAAACAACACGTACAGTCATTTAATGATAAATGTACATACAGTGAAAAATTGACAAAACAAATACAAATAACATCGAGAACTATTTACAAAATAAGGTTGTCAGGTCTATCTCCACATAGCTCCCCCCAGAGTGTCCGGAGGTAACACTGGTTACAATAACAATAATAAAAATTTTATACAAAAAAAATAATATTTACAATAATAACCAATTAACAATGTGGAGATGCGTATGACATGTACGTTAATAATATACAGTGTGTTATTGCGTGAAAATAGCGGTGATGTGGCATAGCATGACAAACAAAAGTAATGAGAATACCGTCATTTAAAACCTTGGTTTGCCAACAATGATACTAATGTACAGAACTGTTGCTGAACCCCCAAAAAAATGAACTGCTTTTTTTTTTTTTGTGTGTGTGTACAACAAATGAATAATTAAATGGAGTTTACTCGTTTATTATTGTAACAAAGTTTTTTTATGAAAAAAGTGTGACAAAACGAATAGTTGTGGGGAAAAATATGGTTAATTATGTACACTGTAAAAAAAGGAAAAAAAATTTGTTTTTTTTTAATCGACGAAATGGACATAACACTTGGGTTTGTTTATAGGTCTGCCGGAGCGTGTTAAACAAGAAGGCTTAGTATTAAGTTTTTTATCCTCCACTGGTTTTTCAGTCACTGGTGAAAGGGGTTGATTGTCAACAGCGTTGTCTTCTTTGACTTGAGTAGATTCATAGAAAGCAGGTTTGATTCTGTCTATAGAAATAGTCTGCTTTTTGCCATCTCTGCTGATGATGAAGTATTTTTGTATGCGTTTAATTACTTTATATGGACCTTCGTATGGTTGTTTCAATGGATTTTTGACAGCATCTACTCGAACAAAGACAAACTTGCATGTTTCTAGATTTCTGTCGAGTTGTATTCGATTGTTATGTTCACGAGGCGGTATGGCTTTGATCTGTTGCATGGTCTGCAGCAGCTGGCTAGCAAAACGACTTGGGTCCGTTGGTGTTAAAGTGTTTGGGTTCACTAGTTGACCTGGTAATGTAAGGGTTGTACCATAAACTAGCTCAGCGGCTGTACAACCTATATCTTCCTTTATAGTTGAACGGATACCCAGGAGTACAAGTGGTAATGCGTCACTCCATTTTGTGCCATCAGCGAGCTTTTCAATTGGCGGTGAAATCTTTCGACCAAGCCGTTAGCTGCTGGGTGGTAGGCTGTTGTTTTGATGTGGTTTACGCCCAGAAGTCTTGTGAATTCCTGAAATAAAATAGACTGAAACTGGGGACCACGGTCGGTAGTGACGATGTAAGGTACTCCGTAGTTAGATATCCATCGGTCGAGGAAGACTGAAGCGACCGTTTCTGCCGAAGTGTCTTTTATAGGGCAGGCTATGGCCCATCTTGTGAACCTGTCCACCGCAGTGAGAATGTGGGTGAAGGAGTTTGACGGAGGCAGTGGCCCAACTAAATCCAAGTGAATATGTTGAAAACGTTTGTCGGGAATGGGGAATTCCCCGATCGGGCTGATAGTGTGTTTTTGGATTTTGCTGCGTTGGCACTGGAGGCAGTTACGTGTCCATCGTTTAACATCCGAATTGACTTTTGGCCAAACAAAGCGTTCTGTGATAAGCTTCGTGGTAGCTCTGATGCACGGATGCGACAGTCCATGTAGCTGTTGAAATATTTTTCGTCGACAGGGTTGTGGCACAAAGGGGCGATTATTACCCGTTGAAGTGTCGCAAATAATAGATGCGTCTGAGAAAGGAATAGGTACAGGTTTAAGGTTCAAGTAAGACTTCTCTTTGCAGGTCTTCAAATCTGCATCGTCCACTTGTAGTTTAGCTAAAGCTTCAAGGCTGATGTTGTGGTTGTGTACCACCATGTTGATATCCTTCCTAGATAGAGCGTCAGCGACAATGTTGGAGGAGCCTTTGATGAGCTGGATGTCCGTAGTGAATTGAGAAATGTAATCCAGTTGTCTGGCTTCCCGTGGAGAATGTCTGTCGTAGGACGTGTTGAAAGAATAGCAAAGTGGTTTATGATCAGTCATAATGGTGAAATCACGTCCCTGAAGCAGGAAGTTGAAGTGTTTTACAGCTAAGTACATAGCCAGAAGTTCGCGTCCGAAGGTGCTATAGCGCTCTTGAGTTGGTGATAATCGTTTGGAAAAGAAAGCCATAGGAGTAATCTTGTCGTTAACGCATTGCTGTAATACTGCTCCTACTGCTTTCTGGGAGGCGTCCGTGCAGAGGATGAGGTTTGTTGTGGGATCGGTGTTTAGGTGCTGTAGCATGGTAGCATTGGATATCATCAATTTCGCTTTTGCGTAAGCCTCTCTGGCCTCAGGTGTTAACATGAAAGTATTCTCTTTTTTGGTCTTAGCTGCGGTTTTATCGGTCTTCAGTAGATCCGTCAAAGGTTGTAAAATGGCCGCACAGCTAGGAAGAAAACGTCGGTAAAAATTACACATTCCCAGGAACCGGCGTAATGCTTTTATCGACTTGGGTTCAGGAAAGTTGACAATGGCTTCGACTTTATTTCCAACGGTTTAATTCCTTGTGAATCAATGTAATGACCCAGGAGCTCCAGAGCGGAGGCACCGAATATACACTTCGAAGGATTGATTGCAACGCCATAACTTTTGAAACGTTTGAAAAGTGTATGTAAGTGCTGAACATGTTCTTCAGTGGAAGAACTGGCGATTAAAACGTCGTCGACATAGACAAAAACAAAATCCAACCCTCTGGTTACTTCGTCGATGAATCTCTGAAAGGTTTGGGCAGCATTTTTTTTAATCCGAAAGGCATCCTCAAGAATTCGAACAGGCCAAAAAATGTGATTACGGCTGTTTTTTCGATATCCTCAGGTGCCATCGGTATTTGATGATAAGCTCGGACAAGATCTAACTTCGAAAAGATCCGTTTTCCGTGTAGATTCAAAGAAAAGTCGTGTAAGTGAGGAATGAGGTATCGATCCGGAATAGTCAGGTTGTTTAAACGGCGGTAGTCTCCACAGGGGCGCCAATCTTGATCCTTTTTCGGGGCCATGTGTAGTGGGAAAGCCCGTGGGCTGCTAGACTGCCTAATGATGCCTAGTTGCATCATGTGCTTGAATTCTCGCTTAGCAATTGTTAGCTTATCTGGTGGTAGTCTTCTTGGCCGGGCGCGTATTGGAGGGCCAGTGGTACTAATGTAATGTTGTACATGGTGGGTGGTACATTCGTTTCGGTAGTCCACCCTGGTGATGCACTCGAATTCTGACAGGATGTCGTTGAAAACGTTGTTCACAGGCTTCATTATTCGAACACCATGGATTTCGTTGTCGTTGGAGAGTGTACCATTTACCTGTAAACGTGTGTTTACGTCGATTAATCTCTTGTTGGTCATATCTACTAACAGGTTGTACGCACTAAGAAAATCGGCCCCGAGGATGGGTCGTTTGACTTGAGCAACTATGAATACCCATGTGAATCTTCTGCGGAGCCCGAGATCTAATATAAGTGATTGCTCACCGTACGTTTTGATAATTGATTCATTAGCCGCTACTAAGGACAATTTAGTGCTTGTCGTATGTTGTCTGCGTGAGAGATGGAGTGGGATGATGCTGATTTCTGCTCCAGTATCGACTAAGAAGTCTGAGCCAGAAATACGATCCCTGATGTGGAAGAGGCGGCTGACATGTTGGCCAGTAACAGCTGCCGCTATTACTGTCTGGCCACTTCGTTTCCCTGATGGTCTGGCTTGCTTGTCGTGAAGTTGCACGGTTTTGTGCAACGACGTGCTTTCTCACCATAATTCGAATGATACCAACAAATTCCGGCTGCCCGCTTAGGTGACCTAAGACGATGTCTGGATACTGATCTCCTTCTGGACGTAGATCTGGGGGGTCGAGAATGAATGGTGGAAATAGTCGCCTGCAGTGATGCTAGCTGCTGTGTTAAGTGTGCCATTTGTTGCTGAATGTCAAGAGGAGGGTTCATAGCGTCTCTACTAGAGGGTTGTACTGCGTTAATTCCCCGACTATCGGGATATATTTCCATCATCTTATCAGCCATATCAGCTAAATCGTCAAGAGTAACAGAAGTTCCTGAAATACTGAGAATTTGTCTAACATTATGTGGTAACCTTTGTAACCACATTTGCTTAAGCAGCGTCTCGTCTACTTTGTAGGAGCCTGCCAGTTGTCTCATATGTCTAAGCAACTGTGAAGGTCTTTTGTCCCCTAACTCGCATGCGGTGAGTAGTTGCTGTAAGCGTTTTTCATCAGACTGCGAAGTACGGTGGATTACTGCGGCTTTTATTTTGTCATAGGGGTCCGTTTCTGGTACGTTATCTATCAGGTCTCCGACTTCTGCTGCCACTTCTATGGGCAATGCTCCAACGATGTATGCATATTTTGTCGCTTGCGAGCGTATACCTCTCGACAAAAATAATGCCTCAACCTGTGCAAACCAGATCCTGGGATTATTAACACCGTACGTTGGTAATCTTAGTTCAGAAATAGCGTTGATTGAGTTTAAAACATTATCTTCTGGCTGTGATGAATGAAACGGGTTGGTTGATGGGCTATCAATATCGATAAGTTTATTAGGAGAGTTCATAATGTCAGAAACAAGAAATGGTGTCGTGCCAATTAATAATAATAAAAAATTATGTAGATATATATAGTAAATGTCTATAAAAAAATAATCGAGGCTCACCAAATAATTGTGGTGGACCAGACAATATATAAACGCAAAAGGTATCAACAAAGTTAATAACAATCAATAGTAATATTAATATATACAAGTTAAATGTTACAAATACAATAATAATTAAGGACGTTACTTAAATTGACCAAACGTTGCGTGTTCTGATTAAGTCCAGTAATGTAAATCCACAATTATAAATGCTTGATGACTCTGAGCAGGTTGGTGAACTCTCTAGCGATATAGTCCAACGTAGGATGTGATATATTCCGATTATAGTCTATAAATGTAGATAGTATTTGATTTAAACTTCCATTAACTCAATCACAAATGAAGATAGAACGAGGAATGCGTGAGTAGTAATGTATTTGTTAACCAGCACGAATATGTCACGCTATGTAGTAGCTCAACGGAAAGTGTCTTCAAGGTCAATGACTAAAACAACACGTACAGTCATTTAATGATGAATGTACATACAGTGAAAAATTGACAAAATAAATACAAATAACATCGAGAACTATTTACAAAATAAGGTTGTCAGGTCTATCTCCACATAGCTCCCCCCAGAGTGTCCGGAGGTAACACTGGTTATAATAACAACAAAAATGTGAGAATATGATATGTATATTAAAAAAAATAATATTTACAGTTATAACCAACAAAGATGTGGAGATGCGTATGATATGTATATTAGTGAGACATACCGTGTGTTATCGAGTGAAAAAAATAACAGTGATGTCACAGAATAACAAACACAAAAAAAAGAATATACTGTCATTTAATGTCTTGTTTAGCTAACAATGATAATGTGTAAAACTGTTAATGACCCACACAC
Organism: Schistosoma haematobium; assembly: GCF_000699445.3. Lineage (NCBI taxonomy): Eukaryota > Metazoa > Platyhelminthes > Trematoda > Strigeidida > Schistosomatidae > Schistosoma > Schistosoma haematobium. Next base: position 30,936,432 of record NC_067198.1, on the reverse strand, counting down.
ACACAAACAAAATTGAACCGTTTATTTTTGTGACAAAATTTTTTTTTTTGAAAAAGTGACAAAACGAATAATTGTGGGAAAATGTGATTAATCATATACACTGTTAAAAAAAATTTTTTTAGATGGGATTGATAGTGTAGGTCCTCGATAATTGTTTGCTTTGATTGTTTTAGTTTTTTTTATATGGCAAAATGTACGTAACGCTTTGGTTTTTTTATAAGTCTCCCAGAACGTGTTAAACAAGAGGGTGTAGTGCTAAGTTTTTCCTCTTCCTCTTGTTTCTTAGCAATAGATGGGAGTGATTGTTTGTTCGCAGTATTGTCTTCTGTGTCATGAGGGACTTCGTAGGAAGCTGGTTTTATTCGGTCTATAGAAATTGTCTCATGGTTCCCATTTTTGTTGATAATGAAATATTTGTCAGTGCGTTTTATTACTTTATAAGGGCCTTCATATGGTGGTGTCAGTGGCTTTTTCACCGCGTCTACCCGGACAAAAACAAATTTGCACGTTTCTAAATGTTTATCGAGATGGACTCGGTTGTCGTATTCTCGAGGTGGTATTGCTCTGATGCTCTGCATCATTTGTAGTAATCTGCTTACAAAACGAGAAGGGTCTCCTGGTGTTGTGGTTTCATTCTTGACCAGTTGTCCTGGTAACGTTAATGTCGTGCCATAGACTAGTTCAGCGGCCGTGCATCCGATGTCTTCCTTTACAGACGAGCGAATCCCAAGGAGAACGAGCGGTAAAGCATCGCTCCATTTTGAAGGGTCCAGTTGTGCCATCAGAGAGCTTTTTAGTTGGCGATGGAATCTTTCAACCATGCCATTAGCTGCCGGATGATAAGCTGTCGTTTTAACATGATTTACTCCAAGAAGTTTAGTGAACTCGTTAAATAGAACGGATTGGAATTGGGGACCGCGATCTGTTGTGATTGTTGATGGTACGCCAAAGTTGGATATCCAGCGGTCGAGGAAAACTGAAGCCACTGTCTCTGCCGATGTGTCTTTAATGGGGCATGCTATGGCCCATCTTGTGAACCTATCTATTGCGGTGAGGATATGTGTGAAAGAGTTTGATGGTGGCAGAGGCCCAACTAAATCTAAATGCACGTGCTGGAAGCGTTTGTCAGGGACAGGGAACTTCCCGATTGGACTGTAGGTGTGTTTTTGCGTCTTACTGCGTTGGCACTGGAGACAGTTACGTGTCCAACGTTTAACATCCGAGTTGATTTTAGGCCACACAAAACGTTCGGTAATGAGCTTTGTTGTTGCTCTGATGCCTGGATGTGAAAGACCATGCAAATGCTGGAATATTTTTCGTCGGCAAGCATGTGGGACAAACGGACGATTGTTACCTGTTGAAGTGTCGCACATGATGAATTCGTCTGAAAGGGGAATAGGTACAGGTTTGAGGTCTAAGCTAGACTTTTCTTTGCAGACTTTTAATTCTGCATCGTCTGCTTGTAATTTAGCCAAGGTTTCAAGGCTGATGTCATGATTGAGTACCATCGTATTGATATCCCTCCTAGATAGTGCGTCTGCAACAATGTTCGAGTGACCTTTGATAAACCTGATGTCTGTGGTAAATTGTGAGATATAATCAAGTTGTCTTGCTTCTCGTGGGGAGTGTTTGTCATACGATGTGCTAAAAGAATGGCAAAGGGGTTTATGATCTGTCATAATGATGAAATCACGACCCTGTAGCAAAAAGTTGAAATGTTTTACTGCTAAATACATAGCTAAGAGTTCGCGTCCAAAAGTACTATAACGTTCTTGTGCTGGCGATAATCTCTTGGAGAAAGAGGCAATGGGGGTAATCGTGTTGTTTACTCGCTGTTGTAATACTGCCCCTACGGCTTTTTGTGAAGCATCCGTGCATAGGATCAACAGTGTTGTGGGGTCAGCATTTAGGTGTTGGAGCATGGTAGCATTAACAATCATGGATTTAGCTTTTTCAAATGCTACTTTGGCATCGGAAGGTAACTTGAATATTTGGTTCTTTTCTTTCTTGGTACCTGATTTATCGTTTTTCAGTAAATCTGTCAATGGCTGTAGTACATCGGCACAATTTGGTAGAAATCGTCGATAAAAATTACATGTTCCAAGAAAACGGCGTAGTGATTTTACTGAGGTTGGTTCTGGATAGCTGGAGATGGCTTTGACTTTCTCTTCAAGTGGTTTAATTCCTTGGGAATCAATGTGGTGTCCCAGGAATTCCAGAAATGAGGCGCCAAATATACACTTCGAAGGGTTGATTACGACACCATAACTTTTGAAACGTTCAAAAAGCGTGTGTAGGTGTTGAACATGTTCGTCAATGGAAGAACTAGCGATTAAAACATCGTCGATATAGACAAATACGAAATCCAGACCTCTAGTTACTTCGTCCATAAATCTCTGGAAGGTTTGAGCGGCGTTTTTAGTCCGAAAGGCATCCTCAAGAATTCAAACAAGCCAAAAGGTGTGATTACAGCTGTTTTCTCGATATCCTCAGGTGCCATCGGTATTTGATGGTATGCTCGGACTAGATCTAACTTTGAAAAAATCTGTTTTCCATGTAGATTTAAAGAAAAATCATGCAGGTGAGGGATCGGATACCGGTCTGGGATAGTCTGGTTATTCAATCGGCGATAATCTCCACATGGGCGCCAGTCTTGATCTTTCTTGGGAACCATATGCAGCGGCGAGGCCCAAGGACTGTTAGATTGTCTGATTATCCCAAGTTGCATCATATGTTCGAATTCTCTCTTAGCGAACTGCAACTTGTTTGGAGGGAGTCTTCTCGCCCTGGCGCGAATAGGTGGTCCTGTAGTAGTAATACTGTGTTGGACACGATGTGTGGAGCATTCGTTTTGGTAATCAGCTCTGGTTATACTTTCATAATTCGATAGGATATCGGTGAAAATTTTGTTTTCAGGTCTTAACATACGGACTCCATGAATTTCGTAACTGGAGATAGTTGTGCCACTGACCTGTAAGCTTGTGTTTTTGTCGATTAGTTTCTTTTTTGCCATATCTACAAGTAGGTTGTAAGCACCGAGAAAATCGGCCCCGATAATGGGTTGTTTGATTTCAGCTACGATGAAAACCCATGTGAAACGTCTCCGGAGACCGAGATCTAAAATAAGTGATTGCTCGCCATAAGTTTTAATGACTGTGTTATTGGCTGCGACTAGAGACAATTTAGTACTCTGAGGGTGCCGTCGTTGAGAGAGCTGTAATGGGATAATGCTGATTTCGGCTCCTGTATCGACCAAAAATCTGAGCCCGAAATTCGATCCCTGACATGAAATAGACGGCTCGGGTAGTGGCCAGAAACAGGCGCCGCCATCACTGTCTGGCCGGGTCGTTTCCCTGATTTTCTGTGTCAGACGCAGAAAATGTGCACGGTCGTGTACAACGCCGTGCTTTGGTGCCGTATTTTTGGTGGTACCAACAAACATCAAATGTTCGCTTCGGTGACCGAGACCGTTGTCTAGAAAAAGATCTTCGTCTGGAGGGGGATCTCGATTGTCTAGTTTGAATGGTTGCTATGGTCAATTGCAGTGACGCCAGCTGGCTCGTTAATTGTGTTAACTGCTTTTGAAAGGAGGCTAAACAGCTAATATCTGTTGGTCCAGGTGGTTGCAATGAGTTCACACAGTGATTGTCGTGGTATACTTCCATCATTTTATCTGCCATGTCGGCTAAGTCATCAAGTGCGACGGATTTCCCTGAAACACTGAGAATTTGTCGAACGCTGTGTGGTAATCTTTGAAACCACATTTGCTTTAGGAGGGCTTCGTCTAGCTTGTATGGACCGGCGAGTTGTTTCATGTGGCGGAGAAGTTGCGAGGGTCTTTTATCACCCAAGTCACAAGATGTTAACAACTGTTGTAGCCTTTTCTCATCTGAGACCGTGGTGCGTTGAATAACTGCTGCTTTTATCTTATCATATGGTTCAGATTCTGGCACGTGATCGATTAAATCACCAACTTCAGCGGCAATCTCGATAGGAAGTGCGCCGACTACGTATGCATACTTTGATGCCTGAGATCTTATGCCTCTAGCCATGAATAAAGCTTCAATTTGAGCAAACCAGACTCTGGGGTTATTAGCTCCATAAGTTGGGAGTCTGAATTCTGAGATAGAATTAACTGGACTAAAATTATTTTCGGGAGAGTTCGACAATGAGACAAAAGTTGTTACTGGAGGCGAATCCATATCAATGAGTTTAGTGGGAGAGGACATTACGAGAAAAAAATAAGCCAGTAAATTGTATGAAATGAAAAACAAAATAACCGTTAGGATAAACACGAGGCTCACCAAATAATTGTGGTGGACCAGACAATATATAAACGCAAAAGGTATCAACAAAGTTAATAACAATCAATAGTAATATTAATATATACAAGTTAAATGTTACAAATACAATAATAATTAAGGACGTTACTTAAATTGACCAAACGTTGCGTGTTCTGATTAAGTCCAGTAATGTAAATCCACAATTATAAATGCTTGATGACTCTGAGCAGGTTGGTGAACTCTCTAGCGATATAGTCCAACGTAGGATGTGATATATTCCGATTATAGTCTATAAATGTAGATAGTATTTGATTTAAACTTCCATTAACTCAATCACAAATGAAGATAGAACGAGGAATGCGTGAGTAGTAATGTATTTGTTAACCAGCACGAATATGTCACGCTATGTAGTAGCTCAACGGAAAGTGTCTTCAAGGTCAATGACTAAAACAACACGTACAGTCATTTAATGATGAATGTACATACAGTGAAAAATTGACAAAATAAATACAAATAACATCGAGAACTATTTACAAAATAAGCTTGTTAAAGTTATCTCCACAGATGTATGACCGAACGCAGTTAGTCGGGCAGATCGGGGTACTGTTGTAGGTCCTACCCGCTTCTCATACATAGTTGCTTAGGAAACGGCATGGCTCACTGTTATGTGTGATATACTTGTACCTTTCCTGTCTTTTCACTGCTCTGAGCAACACAGATTTAGACAAGAATTTGTTTGGACAAAATAGTGATTCTGCACTCCTTAAGTGGGGAGTGTCTAGCAAGGTTAGGCGTTGGCACCACTGACATTCCACTTTTTGGCACCAGCATCTCTGAATTGTGGCTTTGATTTACAGATCGTGATTTGAGCTCTGATTTGATGGAGTATCTAAGGAAGTTGTAATCGATATTGTTGTCAGTATTTATTGTATCAGTGGATAAAAATGTATTGATTGTTAAAGAAATAGATCCCTCTGTCGTTATTCGTTTACCAGTTCTCGTCCGGTATCTGGAGGTAGTTAATAGAAATGTGCTTCAATTGCAACACTAAATGTAGCGAACGAAACCCCAGTATTTGGTTTAAAAGCAGAGCTAACGAAACAAAGTTTATGTGATTATGTAAAACTAAATTGTTTTGTATAACGTACGAAACGTTTTTGAGGGACTCACATTAAATTACTGTGATATTCATAAGTATTTGAATTATAGTATGAACTAAGAATCCCCGAAATAATATAATCGGATCAAGAAGTACTAGAAAACAACAAACGAATGTACTGTATTTATAATTCGAAATCAAACATTCAACAAGTACGAAGGAATCATTAGTTCATTCAAACATCACAATTACATCAAATACAAACTACGTGCCAAATTTAAATAGTTCTAATCCAAGAAAGCAAACAAATTATACTGAAGAACAAGATACCTGTACTATACAGCCAGTTTTCCTTAATACAAAACGCATGGCTAAAAATGAGTGTTCGGTACCTAAGAATTAATAAGTATTTTCTACAAGATTGGATAAAATATCTATCTGCAAAGATTCGAGTGATTATTTCAGTCAGACAGCCGATCACAACATTTAACTGAACCACGCCGTAACCTTAAACTTAGGTGAACACAACCTCATTGTCAATGGTAAAGCAACATTCAGCAGTCAAATTAATTATTGAGGATAAACCCCAAACCAAAGCTCTGTAGTAAAAGTCCAGACAAATAAGACTAAAAAACGTGAAACGTGGTTGCAAAAGTCGTGAGGGAAAGTTAAAATACAAGACAGGGAAAAAGAAATAGCAATACTGTCCAATGAAATGCTGTGGAGGGATCCTTAGCGTTTTCGTTCTATTACACTGAATGTACCTTAACATAAATGATTTTGGCATGTTTTCCCGTCGTTTACTTCGTTAGTGAACGAATTAATCTTGTTAGTTAATTCGGAGGTTTAGCGTGAAATTGTCTGTACAACACAAACCTAACGATGACCAAGCACGCAATCATACATAGATTCAATTACTTATTCTAAGATAATTTATACTCCCCCCTATTACCTAATTCTTAAAATAAATTTTATTCACACATTTCCATCACCTGATCCTCTTAAATCATCTTAACTTTCCAAACCCTATTTAATTATTATTACGTAATCTACCTTATCATTATTTAATTCCATTAATCTCTACAATTATCACACAATTTATGAACTTCACTAAATTATTACACCACCCACCCTGGATTAACCCCCTCTTTTGACCTCTGACCTGTTTCTAGCATATATATATAGTTATTATTGTAATCACGTTATTTACACTCATTTATGTCAATTGTTTCACACTATCTCCATGTAAAAATTCTATCACAATTTTGGTTTGTAAGCAGCTGACGAGAAACCTCGAAATAATATGAATTCATACTATTCTGCATCAATGTTTGTTCTTGCTATTTAAATTCATAAAGGGAACCAATTGCATGAAATACATAGATGAATTGGGGCACTTCAGAAAGTAAGCATATCAGGGAATGCACATAATTCACCATCACCACTGAATGTTAAACAGTTCAACCAACGCTCATCAATTAATCTCATGCCAAGGACTGGCCCATCTCTGTAATCACGTCGTTTGTGTTATACGGTCTTCAAAGCAACCATAGCACCTTGATAGGTCGAAAGGGTGATTCATATTAAATGCTGTCCACGAGGTGTGACTTCTAATTTGACTGTTGATCACACCATTCTCGTCTAACTCGAGTAGGCCTTTCAATTATTTGACATAGATCATCTACGTTGCTGATCTACACTAGAATCTATAATTATACTCACACGCTCCATTGATTTCTATAACTAATAACTGCTAGATTTCAAATGCTTTAATATCAGACTTATGTTTGAACTAATACTTGTAACTAAATTATTTTAAACCATCGACGTGTAAGTATGAGTGTGAATGGCTGGTTCACTAGAATTTAAAACATGGAGTATCGACCTGAATGTACTAATATTCCAGTGAATACTTTCTCTCGGGAGGTCGTAAAGTTATCTGTATTGCTAAGCAATGAAAGTTATTCATGATAACAACATATAAGTGTCAGTAGTATCACTAAGTCTTATTATAGTTAAATAGTAGTGACGCCGAACCAATCTCTCCAACAATGTCACATTGCTGACTACATGACAGTACTGTATATTTCAGAATGATTTTGTAAAATAAATTCATTCTATATCACTCTTTATTATCATAATTGGACTTCATTTTACAATCGAATGGCCAGTGCGTCAAATCTTATATGACGCATATCGATGGTGAATCTAGAAAATCGAGGTCCTTTTCACGTTAGAATTACCAACCAGATGCTCGCATCTTTTTCTGGCTTATCTTTGAGTTTATTAATACCCAGAGGATTCTTATCATTCGTTAGATAACTTAAGACGCATTATGACCCCATATGATTCGAGACTGAATTATACTTGGACGGTTTCTATCGAGAATAAGAATGTCAGTGATAAAACACTGAAACCTAACATCCAGAATATAGCATTGCTCTGCCCTAGATCTACCACTGCAAGTTGAATAGTTGGGGGTCAAGAAGGCGAAATACGAAAACACTATCTAGACTACATGACTCAGCCAAACAGTAGTGGTAATTCCATGTGCTTGTCGTTTTTGTACTGAATATATCTATACTGTCAAAATTGCATTCGTTCATCAATTGTTCTTGAATAGCAGGAAACCCTGACAGCCGCGACAGAGAAGACGATAATGGGATTTCGACGTTAGCCTGGAACTCTTCATTTTCGAAATAGGCTCGTTCTTGGGACAAGAGCAGACCAGTGAAATCTGCCCGTGATGCCATGATGACTAGGAGTATTCGAATTCATGTACCAACTAGGAATGCCCGAAATCGTGCAATTTACAGCAAGTAGAACTAGATAAGCACAAATGAACGTATTATATTTCGAATTCGTAATCAGCGGGCAACCAAGTATAGAAAAATCATTAGTTCGTAGGAATACTAGATACCTACTCGGTTATATGTACGACAGCGGTTCAGAATTTCTACCAATTTCCGATCCTAATGGATCTTCGAATTGTCTCATGGTACTACAATATCCGAAGAACATGAATTGTCTGTCTCGAAACTAGAGGATCTATTCACTTTTGTTTGTTAAGTTCCTACCTTTGGACTCCACCCTGAGGCATCGATTAATAATACCCTGTGATGCATACAAAAATATATAATTTAATAAAATAGTGTTGGAATAAATCAACAAAAAGGCCATCTGCCAACAAACTCTTGTATATATTATGAGTAAGATGTAATGCATGAATACAGATATATATTACAGAAAATGTTCGATGCTAAGAGATGAATAAAAAAAGTAGTAAGTTGGTAAAGAATTCCCGTAACATTTAGCAACTTCACATAAGCAAAAGCCTCCCAATCGATACATTAGAACAGAAGAATCTGTAACTGAACAACTAATAGTTTACAAGTATTATTAGGAATTTAGTAGGAGACTTATTGGTAACAACAACGAAGAGAGTATGGTACGATAAACTAATGTTTCAACATTCAAAGTAGGTCAGAACTTGGAAATATAGACAATAGAAGTTATTACTACAGAACAAAGTGTAATAATGAATAGATTCCAAACAGTCAACAGACAAATCGTTTACAATGGAATGAAGAAAAATAAATAAACTACATAGTCATAACGTAGAATCTGCACTTATGTACACTGCTTCATGTTGTTATACCCCATTAGCACAGAGATGTCAGGGGAAACCCCAAGATAGTAGAAATAATAACAGTTTCGGTGGTAATTTAAAAAGTTAAGCATCAAAGATATGGTTAGAGAAGAAAAAACAAACTAGTGAAATAAAAATAGAAGAAAGTTATGAGCAATTTAAAATTTCAGGATGTGGCGGAAGACAGAAAGTGAATGCACTTGCGCCATTGCAAACAATTTTGAACCATGTCATTCAGTTTCTAACCATTGGTAACGATAATCACGTGGACCCCAACGAGATAGTCTACATCTATTAACATGGCTAAGTTCAGTCTGCCTCTGCACCTAAAGACATCGCCCGTTGAGGAAGGCAGTGGTTGGTCATGCATAACACATATCCCAACTACATCAATTGATCAAGATTTACTATCTTATCAATCGATTCTTCATCTTCACCTAGTACTCTATTCTTAACTCAGGCACTGCTTACTTCCTGGTCCCAAGATACATGAGTAATGTTTCGTGGACACCTATGACCCAATACCAGCAAAGTACGAATATCCTCTACTCATAATGGCCATAACGTCCAAAAGAATTCCTGTTAGATATAACAAAATTTATACAACCCGCTGACAGATTTAAACAGTGTGCATTTCGTCGGTTCCTGCTTTGCAGTTTTCAGTGCAGTATGAAAAAACTCACTACCCTTTCGATTTTTAAATTCCAAGTGATAATTGTGACTTTAAGGTACTGATGGTAGGGGTAGATATATCGAGCAATACAGGTGGATCCTTCGGACTGTTTGGACATATTTTCCATTATCATATTAATTATTTCCACCTTTAAGTCCTTTATGTTTCGGTTAGCTTCAATCTTCAGTGTAGAATAACACTCATTTACCAAAGGTTTAACTTACAGCCTGGTATTAAACCCTAATTAAGCGGAAATTTGCACACAAAATCGACTTGTCTGAGATATCCCAAGGCAAAAAACAGAAGAATACAAGCTAGTCTACCACAAAGTATCTAATCAGTCTCGGTCTGAGTGACTAACAAGGGATAATTATTTGAAATTGCAAGCCAGCAGAAAATTTAACGCCTAAAGGTATTATCTTAACAGTATTTTAGATCCGACAAATGTAACTCCTGCATAACTATATCCGCTCTTCCCGCTGTTTAAGGCTGAACAAAATAAATATGGGTTCTGATGTCGATATACCTCAAAAGACTTAAATCGCAAGGTTATTTTTATAGTCATACAAACCCCGAAAGGATACACTAGTTCTCAAGCCTTTTCTTATAACTGTAGTGAATAAAGGACATAAGGCTTCACATCCTTATTCAACGAGTGAAAATAATCGTCATATAGTATAACAAATATCTTAGTGATCTGAGAATAGAAGCTCAGAAACAGGAGATAAGGTCATGGTCAAATTTGAGCAAGCCAACCAATCTAAATTTTCTGTAACACAGAAATCAGTCGGTGAATTTACTGAGTCACTGAAATATACCTTCCTCAGTTAACTGCGAAGTTATGTCATCTATGCAATTCACATAGATTTCAGAGTCTAGAGAACATAAAATATTTGTTTTTCTAGAAAGACAATTATTCCCGCCTCCGAATGTTTTATCTCACCGTTACTTTTTGGTACAAGTTTTCATCAAAAAGATGACTTCGCAAACTTTTATAATCAGTAATCTAAAACTTACAGCACAATACGCAAGTTTCATATCCAAAATGAGTCACTTTAAGCGGTTTATTTAGTTCGGAAGGTCCTAAATCATTTTCGCATAAAATACCAACCATAAGTTTTAAACATTATTACTAAACTTTAGAACATAGTATAACATGACTTATTGCATAAGGTGAACTAAGTTTCACTCTGCACTTATTGTATAAACAAATAAGTATTAAGGTCTATCGATTGAATGCATCTAATTAAGTAGGAAATCAGGACAAACTGAATCATATGTACAAGAATGGCAACTTCTGCTTAAAAAGCAGGAGAGAAATACACATTTAGTAACTTATAACAAACATCTAAAGTGAACCAAAGAATACAATGATAAAATAAAATAAACACAGGTAAAGATATCTCAGCAGTTAGTCTGTTCTTGCTTGAGAATCATTATTGGGCTCATCAACAATAATTTGATGACTATGGGCTGATTCCTCCAGAAAAAATGAAGTACTGTTTGTTTGGTTTATAGGTGTTTGAGGTGGAATACGACGTGCAACCATAGTTACAGTTAAAACTTGTACATCGGGTGAGTTAGGTTGGTTGGTTGGATTTTCTGATTGTTGATTTGACAGTTCATTACTGCTTGGAAAACCAAATAATGAAGCTATTGTCGAGACAGCATTCACAAGAGTAGCAGTAAATACGGCTCCACAAAAGAACACTGTTAATGTTACTAAAGCAAACGTAGACACTGAATTAAAATATTGTCTATAGACAATCCTAAAAAACCAAGTGAAAAGTAGGAGGAAAGCGAAAAGTGGTTTCATAAGCCTAGTACCTATATCAAACTCAGTTAACATTGAATCGCTGGAAGAACTTGGGAAAGCGAAATTACGTCCTGTGTTTCCGGAATCGTTTACCGAGGATGACCTGGTAGGTGATGATACAACAGGAGTTGTAACAAGACAGTGAATTGTTGAGCCATCAGTTATACCATAGTCACATAATCTTTGACGTTTTGGTCTTCCACTACTATGAAAATTTGCTTCATTTTGTAAAACATCCAGTAACTCTCGGCCTTGAAAGATAAGCCTGACGTTCTTTTTCTGATTGATTAATTCATCTACAAAGTGCTTCCTGAAAACAAGTAAAAGTATCTAGGTTCAGCAAAATTTAAAGCATGGTAATTATTATAATGCTAAATGTAAGCCATATTTAAGTTACGTAAACAATGTGAAAATGTTGTTGCTAACGAAGGAAACTAAACCGTCAGTCAGTAAACATTATAACGGTCCGAACCAAGTATCCGTTAGACAAAATCACCACTTTTAATTCTTAATTAACATGGTAATCTATTAAAGTAGATTAAATATATTATTTGGGCATTATATTATATATATATATATATATATATATATATATATATATATATATATTTATTTATAATATCGGTAAATAACAATTAATCAGTCTGGGTTTGCGTACGAAAATATAGAACATGTTGAGTGAAAAACATAAAGATAAAACGAAAACATACTTCTTAAAACGATTAACAGACATAGTGGGAGATGCATGTACAAAACGTGATTCTTCATTAAGATATTGCAATTTTATGACTAAATGTCCATTAAAACAAGATGTAGAATTAATTTGTCCTTTTTCTTTTGTTCTACTCGTTTTCGATTCCTCATCGGATGAAGATGAATTTCTTTGATCATTTGAAGTGATTGAAGTCTGAACTAGATGAATTAGATACAAGTAAAAATAGTTGTTTAATGAACATCTGGTCAATTTTGTGGACTAGGAATACTATGGTCATTCTTTTGAAAAAACTAAATCCTTATGCCACAAGGTGCATTTTAAAAAAAAGCGATAATGGTGTCCACATTACTTTGATGTGGTAAAATCAAGTTAAACAATGGTCAGAATACTTTACGCGATTTTTTTCAGTATATCAAAACCTTAACATCAAACGTAACCTTACATTCCAGTGAAATTCGATAAAAATAAGTTGTAAATAACAAAAGCAGTTTACGTATGTGCAGTAGTTGAAAACAATGACAGAGTAAATAGTCATTAACGCACTGACCGTTTTGACGCAATTGAGAGACTGTTATCGAAATTCCCAGTAAGTTTAAGTACACGGTTTTTATTTGCAGTTCCTAAATGTCCAATCTACGTTTACGGTCTCGTTATCTAATCAATCCTCAGAAGCAATACATGAAACCAACTATGAAACAATGACATTTTTATTCTCAACACAAAAACGATTACGGTGTTCAAATTGCTACAGATTAAATCTTCTGACGTGTGAAGTGACCAAGTAAGACAACTGAAGTTAGAGTAAAAATGTACATCCAAAACTGACGCGGAAGTTTATAGGCCTATAAAGGGTGTATTTCTCACTTGATCTCAAGCTACATATCAGTAAAACGAATTTGAACCATAATGCATATACGACGCTTCTTGGGTAACGTTATAATAACATCAATTTTTTACTCTCAGCACACAGAATTAGAACTACTGACAAGTAGCTCGATTTGTTTTAATTGTAGTAGGAATAGTGACTTGAACTTTAGAATCATAATTGAAAAGTCAGTCATACTTACCAGATGAACGTTTGTGAATGCATGTATCGGAATCGATTTCATCCTCGGAACTAGAACCCGAAGTTTCTGAGGAAATATTACCCGATGAGTCGATGTTTTCAGGTTCTACAGTTCCTGGTGCATTTGTCGTTTCTGTTTCAGTATCATGGTTTCTGTGAGGATGGCGGAGCAAGGTTATTCTAACAGGCATCAACTCCCAGTTAACCCTTGTAGAGATCCAAGCCGCAATAAGAAACAAAATCGTCCCCATACAACTGATGACAAAAAGTAATTCATTTCCAATCCCCTCAATGATGTTTCCATATGGGTTCATTAGACCTGTAAAATTTGGATGAAAAAGACCCGTAATTGCTAATATGTACGTTAATTTATTCCTATTGGTTACCGAGATACACGCAAGTTAAGTCGAACTGCCAAAAGTATGTATACCAAATATTTAGATACCCAGAAAGATTGGATTATTTTTGAGTTTCAACACAACAGTACGAGCAGTTGTAAAATGATACACTCGATCTAAGCGCAGATAAAGGTGGCACTTAGATGATAAATGTGTTAGATTTGAGAGGATTTTTAATGAAACAGATCATTCGGACAGAAAAACATGATAGGACATAAGAATTCCAGATAAAAAATGTAACGCAGAAACAACGAAAACTGTATTTATGTTTGGATGTACCACTAAGGTATAGATAAGGTACATAGATATAAAAGTTTTAAAACGATAGTAAAATATGGAAGCTTATTAACGCTGGAGGGTTAAGAGCTATAAGTGGATGATGAGCAACTTATCAAGTGGAAAGATGATTTTATGAATCAGGACAGAAAACCAGTCGTTTTGGCATAGAACCCTTCTGCTCCTATGTATAATTTGTTGGACACTGATTTATCTCGCTTACAACAATTACCTATTTCAGACAACAAAACCATCTCATTCCCACTTTCTTCCCCTCTCAAGTGTCTCCGTGGTTTATTGACGTGGATAAAAACTACTCATGTATGCTAAGCCTCCGTTTGTTAGTGTTTTTTGTGCACTTATATTAAATATCAAGATTGTAATGACAAGCGCCCTGGTACGCCCGAGGGTGGGGAGAGTCGACTCTCCCTCTACAGGTACTATCACATGGCCACGTGCATACAACCACTGACACGGAAGTCCTACTCAGTGCCTGCTCGAGGCATTGCTGTTGTTTACGAAACTGAGAGGACGAAAAACGAATGTCCGGCTTTTTAAACGGTTTGGTGAACACGGAGAGTCGACCTACGGGAGTTGGAAAACCCTGATTCCAAACCAATGGTGCACATGAGCACGAAGATTCTGAAGGAACAAATGGAGTATGGACCAATCGTTGGTCAACGGCTACCATGTGACAACATCTTATGACGTTGCTCCAGTGCCTTGTGAATCAGACCTTCAGGTCGAAGGCTCCGGGGGTTGCCCCCTAGGAAAACCACCTGCTTCTATTTTGGCACCCGGGTAGTACTAAAGCCAACACATAAATCAAGTGACTTGTGTGGGACATATGAATTCGGTGACCATTTGTACCAATATTTGTGTTCAAATAAATAAAATGAAAAGCATGTATTACTGAGATTCCAAACGAATTGGTCCTTTGAGAGGTGGCTGCATATTCAGAATCCTTAAATTTTGAAAATTGTGGTTTTGGCTTCTCGCAGTATTTTAGAGGAAACACTAAAAAGTACTCTAACCATGAAGAATACAAGTCATTTACGTAAGAAGCCAACTTTACACTGAGCACGGCTAAGGACCACTTAGTTATAGGCCTATTGAGTCTAACTCCTTTTCACTATTATCTGAACTTTTTAACCACTGATAGTAGGCGCGACATCAACGATTGTTAATTTTGAGACGATAGTTTATATATAGGGGTTTTTATATATTCCTTGAACTGCCAACGAAGGTTCTAATGGGAAAGATTTTCAGCTAAGATGAGCATGTTCAGTTTTATCATATGTCTTTAATTACAAAAATGTTTACAGACTAATGAAAAAATAATTACTATCGAACGAACTCATCCTACCGGAGTAACAAAACAAACCACATTGCGCGGCAGAGTTTGACGTCGAAACTCGTTTGTCCAATACCTTTGTAATGCAATTTGTTATAAAGTAAATAGTTACTGACATTTTAAATCCTATAAATAATACGGAATAGCGGCCGTGGATTATGTTGGTAAACTAAATCGTTTGTTTGAACTGATTCTCGTTGATTCGACTGGCCATTGATGTATTATTTTCTTTGCTAATTAATGTGGTGTCGTAAGAGTAAAGCACGTTATTTAGTTGAAAATCACTTTTTCAACGCACTTATATTCTCCTACAGTGGATATATTTAGACGAAATTAGTTGTGTTTAAATGCCATAGTATGTTCTCTTGAGGGGGGGGGACAGTCGAAATAGACATTTTTGTAATCAGTTCACTGTCATGACGTTAAGTTATATTGTCGAGGACTTTGGGATTTCGTTATTTATCATTCATGAACAGCATTTTTTCCACCTCACGTCAATTTTTATAGTGTTTTCGCTTGCTACCTGGCTTTTATTCCAGTTTATTAGGAGTTTGACGTATTTGTCCCTCAGAACTTGGTTGAATGTTTGGCAAGCCTAATGTGGATATTTGTGAAAAAGAGAACTGAGGCAAATGGACTTTACCATATAAGAAGTCAAAAGTAGACCTCAATCAGAGTTTTATGGAAAACCGAGCTCTAAGACCTTTTATATTTGATTTGTGGTGGACCTCCCCTAATTATGATGGTGATGAACACTGATGTTGGAAGTTGTTTGTAAAATGAAAATTGAAGCATTTGAGCGTTTAACTATTTATGAATGTTAAATAACTTATTAATATACAGCCATAAACAGTTCTTTCCACTATATGTATAATCGTTTTCGGCTGAACTGACATATTATTGTGTAAGGTGTCTGAGAAAGAAAAATTAACAATTGACGTTGATATCCTTTTCTGTCCTCCTCATGAACATATACAGGAACATTTGTGCAAGCTGTGGGTTTGGCGTACATATCTTTCTTTTTGACAATTCAGTGGCTGCGCACGATCATTCGTATTGTTGCCGAGAGTCAAAACACTTCCACTGAACGCTACCGCCCACATACTTATACGAGACATCCAGAATCGATGAAGATTCTCATCCACTCGTCTGTTTCTTTGGGTAACAACTCTGAAATACTGAATAAATATACAGGATAAATATATTTAAGCAATATCTTACAACAGTTTCTACGATTTTTAATCTACTTGGGTACGTTCTCAAGATTTTGTCGCAAATCTAAAGGCAATTTCATTTAAATCATGATTGCTATAACTTTTTACGGAAAGCGCGACACACTTGAAAGGCGCACAAAATTAGATTTGCATTACCATGTGTAAGACGGACAGCCGCGCTTTCCCCATGTGTGCGGTCCATAACGAAAGTTTGCGTTTTTGATGTATTTCCCATTAATTCTCTGAATTTGTCCATGATCCACGATACGTCTGCTCGCAATTGTTTTTGCATCCATGCAGACAGAACAGAACGCCTTCGTCCAACATTATTGGATATTCCCGACTGGTATAACGAATATCTACAAAGTGGAATTCAACAAAAAGCATATTCACATTTTATGATTGAAATTGTAAGTAGAATCAATACAAACAACTTCTGGATATTTGTTATATAATTGTATCTGCCCATATGTACTAAAGCAGATTCTCGTTACATATCCGTTTTCTGAATACTCTCTCACTTCACCCTTTTGCCGCAACATATCGATTACTTGCATTCGCGTGTAACAACCTGGAATATACTCCTATACACTTACCTATAGAGAGTTGAGCTTTCATAATCTTTACACCAGCAGCAGTGACCTGCCTACCAGTTCGGCCATTAATGCTTTCTACTAATTCATCTGTTGATTGTGACTACAATATCACCGGCTTTAGATTTTTTTCTTCTGACGACATCTTTCTGGCCATGCATCACAAACTATCTATGAACTACGACATGGATGGTTGTGTAGCAACTTGTATGATTTTATGACATATTCTTCACCTTTCAATCTTACACGGAAACTTGATTGGCAGTTTGGAAACTTAGACATTAAGCGTCACATATTAGTTGAAGTTCTCACGGTTTTTGATTCACTGTCAGACATTCTCATTTACGCTTATGACCAAACATGCACTGGAACATTACAAACAAGTATTTATATCTCATGTTCTTCAACAATTTACTTTCTGTATGAATGTGGTGAGTGTGGGTAGTCTGCGAAGGGACAAAATTATTCTTCCATACTTTTTGGAATTCCTCTAGCGCACTATCAAGTTTAATCCAGATTCCTAAAGGCCTGTTCAGTATTATACATTGAAACGCTTCGCTTACGCCGACTGACATGTCTGTTGATCATGAAGCACTATAAACAGCACTCAAAAATTGATAAAAATTGTTATTTCTTTCAATAATAATTTGCTAAGTGAAGGAAGTACTACAAATATTTAAGACTTACGGTTACTTGACATTTCGTCTTAACCTTTGTGTTGAACAGTGATTCACACAAACTTTGAGTATATACAGCTGTTACGTTTATCTTATCTTTGTTACGTTGTTTTCTGGACCTTATCAAAAAATTAAACAAAGTCATTTAGGTTTTCTACAGCGATTGTAATCACAGATCAAGTTACGAAGCAACAATAGAGGCGACGTGTACACTAGAAGACAGAGAATGCTAAATTAATGCTTTCGGCAGTTACTTTGTGCTTTTTAATGCAGCAGAAGACGAATTAAATAGGAGAAGACTTATACTCATGCAACCAAAAGAACCTAAGGCAATTGAAATACGGAATGACCGCCTCTTGTCAGGCCGTTCAAGGTTGTTGAAACGAAACGGCGGTCGGCTTTATAAATATCTGGCATTTTTACCGTGCCTTAATTAGTTTTGTTACTAGTTGCATTTTTCTTCAATTCTTAAAACTTGTACAATTACCATTATTACTTGTGAAACTGTAGTTTAAAATATGAACTTCGACCTTCCGTTCCGATTTGTGAATACACATAAATAACCCATTGATTATCGCTCACAAATACTCTGCTGCACACATGGACTGATACAGTTTCTGGACAGATCAGTCTGTCCATCATCCGTAACCGCACTTCGACCTAGTCACTTATTGGCTTATTTATTCTGACTGTTTTTGTATGATCGTATATGTGTTGATTGCTTATCCCATTCATCATATAACTGTAAAATGTCTTTGGTCTGATTATAGATATTGAGTAACTCCTGGTTATATTGAGTTGACTCAGTTGACTTCTCCGATCCATTTTGCTTCGCTTTCTCTTATTCGCTTTTTTCACTACGTTTCTCTGATTGTCTGTTCCAATCAACCATCGTATGAAATATACGTATTCAAACTCAATCCTCGTATTTGACTTATTTAGTTCGGTTACTCACTAACGCGATTCAGGTCGATGAAACATGCGAAGATAGCCGACGTGTGTATTTCGACGACAATCAGCATACAATTCGACTGAAGTCGGATACAGGGCCACTAAACCTTAAACCGCGTGGAACTACAATGAATAACGACTTTCATTCACTTTCCCAAGCAGTAATTACCAGTTATTAAAGATTCTATTATATGAAGACAATAATTGCAAGTTGATCTTTTGAGAAAAGCTACTGACAAGATTTTAATAAAATGGAGTAAATCAAGAGTTTATCGAAAGAGAGGAGATTTTATACCACCACATTTAACTGAATCAGAAGTGAAAGGCGCTTGGAAGGCTTGAGAATATTGATCTGGAAAGCTTGTGGACGCTTAGTTCATTACAGCTGGACAAATATTTGACGATTACTCAGCAGATGTCGTAGTCACACAACACGGCAAATGTTTATCTGGGACCACCTTACCGTAGTGTTTAAAATTTTTTATATTAACAGGTTTGAGGTTTTGTCGCGAAATTCACTCATCTATTCGGCTCATTGATGTTCTGGCATTATAAGTGATGTCATTCCGTGATGAAAACCCTAAATCTAATTCTGAATCTTAACCATCATCTGTAAATCTTATTTCTGTTTACTCACACTGGTTTATAACCTTCATTTGGTCCTAGTTCTTAGATGGACGTTCAAGGTTACTCTATCGTCGTTCAAATGTTGTCAATAAGTTATACTTTCATCTAAATCTATGATAATTCAGTTAAATTTGACTTCTCAGTAGGGTGGTTAGATAAAAAAATAAAGTATAACGACAAGAATTGAAAGTGTTTGAACTTAAATTCAATGGAACTACATCTTTTGTTGAACTTTGTCGCGAATAAAACTAATATTTCGAGTATATAATAATTGAAACAGTCATCTTTCTGAGACTTGTTGCATCTAACAACTTATTTATTCTTTCTGTGTTTGAGGACTTTTATTATTTAATTGAAGAGAATTTTTAATTTAGAATATCAGTCACCAGTGCCTATATTAGCAGATTTCTTAGGAATAGGTTCCACTAGATATTGAAATACTAAGCCATCGAATCACTCACTGTTTAGTGAAATCTAATCAGAACAGTATTTAAACCTTGTATTCTTTGATTCGGATCTGTTATTTGTGAATTTTATAATATTTACATAACAATGTCTATTGGTTTATTTAAGTTATTTAAAGTTTATGTGAATAATGAAATATAGCTTATGTGTTTGAGGGTGAGACATTTTCCGCAGAAAACCATATAAAGAAGTCTGACATATTTGTCTTTGCAGATGACAAAAGCTTGAAATATTATAAAATGTATGATGTGAGAGCATAGGACTAAAGCCGAATGGTATTTATAAATGCATTAATAATAAAATACATAAGAAGAATGTAGATTTTCTCTTAGTGCATTTTAATAAGTTAGTGTCATCTTTGAAATTCAGTGATCACTAATTCTAATCTGTGACTTATGCTTAGAATGCTTATCATCAACATACCTGAGAAATACTATTTTACATGATTTGTACCCAAAACTGGCTAGTTTTATGCATAATTACATCTTTACAAGTCATTAAGCAGTTATGATGTGTTGTTAATATGAAGACACTTATACTTAAAGCGCAAAGAAATCTGTCTTACGTTTATTAATCTTTAGTGCTTAAAACGGTCAAAGATTGTTGTTCTGTCTACATTGTTTATTTCTTGAATAATGTAGTTTATTTTCTTATTGCAACAATCACTTTAATATCAACTTTTTCTAAGTCTTTGAAAAATCTCAGTATCTGTTATTGTAACTATTCTAACCATGTCTACATAATTCATAGAAGGTAGGTTATGGAAACCACTGTATTATCAATCATTTTTGGAATAAACAATAGTACTGAACACATTTACCAATGAAGAAAATTGCAAAATTGTCATTATTGTACTCGAACAGTTACAAATGTACCAATACTTGAAGGCTGGAAAAGACGATCAACACGCATGAATGTATTATATCAAAATTACGAATAAAGACCATAACTGTCTAAAAGTATTTCTTATTTCTGAGAACACATTTAAGCAACATTAGTAATTTTTTTATAAGTAAGGTTTAATATACCATAATCAGTGAAGTTTAGTTCGAAAGGACATAAAATACCAGGACATAATAGCTAAGATTAGTTAGTATTCGTATGTGGAAGTGGAATTTTATGAAGAATAGAATGAAATTGTAGGTCGTAAAATGACAATTAGGACAGTACAACGTTTAATGGGTGATAATCAAGCCATTTAATTGAAATAAAATTAAAATTAACGTCGTAAGTGAATGTTGGCAGAATTTTTTATTTCAAGTAATCAAATACAATAGAGATAATATAATTAAGACACGTTAAAACAATATAGTCATTTTACCAGTAGTAAAAAGTGGTTTACTACATTTCTGTTCTAGATACAAAGGTTAGATCAAAAGCTTTTGATAATAGTGACCTTAGTAAGCCAGAGTAAAAGCGGTATTCTCAGCGTGTTAATCAATTTAAGTACCTTTGAGATGTCCATTTTGTGTCCACAATCCATTAAATCTTTAGTGATCGCATTTGTGAACACTTTACTTCCACAAGCATAAGTAAATTCACAAATAAATTCGAAAATAACTGTAGGAGGATAATGATCCACTTTTACTGGTTCAAGGAATATCTAGTGTAATATACTGAAAATAACTGAATTACGGGGAAGCTCCATTTCGGTTCTACTTTTATCTTTTTATTAAATCTACCTGATAACCCCCTCCCTTTTGAATGAAAAGTGAAGGAAGACATGGTATTACTTAATAGTTGTTTGTTTAAGACATTTTTCAGTACTTCACAATAAATCTCTTTGGATGTCCATTTTTTTATAACA
Organism: Schistosoma haematobium; assembly: GCF_000699445.3. NCBI lineage: Eukaryota > Metazoa > Platyhelminthes > Trematoda > Strigeidida > Schistosomatidae > Schistosoma > Schistosoma haematobium. Next base: position 30,914,769 of record NC_067198.1, on the reverse strand, counting down.
CACGTCTTAATGCGTGTTATTTCTATTTTATCGGTTTGTCATAGCCTTCTAACGTTGTTAAATGGGATTTCGACTCATCAGAGTACGTAACTAATAGCACGAAAGATATTATAATTTAAGTATTGCCCCATCTATGTTTGTTTTCTCAATATGGCAAGTGGATAGCCATACGAATTTATAATGAGCTCTTTATTAAAAATATCGTTTGAAGAATATCACCATTAATTATTGTCATAGGGAAATTCACCATTCTCGAACAAAACCTAAAACATTTACATCAAAAATATTCAAAAAAGTAACTTTAAATTCAATAACTTACCAGAGTTAACGTCTGTAATCTAGGAAATATGAACTATTTTAATAAAACAGTTATATTACCATTATTGATGTTACACATATAAGAATAAGTGTACAGATTTAAAAGTCAGAAATCGAGTAGGATCATTACAGTTCAACGAAAATAAACATGATTTCATCAAGTGAAGTTAACAGAATAATGCACATTGCAATCTATCTACGTTATAGTTGAACAAATATTTAATCTGGAAAATAAATGTAGATAAATACGCTATATTTTGAACATATTGTATTCCCTGGACTAGATAGTTCAATCATGTCACATTCAAGAATACGAACACATTTTATGTTTCAAATGATTAGTAAATGCAATTCACAATAATGAACAGTAACGAATGTAACTTATTTCGAAGACAATTTTTTTAGATTTAACTAGTTATACGTCACCGTAGGTAAAAGATTCGTTTCCAATGTTACGTCCAAGTTTTTGCTCGTTCCGTTATTGAAGTACGATATATCGATCTAATCGCAATTTACGAACCCAAATTAACAATAGAACCAAACTCCAACTGAGGTACCAAAGTTTATTCGCAATTTACAAATAGTCGACCAAAATGTCCTTCTAACAATAATTATAACAGTCATAGAAACAAACCTTCAATTTTGTAGATTCCCAGAGCAAAACCTTCTACATACTAAACCAAAGACAGAGAAACCAAAATATCCGAAAATAATGATAAAAACAAACAAGTTCAGAAGTTGAGTAAAACAAATACATCCAAAAGCCCAGTGAAATTAAGAATATTTAATATAAAGGTTTTAATCAGCCAAATATCTTCAGTTCTCCCGTAACATCCAATGCTTGCTCATTCATTAATGATTTAAGTGTATTTTAATTAGATAATAAAAAAATTTTGTGGGTAATTTATTGTAGAATGCGTTTGTAATTGATCGAACCTATAAATATCAAACGAGATCTAAGCTAATCTAAATTCTGGACAATAAAGTAAAAATAGACTGTGATCAGTATATGTGTGTATAAGTTGCAAGAAGTAACAGAAATAAAGTTAACTACAATTTGATCATTTTAATTGGTGCATAAATTATGGATGATTTTTTTAATTATTACTATAAACTAATTACTTCTGTTGTGTGTGCTACTTATCTTGATGTAAGTAGTATATGACGCGAGTCAGGAATGTAATGTCTGGCAGCAGAAGATAGGGAAGATCAAGAAACGAAGAATGGGAATAGAAAGCAATTAGTATGGAAATGCAATAACAACGAAGTTTGAGACAATTAATGAACATTTTGCAAATTAGGTATTATAGTATGGTTTTTCTATTTTACCAAGTAACTGTAATTTAAATCTAAACGATTTTCACAGTAGTCTTTATCTACCACTTGTTTTCAAAGGTAAAACTTTTCAGCCAGTTCCATCTGTAGAATATTTTTTTGTTACAGAATAGATATATGCTTAAAAAGATATTTATGAGTAGTTGTATTATATTTTATATGGATGAACCTTGTTGTAATTGAGTTTCGTCACACCAAAATATACCAGCCACTGTGTTATTTCTTTTCCGCAGTAGTCAGTATCCAGACAGGCTGTGAATGATTTATCTAATCTAATAATAGATAGAGAAGGGGTTAGAAATAAGTAATTAGTTTAAATAAATCAAAATTAGGAGGAAATATTAGATTATTTGTACGCTTGAAAAATAGTCAGATCGATCTTTCTAGTAGGCTGTCAAAAGGTATTTTTGGTAACATTTGCAATGTTTCAGATTCTGACAAACTGGTCGAATTACCATGGAGTCGTTTAAATATTTTTAACAATTCAGATGTCAATTTAAGTGAATGTATTATTCCAATTATTCAGTCATTTATAATGAAGATAATATCAACCTTAGAATTTACCAGTGAAAATTTCACTGAATAATATAATAGAATGAAATATTGTCGGAATAAAAATGAGAATCTATTTTGAATTAAAAGATATCTTCGATATGAAATACGAATATGTAATTTCTTAATCATCATGACTATTTGCTAATCTAATAGTTGAGATCATAAGTCAATTGATACTAAACCACTATGGAAAACATAGAAGCACTGGACGACAGTTTCGTCCTATTGTGGGCAGTGCGCATCCACGATCCCGCCTCCACGGGATTCGAACTCAGGATCTATTGGTCTCGCACACGAACGCCTAACCTCTAGACCACTGAGTCGGCATCGAATGGTGTTAATGTCTAACTTCAGCCAATCCACGAAGCTAAGCCACATGTCCACCATTGGTAATCATCACAATGCGTCGCTTTTTAGTTAACTAAATTAGAAGGTAGGTTACACTTTTATTTGGTTATTTTTAATGTGGAAGTGACAGTTTTGATTTCTCAAAGGAAACAATTTAATTTTAGAATTCGATATAAAACCCAAACAAACTTTTAACATTTTAGTGAAAATTACCTGCACTTCGTTGTGTAGTATATTCCACAGATTTTTGTTTACATCATAAAAAAATTTAGTTAAAATTTATAAATAAGCTCCATAAATATCATGAAACAGCTGTTTGATATGTAAGGGTTCAAATGTGTGTGTAGACATAGTCACCAACGAATGGGTGTATAGGTTTCAAATTTTATTTTCTCACCTTTTTCTCAACATGTTTTACAACTAATCTGAGCGTAGAGTATAGGCACTTGTAAACATTTTACAATCATTAAACTAACACCGCTTACGATTTATCATACGTAAGTTCCTTAAAGGTCTGTGCATATATCTGACGTTTTTTGGTCATATTATAATATTTAATAACTGACGACTATGTCCAACAATAGGGTTTGGGATGCACACCTTTGTTTCAATCAGAGATACTGTGAAAATTCCGAAAATTAATAGATTTATAAAATGCGAAACAAAAATGTTATCCATGACATGGGTTCGAATGACAAACTGAATAACAGTTTTATGAAGATTGATGTATGTTAACTATCGCAAAATCTTGATCTGATGTTTTTTTCTAGTTGCCCTTCATCACCTACTTTTATCAACTAAAATAAAACTAATTTATTCGTTTCATTTTTGGTGTCGCTGCCAACCAGGAGTGGAAGGTTGCTGTCCTGTGAACTACGTTGCGGGCCTGGAGCTGAGGTGCTAGTTGGGGCAGTCTCCTATGGAGAGATGGTGTCTAGTGGAGTGTTCTGGTGGGGCGGCGTTGGCTGTAGCGGGTGCTGTCGACAGAGAGGGGCGGTGGGACGTGCGGCTGCTGGGCAGACATCGGATGTAGATGGATCAGCAGGCAGGTGGAGCACGAGTGTCCCAGGTGCCGGGTGGATGTCGGCAGGTCGACGGAGCTATGGAGGTCAGCGCGCCAAAGACTCAACATTTTGACGGAGAGCGTAGCACAGACTGCAGAAACGAAGAATGTGGCATGGCGAGCATGAACCACCACAAGAACGACTGCTTTAAAGGGAGGACGAGTGTGGTGTGTGTTTCTTATATTGACATAGGCAGTAAATGATGTTAGTCGTGAACAGAAGGTCTGACAGCAGAGAGACAAGAAGATCGAACAGTAAAAATGGAAAGAGGATGCAATTTGTATGAAAATGCAAGAACAATGACGTCTGAGTCAATTTAAGACAAGTGATGGACATTTTGCAAATTAATCATTTACTATTTGATTGTTAGATTTTATTAACAAGTCCTGTAACTTTGTGTTAAATATATTCGATTGTCCCCACTGGTGTTCCTGTTCACTACATTTTTGCAAATCTAACTGGTTAAATGATCGATTCCTCCTTTAACTCAATCATTTATGATGAAAATTATATTTCAAGTTTATTTTAATTAATTCAACTATTTTCTTTAAATATAAATAAGTCAATTGTAGGCTGTCTCTGTGAATTGACCTTCTGGTTTTTTTTAATGATCAACATGTGAAAAGTTGAACTATTGTTATTTTGATTCATTTAAATAAATATGTACCACACAATTCAACGTTTACTGTTCTTTAGTCTTTAATACATTTGTATTATGTAAAATAATTTAACCTAATGAGGACATTTCCATTTTAATGTTTAGAATAATATAAATATTAACTTATTAAACAATTTAATTAATAATTATTACTTCGTTACTAATTTGAATAACTGACCAAACACGATGATTTGGGTAACATTCAAAGGATGGCATATATATATATATATATATATATATATATATATATATATATATAAGTTTAATAGTTGAATTCATAAGTCGATTAAAGCTAGGCTACCATGGAGAACCTGGAAGCCGTTTCGTACCAGTATGGGGCTCCTCAGCAGTGCACATCCACGATCCCGCCCGCAAGGTCCCATACTAGGACGAGACGGCCGTCCAGTACTTCCAGGTTTTCCATGGTGGTCTAGCTTTAATTGACTCATGAATTCAACTACTAAATTACTATAATATCGACAAAATTCTTTTCTAATTATTACATTATTTATCCAGTATAGATTTATTCATATGACTTTGAGCTACGTGAAACTAATTAGATGCTCAACGATTAAATTAAATGGAAACAGTCCTAACTTTCAGCCTAGTGCTTGAAATTCAAGTGCTTTTATCAAATAGCTATAATTCTCCAGAATAATATATACACCGTAAAGTCGGAGAATAGACATGAAATAAAGTAAAATTTGAAATAGGTTACAACGAATTGTTATTATTAAAAATAAACTTGAAGAATTTTCATTATTTTCAAACAAAATCTTAACTACTGTCACATGTAGATAATCATCACAGATTTCTAAATTAACATTTAGTTGGAAAACAGAATAGATACAAGAATAATGAGGAAATAAAACTTGAGCAGCTAACTTTATTTACTTACTTACTTACGCCTGTTACTCCCAATGGAGCATAGGCCGCCAACCAGCATTCTCCAACTCACTCTGTCCTGGGCATTCTTTTCTAGTTCCATCCAATTGTTGTTCATTTTTCTCATGTCTATTTCCATCTTCCGGTGTAATGTGTTCTTTGGTCTTCCTCTTTTCCCTTGGCCTTGCGAATTCCATATGAGGACTTGCCTTGTGACGCAGTTGGGTGCTTTCTTCATTGTGTGTCCTACCCACTTCTAGCGCTTCTTACTGATTTCTTCCACCGCTGGGATCTGGTTTGTTCTCTCCCACAATAGGTTGTTACTGATAGTGTTTGGCCAACGGATCCGGAGTATTTTGCGTAGACAACTGTTAATAAACACTTGTATCTTATGGATGATGGCTTTCATAGTTCTCCACGTTTCTGCCCCATACAGTACAACTGTCTTGACATTTGTATTGAAAATCCTGACCTTGGTGTTGGTTGACAGTTATTTTGAATTCCAGATGTTCTTCAGTTGTAAATATACTGCTCTTGCTTTATTGATCCCCGCTTTCATATCTGCATCAGATCCACCGTGTTCATCAATGATGCTGCCCAAATATATAAAGCAACTTTATTTAAAATTTGTTTAATTATTTCTTATGCTATAACTATGAATAACTGTCACATGCTGTTCACTACAGTTTATGAAATCATTAACAACTTTGAAAAGAAAATGAAATGGGATTGGAAATATTTCTTTTTAATCATGATTACATATATATGTCAGTTTAAAAACGATATCAATCAAGTTAAGTTGATGTTACATAATAGTATTTCAAATTCAGAAGTGTTCATGAAAATAGTTACAAAAAAAGATTGACAAAGTACTTAAAGGTGAAGTTTATCAATTCTATAACTACAAATTCCATTTCACTAAATTATTAAGTGATGTCTTCAAATATTGGTCACTTCATTTACTTAATCTCTGAAGTACTTTGTCAAACATTTGTATTCTTTCTCCATAAATAATTTTGAATCTACAATATTATAACCTAACATATCACTAATTGATTAATCAAAGATTTGAATATTATTATTATTTAACATATATATTAGTGTGGGGTTATGTTGGAAAATCGATTAAAAATGAAATATTTGATAGCTCTTTTTATCTTGTTTCTAAATGTGTAAATGTGAAATTTTGCTTCATAAAATAAATAACAAGCAACCCTTGTTTGCTCCGTACGTTCATTTTATTTCTAGTTTTTCCTGGTTGAATTTAAGCTAAACCACCATTAAAAATTTAGAAGCGTAGTGAACAAGAACACCAGTGGGGAAAAACGAATGTAATTGAGCACATCTCACTAAAATCTGAGAACCATATAGTAAATAGTTAATTTACAAAATATCAATCCATCATCTCAAACTTGACTGTTCCTGTTGCAAACATCAATCCATTGTCTCAGATTTCATTGTTCATGCACTTTCATACCGATTGCGTTCCGTTTGAGTTCTTTCCTTATCAACCTTCTACTGAAATACATCCTATGCCTGACTACCGTTATATACTACTTATGTGGATGTAAGTAACCCACACCACAGGAGCACTGGACGGCCGTTACATCCTAGTAATGGGATTGTCCAGTAGTGCGTATCCACTTAAGCTTTTAAAACTTGTAAGGATTTGTCGATGAGATCATGAATGCCAAACTTAAGGAAAAACTATATATCACTGGTTACAATAGTGGTAGGTTTAGTAATAGTGTGTTATTTTTCAATATCATGGTCATGATATATAAAAATCTATTGGAAATCAACAAAAAAATTAGTGGTATAAAGTTTGACAGATATTTTCTCCATCACATCAATATACGTAAAGCATTAAATTCACTTGTTATAAATCCCTTTTTTAAAATTTATTACAAGCAGTAGTACTGTGTTGTGTGCCACTTATATTGACATAAGTAGTATATGATGTTAGTCGTAAACAGAAGGTCTGACAGCAGAGAGACAAAAGGATCGAACAGTAAAGAATGGAAACAGAATGCAATTTGTATGAAAATGCAAGAACAATGAAGTCTGAGTCATTTTGAGACAATTGGTGGACATTTTGCAAATTAAGCATTTACTTTATGATTGTTAGATTTTATTAGTATATCCTGTAATTTTGTGTTTAACACATTCGATTGTCCCCACTCGTGTTCTTGTTCACTACAGTATATGTTTTAATATTCCGAAAATCATTAAACAACCATTTAGACTTTGTAATTTTGAAAGTGTTTTAAATTATTATTCGGGTAAACAAAGTACCATTTTAATTTAATAATAACTAATTTAACAATTGAAGGTATTCTGTAAAGAAGTCTGTATTGAAATTTAAACATACATCTACATGTTGTTTATATGTGCTTTGATATTAAAAAAAGTTGTAACTATGCAGAAGAAAACCCCTGAAAATTAGTCTTTTTTTTCTAATAAAGAAAAATATTGTTTATTTAATTTCAAATTGAATATGTCTTAAAACCAGAAATAAATTGATTGAAACTTCAACACTGACATGAATAACGACGATGATCATTGTATATAATCTGACATAATTCATTGAAACAAAAACATAACAGAGCAAAACAAAATCAATTTATAGACTTAAATTAATTGATAGATATGATAAGAAAAAAAGTCGTTAGGTTTTTGAGAAATCGATTAAACGAATATGTTTTTTTTAAAAAAAATTATTTATTATGTAACTGGTTACAAAAACTGATATATGGCTGTAAAGTCTGTAAACAATCTGATATTTAAAGATATATACGAGGAATTCACTGGTTGAAATCATGAGTCAATCAAAGCTAGACAACCATGGAAAACCTGGAAGCACTGGACGACCGTTTCGTCCTAGTATGGGACTCCTCAGTAGTGCGCATCCACAATCCTACCCCCCGGTGAGATACGAATCCAGGACCTATCAGTCTCGCACCAGGTGCTTAACTAACTAGACCACTAAGCCGGCATTTAACGGTGTTAATGGCTTATGATTTCAACTGGTGAAATTTTTTAAATCTCCACAAAATCCCTTCTGATATACACAAGAAGTTGGAGAATCTTATTAAATGACTAAATGCTATGCATAAATAAAATATATTCTATAAAGAATAAACATGATTTATTTGATAAAGAAAAGGATATATATATAAATGTATAAATCACTGATTTATGGATCATTAAAATATTTGACAATAAAACATAGATGTTCTCAATGATATTATTTATTTAATTTTAAGATAACTATTCGTTATAATTTAAAGGCTTTAAAATGATACGTCAGATTTTAGGGTATAAATCATTTCTGAACTAATGGAACTACAGATAATATGTGCTAGGTGATGTTTTGTCTTATATATTTAAGAAAAAGGGTTAATTATTTGACTAAAGAATGTTAGTTTGTTTAAAATTACTTCAAAATTATTTTCATAGAATTGAATGCTTTGTAATAGACTATTTAATTTATCAGATAAAGTTTGGTGCCTGTATAATGAATCAAGATTTTAGTAGGGTATTAAGTATAATCGCATTCTGAATTTATAAAATATGAAAATAATGCATTGAATATATTATTGGAACATCATCCTTGAATTGTCTACTACAAGCTCCATCATTCTTTTGTTACTGTTACCATTTGTAGTGCTTCTGCTTTTTTTCTCTCTTTTCTTCATGTTCTTCTTCTGTTTGTAAGAACCTTACTTTTAATTCTTGATACATAATACTTATATTTGTCAGCATAAGTAGCACATGCCATACTTGTACCCTAAGTGTAAGCCATTACACATTAATACAAGTAAATAATAATAAATACTGTGATATAAACAGAATCAGATGAAATGTTCATTTAAAACATACTATTAGATATGCAGATGAAAAAAACTTGTAAGTACTAGTCAAAAAGCAATACATACGCAATTATTTTGTTTTAATATTCAGTGACTGAAGCCAACTGAAATGGATCTATGGAATTAGATTTAATTCTAATTGACTACCTCCAACAGGACGTATATTTATTTATTTGAACACATTAATATTGGTACAAGAGGGCACCAAATGTATATGCTCCACAAAAAACAATGAGAATTCAAAGAGAAGGAAAAAAAAGAAGGTAAGGAGTGTTAAAAAAGGACAATAACGAACAGATTAGTGTATGGTAGTGTAATAATAATAATGGGGGAAACAGAAACGTACAATCAGAAGAGATCTTTCAGATAAGGAAGAAACAACCACTTTTTATGAAGAAAGTAAAAGAAAGTTACAGCAGGATCGCCACTGGCTCCTATTCTGAGCCATATCTGATAACGTCTCTAGCCACTGTGTCGCATCATCTCTCGGACATTGTATATAAAATTTTGGAAAATTAATATGTTCAGAGTCACAGCACAGTATGGCAGTGATTGGTTATTACTGACAAATTGATAAATTTTATTTATTTTATAAAATGAATGTTTACAAATTGCTAACCTTCCAAGTGATTCATTTCTTAACAGAATCAGATATAAAAATGATGTTATGCTTCAGAAAGTTGGTACGATCAAAGTGGAGCCTTACTGTTTACAGTCATTTTATACATACATTATTGGAAAAATAAAATAGTTGAAAATAAACGGTCAGAATTGTAATAATGGTGTGAAAATAAATAAATGTTTACAGTAATGTTTTGTGTTCTTTCAAAGTGGATAACTAAGCATCAATCTCCCTGTCAAGATCTCTCATAGGCATTTAATTTCACTCAAAACTGGTAATATCATTATTTATGTGCAACATATTTCAAACATTATCTCAACGAATAGCTTAGTAACTGAGAGTTTAATCAGTCCAGTTTACAAATTATTGTGAATAGCCCAGTAATTTTTACTTTTGCAATGTTGAAAATATCTCCTTTAATTGTTGCCGAAGGGTGGTAGAATTTCCGAAGAAATACAAATGTAAGAATTGCTAGTAACCTAGTTTGATAAGGTTAGCTCATCTAGAACAAACACTATCGTCAAGAGGATTTTGTAGGTCAGTCTACATGGAAGTCCTTCAATACTTCACCAATTTTGGTATTTTAGACAACAAAATCAAACCAATCCACTAAAGAGAGATAAAGATTTACAATTTATGAATACCAGATTCCTTACCAATTTGTTAGTTCGCTTGGGAGCTCCGAGTTCAGACTGCACGGTGCAATACCTTGTTGTATTATTATCATATTGCTACTTAAATATTTTCTTACTTTGTAACCAGTTGATAAGATTATCTGTCTGTTTTCTCTTTTAGTTCTTTATATTTACGAAATAAATAACCAATTACCTTTCATTTCACTAGTTTCCAATTCACTCCAGATAATACAGTCAATCGTCTAATTCAGACTTCCTTAATATTAAATAAACAATAAGCTTACTTAATGTACAATCTTGATCATGACATAGCTTACTTGATCAAAATTAGTTTGACAATATTCATTAGGTTCGTTGAAGGCTTCAATAGATGTAGATATTTCATAATTAAAAGAACTTATCATTTTTTTAAACGTCTTTTAACATTTTAAACTCTAATGTTGAGTATGTTACTGAATAAATTAATTCAACAATAAATGAACTTGGAGTTTATACTTTTTACAATGATTTAGTTAATTTGACAAAATATTGAAACTACTAATATTATTTAACTAGTAGTTTTATTCATATAAACAAGCCTTAAATCTCAGTTGAAAAAAAAACACTATTCAGTGTACTGACTAAATAAATATACGTTCTTAAGCTAGAAATATTACTTCTATATAAAATATGAATCACTTTTCAATTGATAGATTGGTAATGAAGAATGAAAATGAATGTTATAAGTGAATATTTAACTATTCTATTAGGTTTCCTATAACAGAAATCAATTATCGAAAAACAATTTCACAATAAACTGATATGCTTATCACTATATTGATTAGCTTTAGTATTCTGTAAACTACATTTCCAAATAACTAGATATAAGGGAATTAAATATCTTAAGTATCGTTACGACGAGACCGTAATTTGTGGACCACCTTCGAATAATACTAAAGTGACCTTGTGAATATTGACTTACTAAAGATAAAAGAGAGTTACAAATTGATATGAGGGATTAGATTAGGATTTACAGTTGGACGTTAGAGTTAAGAATTAGATTTAGGGTTTTTATCACAAAATGACATAAGATAATAATACCAAAATACTATTTAGCCACATGGACGAATAAATTTCGAGCCAAAAATTCAAAACCTTTAATCTTAAATCTGGTTAGTTCGTCCATAAATTATAGCCTCGGCTGTAGATGTCTGATTATAATCAAAATAGTTTTACTTCAAAAATGATAGAATCTATGTGTCTAGTTAAAACTAAAATTACTGCGGATACGCTAAGTAATTTGTATATTCTTTCTTGATAAATGAAAACTGTTTCAACCTATTTAAAGTTTCATTTAAAAGAGTTAGTACGGTAGGGAATTTTCATATCATGTATTGTCACTGCGCGATTCTAACTGTAATTATTCTAAGGTGGAAGGTTTATGTTTCAGAAAAACTATACAACAAAATTTTTTCTTTTGTAATGTATGTATCATCAATCGAAAGTGAAATACCTGGCGGCAGAAGGTTAAGAAGATCAAAGAAAAGAGAACGAGAACAGAGAATGGTTGGTGTTGAAACCAAAGAACAATGAAGTCTGAAGCGAACGATGTATTTACTGTGTAGTCCTCAAATTTTACCAAGAAATTCTATAATTTTGTGTTCAAATATATTCGACTGTCCCCATTTGTGTTCTTGTTCATTATATCTTTTCAAGCTGATTTTCTAAACTTGAAAAATTACAAATTTATGGGAAACATTAAAGTAAACCATGTAGTGAGAAGCTCTGAACTAATTACCTTTGGTAAACTTAGTTTAATAACCAAGATAGAAAATTAAAATACATTGAATTCGTTATGTTAAAATTAAAAGTATTTTAGGGGATGTCTATGTGGACTGATTGTAAAGTGTGAAAAATATCTTACTGAGTCTTTAAAAATTGAAAAATTTATCTTTTAAATATTGATTACTATGTATAGTTTGTTATTCCATTACTGAAAAAAAGGAAAAAGAAAATTACATCAACTTTTTAGTTGAACTGTTCAGATTGTACATTGATTCGTTACATTTTTAATAAACGATTTTAATAGTTGAATTCATGAGTGAATTAAAGCTAGACCACCATGGAAAACCTGGATTTACTGGAAAACCGTTTCGTTTCATTATGGGACTACTCAGCACTGCATTCAGGATTGGAATCCAGGAACTTCTATCTCGCGCGCGAATGCCTAACCTCTAGACCACTGAGCAGTCATCCAAAGGTGTTAATGTCTAACTTCAACTAATCCACGATATTGCTCGACCGTCTATCAACGTTTTCAGTGGGTAACTGCTCCTACAACAGACATGGTTACTACAATATCCAATAAAACTCCATTCCGACAATAAATGATTTGTTTGTTAAATTAAAAGTCATTCTACAATTGATTGATTACTGGGTGGTAATCAGTGTCATGTATGCCAGGTCTTTCTTAGTGTTGATCGAATTCTACCGTCTTATCTCAACATAGTGCACGCAATTTGGAGTCACCTAGACTAGTGGCCACATTGCAACTTGGTCGATAGGATTCGATCTACATTAAGAAGGACCTGATATACATAACACTGATCACCACCCAGTGATCAATCAATTGTAAATACATGTCAGTCCTACAGGAGGTCAGTCGTGGCCCGGATAGCTCAGTGGTAATGTCTCTGACTGTGAAGGTGGATGAAACAGGATCGAATCCGTCGGGGAGCATCAGTTCCCTCAAGATTACAGGTACACCTTGCTGACGAATGCCAAGTAGCACGAAACCTAGATCCAGGGTTTCCTGTTGTCTACCTCTAGTCACCATCTTATCTAAAAGTCATTCTCCATTCGTTTTTTTCCTATTCATAGTGATATGTATTTAACAATTCATGTAATAGAGATGAAAAAATAGTTTAAATGCACAACAAATTATTTATAAATCCAAATATGTTTATAGTTCATTTAGAAGGTTAATTATAAAGACAATTAACACCTTTACTTTTTATATTGTATTTGTACATAATCTAGTAACAAGCATAAAAAAGTATCATATGTAGATTTGAGATTTTATGATCTTCAAGTTGACCTTAACCATAAAATTGATTTCTTTTTTGTAATGATAAATTAGGGTTATAATAAGAATGTTGGAATTTATGAATTTAGTACCTATGCATTAGAACTATTAATGTGAATAATTACTTAATACAGATGAATTATTATGGTAATAATCTGATTATTATTTAGTGTTATTTTAACAAGTTAGTAATATAAAATACTTATTAAGAACTGAAGTCAAAATTCAGTGTTGTGGAATATGGAGAATAGTTTATAATTAATTGATCACTGGGTAGCGATCAAATTCTATCGATCAAGTTACAGTATGATAACTAATCTAAACAAGTTGTATCTAGAAACGTGAGGGAACTGACACTCCACATTACATCTCAATTTAGTGTCTAGGATGTTGAGTCATTTAGACTAATGACCACATCGTAATTGGCTTGTCAGATTTCAACCAGTCATAAGAAGAAGTGGATATACATGATACTGATGACTGCTTAATGATTGATCAATTGTAAATACATCTCATTTTTACGAAGGGCTAGTCGCTGCCCAAATAGACCAGTAGTAAACTTTCTGACTATGAAGCTAGGTTACATGGGGTCAGATCCATCAGGGAGCAACAATTCTTAGGAGACGACGGTTACATCTTGCTGACGCTAGCCAAATTACACAGAACCTAGGTATAGGTTTTTCTGTCAACTTCCTTCAATTTCTTCTATGCAGAAATCGCTCTACACTAAGATACTTCAAATACATTTCATCATTTCCAGGTTATACAATAAGTTGAGACCATAACTGAATGATAATGCTTTTAGAAATTCAGTGGGTTGTTTACAAATTGAAATAAATCTTTCAGGAGGTGAACTGTGACTTATTCAGATAAGCGATAATTGTAGCTGTGAAAACTAAGTTCTGAAATCTTAGGATTTTTATGGATTTTACTGAAGCTGAATAAATACTTTATTGGTGTATAACATCAGATACCAAACCAGTATTTCTCATCAACCATCTCTGAATCTCCAAAATCAAGTTTGGATACACAATCGAGTTATTTTTTGGTTAGGCAGAAAAGTTGTTGCATTTCATTACATACATCTTACTATTAAATAATAAAAATGATGTGGTAATGTGAAACAAATCTGTTATATTCTTAGATAGCTAACAGATTTTAGAACCAAAGCTTCATTCTTCCATAGTATTTTTTAGAAATGTATGCTCACCGATGCTTTGAGGTTATGATGTTACTCTGATTAAATTACCAAAACTCTTACAAATTTATTCATATGCTTGTAATTTCTGAACTAATTGTGTTTTACTGAGGCTCTCAATAATCTACTATGTATCATTAATGAAGTTGGGAATAACTGTGGAGGTAGTTCACTTCTCTTTATACTGGCCAAAGTTTTGTCCAAATCAGTAATTACTAAACAAGATATATTCATTTTGAATCAAAGTATTATAAAATCTAAAGTTTTCAAGTAATTTCAAGTGAGAAACATGACTGGTGAGAAATACACAAAAGACGTATATATGTTATACTCATTTATACCACTAGTTAACACCGACTAATTAATAATGTGTAAATGTTACATCAGAAACTGAGGCTTATTGTCATGATTAAAGGGTTTTGAAAGAAAAAGAAACTACTTATAAGTGACTAAAATCAGTGCAGAAATGTTATTGCAAATGTTTTTACTGTTTTAATGTATTAACATATTGCAAAAACTGTATAATGGTAAGTGATTATTGATAATTTGTTCATCATCGAATCCTTACTCATGATATACATGAAATTCAGTGAATGAAAATTCAGGTATAAAAGTTGTGCCGTTATCCAGATTTGAGTCTGTAACATGGCCAGTTAACAAAATGGTTTTCAAAAATTTGATGTAACATATTAGCGAATATATTATCGTGAAGCTATGCTGTACCATTGTTCATAAGTTATACTATTAAAAGATTAATTTACATGCTATAACTCAAAATAATATCTCTGGATGTTTCAATTTCCAGTTTTATTATAATTGATTCGACAACAATTCTGTAGTTCTTCTAGATACTTTTGATATTTGACACTATTTTAAACAGTTAACATCGTTGGATGGCGACCCAGTGGTCTAAAGGTTAAGCGTTTAAGCACGAGACCGAAGGTCCTGGGTTTATATCCCGTATGTGGGCTCGTGGATGCACAATGCTGAGGAGTCCCGTACTAGGACAAGACGGCCGTCCGGTGCTTCCAAACTTCCACCGGTGGTCTAACACTGATTAATTTATGATCTCAATCAAAAATCAACAATCTTCACA
Source organism: Schistosoma haematobium (assembly GCF_000699445.3). Lineage (NCBI taxonomy): Eukaryota > Metazoa > Platyhelminthes > Trematoda > Strigeidida > Schistosomatidae > Schistosoma > Schistosoma haematobium. The sequence continues at coordinate 30,899,119 of NC_067198.1, read as the reverse complement.
ACCCTACACTGGTAATTATGAATAAGTTTGAAAGTAATTTGTACACGGTAAAATGTGTAAATTTATTCTAAACAGTAAGGTTTCAGACATATTTATTACATATGTTCACACCAATATCCGATATAATATAACAAAACAATATTAAATACATTTAATATTTGTTAAATGTTCTAGTCTTGGTTGTTAGTTTGTGTGTTCACCAATTAGTGTAAATATTTTAGTTTACTGTGTAAAGTCACCAATGTTTCATGTAATCAGAGTAACATGTATGTGTATCAGCTTTCAAACATTTGAAATTTTATTTTATTATGCTGGACTGACTGCAACTACCAATGTGATTTTAAGTGTATATTTAGGTTGATTAATCATAACTATTATTATAATTGTGGGCACAGGATAAAAGCTAGCTTGTAATTGAAATTACTGTTTTCTTCGATTCAGCAGCCTTGAGCGGTTTAACACAAGGCGTTCATTTCCTATTTGAATTACATGGTATCTGCAGCGTGTTTGTAGACTAGCTTAACTTCATGGTCTGTTTGTCTTTAGGAGACCTGTATATTTCAGAAAATGTCGAATGACATATAAATATGTACTGTGTGTTTTTGTCTGCGTTTCAGCTGAAGAAAACCTTTATATTTCACTTTTTTGTTGTCAACTTGTGGTTAGCAGTAGGTGAGTTAATTTCGTCCTTTTATGATTGTCATAATTTTTCTCCATTTATTCAGTAGTAATACTGAGTTAAGTACTTTTAAGATTATTTCAACCAACCTAACAGATGCTTTTTGACAGACAATCCTATCTCACAAGTTTTCAACACGGGATGGATTTAAAAAGTTCCAGTGTGTAAGAATAGCATAATTCTGATAATTGAGGATGACACGTACTCATGACGTCCACTAACAAAATAAACACTGTTCTTCTGTGTTCTATCCTAATAACAATGCAATGCAGCTGCAGACTTCAGAACAACATAATTGTGCCGGAAATTGTTGTAACCAATAAACTGTATATCTACCTTGGTCATACAGATGCTCACACAACTAACAGGGAACCTGAACTTTATGGACACATTTAACTATGATGTGCACCTGAGTGTACTTTTTGCGAAAACCTTATACACAAGACCAATATTCTCGTTCATGTTCACTAATAAATCTCTCTGGTAGTACTATCATCCTACCACTTAGTGCATTATTTCACCATAGAAAGCGTTTAAATAAGCGTTTATGCTTTAAAAATAACAGTTTGGGCTCAATGACTAGCTCTAGTGTTTACTTTTGAACAATATCAACAAATACCACGATAACACATAAAGATCCATGCAAACACCTTGAGCTAACTTTTATGCCATATCTAATTTTGTAGTCTCGAATATTCTGATTGTTATGATAAAATATGGTTTGAAGTATAATCATTTTAAATGGATCACTATTTCAATAAAACATTTGAAAACTACTTGACATGAACCTGAAGTTTGTGCTAATGATGTTGTTCAGAAGAACTATGAAAACTCCATGACTAAACGATCCAACGAAACTCCACAAAAAATCGTTTACCGCAGTTGCAAATCTTCTCCACCATCTCAAAATGTTTATGATGTATGTTGATTAACTAACGATACGCTATTTCCTTGGTTCAGTTAATTATTATTTCACTTAAATGAATAGAAATGACTAATCGTGTAGAATAAATAACCTCTTATTCCAGTCTGAAGTTTAAATCATCCACACGTTGCTTTTTATTACTGTGTTGGATAAGTGTAGACTGTATTCAGAAAAGTATAAAGTCATAACAGTTCATTTCATTTTGTTTCTAATTTCTAAATTAGAATATTCTTGATGCAGTTAAAAAATAGCCATTCTAGTGTGCCAGTGATGAGGAATCTAATTCTACTTGAATGGTATGCTTATTTTATTATGGATGGCTGCAACTGATTATCTTCATATATGTCGTTTAACTAGTCATTTTTATTATTTTCTTTATTTATTGAACAGATATCCCAATGTAAACTGTAAATACCAAAGAATATTTTAATAGTTCGCGTGCACATACACACTTTGGATAGTTTCTGTCTTGAATGAAATTCAGTACCTTTCAATATTCTATTTGTAATTAAAATTTATGCTCCCCTGCCTATAGGTTAGCCAACTGCCTAGTGTAAACAAACTGTTTTAGCGAATAAAGCTAATTAGCTGAAAATTGTGCAGTTTATCATTAACGTTCATTTAGTTCCATGAATAAACATTTTCGGTGGTTTGTCAGATCAGATTTCTTTAATATTGTATCACTCATGTGCGTTTAGAGGATATATCTATTTAGATAATTTTGACGTATAATTGGAGCGAAGAAAGAAATTGGACTAGATTCAAAATTTTAATCGAATATACTTTACAGACGAATGCCACTTACATGAAATACAATAAGCTTTTCAATTATGTCAATCACACCCTTCTACTTTCAATAATCTTCAATTAAAATTTTTTGATGAAATAAATTAATTTTCCTTGCAATTCTTGAAGGTTATTTCATTGCTTGAACTATAAGTTAAGTCTAAAAAGTTTTATATTTTATGAAATCAAGTCTTTCAGTATTATAGGTTATTATCAACAAGTTAATTTATCCTCACAATTTATTTAGTATAAGATATTTAGATTTTTTATCGCCAAAAGACCTCAGTTAGGCAACAATTATTAACCGAGAAGCACTGAACAGTTGTTTCATTGTAACAAGGAATTCCTCTGTATTGCGCATCCAGGACCTCACTAAGGATCAAACTGAGGATCTTCAGTGCCTAACCTTCAAACCAGTAACTCAGCATCTAATGGTTTATATTTCTAAATTCATTCTATTCTTGATATTAAAACACCATCATGTCTATTTGTTACGTACTGTATATGCTTGAATCCAACTGCTTACAGCTTTCCACTTGAACACAGAGATATACTTCTCGAAGTCGTTCACTAGTTAGTAAATAATGACTGTCAATAATAAGATATATATAGAAGAAACAGATGTTCAGAGCGTTTTAGTTTCCATTGGTTTTCCATATAGTAAAACTACAACCACCTCCGCTTTCATATTAACAGGTTAGTGAATCATTGGTATTAATCAATGAACAAAATGAAAACAAAAATTGACAGATATTGAATCTTAAAAACATTTTTTTAATGAAAGACATTGTTCTATCAAAAATAATAAAGTTAACTATTGGCTATTGATCTTTGAACAGATTTGATATCTGATTTATTTATTATTTTAAGGTATGAATGTTCAATATGCATATTTTTGGTTAAAAAAAGAGAAAAATAAAGGATAAATATAAATTATTAGTGACAATTCTTGATCGATCTTTTTCATTGTCAAACTAATAAATGAGTAGATGCACATAAATTTGCGATACTTTGATCAGTACTGATTCAAAAGACATTGTCATTTAAACAATCACTATAATTGGCGAAATCAAACACTTCTGTCTTTCTGTTCTAGTGAATAGATAACTAAACAGTTAAAGGAAATTGTTCTGAAAATAAGAAAAAATGGTGGATCTTTTTCTTTCAACCTTTAAAGAAGGTTTGGAAAATAAAGTGATAAGAGGAATTTTATCAGTTATGTGCTTTATTAATGTAATACACTTCGAATACTCTGATTACACGTTTACTAGTTAACATATGAAAGATAAAGGTTAAATAGACAAACTGAAAGAGAACAGATAATAAGGAAACAACGTGATTCACACCACTCTGGATAATATTAACAGGTCAGATATAGCGAAAGTACAAATTATTTTTGAACAGATAAGATGGATTTGACCTTTCTTATGCCTAGGGCTTAAACGAACTGACTGTTAACTTCAGAGAAAGAAAATAATAAGTTGTGAGAATTATCAACTAAATTCAACTTAACAGTAATATAACGATGTCTTTAAAGCAAAGATAAACTTTTTAATGACTTTTTCTGACTTTTTTTGATAGAAACTTCATTGTGTAAGTCAGTGTAGTAGATTTGTAACCGATATCAGTGAGAAAGGTCTATAGTAATCCGTTGGCATGGTGGACGATAGTCTGAAGTTCATAATAATGAAACAACGGTAAAACTGAAAATTATTATGATCGGAAAACCAGTAAGTGAAAAGTTCCAAGGAAAAATAGCTTACTAATAATATTAATACTCGCTTTATCCAATAACATTGATTTGATTACAGTTAGGAGTTTTAAGCAGAAGTTATTTACAGAATTGAAACAATATTCCCATTGTATAAGCGGTTAACTTATACATATTTAGAAAATGTGTATATGATATTTCGAAACATTGACTATTCAACCGTCAATGTTTTTGATCAGTCATGCTTCGATGATATTTGATTTTATCGTTGAATACATCCGCTGTATGCCTTCAGTGCTATTCATCTCTAGTTTCTCTAAAGGACACAAAAGTAGAAAAATATACGAACCACTGAGTTGGTACTTTTTGATATTCTAAGCAAATAGTTTCAGCAAATTTTAAACATTTTACGAAAACGGATAAGCAAATACTGTTGAAAAACTTGTTCAGTTCACTAAAACAATTCTAACAAAGGAAAACGCCTTGAAATAAATAGGCGTCTGGAACAGTGAAGTCCAGAAGTTTAAGCACTCTGTCGTGTTATCTACTAGGTATTTTTCTTAGTCATTTTTAACGACCATTACAATGAAAGTGATAGAAGTTTAAGTAACAGCTTTATGAAAATCTGCTCATTTGGTAGGACAAATAAGGAATACAGAGTCAAATAGAATATTCATCTTTGACAAAAATAAAACACGGGGTAAAATACAGGCGACAATCAACCATTTAAAATATTTCAGAATAAACCGAATCACATGAAATCTTTCGTAAAAGACTACTTGCTTACGAACTGGGCTATAACCTAGATAATTCAGTCAACCCTTGAATAATCAGCGATAATATGCTCTAGATAAATTTATTGCACGCCAAACATTGTATTTTAAGCAACATATGTAATATGTAACAAACTAAATCTTTTCAACGACCGTAAGACTTAGTAATGGCATATCTTTTCAAGTCTGTTGGACATTGAATCCTCTGCTACGTGGTCAATAAGACATTCTGCTACTTTAAAGATTGATTATGTGTTTAGTTTTAACAAGCTATCTGTATTAAATATGACAAAAAACATAAGGTTTTTTCCGTTGTGCAGTCTCAGAGCTTATTATCTTAGAGAAGTAGTTTCGTTGAAATGAGCTCATGAACAAAATGGAGTAAGATGTCGTTTAAAATTTCATACCACTCATTTGCGCAATTTTAAAAATAAAAAAATTAAGATCCACTCTCCTTACAGTACGTATACATTGCACATTTTCAATGAAATATATCCGCACCATCTATTTGCGGATGTTTATTTTAAAACATAAAGGTTTTGATCAATCCTACTTTTACGTTTTTATAACCTGACGTATATGCTTAATAAAGTATTGTAATGTTTTTGTTTTTCTCTTTAAATGTATAAATCCTAATGCATTTACATTTTATTCTCCCCCCCCGCACGAAAGATATACAGCCGAAATATAATGAACGAAGCAGCTGATTGCTATTTTATAAAATAACATTGACCAGCCATCTGAAGAATTTGAAGTGTATCAACACTTATCACAGTATAGTATAACGGTTATGGAGATGCAAAAGAGAACAGAAAGACAGTTAAATTTATTTGATACTAAAATGGCACATATTTTCACAATTGACCGACCATTGAGTAATAGCCAATGCCGTTTTTATCCACTTCTTCTTAGGGTTGATGGTTTCTATCGATCAAGTTGTAATGTGACCATTATTCATAGTCCATAGACATCACATGCCAGGCGATTTGTTATAGTTGGCAAGAAACCCTTGGCGGTGAGACTCTAATTTATGGACGAGCCAATCAGAGGCGTTTAAAGGATTTCAAGGTTATGGCGCCAACTTCAGTGCTTAACACTAACATACGATTGGTTCACAGGGAATTTTGTACAAAACGTGATAATTGAGCGGCTATGACTAATAAAACGGCGAGACTATAATTTGTGGACGAATCAATCAGGTATAAGATAATAGATCTCGGATTTTAACGCGAAAGCTTTTCATCCTTTGGGTTAAATAAACTCCTGACATTATAGCTGATGTCAGTTCGTGATGAAAACCTCATATATAATTCCTAAGGCAAATTACGACAATTATTGCGAACTGGATAATAAAAGCACCAGTAACACTGGCTGCAGCCAGGTACTACAATATATACGGATGTTTGGCGAGCGTACAGACTCCTACATATGCTTGGTCATGTGCATCGTATCGTTATCCACAAGTAGCATTTTGTGCATTCAACAACCGGAGTGCACATAAACAATATTGAAGCTATGTGGTCGAGGCTGAAAGAGTTTTTGAGACCTTATCATGGCTCCAGAGGCCGACTATTCTGTAGCCGTATGGATGGTTTCCTCTGCTGCATGCATTACGATTTTAGAACCTCTGAACCTCTTTCTGACCTTGACAAGATTTTGAACCATGTATAAGAAGTGTGTCCCTCTCATTTCCTTGGTTCTGTATAACATATTTTTACTCTATACTGTCTGTTTGCTGATTGGCTAAAATTCCTCAAAGTCGCTTAAGGTTCGTTCAAAGGTAGTCCATAAATTAGAGTCTCGCCCCCTTGACCTTGGTTTCATGATATTTGACACTCATCTAGTCAATTGGATTAGTGTTCAAATTGAAACTTAATCGGTAGAATTCCATCAGCAAAAAGTGACTAGACAAATATGACATTGCTCATTACTCAGTGATAAGTCAGTTGTGAGAGTTTTTCAGTTTTATAGGGAAACAATTGCTGCCAGGATAACTCAGTCGTAGCATTTGGATTGTGTTTTAATGAGACAGTGACAAATATGATCACGTATATTTATTTCTATCACAGAATTAAATATTTTACTCATGTTCATAGATACCAAACTTATGTTATACATAAATTGTATCCTCTTTCTTTCCACAAAATAACTAAAATTCTTAAAATAGTAGCCGAACTCACAAAGTAACTCAATCTTTGGAAACTTTTAATAGATAAATACTCTTTGATTAATCAATTTGCATGAATCTAGAAACTTCAATTGATTAAAGGAAGGATTCTTTTCAAATGAACTCTTTATTAAGGCTTTACTTTACAACTGATAATATAATAAATGCCAGTATAATATCTTTAGAAAAAGTAATAAATTAATAAGGAAAGTAAATGAAGAATGTGAGAATATGCAGTATTCGTAAAATAAAAAGAGATATTTAATAAAGAAATCCAAACATTGTCGATATATTACATAAGAACTAACAAGCAAATTGAAAATTCTTGTCAACCACTCAAAAACCTAAAATATTTAAATAGAAATATGAAAGTTGAAGCATAAAGAAAAAAACATTGAAGGATAAAAAACATAGAAATGTTTGTCAACGAATTACTAATATAGATTTCACAGAATAAACATAAGAAAATCTCATTTGAAAGAGAGAGTGGTCATTTTTTACATGCAAGGCGGGCGGGTGAGTTATTTAGTTTGACAGATGATAGAGACACACATTTGTATTTCATTCCTGGTTGTTTGTAAATACATTTTGTCTACTTTTGTTATCCACCAAAAAAAATGTCAGTAAATGTTAACTAAGATTATTATTTGTCCTAACATAATAAACTGAGTTAAGAAGGTAAATGTCAATTCATCTAATAACATTTTTAAACCCTAGAATTTTGTGATTTTATGCTAATGAAAAGTTAATAAAATTTAGACAACTGTTTCAGTTATCGAATCTTTTTAATGATAGAAATATTCTGAATCTTAATATAAAACTTACTCGGTTATATGATTGTGATGTAATATCGATGTTAGCTTAGTAACAGTTCAATAACTCTTGAACAATCGAATGGATATAAGATACTTCAATTTCTTTTATATAATATTTCATTTAAATTAAAAAGATTTTTTAATAAAGTGGATTTTAAACACTTTTCATTTAATAAAGTATACTTAACTGTAGGCAAAATTGTTGACTAATTTAAAACTGGACGTATTTATACAAAGATAGTAGTTAACTTGTCATGTAATTCTCTTATTCCATGATATCACTTCATTAGTCGAATATGTCTAACAATATTTCGGAAATATTTCAGGAACATTTAAAAGTGGGATAAACGAATTCAAGATGATTGGATGTAGACACTGTTCACAAAATTTTCACATTTATTTGATTGATTTGAGCCGATTTATCTAAACTAACAAAACAACTTAAGCTGTAGTGATACAATTGATGGTAATGAACGATGGTAGTATTACATCTCCAATCGATTGGATTTTTAAAAAAATAGATACTTGGAATAATATTCCATGCTCTAAATGTATTATGTTGGTCACATGGCTCAAAATGTTTAAGAATAGCCAGGTTTGTTGTCATGATTGCTTACTGCTAAGATATCTTAAAATGCAACAAAAGATTTGTTTAAAGTCGATTGTATGATGAATTTGACTCACATATTAGTCTAGAAGCTCTATATAACTAACATAATGATTTACTCATCTTTATTGAACTAGGTACATATGTATGTGTAAAACTTCCTGAACTGAATTTCTCTGTATTTTGTAGTGTTTTTCTTCAAATGATTCATACTTGTGTGTTTTATAAGTGGAAAATCTGTCAGCGTTATACATATATATATATGCATGTTTTATCATGCTGAGAAATTCATTCATATTTTCTGTTCCACGTGATTGGTTGGATGTCAATCAAATTTAACATTTTATCAATAAATTTGTTTCACATAATGGTTATAGGAAATAAATAAGCAAAATCCCTTTTTGATTGGAGTAACATAAGTTTGTTTTTAAATGATTTCCTATGATAGGTGTAATATGTTCGAATACCTTACTGTATTTAATTAGGAATTTTGGTTCTCACATTATGTTGAATTCACATTTTTGTGATTTCAGGATATTAACAGTCATTTTTCATCAATAAGTGTACATAAATTCTATTTGTTTACTGAGCTGTCATATCACCTTTTTTTCTCTCACTGTTCTCACTTTTAACAAGAAAAATCAAATCTTTATTTTTAGACATGAATCTTCCAAAAACTGTATAGTGATTAATGGTATGTAGAAAAAAACTACAAGTTTTAAATTCTAAAGAACATTTCAGGTATTTTTTTCTTCTTAATTTCGCTAGTGATTGATATCGATTGATTCGATGAACATAGAAATTGATCATGATTTTGTTGTTATAGAGAAAGGAGATTCAAACTAGATGAAAACTATAAGTAATAAATTCATAATTTATTTGTAAATAATAAATTTGTATTTAGGTGCTTGTTTAAGAAAACCGACCGATTGAGTAGGAAGTATCAAATTATTTCAGAAGAAAGTCCAGATTTTTCCCCATTGACATGTTTAATTCATTTATCATTTAAAGCACAGAAAAATCTGTAAAATTATTCATTATCCACCATTAATTATGAATTATATAAAATAGTTCTTTTAACGAAACCCATTAGGATTTATTTATTTTACTGTTAAAACTCTGAGTTCAAGTCGTTTTGAGTTCACAGTTAAGAAAAAAACTAAGATAATGATAATCAGAGATTGGTTTCTTCAATCCGTGTAGCATTACAGTGAGTGACCATAAGAAATTAATTTGGTTCTAGTCTATCTAACGAAATCACATATATTCAGTTATGTATTCGTTTTTTAGAAAACCTATATGCATTACAATTTTTACAATCCTAAGAACTAGAAGAAATGGTTGTTGAAAACTAAATTACTATCGTCTTTAGTCTGCAATTTGTAACCAGTATATGCACGAGAGCCCATGAAAGAGGGAATACAAAAATTTTAAATTTGTAAAGAACGAAACAATTTCGGGTAGCTAAACCCGGTTCAAAGATATGAATTTTCTGATTGTACTCTATTCCTAAGTTCTTATATCCAGGATTTATTATCACTATTTGATCATTGCATAATTTCTTACTTAACTGAATCTGATATAACTTTAGGATATCTTCTTGAAAGCAATGGGTTCGGGCAAAGTAGTTGCATTTGAAGATAATTTTCATCATGGATTTACATGACTTATAAATTAATGGTATTTCTGTCAAGTGATTTTCAATTCTCCTGGGTTTAATGATATCAATAAAAGAACCATTTAACATTCACTTGAATAACAAAATTTAAATTATAAAACACTGTGTTCATTTTATGTTACTGTTACTGGAGGTGCACACTCATTTCAAATGCATACAAAAATAAAATGACACCTATCAAACGCACTAAGTAGGTTAAATGATGTCTGTATACCTTGTCTTTGGTAAAAAATTTTTAAAGATTTTCTAGCTTTATCATGTGGAAATTAATGAGTTTTGAGGTCAGGAAGTCATCAACATTCTTGTATTGGAATAATGATTTATCAAAAAGAAATTAGATGACCGATCGATTTTCCCAACGGTCACATGTTTGGATCGAACTCAAAATTTTTGGTTTAGAATTTTCCTGACACAATTCTAGTAGTAATCGCTTTATATAATACTGTATGCTTGAATACAACGGAGTTTTCATTAGAGTATAAACAATATTACTACAAATTTCATTTTAGTGTTCCAAAACATGTAATAAAATTTAATTAGTCTGTATTAAGCCTCTGTTCATTTTCAGCATTAAAAGTTATCAAATGTTTGATACAGTATTATACGTTTAATAAGTGAATCGAATTATATTCATACACTTATATCTATGAAGAATAGGGAAAAAAGAAAATAAACCAACCACTATAGTGTTCGTTTGTTGTATCTTATAGTACTTCACATCACAATGGATTAAAACAAATTTGAAATATAAACATTTTACACAATAGTTTCACAATTTTAAAATACATTAACTGAATACCATATTAGTGCAAGGTGGTCTCAAACTGAGATGAAATCACAGTTTGACAACTACCTGTTCATCGATGTTTACCCAGTTGATTTCATATCATGATTTGAAAAAAATATCCTTAAATTAAAAAGGACCACATGATGGGTTACTTAGCAGAATTATCGAGTTATTCATTAGTATTTAGATTAGATATAAATCTGATTTGAATAATAAAATACAGAGTCATTCGAAATGACTACATATAAATTTAATGTTTTTTAATTTAAAATGTAAATAATTAATTTACTACTTATATTGTTTCTTTTTTCGTATTGATCACAAGTTATATTAGTATCTAAACATTGTAAAACATGATAAACACTATGCTATACATTTTCTAATGATTGAAAACCTTTATTCACTAGCGTTTTATTTGATTTTGTTTTGTTTTAATAATAATTAAATTGAAGGTTTCAATGTTATACTTTTAAAACAAATAACATTTAAACATATATTTGTTTTATCAGAAGGGGTTTTGTGGAGATTTTAGAAATTTCACTGATTGAAATCACGAGTCAATTGAAGCTAAGCCATCCATACTAGGAAGAAACGGCGGTCCAGTGCTTCCAGGTTTTCCATGGTGGTCTAGCTTCAATTGACTCATGATTTCAATCAGTGAAATATATTTGTTTGTTCTTTTTTCCAAATTTTCATAGAGTATTTTAGAAAAATAAAACAGAAGATAAGTTCAGTAACATTTAAGTAGTGTAGTCTGAAGTATTTTTCTAAATTTTTGATTTGTTTACTTTGATTTTATACAGCTTAAGGACTTGTTTAAATTAATTAACTTTACATTTAGTATAGTCTGTAATAGAGAACAATGAAGACTGTTTTTTAAATTGTGATAAACAATATATATTTTATAAGCAAAGATGGATAGTGGCTAGCAGTGGAATCCAGGACTAGTGTTTCGTCCTATTTAGGTCTCGTCAGCTGGATGTACCTGCATCTCACTCTGACACTCGAACCCAGTACCGTTCGCTTCAAATGCCATCGCGCTGTTCACTTAGCTACTGTGTCCTGACAGCCATTTGTTTGTGCACTTGGGTAAAGTTTAAATTCACTTGTTATTGTTTACTTGAATCTTCCCATCGATGTTTACGGCTGCAACTGATCAGTCTGTTATTAGCATAAGTGCATACTGTGCATACTGCCTCGATATTGCCTTAATTCAAGATTTAAGTAAATAATATCAAGTGAAATAAATATTTTAGTTGAACATAGATTAACTTCAGATATATTTACTGTTTCCATACATTTTTGGTAGCATATAGTTAACTGATAACTTTATGAACCATGTTAGTTATGCATATATGTACATATTTCATTTAAATCACTAAGTATTATGTTATGTGTATTAGCTCAAATCACATGAAAAACACTTTTTTGATTGTATCAATTTATAACCTAAATATAATGTAGAAAGAATTCATCAAATAGTATGCTTCTAACGTAAATCTAACTGGACACATTGTGAAACGGTAAGAATTTAATTCGTCTCTTTATGAATGTTCAATGTACTCTGAAGACGTTCGCTAGCTGTGAACATGGAACATATTAAGTGGTTTTATTTATTGTCAAAAGTAATTAAAGAAAACTTGTTGAGAGCGGTAACTTCAATTCTGAATTAATGATTGTCTGTGGATAACTTGGAGATTAATGGTGAAAAGTAGGGTTAGATGGTATTTCACTATTCCAGTGACTAGGTTATATAGAATTTTTTAATTACACTTTATCAAAAAACTACACTGCTTAGATAAGTTCTTTTGAGGACAATATTCATAACAAACTGATATCACCTGAAGAACTGTTTGGGAGCGGACGAAACTGGACACTAGTTTCTTTTTTGTTTCAGATTAATTAACAGTATACATCTATAATTTCACTAGAGATCTAGTTGAAGACCTTCAGATTACGAGACGAGTGCTCCACTTATGGGCTACTGAGTCAAAAAAACAAGGGTTCAAATTTCCAATTATGGTCAATTGTTTTTACATAATAAAACGTGACGAATTTCAGTTAGCTGAGGTCAAAAATGTAATCCAATGAATACTGAGTCAAGTTTTTATCAATCACGTCTTTATACACCATTTTATGTAGTACACTTCGACACGAACTTATTCACTACCTATTTTCGGATTACTTTTACTTTCTAGTAGTTTAAGCTGCTCAATGCTCAATCTTGACCAGATAAATTCAAGAAGTAATTCATGATTTCTCTATTTCTTTGACATGTTACTGCAAATATTTATGCGTAAATATAATAAATTTAATCATTGAATAAGCCATTTCATTAATTATGCCATCAATTCTTGAAACATCTTGGATGATCCATTTGATATTAATTCCTTTAAAATCGCTTATGAATAGTATAATTTCTAATTTAGGTGTTTCTTTCAATGAGAAAAATACTTGTCGATAATTCTTCAAATTATATTGGTTGAAAAACTCTGATATTGTGTCTGTGTAAAAATGTTAGATAAATGATAGTATTATATGAGGTGATGGGGACGATTCGTAGGTCAAATGAGTTTTTTTCAATTATGCCGTGTTCTGTAGGCCGAACGGCTGAACTACGAAGTTTTCAGTATTGTTTTGGATAACGTTAAGTAAAATTACAGTGTAAGTGTTCCTAGGTAAAAAAAGCTATATTTCCATAGAACTGTTCATCGAGTATTCTTGTAAACTTTTACATCAAACTATTTAAATATCTTACAGTAAACTTAATATGTATGAATTAAATAGTTCATAACAATACCTCACTTATACAGTGATGCATAATCTTTCAAATGTTGTAATTTAAAGAGATTTTCTGTGTTTATTGAAACCCAGTTTTGGAAGCAGGTATAAATGGTCATAGTTTATTGCTAAACTATCCTGGAGACTAAAAAATACATAAAATTTTATTGACATTGAAATGGTGTTTTTCTGTCTGTGTTTATCTGTTTACTAACGTTTAATACAAATCTGGTGGAGAAAATTGATTTTATCTTCAAAATGGCATACCCTATATGTGTCTGTTGTTATTTTGAAATGGGTTGGTATTTTTCTTATCGATCCACAGAACTGTTCAGTCAGTTAGTCACATTGACACTTAGTGTGGATGTATATCAGAGTGACCTTGTTTCATACAAGAATTAACGTAGAACTATCTTCAAGACTTATACAAAAACAAAGAATGAATAGATCAACTCTATTGCAAACGATCTCAAAATCAATTCATCTATGTTTGTAAGTGATAGTTTGTGATGATCTCACGAATTTCGGCCAAAAATTGTTCCTCTCTCAGAAAAAGTCGATGGAAACATGTGTTAAGACTACACCAAATATGTATTATTAGTTCATCATAGTATAACTTGTAAGATAATTTAACAGAATGAAAAGTAATTTTTGTATCTAATTGTTGCGTAAAATGTTATGGGTTCAAGGTTATTTGGTTAAAAAAATGTTTTCCGTTTTTTCAAGTCTGTCCAAATTAATACCAATCTATGTATTCTGAATAATAATTCGAGAAGGTAAATCGCTGTTTTCATAACCATTTTCACCCTTCATTTTTGTCATTTGATATGCAATTCAAGATGATTAAGTCTTAATTCTATATTTTTTGTATAAAAGTTTGATTTACTTAAGACATAGACAGCCAGATTATTAATGGGGTTTTTATTAGTTAAATTCTAAATCAAAATATTATATATCGATTTACCATGTCACCCAGTCGATCACTAGTCATCACTCATACCAATTATCCGTTAGGCGACTATCTATCGTATTCGTCTTGGTGTCAAACATTTAGTGAAATCTGACAACATATCTGAAGTAAAAGGAATTTCGCTTGAAAAAATTAATTAGCGAAACAATCAACTATATTTAATGAATAATATTTATTATGAATCATCTATCATTGTCCAGAAGTGAATGATATAGTGTTTATAATATTATCAAAATATTTAAGTGTATACATTCTGAATCGATTACAAACATCATCATTACACTTTAACAATATGTACATTTCACAGTAGTTTTTAATTTTATCGTAAGTCAACTTATGGAATGACTGTATTCGCCAACTATATTAATTCATGTATAATTGTATTTGTTCAAACTTTATCTCAATAAACTTGGTCACTTGCTCAACTAATCTGAGAAATTAAAAATAATGAAATTTGTTCTTAAATATCATAAATTTCTGTCTATTGTATGTACACAGACAGACAGACAGAAATCATCTTAACGACATTAATAAGATTTCAGGAAATAATAAATTTTTATTAAAGAAGCATGTAAACACTGAGTTATCTACAAAGTAACCAAAATTAAAAGTTCATACCAATGAAAACATCACGTCTACCTATAAAAATGAAGGTTATGGGTTCGGTTGAGGGTGAGGTTGCGAATTCAAACTTATAAGGAGTCACCAACTAGGATAATAAGACTTTCAATTGCTAATTGGTTCTCAATAATTCTTTAGCTTATTTCATTTCTCAAGAAAATTTGCTTCTATGATGTTATTTTTAACATATTGGTATGTCTTCAATAAGCCTGTAAACTTTAAGTAAGATTAAGGATACCATTCGATTTATATATAAATAAACAAACAAAATATAAGCCAATCATAATGAGAATATGAAATTTCAATCCCATGAAATACGATAAATCACTTTTTGTCTCTCCGCCAAAGTCGTATCCACTATGAAAGAAACACATATTTAAATTTCGTATAAACATGTTATTAAAAATCAATACACATATATTGATTTTTCTGGTGCCATTTATCTTTGGTGAAAGAAGTTCTAAAACTATTATACATTCATCCACAGATTTAATTTCATTATCATTAATATAGTCATTTCTACTTCATTACAATCAGTAATGATCAAATAATTCATAGGGTAGAAAACGTTGATTACAATGATGATCAGTAAGGGTACAAACAATTAGAATGTACATATGAACTTTGTATAACTTCTAATTAACATGTTGATGGTATTCAGCTACTTGTTGCAGTAAATACAAACTGTAAGTTTTTCATAATTGCCATAGATTAAGTACTGATGATTTGTTTTTCGCTAAACAAGCTTGTACTTTTTTTCGAACGTTATTTATTCTACGATGTATTGATATTTAAAAAAATAGAAGCAAATCAATCTTTCTGCCGGAATTATTCAAAGAATTTTGGTTTTCATTAAAAAACTCAGAGAATATGAATAAACAATATTCCCTAACAATAAATTCTTATTAGGTTGTACAATTATGAGACCATTATACTAATTAAATTGAACACCCTTATTTACGAGACATACACTAAAAGAAAAATGAAATATGAATTTCTGGTTAAAATTAAGATAACTTTCTTAACATATTGAAATGACCAATATTCCATAAATATATTTGAATCAAGTTTCAAATTAAAAAATTACAAGATTAGTAGTAAAAATACATAGATGTAATAAGAGGTTAAACACATAAACATATAGTTGAATTCATGAGACAATTGAAACTAAACCATCATTGAAGACCTGAAAGCTGTGAACGGCCATTTCGTCCTAGTATGAGACTCTTCAGCAGTGCACGTCTACGTCCCCTCACGCGAGACTCAAACGCATGACTTTTGGTCTCACGCGCGAACGCTCAACCTCTAGATCACTGAGCCGGACATAGTTGCTGGCAACGGCTTCACACCAGAACTCTAGGAGATGCCTTTTGAAGCCAGTCACTAGTGAGCACATCATGATTATTATCAGAACAAGGTTTTGTGGATATTGTAGTAACCGTCTCTGCTGTAGAGGCAGTTACTCACTGTAGACAATGGTGAGCGGTTGTGGATCAGTCGAAGTTAGACATTAACACCGTCGAATGCCGGCTCAGTATTCTAGAGGTTGTGCGTTCGCGTGCGGGATCGTGGATGAGCACTGTTGGGGAGTCCCATACTAGGAAGAAACTGCCCTTCAGTACTTCCAGACTTTCAACGGTGATCTAGCTTAGGTTGACTCGTGAATTCTACTATTAAAAATCACTAAAATATCCACAAAACCCCATTCTGGTCATAAACAAATGATTAATAACTGTATAAGTTCTTTGACCATAAATTATTCAGTGTAAGAAATAAGATGAACTCGGTAAGAGATAGTGTAATAGGGATAAGTATTACATAAACCGCTCAAATATATACGAACAGACTAGTTGAAGTTGGAAAAATAAATGGAGCAGGGTGTTATGTATATCGGTTCATCTTACAACTGAGATTACTTACTGGATCTGTGGTAAATCATTATATTTTAAAAGATTTTCCACCTTTAACTTTGTATTTCTTATTAATCGGTAGACTATTAGTTTAAATTCCTCATACATACATCAAAAATATTTGCTTGATGGACAAAGTTTCTTTAGTGCAACGAAATTGATTAAGAAGCAAAGATTACCGTATTGAATCTAATTAATTATTTTTGGAAGGTGAAACGTCATAAAGTGATGTTTATCAAACAATCACTGCGTAATAACCAGTATCGTCGCTGTCTAATTCTGCATGCTGACAGAACACAATCATTCATAGTATCGCATGAATATCTGATAAACAGAGGCTTCCAACAGAAGGGCGCCGACAGAATTTGATTACTAATGCGTACTAGGAAAACATGGTATTAGTTATTACTCAGCGACAAATCGACGTGAATATTTCAATTTCAGCCTAAATCGAGTATCTGGTTGGCGAAAGTTTTGGAAACTAAATTAATAGCCGGTGAGTAGATAAACCCAACGTCTGGTTTGTAAATATGTTAGTCTGGTTGTAAATCTTATGTCACAATGTGCTGTATTTTTTAACAGTTCACTGCTTAAAATGGTGAAATTTTATATGGATGAAAAGACCGACTTTAATAAAGCTGAAAACAAAATTGACAGATATGTAGGTCGATCAGTAAAAAGATGGTGCCTAAAATTGTCAAATTCCTTTAATTATTGAAACTAAAGTCTTATTTAGAAAAGTAAGTAAATAATTTCTAGATATCCTATGAAGTTACCGTTTCATCATAAGTGGTATTTTATTATGATCACAATAAATTTATGGATTAAGGAATTGAGTGAAAACGATATCAATAATTCATTTATCTAGGAATATTGAAAATATATAACCAAAAACAAGCGTCCATTCCGTCAAAGGTTTAAATTTAGTTTTCCTCAAGATAATATGCATCATTAGATTCAGAAAGAGCAGTCATACTATTTCGTACTTCGGTTGGAATAGTTTTTAAAGTTAATGTTATTTATTCTGTTAATGAAAGGCTTTAATTTTGATTTTTAAATGATGTAAAATCGTTCTCAGAAGGGGTTTTGCGGAGGATTTAGTAATTTCGATAGTTGAAATCATGAGTCAATTGAAGCTAGACCACCATGGAAAACCTAGAAGCACTGGACGGCCGTTTTGTGCCAGTATGGGACTCCCCAACAGCGCTCATTCACGATCCCGCTCCCCGAGAGATTCGAACCCAAGCCCTATCAGTCTCGCGTGCGAGCACTTAACCGTTAGACCAATGAGTCAGCATCCAAAGATGTCAACGTCTAAGTTCAACCAGTCCACGTAATTGCGCCACCGTACACCATTGTCTTCAGTGAGTTCCTATCTCACAACAGACCTGCTTGAACCCCACTGGTAACGGCTTCTCACTGGAACTCAAGGAGTATCTCTTGAAGTCAGTCACTAGTGAGCAGATGATTATTATTAGAAGGGGTTTTGTGGAGATTTTAGAAATTTTAATAGTTGAAATCATGGGTCAATTGAAGCTAGACCACCATGGAATCGTGGATGCGCGCTGCCGAGGAGTCCCATATTAGAACGAAACGGCCATTCAGTGCTTCCAGGTTTTTCATGGTGGTCCAGCTTCAAGTGACCCATGATTTCAATTATAAAATCATTTGACTGTATCTTTATTTAGGTACTAATTATTCTGAAATATCCCGATTGCTTAAATGTAATTCTGAAATACTTTTCTTATTTAAATGGTAAACCGATTTGTTGCTTGCTAAAATGATACTTTTAAATATCAATCAGAGGAAATCACATACATGGTTGTTATTTTAAATGACAGTATTATTACATTTCTTTCATATAGCTTCCTTTTTCACTTTCTATTTCTTCTGTAAAATTCAAAGTCCCTATGATTACAAACGACGTAAATATTCAAATTTCCAAATTCATAACTTCTAATATTGTTTAACTATTTCCGTTTATCATCATATTGGTTAAACCAATGGTTTTATAGATTATTACATAATTTTGTAATAAAAATACATTTTAACATACAACATCAGAAACATCAAATTCTAATCTCTGAATAACGACGTCAATTTTTATTTATGGAACTAAATGGAATTATGACATCGGCAGTTTTAGTTATGTTTATATATGTAATTTATACTTCATTTACAAAAAAAAATAGCCAAATCGGAAAAGAACAGGTTAGACATCTGTTAATTATTTAATGATCAATTTAGGAAAGATTCATTATTTTCGAATCAATCTAATACCAACATTGAATAATTCACTAAAAAGCTGTTGAATATTTCCTTTGTATATCGTGGTTTCTTAACAGCTGTTTGCAACCAAATATGTAATAAAATTTTACATTGAGGTAAGATATAGTGTGGAATGAAAAGAATGAGAATGACAAATGTTATCAGTAATAACTAAATATGTATATGTGTAAGGTCAGAGGTTATTTGGTGTTAGAATCAAGAAAACATTAGAAATGGGTGGTGTAATAAGTAAATGAAGTTCAGATGTGATGAAGGGTTTACATAAGATTCATGGAATTAAAAAGACTGGCAAGGTGGGTTACGTAATAATTGAACAAGAATTGAAGAGTTTACATAATTTAAGAGAACTGAGTAAGTGGAAATGTATAAATAAAGGGGTGACTAAAATGTACATAAAATAAGAATTCGGTAATGGATCAAAGAAATGGAACCATATGGAGAAATTATTATTATTATTATTATTATTAGTGGCTTTATTGAATATTATATTTTGGTACAATATAGAATTCTCAGCACAAGGTATTTCAACAAGTTACTTACGCAAAAAAAAACTGTCCAGCTTTTCAAATTAGAGACATGTTAAGAATGCAGGTTATTGACTAGGTTGACTAACAACCTGTTCGTCACAGAGTCTATTTTCTAGGTAAGGTATTATAGAACTTTTATACTTTTGCTTGAGTACATGGATTTTAATGTAAATACGTCTCGTTCTACCAGAAGATATACAAGGAGAAAGATAAGAGTGAAGGGGATGGATAGTATCGGATAAAATAACACCTGCCAGGAGTTTGCATGACTTTAGATGTCTATCCACAACCATATTAATGAATATTGTATAGTTTAAAACTCTTTTCCTGTTTAAGTATTTTTCACTTGGAAATATATAATTGTGTTACTATTTCACTACTGTATTGCACTTGACCACTGCTAAATTAACGATACATTTATTATTTATATTATTGTGTATTGAATTAGAGAATTATAATCTTTCTTCTTATTAGAAACTAAGTAATTATAGTCATACATGTTCGTTCTTGATTAGAAATAAATAATAATAAGAAAACCAATATAAATCAAATTAGGATAGTGTTATATCCCGATAAGAATAATGAATGGTAACTTTTGGGATCCATTTATGGACCAATACTATGAGTATATTTTGTCATACAATTGTTATGTAACTAAACTGTTCATATTCATTTCCCTCTTATTATAAGCTTTATTTTGACCTATGAACTATTATTATACAATTTACTACTCTTGAGTTATGGCCTGTCTATTAATTACTATCTCCCTCATTCACAGCCACTTCTGGCCAAATATTGTACAAATGTTATTTCCTATTTTATAGTACGTTGTGGTCGGTTTGATTGGTGTATAAACCGAGTATGTTTGAAATAAATGATTCATATTGCAGAGGCTGAGATTGGTGTTTTGGACTCAACTGACTGGGCTAGGCGGAAAACAGGGCCAATCAGGACTCTAGGTTGCTCGCACGTGTTTTATGCATCACTGATTCGATCGATAATTCACTGTTCTCTAATAGGCGGTATCGTTGCGTTATACAATAAACAGGGCACACAAATCCACAAGATATAACAGATAGTGAAATTGAATATTCATAATATTTCAAATGTGCTAATTGTCTTTTTTTCTAACTGAAACGCATTTACAAAGCTAATTAAAGAAATGTAATAAAGTTTGATTTTCTGATGTGTAATGGGTAACCCCCATAATATTAACTGTAATGTACAACCAGTTATTATGAATTCACATACATTGCAAAAAGTTCAATCTGTGCTGTCCTAATATCGAATAACGGTTCAGTTTTAGGTGTTGAAATTATTTATACATTCCAGAGTAAAATATAATCAGTTAATCAATATAATGTTTATTTGTTATCGATATGGAAAACAATCCGTGCAAAAAACTACGAAAAATTGTGAGGCATATATATGTTTATTAATAATGATTTTTTAAAATTTCTCTGCTAATTTTTTTTGCTTTGTTGAACGTATGTAGTCAAATCGCTGATCATAGTATGGAATAATGATTTAACTTACTTAAACGTTAACGATAAGTGTATGATTACTTTTCACTGCTCACGTAAAATTTCCTGATATTCTTTGTGAATTGTCATTCTTTTTTAAATATTCCAACAACATATCTCTGTTACTACACTCTTCCCTATCAAGTTACACATAATGGTCATACCAATATAACTGATTGCAGTTGGAGCTATTTCTTCTAATATATAGCGTAGGAGATGACACAAGGTTGATTAGCTTTTCATTGCAATCTATTCGAGATATCTTGATACTAATACTAATAATAGCTCTATTCGATACTATAACGTTTGTTACAGTTCAGAATTTTGATTACTAGTTGTGCAATACTACAACAAATATCTCTTTGATATGAACTCGAATTGTAATTATTGAAAACATATTTCAAAAAAGGTTATTAACAGTCAGTGTCTGCTAGCAGTCTTAAATCAGCAAAGTTTTCCACTAGTTGAAATGTTGCAACCACCTTTCCATCTATCTTATATAAGATGTTTAATTTTCAGTATATTCATTTATCCTTTCTTCATATTATAGTTAGCGTGGAAAATATGCCAAGAACTACAGAGTTAGTGTTTGTGTTTTTAGTATTTTAAATCGAAGAAATTTATAACTCTTTTGTAATAGCTCGCGAGTACTTATAATCAACATTTATAATTAATCATTTCAAAGAATCCTAAAATATCCAGGTTAATTCTAATATTTACACGTTTAGAAAATAAATAGCCTAAGCATTTCAGAAGGCTACCGTATCCCTGTGTTTAGGGATTTATTGCAAACGACGATTAGAAATTATGAAAAATTCAACTAATAAATGATTATCTCATGATTTCAACCAGTGAAATTTGTAAAAAAATCTCCACAAAACCCATTCTGATAATAATAATCACCTGCTCACTAGTGACTGACTTCAGGGGACACTCCTGGAGTTTTAGTGAGAAGTCGTTACCAGTGGATTTCAGCCGGGTCTGTTGTGAGATAGGAACTCACTGAAGACAATGGTGTACGGTGGCGCAACTTCGTGGATTGGTTGAAGTTAAACATTACCACCGTTAGATGCCAACTCAGTGGTCTAATGGGTAAGCGCTCGAGCGCGAAACTGATAGGTCCTGGGTTTGAACCTCGCGAGGAGCGTGATCGTGGATGCGCACTGCTGAGGAGTCCCACACTGGTACGAAACGGCCTTCCAGTGCTTCTAGGTTTTCCACAGCGGTCTAGCTTCAATTGACTCATGATTTCAACCAGTGAAATGATTATCTACCAACTAATATATTACGTTATATAATAGTCTGAATTTCTGTTTCTTTTTCTTTGAAAAGGTATAGACTACTACGATAAGAAAAAAAACAAATGACCGAATTATGAATTCTATATGTTAATTTATAGCAAACACATTTCTCACCAATACGATCATTTCGAAAATAATCTCTTAACAATAATTGTTAATCAATAATTTCTATGTTTATAATGAGTGATATTCATCAATTTATCTAAATTTAATCTATTAATCAAGTCAAAAATTACATTTACTTATTACGTAACGCATTTTATTTGAATATATTTATAGAAGTTAGATCATAAGATCACGTTGGAAACACAATTAAATGATTGTCGATTTTGTTTTCTTGAAATTAATTTAACCTTGAAACAAACAAACAAAATGCTAAATAACATTTAGTATGCTAAAGTGTTTCATTCGAAAGATTCTTCAATATGTAAAAGTATATTAATATATAGTGTGCCTTTCATTTGATAAAGATAATTTAATAGATGCAAAGCATTTGGAATAAAACCAATATTTGTATATAAACATATAAGTGGAAAATCAGACAGAAATAAGTAATTGAACAGTTAATACATAATTTTAAGTGACCAAATTAAAAATGAGTTAAGTTTCTGTCAATATAAATTTACTTACTTGGGTATATTCAGTTATGAGAAATCATCAGAAGTTAATCATTTTTCTAATAGCGACAAAAAGTGGATTTTGAGAGTAGAAGATATAGACCGTGTAGTGACCTACTTTTATCAAGAGAATGCGATAGGTTTAATGAAAACAATCATTATCATAACTAATTGTACCGGTGATTGTTTTACTGTGCTTGTTTGTTTAACTGTGCCATATTACTACTCCATCACTCTCCATACTTTCCTGTGGACTGTGACATTATACGCTTGTACTCTCTCCCACTAATTCCGGTTGTATTTCTTTTGCTACGATCTCGGTATTCATTCGATACCACGACATCGCCAACGAAATAAATTTGGTTACGCTTCATCTTCGCCTTCTGGTTTCTTTGGTACGCGCTTTCTTGTAGTGGTGTTCATAGTCGATTGTGACTCGACTCCACGCTACAACCGAAAATACCTTCTTAAAATATTCACTGAAGGTTGTATTGGTCAATATTGGTAAATACAAGTCCCTATCTAATTCTCGAAGAAAAGTCATTTGTGACATAGTATCAAGTCAGCTAAAACTACATTCTTCTAAATCGTGAGTTCGGTTTCACTCTGTCCTATTCATTCTTCCATTTCTTTTGCTGCTTTTGAGTTACTTTTTCATGTTTCACTTCATATAAAAGTTCGAAATCCTTCAATACACACCGTTTTGCACCCTCCAAATTTTCTTTCTCATCATGTTTAAATTATATATGGCAGTTTAGACCTAAAGGCTTTGTTATCAGATTCTAAATTGTTTATTACTGTTAACTCCACGAGTATTTCACTTTCTATGGGATATACAAATTGTCTAACACTAATCCACTTTGTTTCACATGGGAATTACCAGCTTTTAGATATACGTAGGCTACTTATGAAAACTTGAGCATCAGTTGGACAAACGGTCAGACTATCACCAATATTAACTATTGGTATACATTAGTATGAATAATCATGTAAATAAAAAAGATTGAGAAAAATGTTTAGTTTAACAGCATACTTATATAGACTTCGTTCAATATTATATATTTCGTACAATATATTGTTCTATATTTGGTCATTATCATATCATTATATAATCAAAATATTAATTAATTATATAAACACTTAATAGTTATGGAAATCAGATGATTTAAACTAATGTTGAATTGGGTAGAACACAGGTGAAGACAACTAATGTATCTTAAGTATAAAATTACAGTGTTTGAGAATCATACACTGAATACTTCGTTTGCGAATTTCCATCATTCCTCTCTCTCATTCTGCATGATTTTTCCAGTTCACAATTCCTTTCTATTTTCCCTTCCATTCTCTTCAACTCGATCTTCATAGCATTCTGCTACCAGGTTTCCCACTTCCAATTGATTTACATACTACTTATGTCGGCAGACATAAGTAGCATGCACAAGAGTATTAGCAATTAAAATCTGTTACTTAAATATCATTTATCTGCTAGATTGTTAACGCTCTTTGTCGACGAATACCGATTAGCATGAGATCTTATTTTATAGTTTTCCGACTATAGTTTTCAACCAGTTAACAAGAAACAAAATGGATTACAATGTTGAATCAATTAGACTGGTGGTCAGTTCACAACGTAGTCGACGATATTCAGCCAAGAAAAAGGACTACTCTTGATTAAATTATTTGCCACTACATCCATACATTGATGAGTTTTTAATGAAATGAAATCCCCATTTATTGAGTTAATAAGTATGAATTTTGAAATTAAAATTCTCCAGTGTCGTATTCCTATATTGTAAGTTTGACAGGTAAATAAATGATCTTTCATTAGGCATATTCGTAAGTTGATCTCGTCAAAATGATCAACAAATGAATGCTATCATTTTCGTTCTAGTCTTCTCTAGGTATATTTAACATATCATAAATTATACTTTGCAATCAATTATTATGGTTCAATGATTAGTCTGCCGACGTAATTATTTACTTATCTTAATACATAACACTTAATTTTGAGTAAAGATAGGAAAATTTATATCCCAACCACCTGGAATCTGGTTACAATATATTTCCTAAAAGCAGATATCATATCCAAAAGAGAGTAAACAATACATTTCGTTACTAGTTAATTGATTGGAATAAAACGCATTGTATTATCTTTATTATTTAGATAGACTGTTAAGATAAACATGGCAAAATAGTTGATTACTTGATATGTTGTTCATATTTTTGTTGATACTATTTAATTCTTGTGAAATTACGCTTATGAATAATCTTTCACTCTCTATAGGTCTGTATTAGGAAGATTTTAAAGATGACCTTAGAGTTATTTCCATGTTCAATTTTAATTGCTGTAGCTTCAAGCATTTGGTTTACTATCATACCTAGTTACAAGCGTGTATTTCATTGGTAGGTTTTCACCCAAAAATAATGAGTTGCTGGATAGCTTTTAACAATTCTTAGTCGTTTCAAGAGTTTATTTAATTTTCATGTTATTGACAATCTAGGTCTCATCTTGATTTGCTTCTGTCAGTGTAAAGGATCATTATTTGTAGTTGTAAATTGATTAAATTTTGAATAATAGTGATTATCACGACTCAGTCACCTCGTAACTAGTGCTCTGGCATTTTTGCTAGTGAATCTAAGGTTTGAATCTTTCTGTAAATATCAATACTTGTAAGATTCAGACATATGCATCTGACGAGTTCTAAATATGATAAATTAGGCTACTTGAGTTCAATTGCTAATCACTTTCTAAAATATTAATATAAAACATTGTCCCTAATAACTACATCCCAATACCATTGTTTGTATGCAGTGTCTTCTATATCAAAGAAATAGCTTCTTTGTATATAACGTACAACGATACAAATTTTTTTATTCTTTATCGATTTTCAGTTTAGTATTCATAAAAGTCAGAAAAATGAGTTGGTTCTTTGGAAACATAAAGTTAAATTAACAGTGACATATCAAAAATTTGATAAAATTCGTTTCAAGTCAATGAGCATAAGTTTTTAAAAAGAAGATGAATTAGGAGTAAACAATAAATCTTGCTTGCTTTTTGTTAATGATGAAATCAATGTCGTTAATCTATTTTCTTTCTTTGTTAAATGTAAAAAGGCAAATGGAAGTATGTGTAACATTAGTAAATAGATTGCTGTGACTGATCATTATACGTTCACAACAGTATACAGTTTGTGGTATAGCAATGAACATAAGGCATTTCTGCAATCTTTAAGTGAAGTGAATTTGTTTGGCGTGGTGTTTCTAAAGCCTCCTTAAATTTGTGAACATGGAAATATGGAACAAACAAGTGAATGGGCCTAACATTCAAAATAATGAGAAGTGGAAATTTAAAAAAAATACTTCTGAATGAATTTAGATAATTCTATCACTTCAGCTAACCGTATGTGATTATCTCTTGGGTTTAAGGCTAGTATATGTAATAAACTCTAAGATTTACTATTGAAATTTATTTCTTTTTACTTCAGGTCTTTATTTTAATCCTTGGATACCGTCAATTGTAGGTAGTTTAATTACTAATAACTACAATTTGAAGAGCTAGGAGAATGCAATATGTTATTTTTAGTTGAAACTGAACATCATGACTCACTATTAAAAAGAGATATTTCTGATTTGCCCATTCAATATGTGAAAATTCTACACAGTTTTCTTTTGATATAAAGGTTACTTTGTATATTTGGAGTGCCCCCTGACCTTGATGTTGGTTGACAGTTGTTTTGAGTTCCAGATGTTCTTCAGCTGTAAATATGCTGCTCTTGCTTTACCGATCCGCGCCTTCACACCTGCATCGGATCCACCCTGTACATCAATGATGCTGCCCAGATATGTAAAGGTTTTTACATTGTCCAAATCTTCTCTGTCAAATGTGATTGGATTGGTGTATGCTGTGTTGTATCGGAGAATCTTGCTTTTCCCTTTGTGTACATTGAGACCTATTGCTCCTGAGGCTGCTGCCACACTGTTCGTCTTCTCCTGCATTTGTTGTTGCGTTTGGGATAGAAGGGCCAGATCGTCTGCGAAGTCTAGATCATCCAACTGCATCTTAGATGTCTATTGTATCCCGCGCTTCCCTTCAGACGTTGACGTCTTCATGATCCAGTCGATCACCAGGAGAAAGTGAAAGGGTGAGAGTAAGCAACCTTGCCTAACACCGGTCTTCACTTCGAACGACTTTGTCAACTGTCCTCCATGCACAATTTTGCAGTGTAATCCATCATATGAGTTCTGTATGATATTGGCTATCTTCTGAGTCACGCCGTAGTTTCGAAGAAGCTTACATAGTGTTGTTTTGTCCACATTATCAAATGCCTTTTCGTAGTCAATGAAGTTGATGTAGAGTGATGAATTCCATTCAATTGATTGTCCCACAATGATCCGTAGTGTTGCGATTTGGTTTGTACAGGATCTATCCTTACGGAATCCTGCCTATTAGTCACGAAGTTGGGCGTCTACGCAGTCCTTCATTCTGTTTAACAATACCCTGTTGAAGACTTTCTCCGGTATTGAGAGAAGAATGATGCCCCTGTAGTAATCACAGTTGCTGAGATCGCCTTTCTTTGGTATTTTGATCCGAGGTCCTTCTTTCCAGTCTGTTGCTACTTGTTCTTCATCCCAAATCTTATTGAAGGGAATGTGGAGTATTCTTGCAGTTACTGCTATATCTGCTTTCAGTGCCTCTGTTGGAATGTTGTCTGGTCCTGTTGCTTTGCCATTCTTGATTTGTCTGATGGCCATGCTGATCTCTTCAATTGTTGGTGGGTCAACATCAGATAGGACACACATTGAGGAAAACACCTAACTGCGTCACAAGGCAAGCCCTCATATGGAATCCTCAAGGCCAAAAGAGGAGAGGAAGACAAAGAACACATTACGTCGAGAATTGAGACCGACATGAGAAAAATGAAAAAAATTTGATGGAACTAGAAAGAAAGGCCCAGGACAAGGTGGGTTATAGAATGCTGGTCGGTGGCCTATGCTCCATTGGGAGTAACAGGCGAAGGTAACTAAGTAAGTGTTATCCGGTGAAGTCTATGTTATTTTGTATATGCGGTTGTGTGAGAATATAGTGTCTCCTATGACCAGTTTATTGAAGGCAAACAGGTTTGCAAATCTCTCACCATTTTCCTTCCTTTTTTCCAGTCCATGTCCTCCCATGATGTCTTCATATCCGGTGTTGTCCATTCCAACCTTGGCATTTAAATCTCCCATCAGAATGGTCAGGTCCTTTGATGGGCACTTCTCAATGATTGACTGCAGCCTATCGTAGAACTGATCTTTAGCGTCTTCATTGTAGTCGTTGGTAGTCGCATAGCATTAGATGACGTTCATTGAAATGCCCTCTTTCTTTGTTTTGAAGGAAGCTTTGATGATCTTTAGTCCATGAGATTCCCATCTTATATATGCATTTTTGCTTGTTTGGACAACATCAATGCAACTCCTTGTTTGGATGAGGCGTCTCCTTTCTCGCGGCCAGAGTACAACAGAAGCTCTCCTGAAGCTAGTCGTTGTTGTCCAACTTGCGTTCAATGTGTTTCACTGACCCCAGGCACCTCCCGGTTATATCTCCTCATTTCTGCAGCAATTTGGAAGACTCTACTGGTCTCCCACATTGTACGAGCACCCCATGTACCTAAATAAATGGTTGCTCTGGTTTTCAGAAGGGGCATCGGCCTCGTGACTTCCGAAGGAACTCGACTTTCACCATGAGATGTCATAACTCTTCTAAATGAAAACCTTCTGACTCCCAGGGCAGAGTTTAAAAGGTTTGAATAACTTTTTCTGGTTAGCGTTTTTTTCTAGCGAGTTAGTTTTCCACGGGATGGGGTCGCTATCCCCATGCTTAACCCTCCTCCTTTATCCGGGCTTGGGACAATCAGTAGCCCCGGAGGGGCTCCAGGCGGATCCAAATATGATATTTATTATTGTTTACTGAAATAAATAATTTTTGTCTTTTTCTTCTGAGCAGTAGAATAATTAATCCTTTGTTTCGTTGGGTAGTTTTGTCGATATCTATTTGATCAAAAAATAACTTTCATTTCGAGCTTAGACTAATTAAATAACGTTCAAAAACGAGGGGTTATTGGACAATTATATCAGTGAAGTTTATCTGAATCTTTCGTCAGGGAGATTATGACTGTTAAACCGAAGCAATATGGATTCTGATACGTCTGAGCAACCATGATCGACTGGTTAGAAAAGATCGGCCATATGAAAATTCTCTCTATTATCCTTTGGTTTTCTCATGGATAGAATTGTTAGAATCGGCTCCAGTGAATAAAAAACTTAGAAATACTAATTACTTCATGGATTTTGTATCTGAATTTATTAATATCTTACTGTGAAGACAAAGTACTAGCTCATCTATGGAAGGACTCTAGTTTCGCTACTGAAATTAGGTATACTGAAGCCGTACACATGGCTAAACAATCTGTCTTGTTTGTTTAATGTTCGTACAACCAGCGTAATGGAAGGCGTATACAACTGCATTGGATAAAATATTTTCATTCACTTTTCTAACTTATTTATTTAAAAGAAAAGCAAATAAAAATGATGTGATCTTATATAACATTACATAATTGCTAGTCTTAATTTGTTGATAAAGTAATAATATGACAACTATTGTAAGTAGTACGACATCATGTTACATTATCTTTTTACGTTGAGTGGTTGTAAACCATCTGATGGTAGCCATAAATATATATTTTACATTACTTAACTGATATTATTAATGAAGAAAAGATTGAGTGAAGTTGATTACTACTTAGTGGCCACTTAGTATAAATATCACAGTCATGTAAGAGTAAGGTAAGAGTAGCTCAATCTTATTTCCGCTGTAAGATACAATGGATAATTTTTTAACTGTCCATGAATCATTATACTCTTCTTTCTGATGACCATCGACATGCATAAAATAAGGGTTCATGACATCCTGTTTGAAGCACTTAACTATATTAAACGAAATGTAGAATTGTTTACATTTAAATTTATCATATATAATACTGATAGAAAACTATTTGTTTAATGAATTGAAATATAATCACTGTTTCTCAAAAACATTGTGAATTTTTCATTAGGTCAGAATTCTTGTAATGAAAAGAAATCTAAGGAAACATCTAATCAACTATAACTAATAACTCAATGACTTGATTGTTTGAAATATTATTTAAGAAAGTAATTTTATAAAAGTCTATGGATTAAACATCTTTATTTTAAGAAAGGAAGGTGAAAGATTTAAATATAATACTTAATCAACAAAGTGTTTTTTGGGTCTATGAAATGTGAAGTTTATTTACCAAATGAAAGTTGTGAAGCATAATTATAAAACCAATCTTCAGGAAGGGAAGAAATCAACCTTACCAGACTAATAGGATGCAATTATTTGAAATGTTTCATGAATTGTCTCTGCAGTAAAAAAATAAAAAAAAACGTTGTTTTTAGGCATATGTTTATGTAATGAATGAACTTGTTTAGCGTTCATTATAGAAAACTCCTGGAATAACTCATTTACATGAGAAAATTCAGCCAGTTTACTTATGTTTATATAGTTATTCAAACTTTCATTAACAAAAAAAGGTAAATGTTTCTTTTATGCTTGATTCTCTTCTATGTTCATAGGTTTTATTTCCAAATCCATGTGAAAATTAATTACTCAGAATAGTTCTTGTAAACTATGATTAAATTATTGTTCATTTCATAGTTAACTATTCAATCGTTTGAATTCCCTTGGTATTGTTCACCTGAATCTTCCCTATTGATGATTAAGACTGCAATTGATCAATCTCTTATTGGCATATATGTATACTGTGAATATTGTCTTGATTGTAAAAGTATCATATACTTTATTGATGAATTAGATCAACTTATTATTTATGTATAGTTAACATAAAGTCTGATCCCGTTAATGAGAAATTATTCAATCACTAGATTCTCAGATATAAAGTTATATATTTGAATATCATTCTATTGATTAAGACTAGGTTGATGTGGCATTAAATATGATTAAAAGCTGAGTGTATAATATGTATGGTTGATTGTTAATTTTTCAAAGTTACATTATTAACCAAATGCTAATAGTAATATGTTGTGATCTTAAATAATAATTTAATTAAATTACATTGATATGATTATTATCTACCAGCATATTAAAAGTATTTTATAATTTTAATCATAAATTCAATTAAAACTATTTAAGGTTAAATTAGGTTAAAATTCAAATGAGTGACACTATTCAAAAGTAAATTTATAAGAAATATATTTATCTTTTGTTCATTTAAATAAATCAAGAACAATTTGATTTACTCATAGTAATTATTAACATAAATATTTAATGAAAATGGCAAATACAATAAATTCTAGAATAATTTACAAAATAGTCTGTGAGATTATTACAATTTATTAAAGATTCCGAACCAAAAGGATTCGAACCTAGGATCATCGATCTCGTGCTTGAACGCCTAACCTCAAGACCACTGAGCTGGTATCTAACGGTGGTACTGTCTAACTTCAACTAATCCACGAAATTGAGCGACACATCCACCATTGCCTTTATTGAGTGGTGATTGCACCCAACTTCGCTGCCATCATTATTCAAGGGGTAGTAGATTGGTTTCTTTATTTAAGAGTTTAATTCAGATGAAAATATAAGTATTAAGAAGAACTGAAGATTGAAATAAATGAGTAAATTTCCAGTGTAAGGCGACCAAGAAGACATTATCATCAAATATGATAGCAATACAAGTAGTGAAACATCAAGTATGAATTTTGGAACATTGCTATTTATATCCGTAGGCTTAACCTTAAAGTAAGCTAATAAACAGAAGTTTGAAACTCTATTGTAGACTGTTGTTTAACAGTCTAACTAATAAACCACTTTGAGAGAAAACGTCAAACGAATTTGAAATGATACATGTACGAATAATAAAATTTAAAGACTTAAACTTTTATAATACAGAAAAATCAGTGATCTGTAAATCCTGAATAAAATTGACGTTTAAATACATTTAAAGTCGTAGTAATATCTTCCATTCAGGAAGAAATGAATTTTATCATTTTGATTACATCAAACTGGCTTCAAGAAGTATTTCCTGAAGTTCTAGTGAGAGGCAGTAACCAATGGATTTCAACGCGGTCTGTTGTGATAGTAACTCACTGATGACAATGGTGGACGGTGGCGCAATCTCATGCATTGGTTGAAGTTAAACAGTAACACCGTCGGATATCGGCTCAGTGGTCTAGAGGTTAAGGGTCCGCACACGAGATTGAAGATCCCGGGTTCGAATTCCTTTAGTACGGGATCGTGGATGCGCACTGTTGAGGAGTCCCATATTAGTACGAAACGGCCGTTCGGTACCTCCAGGTTTTCCATGGTGGTCTAGCGCCAATTAACACATGAATTCAACTACTAAGTTACCACATTATCCACAAAACCCCTTTCTGATTAGGAATACGAAACCACCTTTACAAAATTAACGGTTAAATCTTAGAAATAATGTGAACTGCAATATAATTTTCATTGTAGTGGATCTATTTCAACTACTCCAGCCTATACTCTGCCATGGATTAGCATACCATGCTAGATTCGAGTTTATAAGATAAATGGATAGTAAGAGATACGTCATCTGTTGAATATTTTACTGTCACCAATCAAAAACTCATACTAGTAAATTAGCTGGCATTTTAGTTGTTACAACTTGATTAATTGGATCTTATAGTAAGAAACTGGAACTATACCTATCTAGCCCCCAAATGCCCTGGTATGGTCGAGAGTGGGTTAAGCCCACCTTCCCTCTCGAAATGCTCTCACACGGCCACGTGTATACAGCCTCTGCCAGGGAAGTCCTACTCACTGTCTTCTCGTAGCATTACTGTTGTTTACGAAAATGAGAGGACGAAAAGCGAATGTCCGGCGCTTTAACCGGATTCCAAATCAATGGTGCACATAGGCTCCAGTACCCTGACGGGACAAATGGCGTATGAACCAATCGTTGGTCACCGGCTACCATGAGACTACATCTCCTCACGATGCTGTACTACCTTGTGGGTCAGACCTTCAGGTCAAAGGCTCGGGGTGTGGCCCCCGAAGATAACCGCCTGCTTTGGTCTGGGCACCCGGACAGTATCACAGCCCTCACACAAATACGGTGAACTGTTGATAATTATGGGAAATACTTGTTCTGCCTCGATTAACAATCAAACGATTCACATTATTATTACTATTATTATTACTATTTACGTCATTTATTCACTCTCTTTTATTTCCACTCTGTATCCTTATTTTTCGACTTATACAGCAGCTTGTATATGGTGGAAACACGGTTCTATCTAAACGTTCTCGAGTCATTGTTCGGTTGAAAATTGTATGTCACCACCGAATACGAATACTGGAGCAGTTATTCTGAAACCACGTGCACCGTTCAAACTGGCTGCCTTCAACGTTCACACATTTATGCAGGTCGGACAACAAATAGGGCTGGCTATGTCTTTGGAAAGTCTTACTATCGACGTTTGTTGTCTATCCGAGACCCGTATTCATGACTCTGGTGAAGTACTACAAATTCGATCTCCATCTGTCGCTTCGAAAAGCTTGTTTTACGTGCGCTTATCCGGGGACCCTATGGCATCTTCGTCTGGTCTTGCTGGCGTTGGTGTTGCACTAAGCGCTAGAGCTGAGGCAGCACTAATCGATTGGATCCCCATTAACAGTCGGTTATGTGCTGTTAGATTAGAGAGTTCCATCAAAGTGGGAAGAAATCGGCGTGAGAAACGATGTATTTTCGTCATCTCCGCCTATGCTCCGACAGATTGCAGCCCGGATGCAATCAAGGATGAGTTTCACCACCAGTTATCTGTTCTTCTCCAGAAAGTGCGTTCGATAGATATTGGCCCATGGGGACTTGTTGGTCGCAGGTCAGATAACGGGGACCGTCTACTGCAACTGTACACAGACCACAACCTGTTTCTGGCTAGCACTAACTTTCGGCACAGTCATCGCCGATGTGCCACCTTGCGTCCTCCCTCTGCATTTCAAGCCTGGACTCAGATTGATCACATCGCGATCAGCTACCGCTGGCGTGGTTGTGTACAAGACTGCCGCTCCTTTTGGAGTACCTATCTGGACTGTGACCACGCCTTGGTCTGCGCAAATCTGACCTTACTTTTCAGTGGCCAACGAAGTGACCGCCATCAACGGATTGATATTAGCAAGCTGGTTGCAACTTCTGTTGCAAGTAAGTATCCAACCGAGCTAGCTTCTAGGCTAGCTACCATTCCACAGAAAAGTATAGATGAGAATTGGTTGCAACTTCATGACGCCACGAAAATGGTGAGTAAAACAGCTTGCGGCTTCGCGAAACGTCTCGCTTATAAGCACTGGGTTTCTTCAGGCTCCTTACAACTCATCGAAGCTCGTCGGTCTACTCTGAGTGACTGTGAGTTTGACCCCAAAAGAAGGATGTTACGTAAAGAAAATTGAGAAAAGCTTGCGTAAGGACCGAGAAGCCTGGTAGCCCAAGCGTGCTAATGAGCTGGAAGCAGCAGCTGCATCTGGTAATTACCGGAAGCTCTTCTAACTCATCCGAACCACTGGCAGCAAGAAGTCTGGTGTGAGCGAAACAATCTGCGAGGATGATGGGATGCAAATCACTAACATCAATCGACGTCTTGGACGATGGGCAGAATTTTTCGAAGGGCAGTTCAGCTGGCCTGCTGCTCCGGCAACATCGGTCAGACTGTCCTGCCCTCCATGGCCGGTGACGACTTATCCACCAAATGAGGCGGAAGTCCGCAAGGAACTTCAACTCTTGAAGTGTTACAAATCACCTGGCCCAGATGACTTATCTCCTGCCCTTTTTAACGATGGTGGTGACTTTCTGACTAAGGAACTGACGACGTTGTTTACAAAGGTGTGGGAGCTAGAGAGTGTATCAACGTCATAGAATGAGTCGATAGTTGTCCCTATCTTTAAAAAGGGTTCACGTCGTTCCTGTAACAACTATCGGGGGATAAGTCTACTTCCGGTTGCGTCCAAGCTATTGGCTTCCGTCATACTTCGTAGGTTGTTTCAAAACTCGAGAAAGATTGACTCGCGAGGAGCAGGCTGGGTTTCGTTCTGGTCGAGAATGTATTGATCTTATCTTCACCCTCCGCCAAATGTTAGAACACCGCCATACTTATCAAAGGCCAACAATCGTAGTGTTTCTTGACATCAGGGCTGTCTTCGATTCGTTGGATAGGACTGTTCTCTGGGATTGTCTATTGAAGAAGGGTGTGCCTGAGAAGTTTATTAACATCCTAAAAGCCCTATATACAAACACTTCAGGCAGAGTGAGGGGATACAACCACCTCTCTCCATTGTTCCATTCGAGCAGTGGGGTTAAGCAGGGTTGCCCAATCTCACCATTCCTCTTCAACTTTGCCATCGATGACATTCTGGAAACAGCTCTGATGAATGTATGTAATGGTGGTGTGGATCTGTTGCCTGGAGAAAGACTTCTCGACCTTGAGTATGCGGATGATATTGTCTTACTGTGCGATAATGCCCAAGACATGCAATTCGCGCTTAATCAGTTGGCGATCAATGTCCGTAGGCATGGCATGTGCTTTGCACCTTCGAAGTGCAAAGTACTTCTACAAGACTGGCAGGATCCTAATCCTGTACTCACCCTGGATGGTGAGCAGATAGAAGTAGTCGAGAAGTTCGTGTATCTGGGTAGCTGCATAAGTGCTGGTGGTGGCGTGAGTGATGAGATCAATGCACGTATAGTGAAAGCCAGAACGGCTTATGCCAATCTGGGCCACCTTTGGCGCCTTCGTGCTGTTAGTCTGGCTGTAAAAGGTCGGATCTACAACGCGTCAGTGAGAGCAGTTCTACTCTACGCTTGTGAAACCTGGCCTCTCCGAGTTGAGGATGTTAGACGACTCTGTGTTCGATCATCGATGTCTTCGTAGGATTGCTGACATCCAGTGGCAACACCATGTCAGTAATGCAGAGGTTCGGCATCGTGTATTCGGGCGCAGAGACGATAATCCAATCGGTGTCACCATCTTGAAACACCGACTTCGGTGGCTTGGACATGTTCTACGAATGTCGTCCCAGAGAATTCCACGTCGTGCATTATTTGCCGACTCTGGGACTGGTTGGAAAAAGCGGAGAGGTGATCAGTGTATGACATGGTGTCGTGGTATGAAAGAAAGCTGCAAAAGACTGGCTTGTGTTAGACCTTCACGACTCCCTGGCTGGGGTCCGACAGATGGTGCGACATAGTGGCTAGAGACGTTATCAGATATGGCTCAGAATAGAAGCCAGTGGCGATCCTGCAGTAACCTTCTTTTACTTTCTTCATAAAAAGTGGTTGTTTCTTCCTTAACTGAAAGATTCCTTCTGATTGTACCTTTCCGTCCCCTCCATTATAATATTAATTATTATTACACTACCTTACACTAATCTGTTCGTTATTGTTCTTTTTTTACGCCCCTTACCTTCGTTTTTTTTTCTTCTTAAATTCTCATTGTTTTGTGTGGCGCATCTATATTTGGTGCCCTCTTGTACCAGTATTTAATTGTTCAAATAAATAAATAAATAATACCTATCTGATAATAACATGATATACACAACCAGTGGTACTTTCAAGTATTAACTTATTTATCAGCGAGTTACTTCCTTGATCTATCTACCTACTAATATACAGAAAATAACTGGTCTCAATCTATATCAAGGCCTTGACACGATAGGTTGACTTGTTCAACATTGAGGCTAGCATGGCGTGAGTTTGAAGTGAAACTAACTGCCTTGAATAGAGAGATGAAAACTATCCTGTCACCTAATTGGTTGACAAGCCTTCAAGAGAGAGAGGACTATTCAACTGGAAACTACTTGATCTGTTCCAACTCCTATTCAGAATAATTTAAAAAGATACGTGAATAATGTAAATGACTAACATGACCACAACACACACTTACTTACTTACTTATTTACTTACGCCTGTTACTCCTCGTGGAGGAGCATAGGCCGCCCACAAGCACTCTCCATCCAACCCCGTAATGGGCAATCCTTTCCAGCTCTTCCCAGATGTTATTAATCCTTTTCATATCTGCTTCTATTTCCCGACGTAATATGTTCTTTGGCCTTCTTCTTTTCCGCTTCCCTTTAGGATTAAAAGTTAGCGCTTGTCTCGCGATGCAGTTTGATGATTTGCGTAATGTATGTCCTATCCATTTCCATCGTCTTTCCCTAATTTACTCTTCAGCTGGAAGATGGTTTGTTCTCTCCCACAAAAAGCTGTTGCTGATGGTATCCGGCCAATGGATGTTGAGTATCTTGCGTAGACAGCTATTTATAAATACTTGTACTTTCTTGATTGTGGTTGTTGTAGTTCTCCAAGTTTCAGCTCCATACAGTAGAACTGCCTTGACGTTGAGGGTTCTGACTTTGATATTGGTTGAAAGTTGTTTTGAGTCCCATATGTTTTTCAATTGTGGGGATGCTGTATTTGCTTTGCCAATCCTTGCCTTCACATCTGCATCTGATCCTCCTTGTTCGTCGATGATGCTTCCCAGGTATTTGAAGGATTCTACATCTTCCAGAGTTTCGCCATCAAGAGTGATTGGATTGGTGTTCTCCGTGTTGTAGTTGAGAACCTTGGTTTTCCCCTTGTGTATGTTGGGGCCTACTGATGCAGAGACTGCTGCTACACTGGCTGTCTTTATCTGCATTAGTTCGTGTGTATTCGATTGGAGGGCTAGGTCATCTGCGAAGTCCAAATCGTCTAATTGGTTCTGAGCTGTCCATTGTATGCAGTGTTTTCCTTTAGATGTCGAGGTCTTCATAATCCAGTCGATCGCCAGAAGAAAGAGGGGGAGGGTAGACAGCCTTGTCTGGCTCGGGTCCTTACATGGAATGCATCTGTCAGCTGTCCTCCATGTACAACTTTGCACTGTAGTATGATGTTCTCATTATGTACGTTTTGTGAGAAATGTTTGCCTTGTTAGTTTTAAATTCCTTGAATTGTGAGTTGTATACCTCTGGATGTCGAATCGGTGGTTTATTATTAAGCGTTCACGCGAGACCGAAAGTCCCGCGAGCGGGGTCGTGGGTGAGCACTGCTGGGGAGTTCCGTACTAAGACGAAACGGCCGTTCATTGCTTCCAGGTTTTCCATGGTGGTCTAACATCAATCGATACATGATCTCAATCAAAAAATTATCAGTCTACAAAACCTCATATTGATAATTTCTCATTTTTATCAGTTGATATTGTGCACTTCAACCCAAATGGTCTCCTCTACCTT
This sequence comes from Schistosoma haematobium, assembly GCF_000699445.3. Lineage (NCBI taxonomy): Eukaryota > Metazoa > Platyhelminthes > Trematoda > Strigeidida > Schistosomatidae > Schistosoma > Schistosoma haematobium. The sequence goes on along the minus strand of NC_067198.1, from coordinate 30,860,351 downwards.
TTGGAGCTTACTTTACTTAGTAGTTATATCACTTAATTTCCATAAAAGGATAAGGATTGACTAGTTGGGTTAAGTATGTAACTTTAGTTATTATCTTAGCCTGTCGTCACTTGTTTATCTACTGTTTGATACGGATTTCATAATCCTTCTACTTATTCCAATCACTCTAAACTGTTTGATTAAACGTATCTTATTTCGTTTTTTTTTATTTTTCCAGTTATTCCATTGATCGCCACTGATATATCTTCACATCATACAGTACGTCATGTATTTACAAATAATTGGTTCATCATTCATGTCATAATTTATCTGTCTGTTAACTGTTGAGTTGGTTAAATGGTAAACGTCAAAGAATTCCTCCGCATATTTTCAACTTTGTACATTAGGATTTTATAAATTATCTGATAAAACTCAAAACCGCAATAGTTCATTAGAAGTGAAATCGATCAATACAAATGTCATGATTTAATCTAAGTATATTGTTCGATCGGATTGTTATTTATGAAATAGTTTTGCTGTTATTCACATGACCTTTTTCTTATTATTACCATGACGAACTATTTAATCCACATATTATATAATAAAAGAATTTTCTAATTTATTTTTAATTAGGTCTGTATTGGAGCTAATACAATAATATCTAAGTGAATGACAAGGTATGAAAAGGGTACAGTAAGCTTTCCTAGTGTTCACTTTTTTTGCTTGAGTACTGAGGATGTAAGTGATTATCTTAACTAGTGGTTGAAGACGTTGAATGATATAGCTCAAAATTATTCTTGATGGCTCAGATGAATTCATTCATTGTTCCTTTAGATCATGAGTTTCAGAATTCCATACAATTTTCTTTTTTCCATATGTAATATGTCCTGTTACCACTGATACTGTTACTAATTTAACTACCCTAGGATTTGTTTTGGAAATTTTATCTTTCTGTACAAATGTGGTGTGGCGACTTGAATTGATTTACTACGTTTCAAGTTGGATATGAATAACTGACTGATCGATGTATTTGAATTACCAAGTATCGTATTTTGGTACCTAATATATCCCTCTACTATTAATGAGTAATGATTGTTGTTCAAAATTAGTCTTCTTTAAGAAATTTGTTAATCAGTGATTGCAATAATTCTGAATGTCATTTTATTCAGATATTTGAAGGGATATTAATTCATCTTGTTGTGAATTAATTAATGGAAATGAATCGATCCACGTGCTCAAATAACTTCCTTGATATGTCATCTAACACCCATGTGTACTGTTCAATCATTATAACATCTGAATAAATATCATTTTAATTTATGGAGATATATGACAGAGTCTAAGGTAGTTTTATTCAAACATAGTCTGTTGACTAGAAACCAAAGCCAAGCAATATCATAAACCAAGGAGAAAAGGATTTTGTATTTGCTTGATATTTGATTATTGACATGAACATAGTATTACGCATTACCAACTGTGATATTCAGTAGTGGTTAGTGTTATACACTAACGAGAATAATGGATGGTAACTGTTGAGATCTATTTATGGGCTAATACCGTACATATACTCTTATTGTACATTTGTTAAGTAACTAGATTATGTATATTCATATTCCTCCTATTATAAACTATTTCAACCCATAGACTATTATCATAAAATTTGCCATGCTGAAGTTATGTCCAGTTTATTAATTACCGACTCCTGTAATCACAGCTACTTTTTGGCTTAATATTGTACAGATGTTATTTCCTATTTTGTGGTCTGTTTGGCTTGCATATAAACCAAGCATGTCTGAAATAAATGATTCGCATAGTGGAAGCTGGCGTTGGTGTTCTGGACTCAACTGGCAGGGCTAGTAGGAAAAAGGACTAATAAGGGCATTCGGCTGCTCATACAGCTCGAACGTCATTGGTTTGGCACGGTGTTAAGATTGTATAAGTCGTATTCCGATTAACGGATAAGTCAAATGATAATTAACCGGCTAAAAGACACAACAAATAGTATAACAACAAATTGGAGATTTAGGACAATCGAACGAAAGTGTAACATTGGTTTGTGCCATGAGTCTAAAAACAAACTTTGTGGCCGAGAACCAAAGAAAAAATGTATTTGGCTTTTCAAAGCAGTGGGTTCTATAATTTAAGGTGGTTTCAGTGAACTGTATAGGTCAGTAATATAAGATTCAATAATTTGAGTCTACTTAGTATGGTCAGTATGAAGTATTTTCCACTCATCTTAGCACCCTATATAGACACTGACGTAGAATATGCCTCATTATGCATAAAAAAAGTATTAATTATTTTAGTTGATAAGATTTAACAATATAGCTAGCAGATTAATTTCTTCATATCGTGGTTTTAAACCTGATAACAATAATGGACACAATGTGGTTCCACAACCTAGATGCAGAATTTTAACGTACCTATTTTTTCACAGGTAAATAAAGTATTCTTGTAAGTTCAATTTTCCATCCTTTTTTCAAAATGAACATCTCTCGAGGATAAAACCACTATTCTGTTTCATTTTAGAAACAGTAAAGCTTATAATGTAGAACTTAGAGGAAATGATACAGTACTTTACACTGCCACGATCATCTACTGTATAAAAAAGCAAAATCAGTACAAGTAAAAAGAAGACTGATAATGAACATTAATGTGAGCAAAATCTTGAGCGAAGCAAACGCTGAAAGCAAAGTTGCAACTGTGACTTATTATAATCCTCACTTTCACATCAACTTCTTTTTATGACCTTGCGAAACATTATCATGAAAATTACACATATATGTATGAATGAAACCAATATTAAGTTACTTGAAATAAGTAGTTCGGATTAGCTACGACTAGCTTCTAACATAATCTAGTAATAATTCATAAAATCATAAGTGAAGAAACTTTAAAACTTCGAAAATTCAAAAGAAGAACTATACGGAGGAACAGCATTCAGATAAGGTGGTTAACAGAAAGAGTAGTATGAATAATAATTATCGACTTAATATAAAATAGGTGGAATGTGGTTAACAGTGGAATCTGATATGCGCATTTCGGCCTATTTGGGACTTGTCAGATGGACTTAATGTTCATTCTGGGACTCAAATTTAGTACAGTTTACTGAAAACATGATCACGCTATCCACTTAAATATTGAGTCCAGACAGCCACTCACTTGTACAATAATTATGAGCATATAATTCAATTTGGAATGTCATGGATTATTCTATTGTTATGACAGTGTCATATATTTACAAATCTCAGTATTTTCTAATTTAAAGTTCTTCAGAAATAGCTTGAATCAAACAATGATCTTTAGTCTGATTGACTTCTATAACTAAAAATCAATAGTAATAAATTATTATCCATATTTTCTATAAAAAAAACTTATTATTGTCTATAACTAAAACATGTGAAAATTTGTAGACCTGAAACGATCATATGATACATGGACGAATATATACATTTAGTTCAAAATAACCGCTGAATTATATTGCTGAAAACAGATTGACAAAATAACACTGGTTTGTACGTTTATAGATTAGATTCTTTTTACAAAGTATTACGAACATAATAACTAACCTATTTTTTTCCGCCGTTGTCTATCTCTTAAATGAAATGAAAACAAAAAGCACGTTTATTGCTTATTTATTAAAATAAACACGTAAACAATGACTACAGAAAAATGAAAACAATAAAAAAAACAAGATATTTTTCTGTTAAATTGACCAATAAATTAACAAAAGGCTTAGTTCCGTTATCTGTTTGCCTTTTTTATTTTTTACATCTGATGTGAAATTTATGTCAAGTTAATCAACTATTATAGGCAAAGATGGATAGTGGCTGGTAGTGGAATCCAGGGAACGCGTTTCGTCCTATTTGAGACTCGTTAGATAGATGTGTCTGCATGCCATCCATCTTTGGTTATAATGTTTGTGACTCAAGACAATATCGAAACAATCTATACAGAATGTAAATATGCCAATAACAGACTGATCAATTACAGTCCTAGAAATCAATGAGAAGATTCAAACAAACGATACCAAATGAGTCTAATCAACTTTCGTTTCGTCAAATTAGTAACACAATGAACAAGATTGTTTATTGTTCGTATATTTTCAGTTATTTCGAGTTAAAAGAATTTATTACATCAAACGTAAACAACCAATCGGTCAAAAAACTGGTACAGCGTTCTGCATACTGACGTTTGTGCTGATAAGAACAACGAAAACTCCACAACCAAACCTTTCAGCTCAGAGAAAAAAACTTTACTAAAATATATATTTATTTTCCAGGATGGCTAAAATTATATTATTAACAATAAAAGTAATAACAAAATTCTGTTAAACATGGTAACAGTGAGGTAGAATAAACAAATCTATTAAAACATTTTTTTATCAGAGAAACTAATATCAGTTTTATTGATCAGGGTTTGAATATTCATCATGAAGATAGATAGGAAAATTATAATTGGGAAGGGGAAGCTTATTATGATGAGATAAAATGTCGAAATTAAGTGTAATTAGGAGGATCATATAAACAGAAATAAACCAGTCGGGGTGTAAGAGGTCTATGCAGAAGATAGAAAAAGGGAGCAGATAGGTGTGATGAAAAGTATGGAGATGAAATAAAATTATGAAAAATTAAGAACATGGTAGAAGGAAAGATTTTACCAATTTCTTTTGGACGCATAATTCTCGTTTCCTCAGATGTATGGGTATTGCTTCAGCAATGTCAAGAAGATGCAATATAACTACCTTTGGCGGCATTCTATTTATCTTGTAGATGACTGTGAGCGCAGGGTCCGCTTTGATTGAGTGATCTGTGAAAAGTTTGCGATTGTACAGCTTTGAAAATTGATGCTCCGAAAAAAGAACTCTTTGCTGAACCAATCTTTCACCCCCTATTGTCTTATCAGTTATTTTCCTGAAATAGTTTATACAGTGCGCTTCTTCATGTCCAATTTATCATCAGTTATTCTGGCAAAGAATCGGCAACCCGAAAGTCTTAGATGTCAAACATTTTCGTTTTTCCAACTACACAAAATTTGAACGATATTTCTAGAATTGTATCATATTTATATTCTTCATCACATTCACAGATTCTCTTGAAATATTTGAGAAAAGCGATTACTTTTGTTAGTTATTTTCATAAACAACCATGAACATCCCATGAAATCTTGAAACTCTCCTAATTTCATCAAACATTCGATGGGCCATTGTTCCCTAAGAGAAAACCATCACTTCAAGGTTACGTTTGATTAATGTTTAATCAAGCCACAAAAATGCTCTTTCAAAGTTTCAGATTCAAATGTTCACAATTTGTAATTTATAGTAAAATCGAATAAAGACATCAGTAAAATCACTCAATTATTCGCTAATAATTATATAATTTATGTTTTCTTGATGAATTTTAGAGATTCACCTTTTTCACTTATCTGTAGAAACTGCCATTTTTTATGAACGTTCATACTGTCATCAATAAATTTAAAGTGAAGTCTTAGATAATAATTTCTTGTTCAGTTTGTCAGTAAACATTAATACACTTTGTATATGGTATATACGTATTTCGTGAAATACCTAGTTTATTTGTACATATAAAGTGATTGGAAAAGACATAGGCATGAATGATCCAAAGTTTATGAGAATGTAGTAAAATATTTTAAAAAGTTAGTGTAATTATTTGTTTATTCGTATTGTAAATGATGTATTTAAGGAATAGAAATAAAATGTATGCGGACTAATTATTTGTAGTGAACAAGAACACCAGTGAGGACAGTCGAATGTATTTAACACAAAATTACAGGACATGTTAATAAAATCTAACAATCATAAAGTAAGTGCTTAATTTGCAAAATGTCCATCAATTGTCTCAAAATGACTCAGACTTCATTGTTCTTGCATTTTCATACATATTGCATTCTGTTTCGATTCTATACTGTTCGATCTTCTTGTCTCTCTGCTGCCAGACATTCTATTCACGACTAACATCATCTACTACTGGTGTCAATATAAGTAGCACAAACACTATAATTTAACACAATTTAATAACATGAAATGAAAATTTTAGTAATCTTAACTTAAATTCACAATAATACAAATGAACTTCTAACTTCAGAATAATTCCAGGTTGAATTGTAAAGATATATCACCTGATCATTCCATCTAAGTCATCATTATAATCTTTATATACAATATTTAGTTGATCCGACTAATGTTTTTTTCTTCTATACAGTCTAATTAGTAAACTATTTAGATGGTGGTTGGAGGTAGTCAACAGGAAACCCTGGACCCGGGTTTCGTGCTACTTGGCACTCGTCAGCAAGATGTACCTGTAATCTTGAGGGAACTGGTGCTCCCTGGCTGATTTGATCTCGTGTCACCCAGCTTCACAGTCAGAGACGTTACCACTGAGCTATCCGAGCCGTGACTAACCTCCTGTAGGACTGAGATGTAATCACAATTGATTGATCACTGGGTGGTGATCAATGTCATGCATGTCTAGTCCTTATTAGTGCAGATCGAATGCTATCGATCATGTTGCAATGTGGCCACCAGTCTAGGTGACTCGACACTGTGGGCACTATGTATTGAGATTTAGATGGTGGTGATCAATCAATTGTGATTACATCCCAGTCCTACAGGAGGTTAGTCACGGCTCGGATAGCTCAGTGGTAACGTCTCTGACTATGAAGCTGGGTGACACGAGATCAAATCAGCCAGGGAGCACCAGTTCCCTCAAGATTACAAGTACATCTTGCTGACGAGTGCCAAGTAGCACGAAACCCGGGTCCAGGGTTTCCTGTTGACTACCTCCAACCACCATCTAAATCTCAATACATAGTGCCCACAGTGTCGAGTCACCTAGACTGGTGGCCACATTGCAACATGATCGATAGCATTCGATCTGCACTAATAAGGACTAGACAAGCATGACATTGATCACTACCCAGTGATCAATCAATTGTAATTAGTAAACTATGTTTGTTCCTTAATGAAAACAATATGATTATTATCTATGTTAAATATTTTATATTATAATAGAAAAAAGTAACGATGATTAAGAATCATATTTCAACAGTTTAGATCACGAGTCAAGTGAAGCTAGACCACCATGGAAAACCTGAAAGCACTGGACAGCTGTTTCGTCCTATTGTGTGACTCCTCAACAGTGCGCATCCACGACCCCGCTCGCGAGGTTCGAACCCAGGGCCCAGGACCATAATATCAACAAAACCGCTCTGTGATTATAAAAATGTAATTGTTACGTAGAATTTTAACAAAAATTGAGTCAAAAAAACACATTCTACATGGTGCGATTTGAATAGAAAATAATAATAATAATATTGTCATTTCAGTTTGATAGTTTAATCTCTACTTACATTATTATTATGATGAATGACTAAATTTAATAAATATTGCAAAAATAGCATTATTTTTCAGATTTAAGTTAGAAAGCTAGGAATTTCAACATTCATTAACATCATGGTATGTTATCACATGAAAGTAATTTACTAATCGGCAACTATTAAATTATTGTTCAAATTATTAGTGCTCATGGAAAGAATATTTTTAACTCCCCTTTTAATTTTTCATAATATTGGAATATATTGATTTTGTTATGATTTTTAAACTATTTATAAAAATTACATTAAATGTAACTCATTTACTAGGCACAGATTTGTGCATTAAGCTTTAAGGCACACTTAAAGTGTGAGTTTTATAGACAATGTATGTCCATTCAAACTGAACTAGATTCAATGGAGTTAGATTTTATGTCATACTAGTTGAAGGTCAAGTGCTTTAACAATAAATTCACCGCTCAATGATCTTTATGATATATATATATATATATATATATATATATATATATATAATCAGGTGTACACATATTTATTGAAGGCACATAGAATTTAATATCATCTAAACAAAGTATCAGTATTGATTATTCGTTTAAGAATAACACAAGATAAATAATAAACCGTTGGGATATACATAAACTGAAATTTAAGTACAATGATTTATTTTAATAGCTTATTTATAAAATGTTAAATTTGACAATTCAGTTTAATGCTAGAACACTTATGTCGTTTACTTGTTCCCATAGAGTAACTGATTCAGTAGACTGATCAAATATAAAGAAAAGATTGATATTCACATTCTGAATTGAGAAATAAAAGCAAAATTCTAACTAATTGATAGTAGATTATACTCACAGTTAGTATATTTCTTTTTTATATAGTATATTAATAAAATGATAGATTGTATATAACAATCAACTTTTGTAGGCTAATGGTGAGAATATGTAAAATATGTGTTTAGAAAATGGCATCTTACAATTTAAGGCTATAAAATACAAATATAGTTAAGCTATTTAGGATCTGGTTTACGTTCAAAATTGATGCTTACGGATTACGGTGCTTTATTATATAAATACTACATGCATAGAACATGGATCGACATTATACACAAAATATTCAAAGCACTGTAATGAATAGAAACATTAGTGAGGTCAAAAGTTTACCTTGGATACAAAATTACAGAATCTCTTGGTAAAATATGAGAATCATACACTAAATACTTTATTTGCGAACTTCCATCATTTGTCCTTCATATTCTGTATGATTCTTCCAGTTCAAAATTTCTTTCTATTTTCCCATCCATTCTCTTTAATTCGATATTTTAGCTTTCTGGTGTCAGGTTTTCCACTTCCGGCTGATGTTACACGCTACTTATGTCGACAAATATAAATAGCATGTACTATAGTACAAGCATAAATGCTTAATTCTGGAAGATACTTTTTATGTCAGAGATCACAATTGATTTAAGATATAAATCATGTTCTAGTAAAAAAGAATGAATTAAACTAATGTATTATACAAAATAGTAATGTTATAAGGTAGATGAACATATGTCTGTGTAAAATGTGAATTTGTTAATAAGGTGTTGAACATCGACGGTAAATAAATCAGTAAAGAATTATTCATTTTCTTTTAGGCGGAAAAATAATTGAACGATGTACAAATCTGAATAAATTGAACTATTTCAGATAATGACAGTTATTGGAAGAGCGAAAAAAGAAAATTAATAAGATCTGAAACACATAAGAACACTACTGAGGTGAGATGAAGTATGTGAGTAGTTGTAAGACGTTCAATAGTAGAGAATGATGATAGATACTGAATATCAATGCCCTTAATGCTGCATCATGTAATCAAATAGTTTTATGAACGACTCAATCCTACGGTTCATGACAATGTAAAATGTAGGTGTGAGTTCCACCAGTTTGCTGTTGTCCAAGATCAGGTGCTAAAGGACAATAAATTTTGATGATTTTTAATAAATATTACTAAAATTTAATCCAGTGCTCATCGAATGCTGATTTTGATATATTCTTATAAAATTAAACGATCAAGTATCGGAAGGTCCATATGAATTACATCAGATCACTATACCCTAGCAAGTAAATCAGTTTACTAATTTCACCCAAAAAGGAATTTGAAGGGTTGTCATAACCTGTTGCTCTGATCCATTTTACATTTCCTAGGTTCCTAAATGCATTCAGTTTTCTTGTATTCGTGAACGTTTTGTATTCATATTACAGCTAGAATGTTACGGTATGACATTTAAACTAATTTCATAGTAATACGATTACAGCTTCTAATCCATATTCTTGTTGATCATCACATAATAAGATTATTTATATTCCCTGCATGTCTATGTTAGTCATCTGATCCCTGCATTTTTTTGCCATTTGCCTCTTTTAATATTCACCATTGTCGATTTTCACCGAGATCGAGGATATTATTTCTTCATTGACAATTATGACATATGATGTAATATTTTCAAAGTTTTCTCGACGCCAAATACGTATTTTGTTATTTTAGCAAACTGTTTAATGAAAACGAAATTCTTGCTGTTAAATTTCATCAGAAAACATTAGATTCTGGTTAGCGTTGTGGCGATCATTGACATTCATCAACAAGGTCTCTCTGTAAACTATAAGTAGATAATACTATCTAATTGATTTCAATTCACTTAACATAGCTTTGTTTTAGAAAACTCGTCATGGAATAATTCAGATCATATCAAGTACTTTTATATGCCATGGTTTCATGCACCAAACTGATATGACACGGAAATATTGTATTGAACGACCAGGCCTTTATTCCTTGCAGAATAAACAACTCGCAAAACTTCATTCGTTCAATCGTTTATATCATCCAGTTATGTTGAATTCGTATTAATATGTTGTAGATGAGTATTTTATTTTACTAGATAAAAAATCTATTCATAATTAAGGTCATCATTCGAGAGTACACATTGATAATTCAGTCTCACGAACAGCCAACAGTCAACCACAGTATATGGTTGGATATCTGTCGATTAACATTATTTTCTTTAAATTAGCACTCGAAAATTCGTTCAAAAAACTATGAAAATCTACTCTATAACGGAAACTGATAAAAGTCAGTCATTGCTAATGAACAAACAATTGACATGGAATACGTTTGTTGTCAACTCTAGTTTTAAATACAATCATTTTGGATGCATGGATTACTTCAGAATAGTTATATTGGTTTCATTAAACGTTAGCATTCAACATCCTTACAGTCAATAACCAGAAAACAAGTTTCAAAAGTACTGGTAGTTACATTTCATATAGAGTTGATTGCAATATAACCTACTTGAGTTTATGGTAATGACCTAAAAGAAAAATATCAGTCAGGGAATAAAAAATAACTTAGTTGAAAGGTTCTTAACTGGAAATTCATTGTGAATCGCTTAAAAACTCAATATTATGAAGTAGGTAACCTACACAGTGGATATCATGCGAGTAGTATTCAGTGTTCAATCAAATTAACAGAAGTATACCTTAACACGTTCAAGAATTTTAACAAAGGCAAAATTAAATCAATTTTTCCCTATAACTAGACAGGGGATTGCAAATTACCAACTGAGACTAACATTAAAATAAAAATCTATATGTAAAAATACCAGGAACTGAAACATTTAAGTTTCAATGATAACCCTGATTAGTATATTGATAGTGTAAATATTTTGTTTTAAAAAAAAACAAATGAAAACTACGTGGTTTTTCATCGATTCAATAGAACTATTTATGATTACTCATATGAAAACTTTGTATAAAACTTGATTAGATTAATTTTACAAAATAAAACAACTACCTCTATGTTAGGACCCGAGAAACATAATGAATGGTCACTTTGGGATCCTTTTATCGACCAATACTAAACGTATATTTCTATTGTATAATTATTAAGTAACTAAACTATGTATATTCATATTCCTCTCATTATAAGCTTTATTTTGACTCATAAACTATTATTATACGTTTCACCATTCTTGAGTTATACCCAGTATATTAATTACTACCTCCCTTATTCACAGCCACATCTGGCTAATTCTTGTACAAATGTTGTTTTATATTTGATTGGTACGTTGTGGTCTGCTTGAGTGGTATATAAACAGAGTATGTTTGAAATATAATGATTCATATCGCAGAGGCTGACACTTGTGTTCTGGACTTAACAGGCTGGGCTAGGCAAAAGTAGGGCCAATCAGAACTCTAGGCTTCTCATACGGGTTTACGCGTCTTTGATCCGATCGATAAGTCACTGCTGTCTAATAGGCGGTCACAAGTTATAACACTATAAAATTTTTATTAAACTGAATAAATACGTAGTGTATAATGAAAAATGCCTTTAAGTTGAATAAAACATCATAAAAGAAACTGAATAAAAAATAACTGTATCTTCAGATATTGGTACAAGGAGGCACCAAATACATATGCGCCACACAAATCTCATTTGATTTCTGTGAGAACTGTGATACTGCACGGGTGCCCAAACCGAAGCAGGTGGTTTTCTTCGGGGGCCACACCCCAAGCCTTCGACCTGAAGGTCTGATCCACAAGGCAGTGGAGCATCGTAAGGAGATGCAGTCCCATGATAGCCGGTGAACAACGATTGGTTCATACGCCATTTGTTCCCGCAGGATACTGGAGCCCATGTGCACCATTGGTTTGGGATCCGGCTAAAGCGCCGGACATTCGCTTTTCGTCCTATCATTTTCGTAAACAACAGTAATGCCACGAGAAGGCAGTGAGTAGGACTTCCCTAGCAGAGGCTATATAAGTGTGGCCATGTGAGAGCATTCCGAGAGGGAGAGCGGACTCTCCCCACTCTCGGCCGTACCAGGGCATTTGGGGGCAACTGTATGTTCACTATTGACTAAGTTGAAGATACACTTTATTTATTGATATTGAAAATAAATAATCTGTGAAAACATTAGGGATAGATCACTAAGTGAATAATGAAACCAGATGAGAATAGTGTCAACTGATAATTCAATAATGTTAATTGTTGGTTTATTATATAGGTACTAAATGGTATGTTGCTCTTTAATAAAACTAAAGACATTGAGTTTGATTTCATGTTACATTTCAAGTGTGTATTGTTATACACAGGCAAAATATCCTAATTAATTCAAGTTATTTTTTGTATAGTTAATTAGAAGACAACACTCTATGGTTAATAATCCTATTCAAATTCACATCCTGCCTGTGTTGAATACAGAACTGACTTTTTCAAAAAGTGTACATCAGTCAATAAATATGATCACAGCAAAAGAAGTAACAAGTGCTTTTTTTTAAAAAAAGGTGACTGCTATCATAGGAGAGGAGAGTGTGTTAGTGCGCTTTAATAATGAACAATATCGAAACGAATATACAAATTCATAGTAAATTAGAAATAAAAATCTAACAATCTTACTTTTTCTTTATAAAAGTCAATATATATATATATATATATATATATATATATATATATATATATATATATATATATATATATATATATAATATAAACGATGACATTTGACTGCACACTTGGAAATATATTTTTGCGCAAATCATTAAGATTTTATTCCATATAGAATAAAAGTATGCTCAGTAATAGTTGACAATTGTGAAACTTACTTTTTGCAAGACTTATCAATGTTTACATCCATTATTTTACCGGTATATAAAGAAATACTATCTTACAAAAAGAAATTGCAGTTATAAACTAAAGATAATAAAAACAATTTAGAAAGTTAATGGTGCTCTAGTCATAAAAAAAGCAAATGAAAACATTAAAACAGACAAAATCGAAATAATTTAAGTACTTAAGAAAATATGCAATTTCGTTTGATCTTAAATCATAGTTTCAACATAAAGTTCAGAAAGAAAAATAATGATAGAATGAGTGAAAAATAATCTAGGAATATGTAGATAATAATTTAACTCTGCGCTTTTTAGTATTCCAGGGGTTGAACTTGTACCGGGAGGTTCACTTGTTGACTTAGAATATGCTGATGACATAGTTTTATTTGGTGAACACGCTGACAAAATGCAGTCTTCTGACCACTCTAACCAACAATGCAAGCATGTTCGGGATGCGATTCTCTCCCTCGAAATGCAAAATGTTACTTCAGGATTGGGTTACATCGACACCCGAACTAGTGATAGGGAGTGAAGTAGTTGAGTGTGTCGACCGCTTCACTTATCTTGGAAGTCTCATCAGCCCTTGTGGTCTGATGTGTGACGAAATCCCAGTACGGATACAGAAGACTCGATTAGCTTTTGCCAACTTGCGTCATTTATGGCGTAGGCGAGATATCCGTCTATCAACCAAAGGATGTGTTTACTGTGCAGCAGTTCGTTCCGTCCTACTTTACGGCAGTGAACCATGGCCGGTAGGAGTAGAGGATATTCGTAGGTTACTAGTATTTGATCATAGGTGTCTTCGAAACATTGCTCGTATATCCTGGGACCATCGAGTAAGTAATGCAGTTGTTAGGAAACGGGTACTACGTAAGGATGGCAAACCAATTGATGAGATGGCTGTGACACGTGTTACGTATGCCCAACGACCGACTGCCTCGACGTGCTATGTTTTATGGTATAGGAGTAGATTGGAAGAAAGCTAGGGTCGGCCAGACCAAAACATGGCACAAGTCCATGAAGTCACTGACAAGTGGACTGAGTCATGTTGGTAGGTGTAGACTACCTGGTTGGGGACCGCCAGATGACAGCAACCGATGGTTAGAGACTTTGAATGATATGGCTCAAAATCGTTTGCAATGGCGCAGATGCATCCACTCTTTGTGTTCTCCCAAATTCTAATCTTCTGAATTCTTCATGTCCCTTTTTTCCTCTTTCCAAATTTATTTCACTATATTATACTCCTTAAATAACATCTTCAAACCCTAATCTTTCGGATTACTGCTTATACTCTTATTACCTCTACCACTACGGGGTTTGAATCGACAACTGCATCTCTGTGCTAATGTGGTGTGGCAACTCGAACTGATGTACGTACGTACGAAGTTCTACGTTGTTTCTGACTGACTGACAATAATGTGCTACATTTTAAAGTAGATCACATAGACATGGACTGGAAATTACAATAGGGTTTTCTTCATTTCAAATGGTTGGAGGTAACTATCATGAAGAGATGGATTAAGAATTGTTTTTGGAGTGTTTTTATCTTAGTTGGATAGTTTAATCAAGAGGCTTTCTTTGTCCTGGGAAACATGAACACAGATTGCTTGGTAAAAGTGAGTTATTCGAACTTCTCTACATATAAATATCAGTTAGTCCTGTAGACCTCAATCTTGATTAGATGTTGTTGAACTTTATTTTCATTGATTTCAGATTTGTCGATTAGTTTGATTGACAGATTTTCATGACGACAACTGGATAATTGTTCATTTAAAAAAGTCATTAGGTATTTCTCTTCATTTCTTCGTAAGTTAACTGCACTGTGGTTTAGATCTTTTAAATAAAGCATACACGCAGTGGACATTATGGGTTCTCGCATTGTTGCTATTGTAGTTGAAACTTTGATCTGTGTGGATTGGCGTCAGTTGCAACTGTTTTCCTGGGCTGAAATCGGTATTCAAAACATGAAAAAACAGTAGTTTATCGTTGTACAATTTTTTCAATGCGAATGTTTTGTTGTCGAATACGTTGATGATAAAATTTGGACACCTCAGCGTTTTTGATGACAAATGTGTTGACTACAAGAAGAACCCACATATCTGGCCTAAACATTAGTAAAATCAGGGGTTCTAGTCTCTATTCATGGTTCATGAATAATTATATTTTGGGGTGAAAAATATGTTGTAAAGTGGCCTGTTCAGGTTTTAGGCCACTTATTTTCCAACTGTGCAGTTTTGGTAAATCACCCGGCTTTAGATTCGCTTGAACTAAATTGTTATAAATTCGGTGTGTACTCACTCCGTAACACAAAAAGCTTACAACCCGATAGCCTCGAACGCCTTGGTACGGCCGAGAGTAGGGGGAATCCGCTCACTCTCTCGAAATGCTTCCACATGGTCACACGTAAATAGCCTCTGCCAGGGATGTCCTACTCACTGCCTTCTCGTGGAGGGGATGTTGTTTACGAAATTGAGAGGACGAAAAGCAAATGTCCGGAGCTTTGACCTGGTTGGTGGACATGGAGAGTCCACCCAGGCAAGTTGGGAAACCCTGATTCCATATGGGCTCCAGTATCCTGACGGAACAAATGGCGTACGAACCAATCGTTGGTCACCGGCTACCATGAGACTGCATCTCACGATGTTCCACTGCCTTGTGGGTCAGACCTTTAGGTCAAAGGCTCCCTAGGAAAACCACCTGCTTCGGTCTGGGCACCAGTGCAGTATCACGGCCCGCACACAAAAAAATGATGATATTAACTTAAAATTCTATTCACGCTTCGATTAACAGTCAAACAATTCACATTATTATTATTTACTACGTCATTCATTCACTCTCTTTTATTCCCACTTTATGTATCCTTATTTTTCAACTTATACAGTAGCTGTTGAAGAGAAAGTTATTGCAATAATACACAACTGGTTCTGAGAATTCCTTATTGTAACAAAATTTATAGTAATGAATAAAGTCATTATTATAACTCGATGGCTTTTAGTGGACTTTGACTTCGGATGTGTGCTTTGAGAGATTCATGTCATTGGGCAGGAGCAGGGACAAAGTGTTCATCGCTAACTTCGGGTTATTCGAGGTGAATAGAAGGATGTCATCAGTTTGTAAATGTTGATTTCAATGTCCCCAATATTATCCAAAAATGGTATGATAGAGTATTTGGATAAATCCATCGAATGTTTTGGTGTTCTTGAAACTTCTCTTGACAAATTGTAAACCGGGATTTCAGAGAGTAATAAAATTGGGTGTAGTTATATGTTTGGCCTGCGTATTCTAAGCATACAGTACAACTATATGAAAACTGCTTCAGTGTGTTCATTGGTTTTATTTAGATATTCGTCCTGCCTTGAATGAACCTGTTTAAAGGTTCAGAGATCTATTCAGACTTTTGATTTCTGTCCATTGGTTTGTGAACATTTTTATCTCTAAGTAGCTCCACAGCATTCCCGATACATTAATCTTTATCTACAATTAATGTAAATCGTTGTTTGCAAACTGGGATTACGACAATATATTTCGTGCTTCTGACTTTTATCAGAGTGATTTATTCCTGTATGGTTATTTAGGTGTATTCTTCCTTTTGTCGAGTAAGAAGCACTTTTATTTGGGTTATCTCCTGTTGAATATCATTAATTCCGAATGAATTGAGGAATGACAGCAAAGAATTTTGCATTGCAGTTTAATCCTTTTAGGTGTTCTCCTGCGTTCGTCAGAGGTTATTTTGTCGTGTTTTCTTCTGTTGGTGATTTTGCAATCTCCACAAATTTTACCTTGGGCATATCTGTTCTTTGCTCTCTTTATTGGCTCCTTGATATCTCGTTCACCGATGTCAAGATTTTTAAGTGTCCTAATGATATATATATATAATCTCCGTAACTTTAGTTTTTCAGTCATCAATGTTTATTATGCTATTTTTCAACAAGAATGCGCTTCAAAGCAACTGGTAAAAAAAACCACGATATGAAAATGAATTTATATTATTCTGCCCTGATTTTATAACCACGCTTTACTCAAATTCATAAACAGGGCTCATATGACACTATATGTTGGGAGATCTTACTTGACTATTATGAGCGTTCATATGTTGATTTTCGGTGCAAAGATGTTATGTTTAACCGGTAGAACTGACTTCACCTTTTGCAAAGAATTCCATAGTATCATAAAGTGACTCGAGATTTCAAATATCAAAAGGCTGTGTAATGATCAAGACTCATATATCTATCAAACAACTATAAAAATGTATAGTTAAGTAAACGATTTTATGGAGAACATTGTCCTGTATTTTCATCCTCCTATTCTTCGCTAACTACTTGATTATTGCGCAACTTCCTTTTGATATTTGAAATCTTAGATCATTCTATGGTACAATTACGCAGTAGTTTACATTTAAAATTGTCTTGTTTATTCACTTATCTCATACAAAAAATGTCAACTTCAAAGAAAAAATATACTCAAAATATCAGTTGAATACCAACTTGTGAAGGTTGTAGTTTTTTGACAAATGCTTCAATGTCACTAGCCTGAAATAGTTTGTCAACACATCCTATCGGAGTTTTACACACTTGTCGCTTTATAAATTCAATAAAAATAGTTAACGCTTACTTACAGTAGTAAAACGAAAATTGAATAACATAAATAACATGTACACATTTAAAAAAATAAGCAAAGAGAAAGGCTTTCAAAAATACTAATGCCTAATATATATATATTATATTTCGGAGAATCAAAGGGAATTATCAATCAGATGATAGACAATGAAGAGCATAATATTGACATTCACAATTGGAACAGAGTTATGTTGTTACCGAGGTGAAATCCAACTGTTATTACCACTTTAAAAAAATAACCATATATATATATGAAATATGTGTGATTACCTTATTCTTTTATATACATAAACATATTAAATGGTGATATACATACATAACAATACATGTCCATATCCATCAAACATACACTAATGTGTTATAACACAAATAAACATGATACCAAAAATAATTTAAGTTATATAAAAGCGTTAGGAAACCTAAATAATAATGGTTGTAATAAATGTATGAAGACATGTTTAAAATGAATACGACGAAGAATTCAGGTGAACTGGAAAACTAACCTAGCCAACCATATATATTTATAATACCTGTTTGTTAGCGTTAGCGAATCCTCTTTCAGGGACATTTCATTAAGAGAACGTAAATTGAATTACATAATTGACCGTCAATGTTGTTTAAAAACTATACATATAAATATATATATCGTTATTTTTACAGTCTGACTGAACAGCTTTTTAAGTCTTCGAGAGATTATCTCTTTTTATACACATTACACAATTAAAATGGAAAAAAAACAATTGTCCTTCTGAGGCCCAATAAAAAGAAAATAGGAGTTAGAAAATTTACTGATAAGAACTTTGTAGTAATTTTGATCATGTGCTTGTTTATGTGTCTGTAATGTCTGAATGGAAAAGTGAAATATATTAGAAAAAAAATGACTGGAGATTTCTTTTAATTGACATTTATGTGATATCAGGCAGGATTTTATTGGACAAAATAGACAAAAGGGAAGAAAACGAAATGCGTAAATTTGCATGCACACACACACAAACACAAAGGAAATACATGTTTTTTCCCGGATAGTAATAAGCCAATCTAGATAAACAGCATCGAAATCCAATCTGCTCAGGAAGGAAGCAACTGTACAGTATAAGAATAAACCTAGTTAACAACAACAGTAGCAGAAGCATGGAAATCTAAATTGGAAGAGATATGAAGGCTTCAAGTGATATATATTTATACTGTATAACAATTAGTCAATCGGATCTCCAATCCCTATTGTTTTGATTGGCTGTGGGGTTGATTGAGGTCGAATAGTACGACGAGCTGAAGTACGACGTGGCAGAGTCATAGTCGTTTCCTGAAGAGGGAAAAAAAAATTTTAAGAAACAATTGGATTATCGAAAGACAAGTTTAAATACGCAAATGTTAACCGTATTATCCTCACCGTTGTTTTGCAAAAACATGCGTAAGCAATGTAATAACAGCGCTTAATTTCATAGATAATTGACCTGTAGTTATAACAAAAAAATAGATAAGCAGAATAAAAGGGATCTGACAAACATTCACATCATAAAAGTCAGTATAATACACTTAACATGGGGAAAGTATCCGATAGCAGCCACCAACTTACAAACCATGATACAAAAACTAAAATTTAACAGAAGATTGGATCTCTTCTATGAAGACTGATAATAAAAAACTGGGTTAATAACTGTACAGCAACAATGGCTTCTTCATCAACCTAGTATGAAAGACACCTAGGACTGAGGCAACTACTTTAGCACATACAAACTATCTCAGGGTTCAAATGTGAACGGGATTAGATTTAGCCAACATGGTAGAATTTCTATACACATCAGCATTAATTTAGTAAGTTCTCATCAACTACAAATTTAACACAAATAAAATGCATAAAGGTAAATGGGATAATCTATCAAAATAATATATAATATATACAAGTGAAGTTAATATGTTCTAAGTACTTGTGGGATTACAAGCTAACTGAAAATAAAACCTTAGCTATACAAATATATCATATGAATGTTAATTTCAGGTACTTGTTATTGTATTTATTACTTGAACACATAGATACTGGTACAAGGAGGCACTAAATACATATGCGCCACACAAATCTCATTTGATTTCTGTGAGAACTGTGATACTGCACGGGTGCCCAAACCGAAGCAGGTGGTTTCCTTAGAGAACCACACCCGGAGCCTTCGACATGAAGGTCTGATCCACAGGGCAATGGAGCATCGTAAGGAGGTGTAGTCTCATGGTAGCCGGTGAACAACGATTGGTTCATACGCCATTTGTTCCGTCAGGATACAGGAGCCCATGTACACCATTGGTTTGGGATCCGGTTGAAGCGCCGGACATTCGCTTTCGTCCTCTCATTTTCGTACACAACAGTAATGCCACGAGAAGGCAGTGAGTAGGACTTCCCTAGCAGAGGCTATATAAGTATGGCCATGTGAGAGCATTTCTAGAGGGTGAGCGGATTCTCCCTACCCTCGGCCGTACCAGGGCATCTGGTGCAATTTCAGGTACTACATATATGTAAATAGTATCGTGTAATAAAAACAACACAAAAAGTAGATACCTACAAAGAAAACAATTCCTCAGAAATATTTATCGATTTATTATAAAGTCAAACTATTACAACATACTACCAATCGATCGATAAGAACAAGAAATTTTTGAAGTGAACGCACACAGGCTTGTGCACACATAGAAAAAGAAAAGAAAACCTCAAATAAAAGTACAACAGTTCAATTAGCTATATATTCTTAGTTGAAATTAAATGTTAATGAGTAAAAGCTATCTAACCAATTCATCGTCATCAGCATATATATATATACATGATGTCGCCTGAATTAAATTGGGAATACTCATGAAGAATTTTAATGGCGATTCATGCACTGATTCAAGGCACCAGTCCGTATAAATAGTGTTAAGGTACAGTTTAACGTTAGAAACACTTGCCTTTCGACCCTAAGTTAGTAGTTTTAAAATATTATGACTTAACTATTTCAGTAAAGGCTTCCCGAAAACAACATTATTCTTTCACATAATCAAGACCGAGTTACGCTAACTAAAAGGAATCTGATGTGTTTGTTTTGACAAGGCTATTCGAAATTCAACCTCAATAAGTAACGGACAATTGATAAACTCATAAATAGTATACCGAATAACTCAGTCCCAATCTTTGTGTAAGTAAAGTTAGAATATTCTCATTAATGTAAATATTTGAATAGGCTCATATTAAGTGAAACTGGAATAATTTTACGGCTAATATCCCCAGAGAAGAGACGATTGTTTATTAGATAAAACGTCGATAGGTTGACAGTCCAAACACCACTGCAATTAATTTGGTTTAAGCAGACGATTCGTATCACTAGGTCTTGTATTGTGGATCAAAAGAGAGTACATGGAGCTAGACTTGATAAATAGGTTACATTACTATCACCTACTTGAACAAAAATGGACAGAATTCATTATGAACTCAATTCATTATGGAGTTTTTGAACCTATTGCATGATGATAAGGATTAGTTTAATGATAATGTACAACACTTTAGAATCGATCAGCTGAAGTTTTTCATAGATTAGCTGATCAAGAAAAGAAACCAGCTACTTTGAGTTGCTAAAAGTCAGTTATTAAGAACAAAAAGTATACAAAACACAATCGAAAATTAATCACTGAATAGTAGTAAAAAAGGGTCAGATCAGTGAAGAGGTTCCCGAAAATAATAAACATTTGTAACCTAACAAATATTGAGTACAAACTTCACGATTACAATAAAAGCAAAACAGTTATGCGATATCAGTGGCGGTGGCTTACTAGTTAAATTGCTCGTTTATCAATCTACAGGTTACAGATCCGAACATCGCTATGCCAACTTCAGTCTCGACAGGCCGGTAGTATTAACAACCCTCACTAAAAGTACAGCTCAGACTCAAGTAGACATATGTGCAATCGATAAATAATTTGCATCACCATGCATACATATGCAGTATATTCAATTCAAATACATAATTCATTTGTTTTAACAAGAAATTAGAATTTTCATATCACATCATGCATTGGGATTTGAAAACTCGAACCTCATTCACACTAATTTTGTGGTAAAATCATGCAGTCATTCATAGATCGTATAAGATGACAGATCATACCTACATCTGTGGGCAGAGTTATTTCCTAGGTGGCTTTGGTGGAAGAGATACTTCTGTAACAGGTGTATTCGGGCACGATCCGATACGAGCACGAGATATAATGGGGGAGTTGAACGCCGAATTTGATATAAACAGAGATGCATGGCGATCTGATTGATTTCGACCAATTAATTTTATATAGTTCTATTTTCCAAAACAAGGATTTCAGAATATTTATTGAACTAATTAAAATTCATATACTCTAGATAGTGAACAACAATAATAACAAATTGCTTTAACTGTCCAATAAAATGAAAGGATTACCTTACTAGCTCAGTGGAAATTAAGGCACAATATAGTTATTTTGTAGAAACCATGCAAATGAAATAGGGATTTTTGTTTACAGCTCGTAAACTGAGTGGTTTAAACATGTGGTACATGAAATTATCTAGTCAATCGCTGGTTGACTTTATCCTTAAGTCAGAATGAAAGATATCTACAAAAGGTCAATTACAAACGTGACCCCTTCACCTTACGATTGGATACATGAAAATGTTAGAAGAATAGGAGTAACCATATCGGTATCAACTGTGAAGATTATAGAATAATTAAAAAATAAAGTTAATGCTTCAAACTTTAACATCTTTCCGTTGAAAATATTATTTGTGTATTCATGTAGGGTGGAATGGACCAAGTGCAAATGTATCAATGATAACAAACTACTGAGTATGAGGAAAAATAAAATAAACAAAGCAGTACACTCACTTATCCATCTGTTTAGTATAAATTATTGTTTTTAAAAGAAAAAAGGTGAATAAACACATAAAGCATATACATATCACAAATAACACTAGAAATAAGGAATCAAGTTATGCAAATATACATTCTAACTATGCAACCAACAAATTAGAGTGAGGACACTGTTTTGTTATGCTTATGGCTATTTCATTTTGGGCAATCGAGTCGTAGAATTATTAGCCCATACAATTAAATTCTGGCTCGAAGCCAATTACACTAACATGTACCTGGTAAATGAGTTAATTATATAAGTTCTGACGTTTTACTTATTAATTTATTGTGATTGTTTTTACTTTGCTTAATACAAAACCACATTTCATAGCTATCTAAATGATTTTTAAAAAAGTCGAATTTCGACGTTGTATGGGATTATTAGAAACAACAAGTCGTTAAGCTCACATATATGTTTAAAATTGAAACAGGTGGAAGTATCTATTTCTATACAACGACTGGTTCAAATATTATTATCAAACAGAAAGTCGGCATAAGAGTAAACATTAGATTTCAGTTAACAACAAGTAAAGAAAAATTTTAAAAATAGTGCAGATATACTGATTACAAGTACACTAAATATCTAAACCTTCGAGACGAATATAGATATTTGACCTGTTGTATATGAATGTGTGTTATCGATGTAGTAAATAAGCAGAGTATATATTTAAAAAAATAGGATCTTTAAAAAAATGACCATATCGAATGATGCAGAAGACAATGAGAAAACGAACGATTATTCCTTTGAATTAGAACACAAAAATGATTTTTCACATAAAGTCGACCCTAGTTAATGAGAAGAAAACTGTGTCGCATATTATGACATCTCCGTTAAAGGATAAGGGTTGTATGGCATGAGTCAACCTAGTTATATCTGACAATTGTACATAATCGCCCCCAAATTCCCTGGTACGGCCGAGAGTGGGGAAAGTCCGCTCTCCCTCTCGAAATGCTCTCACATGGCCATACTTATATAGCCTCTGCTAGGGAAGTCCTACTCACTGCCTTCTCGTGGCATTACTGTTGTTTACGAAAATGAGAGGACGAAAAGCGAATGTCCGGCGCTTTAGCCGGATCCCAAACCAATGGTGTACATGGGCTCCAGTATCCTGCGGGAACAAATGGCGTATGAACCAATCGTTGTTCACCGGCTACCATGAGACTACACCTCCTTACGATGCTCCACTGCTTTGTGGATCAAACCTTCAGGTCGAAGGCTTGGGGTGTGGCCCCCGAAGAAAACCACCTGCTTCGGTTTGGGCACCCGGGCAGTATCCCAGCCCTCACACAAATGGAATGATTTATGTGGCGCATATCTATTTGATGCCTCATTGTACCAATGTTATTGTGTTTAAATAAATGAATAAATAAATAAATAAAAATTGTACATAATCATAATCGATGCAAAGATTCTAAGGAATTCCTAAAATACGTGTTTTTATCAGAATGCAACATGACTATGCAGATGTTTGATAAAAGAAAGGAGAATATTTCCTAATGTAAACTGGTAGCTATAACTCAATGATGGATTATATGCTTCATTAAATTCCCATTGACTAACATTAACATAACTTTTCCATTTAGAAACCATACACAAATACAACTTAATATATGTGCGAGGGAAACTATGGGAAAGCACAGACTTTTTTGACACCTGAATATAAACAGCTCTCTAAGAGATCTGAAAATCCAAGTATGAACCTAAGTGGAGTATTAAAGTGGATTAGCTGAACCACTGCTACAGCTCAACGGTGTTGTTGATTGTCATGCTCAATTAACTAAGATAAAATGATAAGCTCTTAGAAAAAATAGCTAAGCAATTAAGTAGTGTAATTTGACTGTTTAACTAGTCTCAAACAATCCTTGACTTTTAATATACGTTTAACTACAACCATTATGAAGAAATGGACCTGTCTTCACAGTCATGATGGACACAAAAAGATGTGCTAAAATTTAACAACTACAACATAAAACACTAGTTAAGATGGTATATAATGAAATACAAATTCAGAATAATGTAACGTTTTATACTTAACTTCAAGACACATTTTATATTCCAGTTAAAGGTACCAATCCAAAACTGAAATCAATGTAGCAAAATTCAAATTTGCACATTAATGTACTAACCACCAATAAACCATTATTGGCGTTAGATGTTGAAAGCATATTTTAGTGGTAAATTCGTAAGAAATAATAATATTCCGCTGAATTCCCACGTGTTCTTAAGAAGTATAATATATAAAAAATTGATTTCCTTACAATAGATAGTAAAATAATAGAAAGTAACAATTTCAAATGCTAAGTGACATACTACTGAAAATCTACTAAAAGCGAATATATAAGTAGTTAATTAATTTCTTGAAAAGCTTCAATATTATGTTATTTCAATACTAACAAACTATATTTTCTTTAGTTTCTCTTTCATATTTTATTTAAACAGTATAATTATCATTTCTATCCGGTATATTATTTTTATAATCCATCTTTTTCAAGTATGATATGACTAAATGAAAATTTTGAATTAGTGTGTCATTCATATGGTATTTAAAACAAAATAGATGTCAATATCAATGAAATCTTATTAGTAAATGAATATAGTTAACGAAATTTTTTTATTATAAATTTAGACCCATACAAGATTAGTATGAAAAAAAAAAACACATTGTGAAATAAGTGATGAGATTTATGATATATACAACAAAAACATATTGAATAATAATAATAATAATAATAATAATAATAATAATAATAATAATATGAGAATAATTACCAACATTATTCGATAATAAGAAATGCTATAGCAAACAACAAAATGATAATGAGTAGATTAATGATAACTATCAATTAATAGTTACTTGAGTACATGAATTATAAAATGTTAATGAAGAGAGTTTAAAAAGTAAATACTGTTATCACAAAGATATGATATGATTTAAAGAATCACTATTCAAGAATGTTTGTATCCATCATACAGAACAAAAATCGACTGAAAAAGATAGGTAGGTATTATATGAACAAGGTTAGACGTCAACATGTATGCATCAACAATGTATGTAATCACGTAATATTAGAAATCCTGAAAAAGACTATTTGACTTAAAGCTGAGTACATGGATCTTCAGTTGGTTGGTGTGTTACATTGAGCTACAGACTTTTAGACTCAGTTAGTCAAAGTAACATAGAACTTGTGCATCAATTTACGTTACCACACCACATCAACACAGAGAAGTAAAATTATAAAGACTAATTTATTTCACTCTACATAATATTATACTCAGATGAAATTTTTTTATTATGAACATATTATCGACTTCATATCAATAGTGTTTAACTAGATTTGGCATCAATATAAACAGCCACTTATGCTTATTCTAGTGATTAGGAGATTGTTATCAATAGAAGTTAAGTGGACGAAATCTTTGATTGTTATAAAAGAGGAAAAATTATTGATAGACAGATGATAAACAATATGAAATATGTCTGAGTGATGACTATTATCATATGACAGAATTATTGACGTCAATCCCCGAATTTAAGTCAGTCAATCGCAACATAGGATCAATGGGAAATTTAAAAACAGCTAGGTATTAATTATGATTGTTTTACTTTGTATTTGCATATAACCTCATGAAAAGATAACTATTTTTGCAAGCAAACTTTCTATAGAGTAATTCTTTTTTAGTGATCCAAGCATAAATGTTTGTTGGTCAAAGGTATCACAATTCACATCAATAAAGAGGAAATCGACAGGAGTGTAATACTATCAACTATAGGGTTAAAGTAACAGGAGAGCTATGGATCACACAGAACAAACGTACTGTAAGCAAACATTAAGCATACTCGTGAACAGTTTAAATATCTCTTCAGCAACAATGACATATAACTGTGATGAGTCAAAATAAATTATAAACTCTTTTGTGAACTATATATTTACAAACGCTTAAACACTAAGTAATAATTTGTCTACAATCTGAAATTGGCATTAATGATTTCATCTCCGTTCGTCATTTGTATTATAATAGAAAGGATAATTTGAGATTGACACTGTGCTTAGGTTCAGATATATGCTGCGAAATCGGTTTAACTGTAAGCACCATATACTGGTAATTACTAACACATGATTATGAATGTTCTTGACAGCCACATAATTATGTTATCTAGATGAAAATTTCGACATGTGTACTTATGAGTATTCAAAATAGCGGGCGTTTGTGGTTAAACTATTGGGTGTGAAATATCCGAACGAGTTTCTGGTGATAGTTTTGGTAACCAAAGCAGATACATATTTGAACCAAATCTTATGTTTTTTATTACTGACTGAATGATATCTTCAAAAGTATCACATTCAACCTATGACAGGGTGAAGTAGACAGTGTTTCAACATGTCAGTCAACTACAACATAGGACCAGGCACACATATGCTTTCGGGCACTAGAATCGTTGGCCATGGTGACACTTGAGGAGGAAGTCAAAAGAGGAAGTTTAGAGTTGAAAGTGGAGGTAGGAGAAATAATAGCAATTGAAGAGGGAGATTGATTATGAATACAGTGATCCTGAGTGCTGCTAGAGGTATGAGGGCGGTTATCAACATGTATAGTAACATCGGACAAAAGCCATACGTAAACCATACCTCCAAGTAGTTCAAAAATCCTTCAAGTGAACATATTCATATGGTTACTTGTCCCGATGGATTATTACTAGATTAGTAGTGAACAGTAATCGATTAAAATACAAAAGATTATTGACGTCTTTGTTGCCACGATGTAAAGCGATCTACTTGTTTAATACCATGATTCACCCGCAGGCACGCAACCAAACTCTTTTGAGCTACAAATCGGATGTTCGACTAAAAAGTGCCACAAAGTCTTACTTTTATTTCAAAGAAAAGGAAATAATCAGCTGTTACTAAGAAAACAGACTTTAATTGTGTACCGGCATTCAGCCAATTTAGGGTATATGAAATCTAGAGTGTTAAATGTATACCAGAAAACTGTTGGACAAATCCAACAATGGAATTATAAATACATGATTAAGGGTAAAACAAGTTAGTCACCAAAGGAATAAATTACTCAACTAAATACACGGTTCAAGATAACAAAACATGAAAAAAGATTGACTAAAATACATTGGATAATTTCACCACGTTTCAAATACTTAGAATATCCGGAAATGAAATGTAATGGTTAGGTGTTCTACTGATATATCGTGTGCCAAAATGACAAAACTCATAAAATTATTAGACAGCAACATTCACAGTATATGAATAAAACAAAAAAATTGCACAGCACACCTTTAGAACCTGGTCTCCAATGTCGCCCTAGTGACCCTGTTGATCCCATTTGAAGCCAGTTAAGTGCAAATGGATCATCCTCTTGAGTTGTTCTTTCTAAAAATTTAGACCATGTGATTAAAACATGAAAGTTAGATTAAACAAACTACTACAAAGAAAAAAAGTTAGTAATGTTATGTTGACCCAAAAAGATAATTGGATTAAGTGATGACTGATACCAAGATTATAAGCAGGATATAAAAAGATTGATAAAACACCCATGTTCGTGTGTAACTAAAATATATGTCGAAACGAGAAATCAGATATAGGAGTAGAAAAAGTCAATACCAACCTCGTAAATGACTAACGAAGTCGGGATCATCATAATCGAATACCTCAGTGGTCCTCAGCTTCTGCCGTCTCACTATAGGTCCACGATTAAGTTCAAACATGCTTGAGCTTCGTTTACCAAGACGATCAGCTAGAAAATCTTGTCCCTAGAGAAAAGGAGTGATATAAAAATAATGTTCCACATAAAACATGTGAATTTCGAAATGTCCATAAAAAATAACAGTAACAATAATATTTATACTTTAAATCTATAACAGGACAGCATATGACGTATTCGAAAATGTGGGTAGAGTTATAATCAACATAGCACTAGTTATAGTAAAATAAAACTTACGGACTTAATTTTATCAAAAAACAATCATCATAGAAACCTGAGTACTGTCGTGCCTCATTATTTAAACCTTCAATTCATGCACAGAAATTAACTTCCAGTGTAACAGTTTCATTTCGAATTTCTACAATCTTAACGGTCAGCAATGCACTTAGTGCTTGAAAGAATACATGTGGTATAATAAACAAAACTTAGTTTTCAAAATGAGACATAAAACATTAATTCGTATGTTTCTGAAAATGTAGGTTTGCATCCTTAGAAGTTTTGACATTCTGTATGTCTTTAGTGCCAACACTCATCTAAGTAATGGCTAATGAAAGTAGAATAATGTTCCACGTGGCCTAAATTCATTCACATATACTGATTTATCCCTCTTACTGCGAACCATACAATCAATCCTTTTAGTAGTTGCCGGAGAAGCAAATGTCAGTCTCGTGTGCTGTTACGGGTATGAGGGCTGGTGTCACTTCTTGGCTGCCCACACCGTGGAAGGGTATTTCTTGAGGAACCTGAAAAGGAAATTGGATTAATAACGGCCTGGAAGCGTGACCGCAGAGCCCAGGGGACAACTGGTTGAGGCCGGTCGCGCACGACTTTTTTGTGGGAGGTTTTTAATGTGTTAGCTCCGTTCTTCGAAGGGCCTTACCACCGGAGACGGAAATCCGTGAGGTAAGGTGAGGTATGACGTTTTTAGGGTCGAGCTTTTCTAACCCCTTCCTTCCTTGTGAGAAGACAGCATTGCTGTAGATGCTGTTTGTCCGAGGGAGACACCTTACTGCTGCCACACCCCTCTACAGTCAGCAGTACGACTTCACCCTCAAACCTTGAGTTGCTGCTTTTAATCTTACCGTTCTCCAATCGACCTGCTTGGCATGGTAGTACCTACATGAACATATGTTCCAGCCAATATAGCTCGGTTGGGTCATCACGATAGGTAAGCCCGACCACCGCGTCAAGGTAGCAGCTACGGTCGAGTAGGATTGATTTTACTTATTTTCATAACCACACTGCAAATAGGAAACATTTATATATCGCAACATTCAATTCTATTGAATATTCATTGATTTGTTTTCTTCATAACTATCTCGCACGAGTACAACATAAGCTGTACTATTTACTTATTCATTCAAACACAGAGGTGTCAGTAATTAGTGTAAATAAATTTTTGACGAAGACTCATCTTTGATTGAAATCTGATAATTCGTTTGTAAATGTCAAAGGTTCAAAAATATCTAAAATATGAGTCCGTTTGATTGACAATTGTCATCTCTTTTGTTAAACGTTTTCTAGATTTTTATATCATTCTATTAGCCATATATTTTTTTAGAAATTCACTTGGTAATGTACTTGGTATCGACAATAAAATGTTTTAAATATCAACATTGTTTGAGACTGTATTTCAGAATACAAGTCATCTTACAATATTCAAACCAGAAAAAAAATTTTATGTCTAGAACTAGTACTGAGATATCAAAGCATAAATACGCATACGACTAAGATTTAATACACTGACTTCATCTAAATGTAAGTTGTAAAATGAGTCCTGCCGTAGGAGTAGAGTAATTTGGTTTAAGAAAGAAATATGTACACATATCCATAGATAAATGTAATAAATAAGCTGATTAGGATACGAACCTTTGTCAGTCAACGTAGTTGATAAACAAGTTTTGAATATTTGACCATCAACTACAACAACGTACTCTATACTAGCAAAGTAGTGGGACAGAAAAACTGAAATGAACAAATTAAGACGAGGGCTTGTACCAGGTCAGTTAGTTAGTCATGCGCAACGTAGAACCTGATACATATATACATCGGTCCAGGTTGCAGCATCACATTAGCACAGAGATAAGATTATTGAAACAAGTCTGTGCAGCAGCAACAACATTAGTAGTAGCAGCACTAGTAGAGATTATTTACACAAAGAAGAAAAAAGGTGTAAAAAGATTTCGGGACTCAGGTTTTAGAGGAAAATAAAGTGAATGC
This sequence comes from Schistosoma haematobium, assembly GCF_000699445.3. NCBI lineage: Eukaryota > Metazoa > Platyhelminthes > Trematoda > Strigeidida > Schistosomatidae > Schistosoma > Schistosoma haematobium. Next base: position 30,829,939 of record NC_067198.1, on the reverse strand, counting down.
ACCGCCACCATTGTAAAAGATTTTAAGCCGTGTCATTCAGAACCTCTAGCCATTGGTTACCATAAACGCCCGGACATCAATTAGGTAATCTACACCTATCAGCATGGCTCAGTCCAATACCAAACATCACCTGTCGTGGTACGCGGTAGGTTATATGAAACACATGTCAGCCACAGCTGGTAAAATTTCAGTACCCCAACAAATTATTCCCCATATTTACTTAGTACTGTGTCAAACAACAACACTTCTTACTCGATGGTTCCGAAATAAAAGAACGAAGCTCCGAATATACCAATGATGAATTACTAGTAACCTACAAATATGCTCTATTCTAAATGGTCATGTTTCATGGGACGGAGCGAACTGCTGCGCAGTAAACTCGTCCTCTGGCTGGCAGACAGATATATCGCCTGTCACAAGTGATGCAAGTTAATAAAAGACAATCGAGGCTTCTAAATCAGTTCAGAGATTCCATCCGACATCAGTCTATCGGAACTGACTAAACTCCGAAGATAAGTAGGGCGGTTACCCGTGGAGTCACTGACTACTGATTTTAGTTATTTAGTGGCTCATACTACTAGATCGATATGTATGAGATAATTTATTTAGTGGTTGTAGACTTTGTGTGACATGCCCTATATACATTTCAGCTACACATGCGCACTTTGAGCAAACGACTTATATAGCAATATTGTCATGTTTTACTCCCTCCTTCTACATTACATTATTGTCACATAATCACTCCTTTATTCGTAAACTCATGTCCGGTGTGCTGATATAAGCTATGAAAGCTCAGGGCTATACAAATATAAGTATAAACTGCACTACTCTTAGAACCACAATATACAAACTTTGTCGGTGAGACTATGATTTATGGAGTACCTTTAAGTGGCGCTAATATGAACTTTAAAAAATTTAACTCCTTAATAAAATCGAAAAGCGTCAAAAATTAGTGTGAGGAATCAGAATCCGAATTTACAGTTAGAAGTTCAGATTAGAAATTAGAGCAAGGGTTTTCATCGCCAAATAATATCAACTAGATTGCTAAAATGCTGCTTAGCCATATGGATGGACCAATTTCCAGCAAAATCCAAGACACCATAATAGATGTTATTGGTTTGTCCATAAATTATAGTGTCGTCACTTGGTCAGTTTACTTGATGGTAATAAGCGAGATTCAGACCAGTATGACTAAAGTCCATCAAGATGGCCTATTTCACTTACTAAGAGACAAATATGACTAATTTGTCGGGCGATTTGTATTGACGGTTTCGTTACATTAGATTACAATAGGAGTTTGACAGTATAAATTCGCAGTGGTCTCGCAGACAAACTTGTCATTACCGCTGAACATATATGATTGCCAGCATATAAACTAACACCTAAAACGACCAAAGTATTTTGCACTAAAAATAATATAAATTCAAATACACTATACGATGCTCGGTACATGAAAATCTACAATCCAATTAGGAGTAAAAAATTATGAGAATATATATAAAACAGCCCAGGAACAAACCAACAGTGCACCGGAAAGAACAGCCTTCGCAGCATAATTTAGTCCTTTGGCACCAAACTCCACGACTTTCGAATATCCTTTTTCTTTTGCTCTGTTTATGGCCTCGTCAATTTCCTGAAAAAGTGAGTACATTTTGAAGAACATACGGTTTCTCTCTTCGTAAGCTCTGGGTGGATCACTTTTCGGTATATAAAACTATACCCAGAAGTGGCTGGTGTGACAAGCCATATGACGAATAGAGTCTTCGCTTCGTAATAAAAAGGCAGCCTAGAAATAACCAATACTTAGGAAAAATATACCACTGGAGTAAAATATCCGTCACTAGCTCCAAAGTTATATACATGCTGAACACTACCCAGTACATGCCAAGTGTCACCTATAAAGTTCATAAAAGTTTGGAAAGAAATACGACTTTCATACCACTTCCTGATAATCTTTCCTTTTAATCGCTTTATAAGTTCTATAAGAGGGGTGCATAACTCCGAAAACAGTTCTATATATGAGGGAGTGACATGGAGAGCTTACATAATGAGCCTGGCGACAAACGCTGGCAACATCAGTTAATTCTCTTGAACATAAATTTCAGGGCGATCCGTCTCTTACCCTAAACTAGACGACCTTACGTGTGGCGTAAAAGTCGTTTGTCGCGGCGTAACATAGAGATTTGAATCACGAGTTCAAAGTTTAAACAACGTTCAAATAAATAAGGATGGATAATAAAGTCCCCCGCCTAAACGATATTCAAAAACAATGACGCACGAGTAACGTTATACCGAGTCGAGATACATGCTTAATTGAGAGGAAAGTATAGTCTCTGAACACAGTTTTTTCGTTCTGTATATTGACCCTAGCGAACAGAGTAGTATAAAGAGCATTCAATGTTCCTCTTGATAGTGTGCACTTTAACGGATACCACTATCTCTTCGTGTGAGGTCATGTACTCAACGGAACGCATTTTAGATTCTGTTCTCTTTAGGTCTTCTGTTCTCAATACACAATTCTGAGCCTAGTATAAATATGTCTGTATTGAACATAATATATACTCAGAAAATGATTTTCCAGAACATCTCAAACTGTTCCTCTTTTTGGCATATTGAATGACATTACAGATCGGTAACGTAGATCATCTATCTGGAATAATTAGGTGCCTACTCGAGAACATAAGTGTGGTGCGCTGAAACAGAAACTCTGAATTCACACCTCGCGATCAGCACCTAACGCGGATTAACCATTCTTTGTGTCAAGACCCTAGGGCTACTTTGGAGGACGTTATTACAGAAATAATTTGGTAAAAGTAGCTACAATGAAGAGAGTGCGACCACCACCAGAATGATGTCGACGACTTTTTAAAAAGTCCTCTAAGTTTGGAAACAGATCAGAATAAACAGTTGTAATTTCATTAAGCTTACGAAATATCATAACCAAAATGGGTGACATTGGATGCACTATTACTGGAATCATTTTCGTAAAGATCAAACAGATTCATTACACCTCATTATAACTGAAAATAAATCTTTCTTTGTAAAAATTTGACTTAAAATTCAAATGAAAAGATACCTGCAAGCTCATCAACAAAGATTATTCATCAAACGCCAAAAACATAGTTTGGTTAGCTATGTCAAGGGCTTTGCTTTAGTCCATGTAGACTATATCGTTTATGAGCAACTATAATACACATTCAACCGTCTCTAAAGCCTCACAATCTACTTTACCTCAGGCTCTGGTTTTCGAAGAAGGCCATAAGGTTGTGCGTCATGATTCCCTATGGTGTTCATTACTACTCTCGTCAAGCTAGTCATTCTGTGCCGTGAAGATTAACGTCTACGTCCTACTTTGTAGTTTTTAATGACCATGGAAGCCATGCGCATTGTAAATCGTGTCACTGAACAAAGTGCACTACATGTGATCCCGTTGATATCTTGATTTATACAAAGCTCCTTTTCTGAAAAAAGTAAGACTATAAATTATTCTGCGGCATTACTTCCAATATTTTCTCTTTTTGTTAATAAGAGAATCGTAGATGGAGATACAACCGCCTTAAATATTGCCAACTGTCATTTCGTCCTAGACGTCTTAAATCAAATGAGATACGTTAGTCTAACTAATTTAACTGACAGTATTATATAATTACGTTGTTAGTGATAGTCGTTCCAAAGAACTTTTCACCAATACACAGTATGTAATTTTACTACGGGCTTTTAATCACCATCAAATGAATGCACATTAACATTAGCCTCTATAAAAACATTGTCACAGTTAGTTGTAAGATTTTCAATCTACCACGGAAGATGAGGCATAGCATTGTCATAAATGGTTTCTACTTAAAAACTCATATTTAAAGCCCCTGTATATAATGCTTACATGTAGTAATATTTCAGTGCTTCTTAAGATGTTGAAGATGCCACAGGTATTTGGACTTTGACAACGCTTTAACCAGCAACACTTAATATGAATCGTATCCACTAAGTGAAATCAAAAGACAGAAACGAGGAGGTTCGAAGATATATTTGATAGGCTATCAATACATCGAGGATCATCTGACTAGCGATTGCAGGGAATGTTGAGCACGGCGTTCCTACTCCTGATCTGGTGAGGATGCATGACCGAGCGCCTTCAGCTAAGTGAATCCATTAGAATTAGTATGGTCAGCATCCGATATCGAAGACTTACAGAGCTATTTGTTTTTGGGATTTACCACTGCAATGTGCTTGGCCTGCTTGATACGTAATATAAATTTACGAAATTCCCTATTACATTAGTTTAAGTCCACTAATTATTCACCTAAAATAAACTTTTTAAAAGTTGATTCATACTTCCCTCATACACTTTTCGAGTAGGCACAAAACCCAAGACCAATAGTTTATCAAAATAAGAAAGGCCAAGTAAGTAAATATATGCTTCTTAGGCGAAAGAATCAGAAGAATATGAAAATATACATTATGTTTCATGGGATATATTCGAAAACTTTTGGTGACTTGCGCTGTTTCCGTTATTTTTCTTGTCATAAACAAATTGATGTTATAAAATATAGAATTTAAGTTAAATTACACTACTACAACTAATATTCTATCATGGTTGTACTGCATTGTACCATCACCTTAAATGTTTTGGGGACCTCAAGCTGGATGTTGTTATCAATGATCTTTGCCTCTCAAGTCGAAGTGAAGTCTTAGAAGTTTCCAAATATCTAAATATGAGACACTAATCCGTTTGTGAGTGGTTAACAACACTATTCCTCGGCTGTTTCACCGATTATCTCTCCTAAAATAATGGATATCAACAAGTTTGATCAACGCAGCTCTTTAACACATAGCATCAGTGATCCTAACAATTTGGTGTAAATAATTAAAATAAAAGAATTAATGTCGAAAATTCACCTATGTCAATGTTGAATAAATTATCCTAATACAGTGTCTAAATTATGTATCCAGAAAGTAACGTCAGAGCACTTCCTTTTTCATACTTCTGATAAAAAATCTTTCTACAATAAAGGCTGTTATAGCAACTGCCTGAAAACCGGTCACAAGAAACAGTGAAAAAAATGAAACAGCTTTTCTGTTTTATAAATTTAATGAAACGTGAAGCATATACTGTAAGATCCAAACTAAGGTTTCGATTGATGAACAGCTTATTAGGTGCGATAGATACGCGCCCTTGCCCGTTTGAAAACAAAACAAAGTAATTGGGTAAAAAGACCGTTCTATATTTCATCATAAATTTAAATGGACATTATTACGTTGTAGTGACTCACATTTATCACGAGAACACGACTGGTTTAATAAAAACAATTATTATTATAACCAACTGTACCAGTGTTTGTTTTAATGTGCTTTTGTTTGACTGTGCTAATGACAGCTATTTTGTGCTTCCATTCTTATACTGACACTTCGATTGTAACTTCGCGCGAATTCGGTTACCTTCTGTAACCAAGGTTGTATCCTGGCACGATCTCGGTATCCTTTCGATGCCACGAGATCGCCAGCAAATATAACTCGACTTGGTCCATTAATTGCCTTCTGATAATTGACTTCTCGTAAATTTTATGGTTTTCTTTGGTTACGTTCAACCCTCGCCTTCTGATTTATTTGGCACGTGTTTCTTGGTAGCGGTGTTCATAGTTAATCCCAACTCGACGCCACGCTACAATTGGTGACCCGTATTTTGAAACACGCCTCTGCTTCTGGTCAAATCTTTCAAAGAAGCCAATTCGGTGAGTCTATGATTTATCTATCCACGTCTGTCGTATATTTTCATATTTAATATATAATATACTCGACATGACGGATAACGATAAGAATAGTATTAATATAATAGACTCACATGTATGTGTACCGAATCCTTGTTACTTTTTTATTCACGTGACGATGAATTCCACGCTTTATTCGAGAAATTTTCCCCTATTATTTATTCTCCTCGCTGACCCGGCTGCTTGGTACGGAATGCATACGCATACGCATTAACGTCTACCTCCCAGTATCAAATGGTTAAGTTGAACGGTTTCATTGCCAACTTAAAAGTGCTCTACGAGCACACGAGAACGACGACTGGTACGAAACCTTATCGCTCGTCCTCTTAGGTATTCGAACGAGCTTGAAGGCAGATATACAATGTTCCTCCGCTGAAATGGTATACGGCACGATATTGCGTCTGCCCGGAGAATTCTTCACATCACGGAGCAGACCTAATTTCGCTAAATCAGACTACGTCCATCGACTGTCTGCATTTATGCGAACGCTGCCTCCGGTGTCAACTCGAATACAACATCGACAGGTCGCTCTCCCTCGAGAGTTATCCACCTGTTCACATGTTTTCATACGAGTAGATTCGGTACGCAAACCTTTGCAACAACCTTACGAAGGCCCTTTTCGCGTGATCGCTCGTCACGAAAAGACCTTCAAGGTTGATCGACACGGCCGCGTCGAGATCGTCAGCATTGATCGTCTCAAACCAGCACACGTCGATGACAGTGCCCTATCTGATAACCTGAGATTCAATGCTAGACCAAGCAAACCTACTAGCGGGATCCTCAAACCATCTTCAGGTCCCACGCTAGATACACCTGAGACCTCACTGTCACGTCCCAGTCAACAGCACGCGTCATCTGCACCGTCTACGGACGAGACGACAGTCTCACGTCCAGATCAGCAGACCACGCCGCCCTTGACTTCGGATGAGATTGCAGGCTCACGCGATGCGAACGAGACTGCCGTCTCACGTTCCGGTCGCCGAGTACGTTTACCCGTACGCTTCCTCGACTAGTCGCACAGTCGACAACCGATACGGTGTAGGAATATTCCTATGCTACTTGCATGCTACACTCTTCTCTTTTTTTGATTTTCTTTTTGTTTCCTGAGCCCACGCCCTCGACCATCTCCGTTTGGTTCCGTCGACTTCAGTCAACTTTGGCGAAAGCTGGATTGGCCACCCACGCTCTTGTCAACGCACTCAGTCGATATATTGGTTTCGAATGCTTGGCATACGCTTGGTCTCGAACTCGGTCGTTATGGTCGCTTCTGGTTCATCGGCTCAACGTGGTTTCGTCCTACGTCTGCAGCGTTTCTGGTGCGCACTCCTACGAACGCCCTCTTCAGATTCTGGATACAAACCACTCTGGTGTAGCATGCCAACTCAAGCAATAAATACAACACATCGCTCCTGGTACCGTTCTCCGAAAACGACCTTCGTTGGCAACTCGACGACCAACGATCGCTTTCCTGTTCGCCAATTCTTCCGTCCTACAATCGCTCGTAAGCCGATCAGTCCCACGATTCAAACCGCTATTTATCGAAAGTGTAAACCCTTTCTAGCGGGGGCTCCTGTAGTGACTCACATTTATCACGAGAACACGACTGGTTTAATAAAAACAATTATTATTATAACCAACTGTACCAGTGTTTGTTTTAATGTGCTTTTGTTTGACTGTGCTAATGACAGCTATTTTGTGCTTCCATTCTTATACTGACACTTCGATTGTAACTTCGCGCGAATTCGGTTACCTTCTGTAACCAAGGTTGTATCCTGGCACGATCTCGGTATCCTTTCGATGCCACGAGATCGCCAGCAAATATAACTCGACTTGGTCCATTAATTGCCTTCTGATAATTGACTTCTCGTAAATTTTATGGTTTTCTTTGGTTACGTTCAACCCTCGCCTTCTGATTTATTTGGCACGTGTTTCTTGGTAGCGGTGTTCATAGTTAATCCCAACTCGACGCCACGCTACAATTGGTGACCCGTATTTTGGAACACGCCTCTGCTTCTGGTCAAATCTTCCAAAGAAGCCAATTCGGTGAGTCTATGATTTATCTATCCACGTCTGTCGTATATTTTCATATTTAATATATAATATACTCGACATGACGGATAACGATAAGAATAGTATTAATATAATAGACTCACATGTATGTGTACCGAATCCTTGTTACTTTTTTATTCGCGTGACGATGAATTCCACGCTTTATTCGAGAAATTTTCCCCTATTATTTATTCTCCTCGCTGACCCGGCTGCTTGGTACGGAATGCATACGCATACGCATTAACGTCTACCTCCCAGTATCAAATGGTTAAGTTGAACGGTTTCATTGCCAACTTAAAAGTGCTCTACGAGCACACGAGAACGACGACTGGTACGAAACCTTATCGCTCGTCCTCTTAGGTATTCGAACGAGCTTGAAGGCAGATATACAATGTTCCTCCGCTGAAATGGTATACGGCACGATATTGCGTCTGCCCGGAGAATTCTTCACATCACGGAGCAGACCTAATTTCGCTAAATCAGACTACGTCCATCGACTGTCTGCATTTATGCGAACGCTGCCTCCGGTGTCAACTCGAATACAACATCGACAGGTCGCTCTCCCTCGAGAGTTATCCACCTGTTCACATGTTTTCATACGAGTAGATTCGGTACGCAAACCTTTGCAACAACCTTACGAAGGCCCTTTTCGCGTGATCGCTCGTCACGAAAAGACCTTCAAGGTTGATCGACACGGCCGCGTCGAGATCGTCAGCATTGATCGTCTCAAACCAGCACACGTCGATGACAGTGCCCTATCTGATAACCTGAGATTCAATGCTAGACCAAGCAAACCTACTAGCGGGATCCTCAAACCATCTTCAGGTCCCACGCTAGATACACCTGAGACCTCACTGTCACGTCCCAGTCAACAGCACGCGTCATCTGCACCGTCTACGGACGAGACGACAGTCTCACGTCCAGATCAGCAGACCACGCCGCCCTTGACTTCGGATGAGATTGCAGGCTCACGCGATGCGAACGAGACTGCCGTCTCACGTTCCGGTCGCCGAGTACGTTTACCCGTACGCTTCCTCGACTAGTCGCACAGTCGACAACCGATACGGTGTAGGAATATTCCTATGCTACTTGCATGCTACACTTCTCTTTTTTTGATTTTCTTTTTGTTTCCTGAGCCCACGCCCTCGACCATCTCCGTTTGGTTCCGTCGACTTCAGTCAACTTTGGCGAAAGCTGGATTGGCCACCCACGCTCTTGTCAACGCACTCAGTCGATATATTGGTTTCGAATGCTTGGCATACGCTTGGTCTCGAACTCGGTCGTTATGGTCGCTTCTGGTTCATCGGCTCAACGTGGTTTCGTCCTACGTCTGCAGCGTTTCTGGTGCGCACTCCTACGAACGCCCTCTTCAGATTCTGGATACAAACCACTCTGGTGTAGCATGCCAACTCAAGCAATAAATACAACACATCGCTCCTGGTACCGTTCTCCGAAAACGACCTTCGTTGGCAACTCGACGATCAACGATCGCTTTCCTGTTCGCCAATTCTTCCGTCCTACAATCGCTCGTAAGCCGATCAGTCCCACGATTCAAACCGCTATTTATCGAAAGTGTAAACCCTTTCTAGCGGGGGCTCCTGTAGTGACTCACATTTATCACGAGAACACGACTGGTTTAATAAAAACAATTATTATTATAACCAACTGTACCAGTGTTTGTTTTAATGTGCTTTTGTTTGACTGTGCTAATGACAGCTATTTTGTGCTTCCATTCTTATACTGACACTTCGATTGTAACTTCGCGCGAATTCGGTTACCTTCTGTAACCAAGGTTGTATCCTGGCACGATCTCGGTATCCTTTCGATGCCACGAGATCGCCAGCAAATATAACTCGACTTGGTCCATTAATTGCCTTCTGATAATTGACTTCTCGTAAATTTTATGGTTTTCTTTGGTTACGTTCAACCCTCGCCTTCTGATTTATTTGGCACGTGTTTCTTGGTAGCGGTGTTCATAGTTAATCCCAACTCGACGCCACGCTACAATTGGTGACCCGTATTTTGGAACACGCCTCTGCTTCTGGTCAAATCTTCCAAAGAAGCCAATTCGGTGAGTCTATGATTTATCTATCCACGTCTGTCGTATATTTTCATATTTAATATATAATATACTCGACATGACGGATAACGATAAGAATAGTATTAATATAATAGACTCACATGTATGTGTACCGAATCCTTGTTACTTTTTATTCGCGTGACGATGAATTCCACGCTTTATTCGAGAAATTTTCCCCTATTATTTATTCTCCTCGCTGACCCGGCTGCTTGGTACGGAATGCATACGCATACGCATTAACGTCTACCTCCCAGTATCAAATGGTTAAGTTGAACGGTTTCATTGCCAACTTAAAAGTGCTCTACGAGCACACGAGAACGACGACTGGTACGAAACCTTATCGCTCGTCCTCTTAGGTATTCGAACGAGCTTGAAGGCAGATATACAATGTTCCTCCGCTGAAATAGTATACGGCACGATATTGCGTCTGCCCGGAGAATTCTTCACATCACGGAGCAGACCTAATTTCGCTAAATCAGACTACGTCCATCGACTGTCTGCATTTATGCGAACGCTGCCTCCGGTGTCAACTCGAATACAACATCGACAGGTCGCTCTCCCTCGAGAGTTATCCACCTGTTCACATGTTTTCATACGAGTAGATTCGGTACGCAAACCTTTGCAACAACCTTACGAAGGCCCTTTTCGCGTGATCGCTCGTCACGAAAAGACCTTCAAGGTTGATCGACACGGCCGCGTCGAGATCGTCAGCATTGATCGTCTCAAACCAGCACACGTCGATGACAGTGCCCTATCTGATAACCTGAGATTCAATGCTAGACCAAGCAAACCTACTAGCGGGATCCTCAAACCATCTTCAGGTCCCACGCTAGATACACCTGAGACCTCACTCTCACGTCCCAGTCAACAGCACGCGTCATCTGCACCGTCTACGGACGAGACGACAGTCTCACGTCCAGATCAGCAGACCACGCCGCCCTTGACTTCGGATGAGATTGCAGGCTCACGCGATGCGAACGAGACTGCCGTCTCACGTTCCGGTCGCCGAGTACGTTTACCCGTACGCTTCCTCGACTAGTCGCACAGTCGACAACCGATACGGTGTAGGAATATTCCTATGCTACTTGCATGCTACACTCTTCTCTTTTTTGATTTTCTTTTTGTTTCCTGAGCCCACGCCTCGACCATCTCCGTTTGGTTCCGTCGACTTCAGTCAACTTTGGCGAAAGCTGGATTGGCCACCCACGCTCTTGTCAACGCACTCAGTCGATATATTGGTTTCGAATGCTTGGCATACGCTTGGTCTCGAACTCGGTCGTTATGGTCGCTTCTGGTTCATCGGCTCAACGTGGTTTCGTCCTACGTCTGCAGCGTTTCTGGTGCGCACTCCTACGAACGCCCTCTTCAGATTCTGGATACAAACCACTCTGGTGTAGCATGCCAACTCAAGCAATAAATACAACACATCGCTCCTGGTACCGTTCTCCGAAAACGACCTTCGTTGGCAACTCGACGATCAACGATCGCTTTCCTGTTCGCCAATTCTTCCGTCCTACAATCGCTCGTAAGCCGATCAGTCCCACGATTCAAACCGCTATTTATCGAAAGTGTAAACCCTTTCTAGCGGGGGCTCCTGTAGTGACTCACATTTATCACGAGAACACGACTGGTTTAATAAAAACAATTATTATTATAACCAACTGTACCAGTGTTTGTTTTAATGTGCTTTTGTTTGACTGTGCTAATGACAGCTATTTTGTGCTTCCATTCTTATACTGACACTTCGATTGTAACTTCGCGCGAATTCGGTTACCTTCTGTAACCAAGGTTGTATCCTGGCACGATCTCGGTATCCTTTCGATGCCACGAGATCGCCAGCAAATATAACTCGACTTGGTCCATTAATTGCCTTCTGATAATTGACTTCTCGTAAATTTTATGGTTTTCTTTGGTTACGTTCAACCCTCGCCTTCTGATTTATTTGGCACGTGTTTCTTGGTAGCGGTGTTCATAGTTAATCCCAACTCGACGCCACGCTACAATTGGTGACCCGTATTTTGAAACACGCCTCTGCTTCTGGTCAAATCTTCCAAAGAAGCCAATTCGGTGAGTCTATGATTTATCTATCCACGTCTGTCGTATATTTTCATATTTAATATATAATATACTCGACATGACGGATAACGATAAGAATAGTATTAATATAATAGACTCACATGTATGTGTACCGAATCCTTGTTACTTTTTATTCGCGTGACGATGAATTCCACGCTTTATTCGAGAAATTTTCCCCTATTATTTATTCTCCTCGCTGACCCGGCTGCTTGGTACGGAATGCATACGCATACGCATTAACGTCTACCTCCCAGTATCAAATGGTTAAGTTGAACGGTTTCATTGCCAACTTAAAAGTGCTCTACGAGCACACGAGAACGACGACTGGTACGAAACCTTATCGCTCGTCCTCTTAGGTATTCGAACGAGCTTGAAGGCAGATATACAATGTTCCTCCGCTGAAATAGTATACGGCACGATATTGCGTCTGCCCGGAGAATTCTTCACATCACGGAGCAGACCTAATTTCGCTAAATCAGACTACGTCCATCGACTGTCTGCATTTATGCGAACGCTGCCTCCGGTGTCAACTCGAATACAACATCGACAGGTCGCTCTCCCTCGAGAGTTATCCACCTGTTCACATGTTTTCATACGAGTAGATTCGGTACGCAAACCTTTGCAACAACCTTACGAAGGCCCTTTTCGCGTGATCGCTCGTCACGAAAAGACCTTCAAGGTTGATCGACACGGCCGCGTCGAGATCGTCAGCATTGATCGTCTCAAACCAGCACACGTCGATGACAGTGCCCTATCTGATAACCTGAGATTCAATGCTAGACCAAGCAAACCTACTAGCGGGATCCTCAAACCATCTTCAGGTCCCACGCTAGATACACCTGAGACCTCACTCTCACGTCCCAGTCAACAGCACGCGTCATCTGCACCGTCTACGGACGAGACGACAGTCTCACGTCCAGATCAGCAGACCACGCCGCCCTTGACTTCGGATGAGATTGCAGGCTCACGCGATGCGAACGAGACTGCCGTCTCACGTTCCGGTCGCCGAGTACGTTTACCCGTACGCTTCCTCGACTAGTCGCACAGTCGACAACCGATACGGTGTAGGAATATTCCTATGCTACTTGCATGCTACACTCTTCTCTTTTTTTGATTTTCTTTTTGTTTCCTGAGCCCACGCCCTCGACCATCTCCGTTTGGTTCCGTCGACTTCAGTCAACTTTGGCGAAAGCTGGATTGGCCACCCACGCTCTTGTCAACGCACTCAGTCGATATATTGGTTTCGAATGCTTGGCATACGCTTGGTCTCGAACTCGGTCGTTATGGTCGCTTCTGGTTCATCGGCTCAACGTGGTTTCGTCCTACGTCTGCAGCGTTTCTGGTGCGCACTCCTACGAACGCCCTCTTCAGATTCTGGATACAAACCACTCTGGTGTAGCATGCCAACTCAAGCAATAAATACAACACATCGCTCCTGGTACCGTTCTCCGAAAACGACCTTCGTTGGCAACTCGACGATCAACGATCGCTTTCCTGTTCGCCAATTCTTCCGTCCTACAATCGCTCGTAAGCCGATCAGTCCCACGATTCAAACCGCTATTTATCGAAAGTGTAAACCCTTTCTAGCGGGGGCTCCTGTAGTGACTCACATTTATCACGAGAACACGACTGGTTTAATAAAAACAATTATTATTATAACCAACTGTACCAGTGTTTGTTTTAATGTGCTTTTGTTTGACTGTGCTAATGACAGCTATTTTGTGCTTCCATTCTTATACTGACACTTCGATTGTAACTTCGCGCGAATTCGGTTACCTTCTGTAACCAAGGTTGTATCCTGGCACGATCTCGGTATCCTTTCGATGCCACGAGATCGCCAGCAAATATAACTCGACTTGGTCCATTAATTGCCTTCTGATAATTGACTTCTCGTAAATTTTATGGTTTTCTTTGGTTACGTTCAACCCTCGCCTTCTGATTTATTTGGCACGTGTTTCTTGGTAGCGGTGTTCATAGTTAATCCCAACTCGACGCCACGCTACAATTGGTGACCCGTATTTTGAAACACGCCTCTGCTTCTGGTCAAATCTTCCAAAGAAGCCAATTCGGTGAGTCTATGATTTATCTATCCACGTCTGTCGTATATTTTCATATTTAATATATAATATACTCGACATGACGGATAACGATAAGAATAGTATTAATATAATAGACTCACATGTATGTGTACCGAATCCTTGTTACTTTTTATTCGCGTGACGATGAATTCCACGCTTTATTCGAGAAATTTTCCCCTATTATTTATTCTCCTCGCTGACCCGGCTGCTTGGTACGGAATGCATACGCATACGCATTAACGTCTACCTCCCAGTATCAAATGGTTAAGTTGAACGGTTTCATTGCCAACTTAAAAGTGCTCTACGAGCACACGAGAACGACGACTGGTACGAAACCTTATCGCTCGTCCTCTTAGGTATTCGAACGAGCTTGAAGGCAGATATACAATGTTCCTCCGCTGAAATGGTATACGGCACGATATTGCGTCTGCCCGGAGAATTCTTCACATCACGGAGCAGACCTAATTTCGCTAAATCAGACTACGTCCATCGACTGTCTGCATTTATGCGAACGCTGCCTCCGGTGTCAACTCGAATACAACATCGACAGGTCGCTCTCCCTCGAGAGTTATCCACCTGTTCACATGTTTTCATACGAGTAGATTCGGTACGCAAACCTTTGCAACAACCTTACGAAGGCCCTTTTCGCGTGATCGCTCGTCACGAAAAGACCTTCAAGGTTGATCGACACGGCCGCGTCGAGATCGTCAGCATTGATCGTCTCAAACCAGCACACGTCGATGACAGTGCCCTATCTGATAACCTGAGATTCAATGCTAGACCAAGCAAACCTACTAGCGGGATCCTCAAACCATCTTCAGGTCCCACGCTAGATACACCTGAGACCTCACTCTCACGTCCCAGTCAACAGCACGCGTCATCTGCACCGTCTACGGACGAGACGACAGTCTCACGTCCAGATCAGCAGACCACGCCGCCCTTGACTTCGGATGAGATTGCAGGCTCACGCGATGCGAACGAGACTGCCGTCTCACGTTCCGGTCGCCGAGTACGTTTACCCGTACGCTTCCTCGACTAGTCGCACAGTCGACAACCGATACGGTGTAGGAATATTCCTATGCTACTTGCATGCTACACTCTTCTCTTTTTTGATTTTCTTTTTGTTTCCTGAGCCCACGCCCTCGACCATCTCCGTTTGGTTCCGTCGACTTCAGTCAACTTTGGCGAAAGCTGGATTGGCCACCCACGCTCTTGTCAACGCACTCAGTCGATATATTGGTTTCGAATGCTTGGCATACGCTTGGTCTCGAACTCGGTCGTTATGGTCGCTTCTGGTTCATCGGCTCAACGTGGTTTCGTCCTACGTCTGCAGCGTTTCTGGTGCGCACTCCTACGAACGCCCTCTTCAGATACTGGATACAAACCACTCTGGTGTAGCATGCCAACTCAAGCAATAAATACAACACATCGCTCCTGGTACCGTTCTCCGAAAACGACCTTCGTTGGCAACTCGACGATCAACGATCGCTTTCCTGTTCGCCAATTCTTCCGTCCTACAATCGCTCGTAAGCCGATCAGTCCCACGATTCAAACCTCTATTTATCGAAAGTGTAAACCCTTTCTAGCGGGGGCTCCTGTAGTGACTCACATTTATCACGAGAACACGACTGGTTTAATAAAAACAATTATTATTATAACCAACTGTACCAGTGTTTGTTTTAATGTGCTTTTGTTTGACTGTGCTAATGACAGCTATTTTGTGCTTCCATTCTTATACTGACACTTCGATTGTAACTTCGCGCGAATTCGGTTACCTTCTGTAACCAAGGTTGTATCCTGGCACGATCTCGGTATCCTTTCGATGCCACGAGATCGCCAGCAAATATAACTCGACTTGGTCCATTAATTGCCTTCTGATAATTGACTTCTCGTAAATTTTATGGTTTTCTTTGGTTACGTTCAACCCTCGCCTTCTGATTTATTTGGCACGTGTTTCTTGGTAGCGGTGTTCATAGTTAATCCCAACTCGACGCCACGCTACAATTGGTGACCCGTATTTTGAAACACGCCTCTGCTTCTGGTCAAATCTTCCAAAGAAGCCAATTCGGTGAGTCTATGATTTATCTATCCACGTCTGTCGTATATTTTCATATTTAATATATAATATACTCGACATGACGGATAACGATAAGAATAGTATTAATATAATAGACTCACATGTATGTGTACCGAATCCTTGTTACTTTTTATTCGCGTGACGATGAATTCCACGCTTTATTCGAGAAATTTTCCCCTATTATTTATTCTCCTCGCTGACCCGGCTGCTTGGTACGGAATGCATACGCATACGCATTAACGTCTACCTCCCAGTATCAAATGGTTAAGTTGAACGGTTTCATTGCCAACTTAAAAGTGCTCTACGAGCACACGAGAACGACGACTGGTACGAAACCTTATCGCTCGTCCTCTTAGGTATTCGAACGAGCTTGAAGGCAGATATACAATGTTCCTCCGCTGAAATGGTATACGGCACGATATTGCGTCTGCCCGGAGAATTCTTCACATCACGGAGCAGACCTAATTTCGCTAAATCAGACTACGTCCATCGACTGTCTGCATTTATGCGAACGCTGCCTCCGGTGTCAACTCGAATACAACATCGACAGGTCGCTCTCCCTCGAGAGTTATCCACCTGTTCACATGTTTTCATACGAGTAGATTCGGTACGCAAACCTTTGCAACAACCTTACGAAGGCCCTTTTCGCGTGATCGCTCGTCACGAAAAGACCTTCAAGGTTGATCGACACGGCCGCGTCGAGATCGTCAGCATTGATCGTCTCAAACCAGCACACGTCGATGACAGTGCCCTATCTGATAACCTGAGATTCAATGCTAGACCAAGCAAACCTACTAGCGGGATCCTCAAACCATCTTCAGGTCCCACGCTAGATACACCTGAGACCTCACTCTCACGTCCCAGTCAACAGCACGCGTCATCTGCACCGTCTACGGACGAGACGACAGTCTCACGTCCAGATCAGCAGACCACGCCGCCCTTGACTTCGGATGAGATTGCAGGCTCACGCGATGCGAACGAGACTGCCGTCTCACGTTCCGGTCGCCGAGTACGTTTACCCGTACGCTTCCTCGACTAGTCGCACAGTCGACAACCGATACGGTGTAGGAATATTCCTATGCTACTTGCATGCTACACTCTTCTCTTTTTTGATTTTCTTTTTGTTTCCTGAGCCCACGCCCTCGACCATCTCCGTTTGGTTCCGTCGACTTCAGTCAACTTTGGCGAAAGCTGGATTGGCCACCCACGCTCTTGTCAACGCACTCAGTCGATATATTGGTTTCGAATGCTTGGCATACGCTTGGTCTCGAACTCGGTCGTTATGGTCGCTTCTGGTTCATCGGCTCAACGTGGTTTCGTCCTACGTCTGCAGCGTTTCTGGTGCGCACTCCTACGAACGCCCTCTTCAGATTCTGGATACAAACCACTCTGGTGTAGCATGCCAACTCAAGCAATAAATACAACACATCGCTCCTGGTACCGTTCTCCGAAAACGACCTTCGTTGGCAACTCGACGATCAACGATCGCTTTCCTGTTCGCCAATTCTTCCGTCCTACAATCGCTCGTAAGCCGATCAGTCCCACGATTCAAACCGCTATTTATCGAAAGTGTAAACCCTTTCTAGCGGGGGCTCCTGTAGTGACTCACATTTATCACGAGAACACGACTGGTTTAATAAAAACAATTATTATTATAACCAACTGTACCAGTGTTTGTTTTAATGTGCTTTTGTTTGACTGTGCTAATGACAGCTATTTTGTGCTTCCATTCTTATACTGACACTTCGATTGTAACTTCGCGCGAATTCGGTTACCTTCTGTAACCAAGGTTGTATCCTGGCACGATCTCGGTATCCTTTCGATGCCACGAGATCGCCAGCAAATATAACTCGACTTGGTCCATTAATTGCCTTCTGATAATTGACTTCTCGTAAATTTTATGGTTTTCTTTGGTTACGTTCAACCCTCGCCTTCTGATTTATTTGGCACGTGTTTCTTGGTAGCGGTGTTCATAGTTAATCCCAACTCGACGCCACGCTACAATTGGTGACCCGTATTTTGAAACACGCCTCTGCTTCTGGTCAAATCTTCCAAAGAAGCCAATTCGGTGAGTCTATGATTTATCTATCCACGTCTGTCGTATATTTTCATATTTAATATATAATATACTCGACATGACGGATAACGATAAGAATAGTATTAATATAATAGACTCACATGTATGTGTACCGAATCCTTGTTACTTTTTATTCGCGTGACGATGAATTCCACGCTTTATTCGAGAAATTTTCCCCTATTATTTATTCTCCTCGCTGACCCGGCTGCTTGGTACGGAATGCATACGCATACGCATTAACGTCTACCTCCCAGTATCAAATGGTTAAGTTGAACGGTTTCATTGCCAACTTAAAAGTGCTCTACGAGCACACGAGAACGACGACTGGTACGAAACCTTATCGCTCGTCCTCTTAGGTATTCGAACGAGCTTGAAGGCAGATATACAATGTTCCTCCGCTGAAATGGTATACGGCACGATATTGCGTCTGCCCGGAGAATTCTTCACATCACGGAGCAGACCTAATTTCGCTAAATCAGACTACGTCCATCGACTGTCTGCATTTATGCGAACGCTGCCTCCGGTGTCAACTCGAATACAACATCGACAGGTCGCTCTCCCTCGAGAGTTATCCACCTGTTCACATGTTTTCATACGAGTAGATTCGGTACGCAAACCTTTGCAACAACCTTACGAAGGCCCTTTTCGCGTGATCGCTCGTCACGAAAAGACCTTCAAGGTTGATCGACACGGCCGCGTCGAGATCGTCAGCATTGATCGTCTCAAACCAGCACACGTCGATGACAGTGCCCTATCTGATAACCTGAGATTCAATGCTAGACCAAGCAAATCTACTAGCGGGATCCTCAAACCATCTTCAGGTCCCACGCTAGATACACCTGAGACCTCACTCTCACGTCCCAGTCAACAGCACGCGTCATCTGCACCGTCTACGGACGAGACGACAGTCTCACGTCCAGATCAGCAGACCACGCCGCCCTTGACTTCGGATGAGATTGCAGGCTCACGCGATGCGAACGAGACTGCCGTCTCACGTTCCGGTCGCCGAGTACGTTTACCCGTACGCTTCCTCGACTAGTCGCACAGTCGACAACCGATACGGTGTAGGAATATTCCTATGCTACTTGCATGCTACACTCTTCTCTTTTTTGATTTTCTTTTTGTTTCCTGAGCCCACGCCCTCGACCATCTCCGTTTGGTTCCGTCGACTTCAGTCAACTTTGGCGAAAGCTGGATTGGCCACCCACGCTCTTGTCAACGCACTCAGTCGATATATTGGTTTCGAATGCTTGGCATACGCTTGGTCTCGAACTCGGTCGTTATGGTCGCTTCTGGTTCATCGGCTCAACGTGGTTTCGTCCTACGTCTGCAGCGTTTCTGGTGCGCACTCCTACGAACGCCCTCTTCAGATTCTGGATACAAACCACTCTGGTGTAGCATGCCAACTCAAGCAATAAATACAACACATCGCTCCTGGTACCGTTCTCCGAAAACGACCTTCGTTGGCAACTCGACGATCAACGATCGCTTTCCTGTTCGCCAATTCTTCCGTCCTACAATCGCTCGTAAGCCGATCAGTCCCACGATTCAAACCGCTATTTATCGAAAGTGTAAACCCTTTCTAGCGGGGGCTCCTGTAGTGACTCACATTTATCACGAGAACACGACTGGTTTAATAAAAACAATTATTATTATAACCAACTGTACCAGTGTTTGTTTTAATGTGCTTTTGTTTGACTGTGCTAATGACAGCTATTTTGTGCTTCCATTCTTATACTGACACTTCGATTGTAACTTCGCGCGAATTCGGTTACCTTCTGTAACCAAGGTTGTATCCTGGCACGATCTCGGTATCCTTTCGATGCCACGAGATCGCCAGCAAATATAACTCGACTTGGTCCATTAATTGCCTTCTGATAATTGACTTCTCGTAAATTTTATGGTTTTCTTTGGTTACGTTCAACCCTCGCCTTCTGATTTATTTGGCACGTGTTTCTTGGTAGCGGTGTTCATAGTTAATCCCAACTCGACGCCACGCTACAATTGGTGACCCGTATTTTGAAACACGCCTCTGCTTCTGGTCAAATCTTCCAAAGAAGCCAATTCGGTGAGTCTATGATTTATCTATCCACGTCTGTCGTATATTTTCATATTTAATATATAATATACTCGACATGACGGATAACGATAAGAATAGTATTAATATAATAGACTCACATGTATGTGTACCGAATCCTTGTTACTTTTTTATTCGCGTGACGATGAATTCCACGCTTTATTCGAGAAATTTTCCCCTATTATTTATTCTCCTCGCTGACCCGGCTGCTTGGTACGGAATGCATACGCATACGCATTAACGTCTACCTCCCAGTATCAAATGGTTAAGTTGAACGGTTTCATTGCCAACTTAAAAGTGCTCTACGAGCACACGAGAACGACGACTGGTACGAAACCTTATCGCTCGTCCTCTTAGGTATTCGAACGAGCTTGAAGGCAGATATACAATGTTCCTCCGCTGAAATGGTATACGGCACGATATTGCGTCTGCCCGGAGAATTCTTCACATCACGGAGCAGACCTAATTTCGCTAAATCAGACTACGTCCATCGACTGTCTGCATTTATGCGAACGCTGCCTCCGGTGTCAACTCGAATACAACATCGACAGGTCGCTCTCCCTCGAGAGTTATCCACCTGTTCACATGTTTTCATACGAGTAGATTCGGTACGCAAACCTTGCAACAACCTTACGAAGGCCCTTTTCGCGTGATCGCTCGTCACGAAAAGACCTTCAAGGTTGATCGACACGGCCGCGTCGAGATCGTCAGCATTGATCGTCTCAAACCAGCACACGTCGATGACAGTGCCCTATCTGATAACCTGAGATTCAATGCTAGACCAAGCAAACCTACTAGCGGGATCCTCAAACCATCTTCAGGTCCCACGCTAGATACACCTGAGACCTCACTCTCACGTCCCAGTCAACAGCACGCGTCATCTGCACCGTCTACGGACGAGACGACAGTCTCACGTCCAGATCAGCAGACCACGCCGCCCTTGACTTCGGATGAGATTGCAGGCTCACGCGATGCGAACGAGACTGCCGTCTCACGTTCCGGTCGCCGAGTACGTTTACCCGTACGCTTCCTCGACTAGTCGCACAGTCGACAACCGATACGGTGTAGGAATATTCCTATGCTACTTGCATGCTACACTCTTCTCTTTTTTTGATTTTCTTTTTGTTTCCTGAGCCCACGCCCTCGACCATCTCCGTTTGGTTCCGTCGACTTCAGTCAACTTTGGCGAAAGCTGGATTGGCCACCCACGCTCTTGTCAACGCACTCAGTCGATATATTGGTTTCGAATGCTTGGCATACGCTTGGTCTCGAACTCGGTCGTTATGGTCGCTTCTGGTTCATCGGCTCAACGTGGTTTCGTCCTACGTCTGCAGCGTTTCTGGTGCGCACTCCTACGAACGCCCTCTTCAGATTCTGGATACAAACCACTCTGGTGTAGCATGCCAACTCAAGCAATAAATACAACACATCGCTCCTGGTACCGTTCTCCGAAAACGACCTTCGTTGGCAACTCGACGATCAACGATCGCTTTCCTGTTCGCCAATTCTTCCGTCCTACAATCGCTCGTAAGCCGATCAGTCCCACGATTCAAACCGCTATTTATCGAAAGTGTAAACCCTTTCTAGCGGGGGCTCCTGTAGTGACTCACATTTATCACGAGAACACGACTGGTTTAATAAAAACAATTATTATTATAACCAACTGTACCAGTGTTTGTTTTAATGTGCTTTTGTTTGACTGTGCTAATGACAGCTATTTTGTGCTTCCATTCTTATACTGACACTTCGATTGTAACTTCGCGCGAATTCGGTTACCTTCTGTAACCAAGGTTGTATCCTGGCACGATCTCGGTATCCTTTCGATGCCACGAGATCGCCAGCAAATATAACTCGACTTGGTCCATTAATTGCCTTCTGATAATTGACTTCTCGTAAATTTTATGGTTTTCTTTGGTTACGTTCAACCCTCGCCTTCTGATTTATTTGGCACGTGTTTCTTGGTAGCGGTGTTCATAGTTAATCCCAACTCGACGCCACGCTACAATTGGTGACCCGTATTTTGAAACACGCCTCTGCTTCTGGTCAAATCTTCCAAAGAAGCCAATTCGGTGAGTCTATGATTTATCTATCCACGTCTGTCGTATATTTTCATATTTAATATATAATATACTCGACATGACGGATAACGATAAGAATAGTATTAATATAATAGACTCACATGTATGTGTACCGAATCCTTGTTACTTTTTTATTCGCGTGACGATGAATTCCACGCTTTATTCGAGAAATTTTCCCTATTATTTATTCTCCTCGCTGACCCGGCTGCTTGGTACGGAATGCATACGCATACGCATTAACGTCTACCTCCCAGTATCAAATGGTTAAGTTGAACGGTTTCATTGCCAACTTAAAAGTGCTCTACGAGCACACGAGAACGACGACTGGTACGAAACCTTATCGCTCGTCCTCTTAGGTATTCGAACGAGCTTGAAGGCAGATATACAATGTTCCTCCGCTGAAATGGTATACGGCACGATATTGCGTCTGCCCGGAGAATTCTTCACATCACGGAGCAGACCTAATTTCGCTAAATCAGACTACGTCCATCGACTGTCTGCATTTATGCGAACGCTGCCTCCGGTGTCAACTCGAATACAACATCGACAGGTCGCTCTCCCTCGAGAGTTATCCACCTGTTCACATGTTTTCATACGAGTAGATTCGGTACGCAAACCTTTGCAACAACCTTACGAAGGCCCTTTTCGCGTGATCGCTCGTCACGAAAAGACCTTCAAGGTTGATCGACACGGCCGCGTCGAGATCGTCAGCATTGATCGTCTCAAACCAGCACACGTCGATGACAGTGCCCTATCTGATAACCTGAGATTCAATGCTAGACCAAGCAAACCTACTAGCGGGATCCTCAAACCATCTTCAGGTCCCACGCTAGATACACCTGAGACCTCACTCTCACGTCCCAGTCAACAGCACGCGTCATCTGCACCGTCTACGGACGAGACGACAGTCTCACGTCCAGATCAGCAGACCACGCCGCCCTTGACTTCGGATGAGATTGCAGGCTCACGCGATGCGAACGAGACTGCCGTCTCACGTTCCGGTCGCCGAGTACGTTTACCCGTACGCTTCCTCGACTAGTCGCACAGTCGACAACCGATACGGTGTAGGAATATTCCTATGCTACTTGCATGCTACACTCTTCTCTTTTTTGATTTTCTTTTTGTTTCCTGAGCCCACGCCCTCGACCATCTCCGTTTGGTTCCGTCGACTTCAGTCAACTTTGGCGAAAGCTGGATTGGCCACCCACGCTCTTGTCAACGCACTCAGTCGATATATTGGTTTCGAATGCTTGGCATACGCTTGGTCTCGAACTCGGTCGTTATGGTCGCTTCTGGTTCATCGGCTCAACGTGGTTTCGTCCTACGTCTGCAGCGTTTCTGGTGCGCACTCCTACGAACGCCCTCTTCAGATTCTGGATACAAACCACTCTGGTGTAGCATGCCAACTCAAGCAATAAATACAACACATCGCTCCTGGTACCGTTCTCCGAAAACGACCTTCGTTGGCAACTCGACGATCAACGATCGCTTTCCTGTTCGCCAATTCTTCCGTCCTACAATCGCTCGTAAGCCGATCAGTCCCACGATTCAAACCGCTATTTATCGAAAGTGTAAACCCTTTCTAGCGGGGGCTCCTGTAGTGACTCACATTTATCACGAGAACACGACTGGTTTAATAAAAACAATTATTATTATAACCAACTGTACCAGTGTTTGTTTTAATGTGCTTTTGTTTGACTGTGCTAATGACAGCTATTTTGTGCTTCCATTCTTATACTGACACTTCGATTGTAACTTCGCGCGAATTCGGTTACCTTCTGTAACCAAGGTTGTATCCTGGCACGATCTCGGTATCCTTTCGATGCCACGAGATCGCCAGCAAATATAACTCGACTTGGTCCATTAATTGCCTTCTGATAATTGACTTCTCGTAAATTTTATGGTTTTCTTTGGTTACGTTCAACCCTCGCCTTCTGATTTATTTGGCACGTGTTTCTTGGTAGCGGTGTTCATAGTTAATCCCAACTCGACGCCACGCTACAATTGGTGACCCGTATTTTGAAACACGCCTCTGCTTCTGGTCAAATCTTCCAAAGAAGCCAATTCGGTGAGTCTATGATTTATCTATCCACGTCTGTCGTATATTTTCATATTTAATATATAATATACTCGACATGACGGATAACGATAAGAATAGTATTAATATAATAGACTCACATGTATGTGTACCGAATCCTTGTTACTTTTTTATTCGCGTGACGATGAATTCCACGCTTTATTCGAGAAATTTTCCCCTATTATTTATTCTCCTCGCTGACCCGGCTGCTTGGTACGGAATGCATACGCATACGCATTAACGTCTACCTCCCAGTATCAAATGGTTAAGTTGAACGGTTTCATTGCCAACTTAAAAGTGCTCTACGAGCACACGAGAACGACGACTGGTACGAAACCTTATCGCTCGTCCTCTTAGGTATTCGAACGAGCTTGAAGGCAGATATACAATGTTCCTCCGCTGAAATGGTATACGGCACGATATTGCGTCTGCCCGGAGAATTCTTCACATCACGGAGCAGACCTAATTTCGCTAAATCAGACTACGTCCATCGACTGTCTGCATTTATGCGAACGCTGCCTCCGGTGTCAACTCGAATACAACATCGACAGGTCGCTCTCCTCGAGAGTTATCCACCTGTTCACATGTTTTCATACGAGTAGATTCGGTACGCAAACCTTTGCAACAACCTTACGAAGGCCCTTTTCGCGTGATCGCTCGTCACGAAAAGACCTTCAAGGTTGATCGACACGGCCGCGTCGAGATCGTCAGCATTGATCGTCTCAAACCAGCACACGTCGATGACAGTGCCCTATCTGATAACCTGAGATTCAATGCTAGACCAAGCAAACCTACTAGCGGGATCCTCAAACCATCTTCAGGTCCCACGCTAGATACACCTGAGACCTCACTCTCACGTCCCAGTCAACAGCACGCGTCATCTGCACCGTCTACGGACGAGACGACAGTCTCACGTCCAGATCAGCAGACCACGCCGCCCTTGACTTCGGATGAGATTGCAGGCTCACGCGATGCGAACGAGACTGCCGTCTCACGTTCCGGTCGCCGAGTACGTTTACCCGTACGCTTCCTCGACTAGTCGCACAGTCGACAACCGATACGGTGTAGGAATATTCCTATGCTACTTGCATGCTACACTCTTCTCTTTTTTGATTTTCTTTTTGTTTCCTGAGCCCACGCCCTCGACCATCTCCGTTTGGTTCCGTCGACTTCAGTCAACTTTGGCGAAAGCTGGATTGGCCACCCACGCTCTTGTCAACGCACTCAGTCGATATATTGGTTTCGAATGCTTGGCATACGCTTGGTCTCGAACTCGGTCGTTATGGTCGCTTCTGGTTCATCGGCTCAACGTGGTTTCGTCCTACGTCTGCAGCGTTTCTGGTGCGCACTCCTACGAACGCCCTCTTCAGATTCTGGATACAAACCACTCTGGTGTAGCATGCCAACTCAAGCAATAAATACAACACATCGCTCCTGGTACCGTTCTCCGAAAACGACCTTCGTTGGCAACTCGACGATCAACGATCGCTTTCCTGTTCGCCAATTCTTCCGTCCTACAATCGCTCGTAAGCCGATCAGTCCCACGATTCAAACCGCTATTTATCGAAAGTGTAAACCCTTTCTAGCGGGGGCTCCTGTAGTGACTCACATTTATCACGAGAACACGACTGGTTTAATAAAAACAATTATTATTATAACCAACTGTACCAGTGTTTGTTTTAATGTGCTTTTGTTTGACTGTGCTAATGACAGCTATTTTGTGCTTCCATTCTTATACTGACACTTCGATTGTAACTTCGCGCGAATTCGGTTACCTTCTGTAACCAAGGTTGTATCCTGGCACGATCTCGGTATCCTTTCGATGCCACGAGATCGCCAGCAAATATAACTCGACTTGGTCCATTAATTGCCTTCTGATAATTGACTTCTCGTAAATTTTATGGTTTTCTTTGGTTACGTTCAACCCTCGCCTTCTGATTTATTTGGCACGTGTTTCTTGGTAGCGGTGTTCATAGTTAATCCCAACTCGACGCCACGCTACAATTGGTGACCCGTATTTTGAAACACGCCTCTGCTTCTGGTCAAATCTTCCAAAGAAGCCAATTCGGTGAGTCTATGATTTATCTATCCACGTCTGTCGTATATTTTCATATTTAATATATAATATACTCGACATGACGGATAACGATAAGAATAGTATTAATATAATAGACTCACATGTATGTGTACCGAATCCTTGTTACTTTTTTATTCGCGTGACGATGAATTCCACGCTTTATTCGAGAAATTTTCCCCTATTATTTATTCTCCTCGCTGACCCGGCTGCTTGGTACGGAATGCATACGCATACGCATTAACGTCTACCTCCCAGTATCAAATGGTTAAGTTGAACGGTTTCATTGCCAACTTAAAAGTGCTCTACGAGCACACGAGAACGACGACTGGTACGAAACCTTATCGCTCGTCCTCTTAGGTATTCGAACGAGCTTGAAGGCAGATATACAATGTTCCTCCGCTGAAATGGTATACGGCACGATATTGCGTCTGCCCGGAGAATTCTTCACATCACGGAGCAGACCTAATTTCGCTAAATCAGACTACGTCCATCGACTGTCTGCATTTATGCGAACGCTGCCTCCGGTGTCAACTCGAATACAACATCGACAGGTCGCTCTCCCTCGAGAGTTATCCACCTGTTCACATGTTTTCATACGAGTAGATTCGGTACGCAAACCTTTGCAACAACCTTACGAAGGCCCTTTTCGCGTGATCGCTCGTCACGAAAAGACCTTCAAGGTTGATCGACACGGCCGCGTCGAGATCGTCAGCATTGATCGTCTCAAACCAGCACACGTCGATGACAGTGCCCTATCTGATAACCTGAGATTCAATGCTAGACCAAGCAAACCTACTAGCGGGATCCTCAAACCATCTTCAGGTCCCACGCTAGATACACCTGAGACCTCACTCTCACGTCCCAGTCAACAGCACGCGTCATCTGCACCGTCTACGGACGAGACGACAGTCTCACGTCCAGATCAGCAGACCACGCCGCCCTTGACTTCGGATGAGATTGCAGGCTCACGCGATGCGAACGAGACTGCCGTCTCACGTTCCGGTCGCCGAGTACGTTTACCCGTACGCTTCCTCGACTAGTCGCACAGTCGACAACCGATACGGTGTAGGAATATTCCTATGCTACTTGCATGCTACACTCTTCTCTTTTTTTGATTTTCTTTTTGTTTCCTGAGCCCACGCCCTCGACCATCTCCGTTTGGTTCCGTCGACTTCAGTCAACTTTGGCGAAAGCTGGATTGGCCACCCACGCTCTTGTCAACGCACTCAGTCGATATATTGGTTTCGAATGCTTGGCATACGCTTGGTCTCGAACTCGGTCGTTATGGTCGCTTCTGGTTCATCGGCTCAACGTGGTTTCGTCCTACGTCTGCAGCGTTTCTGGTGCGCACTCCTACGAACGCCCTCTTCAGATTCTGGATACAAACCACTCTGGTGTAGCATGCCAACTCAAGCAATAAATACAACACATCGCTCCTGGTACCGTTCTCCGAAAACGACCTTCGTTGGCAACTCGACGATCAACGATCGCTTTCCTGTTCGCCAATTCTTCCGTCCTACAATCGCTCGTAAGCCGATCAGTCCCACGATTCAAACCGCTATTTATCGAAAGTGTAAACCCTTTCTAGCGGGGGCTCCTGTAGTGACTCACATTTATCACGAGAACACGACTGGTTTAATAAAAACAATTATTATTATAACCAACTGTACCAGTGTTTGTTTTAATGTGCTTTTGTTTGACTGTGCTAATGACAGCTATTTTGTGCTTCCATTCTTATACTGACACTTCGATTGTAACTTCGCGCGAATTCGGTTACCTTCTGTAACCAAGGTTGTATCCTGGCACGATCTCGGTATCCTTTCGATGCCACGAGATCGCCAGCAAATATAACTCGACTTGGTCCATTAATTGCCTTCTGATAATTGACTTCTCGTAAATTTTATGGTTTTCTTTGGTTACGTTCAACCCTCGCCTTCTGATTTATTTGGCACGTGTTTCTTGGTAGCGGTGTTCATAGTTAATCCCAACTCGACGCCACGCTACAATTGGTGACCCGTATTTTGAAACACGCCTCTGCTTCTGGTCAAATCTTCCAAAGAAGCCAATTCGGTGAGTCTATGATTTATCTATCCACGTCTGTCGTATATTTTCATATTTAATATATAATATACTCGACATGACGGATAACGATAAGAATAGTATTAATATAATAGACTCACATGTATGTGTACCGAATCCTTGTTACTTTTTTATTCGCGTGACGATGAATTCCACGCTTTATTCGAGAAATTTTCCCCTATTATTTATTCTCCTCGCTGACCCGGCTGCTTGGTACGGAATGCATACGCATACGCATTAACGTCTACCTCCCAGTATCAAATGGTTAAGTTGAACGGTTTCATTGCCAACTTAAAAGTGCTCTACGAGCACACGAGAACGACGACTGGTACGAAACCTTATCGCTCGTCCTCTTAGGTATTCGAACGAGCTTGAAGGCAGATATACAATGTTCCTCCGCTGAAATGGTATACGGCACGATATTGCGTCTGCCCGGAGAATTCTTCACATCACGGAGCAGACCTAATTTCGCTAAATCAGACTACGTCCATCGACTGTCTGCATTTATGCGAACGCTGCCTCCGGTGTCAACTCGAATACAACATCGACAGGTCGCTCTCCCTCGAGAGTTATCCACCTGTTCACATGTTTTCATACGAGTAGATTCGGTACGCAAACCTTTGCAACAACCTTACGAAGGCCCTTTTCGCGTGATCGCTCGTCACGAAAAGACCTTCAAGGTTGATCGACACGGCCGCGTCGAGATCGTCAGCATTGATCGTCTCAAACCAGCACACGTCGATGACAGTGCCCTATCTGATAACCTGAGATTCAATGCTAGACCAAGCAAACCTACTAGCGGGATCCTCAAACCATCTTCAGGTCCCACGCTAGATACACCTGAGACCTCACTCTCACGTCCCAGTCAACAGCACGCGTCATCTGCACCGTCTACGGACGAGACGACAGTCTCACGTCCAGATCAGCAGACCACGCCGCCCTTGACTTCGGATGAGATTGCAGGCTCACGCGATGCGAACGAGACTGCCGTCTCACGTTCCGGTCGCCGAGTACGTTTACCCGTACGCTTCCTCGACTAGTCGCACAGTCGACAACCGATACGGTGTAGGAATATTCCTATGCTACTTGCATGCTACACTCTTCTCTTTTTTGATTTTCTTTTTGTTTCCTGAGCCCACGCCCTCGACCATCTCCGTTTGGTTCCGTCGACTTCAGTCAACTTTGGCGAAAGCTGGATTGGCCACCCACGCTCTTGTCAACGCACTCAGTCGATATATTGGTTTCGAATGCTTGGCATACGCTTGGTCTCGAACTCGGTCGTTATGGTCGCTTCTGGTTCATCGGCTCAACGTGGTTTCGTCCTACGTCTGCAGCGTTTCTGGTGCGCACTCCTACGAACGCCCTCTTCAGATTCTGGATACAAACCACTCTGGTGTAGCATGCCAACTCAAGCAATAAATACAACACATCGCTCCTGGTACCGTTCTCCGAAAACGACCTTCGTTGGCAACTCGACGATCAACGATCGCTTTCCTGTTCGCCAATTCTTCCGTCCTACAATCGCTCGTAAGCCGATCAGTCCCACGATTCAAACCGCTATTTATCGAAAGTGTAAACCCTTTCTAGCGGGGGCTCCTGTAGTGACTCACATTTATCACGAGAACACGACTGGTTTAATAAAAACAATTATTATTATAACCAACTGTACCAGTGTTTGTTTTAATGTGCTTTTGTTTGACTGTGCTAATGACAGCTATTTTGTGCTTCCATTCTTATACTGACACTTCGATTGTAACTTCGCGCGAATTCGGTTACCTTCTGTAACCAAGGTTGTATCCTGGCACGATCTCGGTATCCTTTCGATGCCACGAGATCGCCAGCAAATATAACTCGACTTGGTCCATTAATTGCCTTCTGATAATTGACTTCTCGTAAATTTTATGGTTTTCTTTGGTTACGTTCAACCCTCGCCTTCTGATTTATTTGGCACGTGTTTCTTGGTAGCGGTGTTCATAGTTAATCCCAACTCGACGCCACGCTACAATTGGTGACCCGTATTTTGAAACACGCCTCTGCTTCTGGTCAAATCTTCCAAAGAAGCCAATTCGGTGAGTCTATGATTTATCTATCCACGTCTGTCGTATATTTTCATATTTAATATATAATATACTCGACATGACGGATAACGATAAGAATAGTATTAATATAATAGACTCACATGTATGTGTACCGAATCCTTGTTACTTTTTTATTCGCGTGACGATGAATTCCACGCTTTATTCGAGAAATTTTCCCCTATTATTTATTCTCCTCGCTGACCCGGCTGCTTGGTACGGAATGCATACGCATACGCATTAACGTCTACCTCCCAGTATCAAATGGTTAAGTTGAACGGTTTCATTGCCAACTTAAAAGTGCTCTACGAGCACACGAGAACGACGACTGGTACGAAACCTTATCGCTCGTCCTCTTAGGTATTCGAACGAGCTTGAAGGCAGATATACAATGTTCCTCCGCTGAAATGGTATACGGCACGATATTGCGTCTGCCCGGAGAATTCTTCACATCACGGAGCAGACCTAATTTCGCTAAATCAGACTACGTCCATCGACTGTCTGCATTTATGCGAACGCTGCCTCCGGTGTCAACTCGAATACAACATCGACAGGTCGCTCTCCCTCGAGAGTTATCCACCTGTTCACATGTTTTCATACGAGTAGATTCGGTACGCAAACCTTTGCAACAACCTTACGAAGGCCCTTTTCGCGTGATCGCTCGTCACGAAAAGACCTTCAAGGTTGATCGACACGGCCGCGTCGAGATCGTCAGCATTGATCGTCTCAAACCAGCACACGTCGATGACAGTGCCCTATCTGATAACCTGAGATTCAATGCTAGACCAAGCAAACCTACTAGCGGGATCCTCAAACCATCTTCAGGTCCCACGCTAGATACACCTGAGACCTCACTCTCACGTCCCAGTCAACAGCACGCGTCATCTGCACCGTCTACGGACGAGACGACAGTCTCACGTCCAGATCAGCAGACCACGCCGCCCTTGACTTCGGATGAGATTGCAGGCTCACGCGATGCGAACGAGACTGCCGTCTCACGTTCCGGTCGCCGAGTACGTTTACCCGTACGCTTCCTCGACTAGTCGCACAGTCGACAACCGATACGGTGTAGGAATATTCCTATGCTACTTGCATGCTACACTCTTCTCTTTTTTGATTTTCTTTTTGTTTCCTGAGCCCACGCCCTCGACCATCTCCGTTTGGTTCCGTCGACTTCAGTCAACTTTGGCGAAAGCTGGATTGGCCACCCACGCTCTTGTCAACGCACTCAGTCGATATATTGGTTTCGAATGCTTGGCATACGCTTGGTCTCGAACTCGGTCGTTATGGTCGCTTCTGGTTCATCGGCTCAACGTGGTTTCGTCCTACGTCTGCAGCGTTTCTGGTGCGCACTCCTACGAACGCCCTCTTCAGATTCTGGATACAAACCACTCTGGTGTAGCATGCCAACTCAAGCAATAAATACAACACATCGCTCCTGGTACCGTTCTCCGAAAACGACCTTCGTTGGCAACTCGACGATCAACGATCGCTTTCCTGTTCGCCAATTCTTCCGTCCTACAATCGCTCGTAAGCCGATCAGTCCCACGATTCAAACCGCTATTTATCGAAAGTGTAAACCCTTTCTAGCGGGGGCTCCTGTAGTGACTCACATTTATCACGAGAACACGACTGGTTTAATAAAAACAATTATTATTATAACCAACTGTACCAGTGTTTGTTTTAATGTGCTTTTGTTTGACTGTGCTAATGACAGCTATTTTGTGCTTCCATTCTTATACTGACACTTCGATTGTAACTTCGCGCGAATTCGGTTACCTTCTGTAACCAAGGTTGTATCCTGGCACGATCTCGGTATCCTTTCGATGCCACGAGATCGCCAGCAAATATAACTCGACTTGGTCCATTAATTGCCTTCTGATAATTGACTTCTCGTAAATTTTATGGTTTTCTTTGGTTACGTTCAACCCTCGCCTTCTGATTTATTTGGCACGTGTTTCTTGGTAGCGGTGTTCATAGTTAATCCCAACTCGACGCCACGCTACAATTGGTGACCCGTATTTTGAAACACGCCTCTGCTTCTGGTCAAATCTTCCAAAGAAGCCAATTCGGTGAGTCTATGATTTATCTATCCACGTCTGTCGTATATTTTCATATTTAATATATAATATACTCGACATGACGGATAACGATAAGAATAGTATTAATATAATAGACTCACATGTATGTGTACCGAATCCTTGTTACTTTTTTATTCGCGTGACGATGAATTCCACGCTTTATTCGAGAAATTTTCCCCTATTATTTATTCTCCTCGCTGACCCGGCTGCTTGGTACGGAATGCATACGCATACGCATTAACGTCTACCTCCCAGTATCAAATGGTTAAGTTGAACGGTTTCATTGCCAACTTAAAAGTGCTCTACGAGCACACGAGAACGACGACTGGTACGAAACCTTATCGCTCGTCCTCTTAGGTATTCGAACGAGCTTGAAGGCAGATATACAATGTTCCTCCGCTGAAATGGTATACGGCACGATATTGCGTCTGCCCGGAGAATTCTTCACATCACGGAGCAGACCTAATTTCGCTAAATCAGACTACGTCCATCGACTGTCTGCATTTATGCGAACGCTGCCTCCGGTGTCAACTCGAATACAACATCGACAGGTCGCTCTCCCTCGAGAGTTATCCACCTGTTCACATGTTTTCATACGAGTAGATTCGGTACGCAAACCTTTGCAACAACCTTACGAAGGCCCTTTTCGCGTGATCGCTCGTCACGAAAAGACCTTCAAGGTTGATCGACACGGCCGCGTCGAGATCGTCAGCATTGATCGTCTCAAACCAGCACACGTCGATGACAGTGCCCTATCTGATAACCTGAGATTCAATGCTAGACCAAGCAAACCTACTAGCGGGATCCTCAAACCATCTTCAGGTCCCACGCTAGATACACCTGAGACCTCACTCTCACGTCCCAGTCAACAGCACGCGTCATCTGCACCGTCTACGGACGAGACGACAGTCTCACGTCCAGATCAGCAGACCACGCCGCCCTTGACTTCGGATGAGATTGCAGGCTCACGCGATGCGAACGAGACTGCCGTCTCACGTTCCGGTCGCCGAGTACGTTTACCCGTACGCTTCCTCGACTAGTCGCACAGTCGACAACCGATACGGTGTAGGAATATTCCTATGCTACTTGCATGCTACACTCTTCTCTTTTTTGATTTTCTTTTTGTTTCCTGAGCCCACGCCCTCGACCATCTCCGTTTGGTTCCGTCGACTTCAGTCAACTTTGGCGAAAGCTGGATTGGCCACCCACGCTCTTGTCAACGCACTCAGTCGATATATTGGTTTCGAATGCTTGGCATACGCTTGGTCTCGAACTCGGTCGTTATGGTCGCTTCTGGTTCATCGGCTCAACGTGGTTTCGTCCTACGTCTGCAGCGTTTCTGGTGCGCACTCCTACGAACGCCCTCTTCAGATTCTGGATACAAACCACTCTGGTGTAGCATGCCAACTCAAGCAATAAATACAACACATCGCTCCTGGTACCGTTCTCCGAAAACGACCTTCGTTGGCAACTCGACGATCAACGATCGCTTTCCTGTTCGCCAATTCTTCCGTCCTACAATCGCTCGTAAGCCGATCAGTCCCACGATTCAAACCGCTATTTATCGAAAGTGTAAACCCTTTCTAGCGGGGGCTCCTGTAGTGACTCACATTTATCACGAGAACACGACTGGTTTAATAAAAACAATTATTATTATAACCAACTGTACCAGTGTTTGTTTTAATGTGCTTTTGTTTGACTGTGCTAATGACAGCTATTTTGTGCTTCCATTCTTATACTGACACTTCGATTGTAACTTCGCGCGAATTCGGTTACCTTCTGTAACCAAGGTTGTATCCTGGCACGATCTCGGTATCCTTTCGATGCCACGAGATCGCCAGCAAATATAACTCGACTTGGTCCATTAATTGCCTTCTGATAATTGACTTCTCGTAAATTTTATGGTTTTCTTTGGTTACGTTCAACCCTCGCCTTCTGATTTATTTGGCACGTGTTTCTTGGTAGCGGTGTTCATAGTTAATCCCAACTCGACGCCACGCTACAATTGGTGACCCGTATTTTGAAACACGCCTCTGCTTCTGGTCAAATCTTCCAAAGAAGCCAATTCGGTGAGTCTATGATTTATCTATCCACGTCTGTCGTATATTTTCATATTTAATATATAATATACTCGACATGACGGATAACGATAAGAATAGTATTAATATAATAGACTCACATGTATGTGTACCGAATCCTTGTTACTTTTTTATTCGCGTGACGATGAATTCCACGCTTTATTCGAGAAATTTTCCCCTATTATTTATTCTCCTCGCTGACCCGGCTGCTTGGTACGGAATGCATACGCATACGCATTAACGTCTACCTCCCAGTATCAAATGGTTAAGTTGAACGGTTTCATTGCCAACTTAAAAGTGCTCTACGAGCACACGAGAACGACGACTGGTACGAAACCTTATCGCTCGTCCTCTTAGGTATTCGAACGAGCTTGAAGGCAGATATACAATGTTCCTCCGCTGAAATGGTATACGGCACGATATTGCGTCTGCCCGGAGAATTCTTCACATCACGGAGCAGACCTAATTTCGCTAAATCAGACTACGTCCATCGACTGTCTGCATTTATGCGAACGCTGCCTCCGGTGTCAACTCGAATACAACATCGACAGGTCGCTCTCCCTCGAGAGTTATCCACCTGTTCACATGTTTTCATACGAGTAGATTCGGTACGCAAACCTTTGCAACAACCTTACGAAGGCCCTTTTCGCGTGATCGCTCGTCACGAAAAGACCTTCAAGGTTGATCGACACGGCCGCGTCGAGATCGTCAGCATTGATCGTCTCAAACCAGCACACGTCGATGACAGTGCCCTATCTGATAACCTGAGATTCAATGCTAGACCAAGCAAACCTACTAGCGGGATCCTCAAACCATCTTCAGGTCCCACGCTAGATACACCTGAGACCTCACTCTCACGTCCCAGTCAACAGCACGCGTCATCTGCACCGTCTACGGACGAGACGACAGTCTCACGTCCAGATCAGCAGACCACGCCGCCCTTGACTTCGGATGAGATTGCAGGCTCACGCGATGCGAACGAGACTGCCGTCTCACGTTCCGGTCGCCGAGTACGTTTACCCGTACGCTTCCTCGACTAGTCGCACAGTCGACAACCGATACGGTGTAGGAATATTCCTATGCTACTTGCATGCTACACTCTTCTCTTTTTTGATTTTCTTTTTGTTTCCTGAGCCCACGCCCTCGACCATCTCCGTTTGGTTCCGTCGACTTCAGTCAACTTTGGCGAAAGCTGGATTGGCCACCCACGCTCTTGTCAACGCACTCAGTCGATATATTGGTTTCGAATGCTTGGCATACGCTTGGTCTCGAACTCGGTCGTTATGGTCGCTTCTGGTTCATCGGCTCAACGTGGTTTCGTCCTACGTCTGCAGCGTTTCTGGTGCGCACTCCTACGAACGCCCTCTTCAGATTCTGGATACAAACCACTCTGGTGTAGCATGCCAACTCAAGCAATAAATACAACACATCGCTCCTGGTACCGTTCTCCGAAAACGACCTTCGTTGGCAACTCGACGATCAACGATCGCTTTCCTGTTCGCCAATTCTTCCGTCCTACAATCGCTCGTAAGCCGATCAGTCCCACGATTCAAACCGCTATTTATCGAAAGTGTAAACCCTTTCTAGCGGGGGCTCCTGTAGTGACTCACATTTATCACGAGAACACGACTGGTTTAATAAAAACAATTATTATTATAACCAACTGTACCAGTGTTTGTTTTAATGTGCTTTTGTTTGACTGTGCTAATGACAGCTATTTTGTGCTTCCATTCTTATACTGACACTTCGATTGTAACTTCGCGCGAATTCGGTTACCTTCTGTAACCAAGGTTGTATCCTGGCACGATCTCGGTATCCTTTCGATGCCACGAGATCGCCAGCAAATATAACTCGACTTGGTCCATTAATTGCCTTCTGATAATTGACTTCTCGTAAATTTTATGGTTTTCTTTGGTTACGTTCAACCCTCGCCTTCTGATTTATTTGGCACGTGTTTCTTGGTAGCGGTGTTCATAGTTAATCCCAACTCGACGCCACGCTACAATTGGTGACCCGTATTTTGAAACACGCCTCTGCTTCTGGTCAAATCTTCCAAAGAAGCCAATTCGGTGAGTCTATGATTTATCTATCCACGTCTGTCGTATATTTTCATATTTAATATATAATATACTCGACATGACGGATAACGATAAGAATAGTATTAATATAATAGACTCACATGTATGTGTACCGAATCCTTGTTACTTTTTATTCGCGTGACGATGAATTCCACGCTTTATTCGAGAAATTTTCCCTATTATTTATTCTCCTCGCTGACCCGGCTGCTTGGTACGGAATGCATACGCATACGCATTAACGTCTACCTCCCAGTATCAAATGGTTAAGTTGAACGGTTTCATTGCCAACTTAAAAGTGCTCTACGAGCACACGAGAACGACGACTGGTACGAAACCTTATCGCTCGTCCTCTTAGGTATTCGAACGAGCTTGAAGGCAGATATACAATGTTCCTCCGCTGAAATGGTATACGGCACGATATTGCGTCTGCCCGGAGAATTCTTCACATCACGGAGCAGACCTAATTTCGCTAAATCAGACTACGTCCATCGACTGTCTGCATTTATGCGAACGCTGCCTCCGGTGTCAACTCGAATACAACATCGACAGGTCGCTCTCCCTCGAGAGTTATCCACCTGTTCACATGTTTTCATACGAGTAGATTCGGTACGCAAACCTTTGCAACAACCTTACGAAGGCCCTTTTCGCGTGATCGCTCGTCACGAAAAGACCTTCAAGGTTGATCGACACGGCCGCGTCGAGATCGTCAGCATTGATCGTCTCAAACCAGCACACGTCGATGACAGTGCCCTATCTGATAACCTGAGATTCAATGCTAGACCAAGCAAACCTACTAGCGGGATCCTCAAACCATCTTCAGGTCCCACGCTAGATACACCTGAGACCTCACTCTCACGTCCCAGTCAACAGCACGCGTCATCTGCACCGTCTACGGACGAGACGACAGTCTCACGTCCAGATCAGCAGACCACGCCGCCCTTGACTTCGGATGAGATTGCAGGCTCACGCGATGCGAACGAGACTGCCGTCTCACGTTCCGGTCGCCGAGTACGTTTACCCGTACGCTTCCTCGACTAGTCGCACAGTCGACAACCGATACGGTGTAGGAATATTCCTATGCTACTTGCATGCTACACTCTTCTCTTTTTTTGATTTTCTTTTTGTTTCCTGAGCCCACGCCCTCGACCATCTCCGTTTGGTTCCGTCGACTTCAGTCAACTTTGGCGAAAGCTGGATTGGCCACCCACGCTCTTGTCAACGCACTCAGTCGATATATTGGTTTCGAATGCTTGGCATACGCTTGGTCTCGAACTCGGTCGTTATGGTCGCTTCTGGTTCATCGGCTCAACGTGGTTTCGTCCTACGTCTGCAGCGTTTCTGGTGCGCACTCCTACGAACGCCCTCTTCAGATTCTGGATACAAACCACTCTGGTGTAGCATGCCAACTCAAGCAATAAATACAACACATCGCTCCTGGTACCGTTCTCCGAAAACGACCTTCGTTGGCAACTCGACGATCAACGATCGCTTTCCTGTTCGCCAATTCTTCCGTCCTACAATCGCTCGTAAGCCGATCAGTCCCACGATTCAAACCGCTATTTATCGAAAGTGTAAACCCTTTCTAGCGGGGGCTCCTGTAGTGACTCACATTTATCACGAGAACACGACTGGTTTAATAAAAACAATTATTATTATAACCAACTGTACCAGTGTTTGTTTTAATGTGCTTTTGTTTGACTGTGCTAATGACAGCTATTTTGTGCTTCCATTCTTATACTGACACTTCGATTGTAACTTCGCGCGAATTCGGTTACCTTCTGTAACCAAGGTTGTATCCTGGCACGATCTCGGTATCCTTTCGATGCCACGAGATCGCCAGCAAATATAACTCGACTTGGTCCATTAATTGCCTTCTGATAATTGACTTCTCGTAAATTTTATGGTTTTCTTTGGTTACGTTCAACCCTCGCCTTCTGATTTATTTGGCACGTGTTTCTTGGTAGCGGTGTTCATAGTTAATCCCAACTCGACGCCACGCTACAATTGGTGACCCGTATTTTGAAACACGCCTCTGCTTCTGGTCAAATCTTCCAAAGAAGCCAATTCGGTGAGTCTATGATTTATCTATCCACGTCTGTCGTATATTTTCATATTTAATATATAATATACTCGACATGACGGATAACGATAAGAATAGTATTAATATAATAGACTCACATGTATGTGTACCGAATCCTTGTTACTTTTTTATTCGCGTGACGATGAATTCCACGCTTTATTCGAGAAATTTTCCCCTATTATTTATTCTCCTCGCTGACCCGGCTGCTTGGTACGGAATGCATACGCATACGCATTAACGTCTACCTCCCAGTATCAAATGGTTAAGTTGAACGGTTTCATTGCCAACTTAAAAGTGCTCTACGAGCACACGAGAACGACGACTGGTACGAAACCTTATCGCTCGTCCTCTTAGGTATTCGAACGAGCTTGAAGGCAGATATACAATGTTCCTCCGCTGAAATGGTATACGGCACGATATTGCGTCTGCCCGGAGAATTCTTCACATCACGGAGCAGACCTAATTTCGCTAAATCAGACTACGTCCATCGACTGTCTGCATTTATGCGAACGCTGCCTCCGGTGTCAACTCGAATACAACATCGACAGGTCGCTCTCCCTCGAGAGTTATCCACCTGTTCACATGTTTTCATACGAGTAGATTCGGTACGCAAACCTTTGCAACAACCTTACGAAGGCCCTTTTCGCGTGATCGCTCGTCACGAAAAGACCTTCAAGGTTGATCGACACGGCCGCGTCGAGATCGTCAGCATTGATCGTCTCAAACCAGCACACGTCGATGACAGTGCCCTATCTGATAACCTGAGATTCAATGCTAGACCAAGCAAACCTACTAGCGGGATCCTCAAACCATCTTCAGGTCCCACGCTAGATACACCTGAGACCTCACTCTCACGTCCCAGTCAACAGCACGCGTCATCTGCACCGTCTACGGACGAGACGACAGTCTCACGTCCAGATCAGCAGACCACGCCGCCCTTGACTTCGGATGAGATTGCAGGCTCACGCGATGCGAACGAGACTGCCGTCTCACGTTCCGGTCGCCGAGTACGTTTACCCGTACGCTTCCTCGACTAGTCGCACAGTCGACAACCGATACGGTGTAGGAATATTCCTATGCTACTTGCATGCTACACTCTTCTCTTTTTTGATTTTCTTTTTGTTTCCTGAGCCCACGCCCTCGACCATCTCCGTTTGGTTCCGTCGACTTCAGTCAACTTTGGCGAAAGCTGGATTGGCCACCCACGCTCTTGTCAACGCACTCAGTCGATATATTGGTTTCGAATGCTTGGCATACGCTTGGTCTCGAACTCGGTCGTTATGGTCGCTTCTGGTTCATCGGCTCAACGTGGTTTCGTCCTACGTCTGCAGCGTTTCTGGTGCGCACTCCTACGAACGCCCTCTTCAGATTCTGGATACAAACCACTCTGGTGTAGCATGCCAACTCAAGCAATAAATACAACACATCGCTCCTGGTACCGTTCTCCGAAAACGACCTTCGTTGGCAACTCGACGATCAACGATCGCTTTCCTGTTCGCCAATTCTTCCGTCCTACAATCGCTCGTAAGCCGATCAGTCCCACGATTCAAACCGCTATTTATCGAAAGTGTAAACCCTTTCTAGCGGGGGCTCCTGTAGTGACTCACATTTATCACGAGAACACGACTGGTTTAATAAAAACAATTATTATTATAACCAACTGTACCAGTGTTTGTTTTAATGTGCTTTTGTTTGACTGTGCTAATGACAGCTATTTTGTGCTTCCATTCTTATACTGACACTTCGATTGTAACTTCGCGCGAATTCGGTTACCTTCTGTAACCAAGGTTGTATCCTGGCACGATCTCGGTATCCTTTCGATGCCACGAGATCGCCAGCAAATATAACTCGACTTGGTCCATTAATTGCCTTCTGATAATTGACTTCTCGTAAATTTTATGGTTTTCTTTGGTTACGTTCAACCCTCGCCTTCTGATTTATTTGGCACGTGTTTCTTGGTAGCGGTGTTCATAGTTAATCCCAACTCGACGCCACGCTACAATTGGTGACCCGTATTTTGAAACACGCCTCTGCTTCTGGTCAAATCTTCCAAAGAAGCCAATTCGGTGAGTCTATGATTTATCTATCCACGTCTGTCGTATATTTTCATATTTAATATATAATATACTCGACATGACGGATAACGATAAGAATAGTATTAATATAATAGACTCACATGTATGTGTACCGAATCCTTGTTACTTTTTTATTCGCGTGACGATGAATTCCACGCTTTATTCGAGAAATTTTCCCCTATTATTTATTCTCCTCGCTGACCCGGCTGCTTGGTACGGAATGCATACGCATACGCATTAACGTCTACCTCCCAGTATCAAATGGTTAAGTTGAACGGTTTCATTGCCAACTTAAAAGTGCTCTACGAGCACACGAGAACGACGACTGGTACGAAACCTTATCGCTCGTCCTCTTAGGTATTCGAACGAGCTTGAAGGCAGATATACAATGTTCCTCCGCTGAAATGGTATACGGCACGATATTGCGTCTGCCCGGAGAATTCTTCACATCACGGAGCAGACCTAATTTCGCTAAATCAGACTACGTCCATCGACTGTCTGCATTTATGCGAACGCTGCCTCCGGTGTCAACTCGAATACAACATCGACAGGTCGCTCTCCCTCGAGAGTTATCCACCTGTTCACATGTTTTCATACGAGTAGATTCGGTACGCAAACCTTTGCAACAACCTTACGAAGGCCCTTTTCGCGTGATCGCTCGTCACGAAAAGACCTTCAAGGTTGATCGACACGGCCGCGTCGAGATCGTCAGCATTGATCGTCTCAAACCAGCACACGTCGATGACAGTGCCCTATCTGATAACCTGAGATTCAATGCTAGACCAAGCAAACCTACTAGCGGGATCCTCAAACCATCTTCAGGTCCCACGCTAGATACACCTGAGACCTCACTCTCACGTCCCAGTCAACAGCACGCGTCATCTGCACCGTCTACGGACGAGACGACAGTCTCACGTCCAGATCAGCAGACCACGCCGCCCTTGACTTCGGATGAGATTGCAGGCTCACGCGATGCGAACGAGACTGCCGTCTCACGTTCCGGTCGCCGAGTACGTTTACCCGTACGCTTCCTCGACTAGTCGCACAGTCGACAACCGATACGGTGTAGGAATATTCCTATGCTACTTGCATGCTACACTCTTCTCTTTTTTTTGATTTTCTTTTTGTTTCCTGAGCCCACGCCCTCGACCATCTCCGTTTGGTTCCGTCGACTTCAGTCAACTTTGGCGAAAGCTGGATTGGC
Organism: Schistosoma haematobium; assembly: GCF_000699445.3. Lineage (NCBI taxonomy): Eukaryota > Metazoa > Platyhelminthes > Trematoda > Strigeidida > Schistosomatidae > Schistosoma > Schistosoma haematobium. The sequence goes on along the minus strand of NC_067198.1, from coordinate 30,787,678 downwards.
CACCCACGCTCTTGTCAACGCACTCAGTCGATATATTGGTTTCGAATGCTTGGCATACGCTTGGTCTCGAACTCGGTCGTTATGGTCGCTTCTGGTTCATCGGCTCAACGTGGTTTCGTCCTACGTCTGCAGCGTTTCTGGTGCGCACTCCTACGAACGCCCTCTTCAGATTCTGGATACAAACCACTCTGGTGTAGCATGCCAACTCAAGCAATAAATACAACACATCGCTCCTGGTACCGTTCTCCGAAAACGACCTTCGTTGGCAACTCGACGATCAACGATCGCTTTCCTGTTCGCCAATTCTTCCGTCCTACAATCGCTCGTAAGCCGATCAGTCCCACGATTCAAACCGCTATTTATCGAAAGTGTAAACCCTTTCTAGCGGGGGCTCCTGTAGTGACTCACATTTATCACGAGAACACGACTGGCTTAATAAAAACAATTATTATTATAACCAACTGTACCAGTGTTTGTTTTAATGTGCTTTTGTTTGACTGTGCTAATGACAGCTATTTTGTGCTTCCATTCTTATACTGACACTTCGATTGTAACTTCGCGCGAATTCGGTTACCTTCTGTAACCAAGGTTGTATCCTGGCACGATCTCGGTATCCTTTCGATGCCACGAGATCGCCAGCAAATATAACTCGACTTGGTCCATTAATTGCCTTCTGATAATTGACTTCTCGTAAATTTTATGGTTTTCTTTGGTTACGTTCAACCCTCGCCTTCTGATTTATTTGGCACGTGTTTCTTGGTAGCGGTGTTCATAGTTAATCCCAACTCGACGGCACGCTACAACCTAAACAAATATGACCATTTAGCTTTCCAACTATTAATTGTTCAATTGATGAAATCTAAATTACAATAAAGAAGGAAGTTGACAAATGATGCAAGAAAATTACCAATCACATCAAATAAATGTAAGTCTATCCTGTCTGGATAGACCGCGCACAGATTCGTTCAAAAGATAATATTTGGTCGATTTATAACACAGATTGTTTCCAATTGTGGAAGAGTGCCTCAATTCACAACCATAAATGCACAATTCCAGTCAACACAGGTCAAGCAATCAAAAGTAGGAACAAACCAATATAGCTGCCAACAAGACTAAGTATAAAGTAAAACAACATAAGTGCAGTTGGGGAAGAAACATGGAGACTTAGTGAACGCGTAATAAAAATAAAAACTATAATAAAATACAAATATTAACAATTCAAATGTAATCAAAAAGTTAACAATGAACAACTAAGGGGATAAGTAGGGACAAAGTGCAAGTATATACATGGAGGGATTTTCAAACACACATAAAACATTCAAAACGGATCTTACATATACTGCTATCAGCTCATCAGTGTAAGGCAGCATCCATATGAAGTGCCATCTTTTATAATAAACAGTTCTGTTACAATTCAACAATCGTTTATTTGTGCACCAACATTTTATTATCCTGCTTCTGACCGGTGTCGTTATATCACTCAGAAGAAGATGATTAAACTAGTTTAACGTAATAAATAGCACAACATTCCTGAAAATTTTATCTTACATGTTCGTTGGCATGGCTCATGTGATTTATGGCTGTTAAGAATAAATTAGCTTAGTGTTGTTATACCACTTTTAGACGTTTATGAATCCTTCAAAAGGTATTCGAATCTATCCTAGAAACTGTCTATCCGAGTAGCACAAATAACGTAGTTTAACACACAGAAGCAATCACTAAGATCTGTAAAAGGCCAAACCTAAGAGATCAAGAGCATTTATGTTTATAGCGACGAATAATTATGAAAGAGGTTACGCGAAATGATATATTCAATCCCGCCATATCATGAAAGCACTTAAGGAATATTGCAATTATAACTTCAAACATCAATAATATCACATCAAATCAAATTCTGTTATATGGACAGTTACCATTATTCTTTGGTGAAACAACATCATATTAAGTGACAGAAAGAGTTGCAGATATGATGTCAAATAAATTTCGACCACAACTTATCAACTTTAAACAGCAGTATTACATCGGCGTTGGAAACTATTCCCAGTCGGTACTATATGTTTCACAAGATTATGATATTGTATATTATAGTTGTTTTGATTAATCAATTTGTTACATCCACGACTGATACTTTTCGTGTACCAATTAATCAGTTTAGAGGCCAGTAAATATCCTGACTTACAGTATATTTGACCTGAAAGCAACAATCGCCTACCTCATATAAAAAATATGGTCTTTATGAACTAGTAAAGAAAGATGATTTGGGCTTCATAGTTTGTCGATAGGATCTATAGTCATACTGGAAGAGAGTTTCAGTTGTTGACAGATCGATAGGTGGTCCTAGACTGTGGAATATTAAGTATACCCACATCATGAGTGTTCGTTTCGAGAGCTAAGAAGTTAAGGTATTTAATGTATGTTGACCCAAGTTATTTGATGTTACATTATAAAGACTTAGAAATGCCAGGATCCCTAATTGTTGAACCAAACTGTATATTCAGATCAACAGTAATAAACATGTTTACGACGATCCGTAGAGATAAATTAAATGCTAAACAACCAGACATTGATGCATGATTATTTACTACGATGATTGTCAAATGACGGTTGTAAACGACTGGACCGTTTATTGTCAGATTGTTTATTCAATCTTGTGGACATAAAAAACAAAATTAATCCATTTGAAGTACAAAATATTTGTCCAAGAATTGTTGGCATATATGAAAACTTCTTGTTTACAGTTTGTCTCAACCAATATAATTCTTCGCAACTTCAAAAAATTTATATAATTACATTGATAAGGATATCGTGATTACTAATGTGAGCAAGCGGAGGAACTTCTCGATTTAAACTGCTTACCGTTGAGAAGACTGCAGTTTCCTGCAATAGCAATAACTTTCACAATAAACATTGTGGCATCAATAATAAATACTTTCCGCTCTAATTTTCACAGTGCTCGACATGAAACGCATTCGTGGCATAGTTTGGTAATTATTGCTTTGTTGTTCTGTGCTCTCGGTTTTCATTTTACTTTCTCTAGTTGTAGATAATTATCATTAATTCGTTCTGGCACACGAAATGACCTTAATTGCTCCGTTCATAAAACAGGCTGTCCACTTAAAAAAAATTAAAAGTCCCCGGCTGATGCATTAGACTGCTGTAATACATGTCATAAATGTACTACCTAAACAATTACTGAGCTAGTATACTTAAAACTATCTTCTATCACGTGTTTGTCCTGTACCTCTAATGTTATTATTTATATCAAATTGATCATGCCTGTAAACTGGCGTGAATTCTGTAATTATTATTTTTAGAATATATTATTATACATGAGTGTTTAGTATTCTGTTGATATGAGTAAGAATGGCTTCAATTAATCATTTGCCTACATTCCATATGCTTAGTGATTATAACTATTATGAAAAAAACATATAAGCAATCAGAAATTCATGAATGAATCGTATAAGTTTATTATCGGTTGAAACAAATGCGCAGGAAATATACTTTTTAGATCCACAGAAAATTAGAATCTGTAGGAGAATTTTACAACCAAAACATATTTAACATCATATAACTTTGAAACCAATTCAACACAACTTTGACAACATTGAAAAATATATTATAAAACAGAAACTGAGTCAATTTTATAAGTGAACAAATTAACCATCAATTATAAATTGTACAGAATGTAGGAATAATTAGTCAATAACATAAAAAAGTGTAATTTGTAGTTGATAAAAAACCAAATCACAGTTTACTAATTGGAAAGTATGTTTATTCATTTCAATGGGACAACAGAAAGATTATATTCGCTTAATAAAGTGGTAAGCATGGATACACTATCGTATATCAATAAAAATTTGGATAGGAGCAACATAGTTGTGTAATATATTTGCACTTAATTAATAATACAAGATGACGATGAGAAATGATCACGATCTTTGAGTAATTTATAATCTGAGTTAATGACGAGTGTGTAAGCTACTTGTAAAACCGAGCGATTAAATACAATGTATGAAACATCGAAAAAACGAGGATTTACAAGATAAAGTTTTAGAATTAATGCTTTTTAGTGACAAGCAAATGGGAAACCTTTGCCAGTTATTAAACTAAAAGGTTTTTTCAACAATAAAATTGAAAATGATATAGTACGGATGAAAATAGGGGGAAAACCAGTTGATCAATATACAAACACAAATAATTTAACCCTCAAAAATAGTTTGAAATTTCATCTTTTTATAACATTGAAGCTTACATGGATGAATCACTTGAATAAAATAATAAGTGATAAGTATTAGGAATATTACAATGTATTTTGTTCTATTTCATCATTAAATAATAATCGTTGGCTTAATTGAGGTGAAAATTTGAGAGAATTGTTTCGAAGCAAATTAGACTCCATTAATAACGGTGACGAAGGATAAACTGACGGTAAATCAAAAGGACAACAACGCACTGCTATACTCATTGATCCGACAGCAGGTCGAGATAAGGTATGACCATTGATTAACGAAGATAAGTGCGACGAGTATCCTTGTAATAATGGCTTAAATAATAGAGAAAAAACATACACATGTGGTACAATAAATCAGACAATTTTTATGACATCAAAAGACATTGAGTTCAGTTGTTATACCCCAATACACGTAAACTGAGATATTGAAATTGTTAGTTGTGAACATTACTAAACTTATAGAAATTTTTTTGAACGATCAGGACTAATGATGAAGTTAACAAACTAAATAGTTTTTGACTGAGATCATGAACCGATTGATGTTAGACCATCACTGAAAATCTGGAAGCACTGAATGGTCGTTTCTTCCTATTGTGGGACTCCTCAGCAGTGCGCATCCACGACCCCACTCGCAGGATTCAAACCCAGGGCCTTGAGTCTCGTGTGCGAACGCTTAACCTACCGTTATAAATAAAAATATTGTTCCGTTGTACTATTTAAACTTGGATTAATTTTAATTTGGTTATTTATTCTCTGAGGAAGTGACTTACACTAAGTCACGAAACGTCAGAAAATCCAATTTTTACTCATTGGGATATTACAAATATATTATTTTTATTTATAACAATCAACCCAATGCTCAATTTATTCGAAATTATCAAATCAAACCTTGGTAATGACACCTGCTTAACCTACCGGACCACTGAGCCGGCATCCAATAGTGTTAATGTCTAACCTCAACCGATCCACGAAATTGCGCGACCATCTTCCATTGTGATGAGGTAGATACCTATCTCTACCCGACATGGATCGTGGATGCGCACTACTGAGAAGTCCCACACTAGGAAGAAACGGCCATCCAGTGCTTCCAGATTTTCAGTGATGGTCTAACATCAATCGGTTCATGATCTCAATCAAAAAATTAATAATCTCCACAACCCCTATACTGATAAACTGAATAGTATAAATACCTTTAGACGATTCGTTTAATTGTAAATTCCCCTAAGATTTTAAGAAGTCATAGAGTAAAGGAAATTGCATCCAAATTTTATCACTTCAACCAAAACTTTATATTGTCTATGGAAACAGGAATCTACCACGGACATATAAAAAATGCCATTTCAAAACTGAAGATAAGAACATCATGCAAAATTATGAGCCTATATATATCACTTTAGTTATCTCCAAACCATGTAATGAAATTCCCAAATATTAATCCGCTGTAAAACTTACTACCAGTCTATAAGGTAGATACCTTAAGATTAAATCTTGGATGAGTTCGGACTTTGACTTTTTATTCTAGTATTTACTGAAAGTAATTTTGATCACCTGTGTGTTGACTTACCTAAACACTTCAATAGGATTACCACAGGCTTCTTAAGGGTAAATCCAAACCTTTTGTGTACAAAGACCCCTTGTTTGCATAGCTGAGCTTTACTTATTCACTGATTTCAAACATTTACAACAAATCTCTCTATATCGAAAATTCGTCAAGTTACACTTGGTGTAATCGAAGGTAATATTTAAAGTTCTTGGCTTTTAAGCCAATATAAGTGAATCCTGTAATTGATTCAGCATGCAAAAACCTTTTGCAAGCTGAAGGTCTCAATATAGTGCATTGATCACAGTTGCTGATGAGCTTACCTACATAGAAAACTGTACCACGATGAGGTACCTCATTATAAACGACAGGGAGATATCCATTACTTTTAAGGTATATATGTTTATCCTCGAATCTTAAGGAAGCAAATAAAATAGTTAGTTGGTTCAAAAGAAATTATATACACTATTATGTTAAAAAGCAATCGAGTGTACACAAGACGAGTGACCCATCCATCTCCACAACCCCTATACTGATAATTACGAATAAATTGAACAGTTAACAAAAATGTAAGAAACAAATAAAATGACATGAAACAAACAAATTATAAATTAAATTACAGTTCCATTTGATGCTTGTGATCGAGAGACTTTACCAACTAGAAAGATGTTTTGAGTTGATAAACCAAGAGAACGATATAAATTGATATCTTTACCTGATCCATAACCACAATGAACTCGCAAATTGGCCTAACATTTAAATTATGAAAAGAAAAATGGTTAATTAGTAAAAAATGATCATAAATGATAATTAACTTGTATTACATTGACAGTTAACTTTAAATGAAAAATATTCTCTACAAGAAAGAAAATGAAGAATAAATCGGTAATTAGTACTTAACTAAAATTTAATGTGATTTTTTACAAGACTGTGCTACTTTAAAGTAAAAAGCTATAGAGAAAGCTTCTAATGTGAACTAGCATCTGTTGGTTAAGGAACGAAATGTGAGTATTAAGCGGAATAACACAGTTTCATGATCTGCCTTGTTTTAAGTGCTAAATACACTCGGCCAATAGACAAGGTCTGGGCCAAGTATATATGCACTGTTAACCTAACGACAGATGCAAAACGTAACGTGTGTTTGAATATGCTAAGAGACAAAACCTATCAGTCGATCACAACACAAAAGATTCAAACTAAAAACTGATGAAAATATGATTTCAAATCATAAGTAACTAATTACTGGAGAACGTAAAGATAGGTGGAATGCAGCTGCTTCTTTTTTCACTTAAGGATGTGACTGCATTTTAAAAAAATACTGTAATATTTGAAGAGGTAGACCAGACAACAAGTTAGTCGGAAGGTTGTTTTTTGTCACATTGAAGATAAAATACCAACATATCTATTGTCTTAGTAATTTGCAAAACTCCATATACAACTGAGTATCTACTTTTGATCATCTGAAGTATAACTATAGGGCTCAGATGAATTCACAGAAATTACATTGAATTTGAACAATCGAAGACGGTAACTATTAAGCAAACACGCAAACAAAATTCTTCTTACCGTTCACCAGTCGACAGGAGTAATAATCCATAATCAATCTTATAATGGGGTGACATAATCTGATTAATGTTCATTTTATGTCCCAAACTTTATTATTATTATTATTATTATTATTACTGTTATTATTATTATTATTACTGTTATTGTCTTTACACTTGATAACCCCTTTTGAGGAATTTATTCAATATCCACCCCTAAATCTACTATATTTAATCTAATTATTTTACATATTACGCAATTTCCGATTTTTAATCACAATATTCTCTTTCTCTCTTACCCCATATTGACCATATTTATTCTGATCATTTATCGTACAATTTCATTTCGCTTATAAACTGATTCAAGTTAACACTTTATATTAAACAACACCAACATTAACGATCTGAATTGATTTTATATAACAAACAACAATTCTCAATTCATATATTACAATTTCCAAATGATGTACTCTCCTTTAAACCTGGTCAATTTTATGGATTATTAATTTGGATTTATAATTGTAGAATCTGATGAGAAATTATTGACAAGAATATTCTTCGTTCATACAATTGTGTTTTAATATAATGGGAATATTTCAGCGATTAAAAACAGAATCTTCAATTGTCGTTTTAAACTTAAAAGATGCACTACTATTGGCTATCGTACAAATCATATAACATAAGGCAATAAGTAACGAAACTAAAACAAATACATATAAAGAGCAAATTTCCGTAAGAATGATAAAGTCTATTTCTAAATGAGTTACGAAAGTGATGATTTCTATGAGAGAGTGAGACAAAGAACTAATACAATCTTTACGTAATGTATGAAAAAATACAAACAACAAAATGAAACAGAATGACAGAATGCATACGTTTTCAACAACTGTTTTTAACATTTGAGCCTTCTGTTTCAGTGGATCTGAATATAATCCATTTAGGAAGAAAGTCATCCCAAAGGGAAAATTATGATTTGCCATCCAATTTGTAACCCGACGTCTTTGCATATCTGGTCGTGCAGACAAATAGATTAATAAATATCCTAATCCCTGCCAGTGACGAGCAACATCTACAGCACCAGGATGAACTTTCGGATCCTATAAAAAAATAAATATGAATAGGATAAGAAAAAAAACTATATGCGGATCAATCAAATATAAGTTTAATGGTTAGAATTACCAAACAAAAGTTGCACACAGACATTTATGAGCAGCTTAATTTGATAATGATCTTCCGATGACATTTGCACGGTATTGTTATCGGCTGAATTAAATTTTTTATTTCATGTGGCAAAAATGTAAACAAGTTGATAGGAATTTACAGTGAAGTTACCTATTTTTATGCTTCGTACAATACTGTAAGTGTGGACGCGATTTATGAGATCGGGTAATAATTCTCTGAGAATAATCACGACGATAATGGACTATAAAAGAAATAGGGACAAATAAAATTGAAATCCATAGTGGATGCATACGGAACGAATAATTGAGGTAGAACATTACTGATTGGAATGATGTATTCTACAATAAGACTTAACGGCGACTGTACGATTCTTGGATAAGTAGCTACACACAATGACAATAGAACGTCAAAAGAACTACCACGTAATCATTGCTTTTTGCACATAATATGTAGCCTTGGTTCTAAGATTTGGAGTCACCGAAAAACCAAAACCAAATTCAGACCTCTAAGGTGGCTGGAATATATAAAAGTCAGGATATGTTTCATGATATTTGCCACTCGTCAGCAAAATGTATCCGTAATCTTGAAGGAACTGGTGATCCCTATTGGATTCGATACTGTCACTCGGATTCACGGCCAGAGACGTTCCCATTGAGCCAGTTGGGCACCGCTGACCTGCTGTAGAACTGGGATACATTTACAACTGACCGATCACAGATTAATGACTAATATCACGTTTTTGTAGTCACTTTTGCTGACAGAATATTATTACTATTAATGGCTTTATTCAATATTATATTCTGGTACAGTGTAAAACTCTCAGCGCGAGATATTTCAACAAGTCTCTTTACAAAAAGAAAAGAAAAAGGTAGGGAAAAAATCTGAATCTGTACAACTTTTCGATTACAAATATGTTTAAGAATACAGGTTATTGACTCGGTCAACTCTAACAACCTATTTTACCGATTAACCTGTAACCGGCCAATAGTCTATGTGACTAGATAAGAGTTGAATAGCACGAAACATGTTCAGAGTGTCCAGTCGACTTCCTATAACTAATTAACATCACAGCACAACGAATGAGATGTTTGGTCACTTAGACGAATGGCCGCGTTCTCACTTGATCAATAGAATTTGAGCGGCACTAAATACTAGACCAGCACGACATAATTCACTATTCAGTGACCAGTCAACTGCCTTAACATAACGGCATGATTTACACACAATAGAAAATATAGATTCGTGTCATGAAAGTTATACTCAAAATAGGTCTTCTTTAATGGGTCAAGTATATAAAGCAATAATTACGATTTTTAGTTAGTCAACTTCGTTTAACCATACTTCAGAAGCCTTTTCTGAAATCTTTGCACTGAAAGTAGTAGGTAATTTTACCTCCAAAAATGTTAAAGCTTTGGATTGACATAGATATCCTCAAATTACAGAGTGATTTTCATGATTGTCATATTTAAGTAGGCTGTAGTGAGTATCGTATAGAACGTCAAAGAATGGGTCGATAGTTATCAGTACGTACACCAAGAATGAGAACAACAGTAAAGATGAAATGAAAAATAGTGGTGTTCTATGTTTTGGTATCCGATGAGGCGGCCAGTTCAAGTGTTTGGTCCGCCTACTTTCCAACTGTGAAAATGTTGCAATTAAACTAAATGTTTTAGAATTCATTGAAGTGAGCAATTAGAAATCCTGATCGTACGTGCTCACGCCCTATTATAAAAGGGTTATAAATTATCGGGATCTAAAATACTGGAAAACGTTAATCGAAACGCTACAGTTCTTGGCATATTTGGCATAATAACTATCTCTTGGAAAAGCGAGAGACAAATATTTTGGAAATCAAGCATCTTATAGATGATGAATGGAAAAATGGTTGTAGAAGTTGAACTTGTTAAAAACTTTAGCGATTTACGACTGCCGGGAAATACTGACTGTTAAAAGCCATTTTTGAAGTATGTTTTCAATAATTACTATTTGAATTCATGCCAGAGATATTTGTTGTAGTATTGCACAACTAGAAATCGAAATTCTCAACTGTAACAAAAGTTATGGCATTGAATAGCTATTAGTATTAGTATCAAGATACCTCGAGTAAATTGCAATGAAAGGCTAATCAACCTTGTGTCATGCCCTACGCTATATATTAGAAGAGACAGCTCCGACTGCAATAAGTTATATTGGTATGACCATCGTGTGTAACTTGATGGGGAAGAGTGTAGTAACAGAGATATGTTATCGGACTATTGAAAAAAGAATGACAATTCACAAAGAACATCAGGAAATATACATGAGCAGTGAAAAGTAATCATACACTTATCGGCGACACTACACTTAACTATGCCATTTTTCCATAAAAAACTTACTTTTCCCATCAGGGACAGACTTGCTGCAAAACTTCCATCTACACTGAATACCACTACCTCAGTTTGAGGAGGTACTATAGCTAATGTAATAATTACTGGGTGATCAGGATCAGATTCAGCGGTCATTTTAATAGGATATAGTCCATCCGGGAGATGAATTTGTTCTGGCAAAGAGAATCGGATTCGTCCAGAAGAATCAGTCACTTCTGTGCATACATATGACCACGACCCACTAATAGATTGGATTTCAACTCGGATCTGCAAATAATTTATAAAAGTATGTAAGTAGAGGATAGAAGTGTAAATAAACTCGTGAAAATGAATCATCCCTACTTAAAAGTTTTATTTCATATTAACTGATTATTCAGTTATTGGCTATGAGATAACTTACAGTTTTGTAATTGAATACCAAAAATTTAGACTTAGTAAATCGGCAAATTAAAATGGAATAATATTTAAAATTAACTAGGACTGCATTCAGTGTAATTTCAACAACAATACTTTTTGTAATAAAAATCAAAAAGGAGACTTTAAAAACCAACCGAAAATGTATCCAGTAAAAATGTATTAAAATTCCGCTAAGAATCTTGTGATCACAACTTAAGAATGATCTCGATTTTTAAAACACTGAAATAAACTGGGATAAGTTGTATATTTGACAAGATTAACTAGATATCCGTAAGAATTAAAATTATGATTACTGAACAAAATTAGTTAATACCACCTTAATAACGAGTGCCAATGTCAACTGATTCATGGGGATTGAGAGCTCTAAAATTGAAGGAATCATGATTTGTTACATTCAGTCGACCTTTATATAATTACAAAAAGTGTGTTTGGTATAGAAGTGAATATTAAAAATTTACCAGTAGTTTTTCTAACAAGTTAGAAGCGATAAAATCTACCCGCCTATAAGGAAGGGTTGAAATGATACATTGAGATTGATTGATGACTCTACTAACGCTTGTATTGGTAAAACATACTGGATAATAATAGTAAGTTTAAATGGTAGATAAGGATATATATATATATATATATATATATATGCATTTGTTATAATTACTTTTTCAGAAGAAAAACTCATCAAATCCAATCCACCAAAAGCAAATCGACCTGTGATAAGTGGTGTAGATCCAGTTGTAGTAATCACATCATTTGCTCGATGATTTGCTTTAAAGTTCTAAGTGAAAAACAGAAATAAAAAATAACAATTTGGAGAAGAGTCGCGTTTAACGATAGCGCTTATAATAAATAGGTAAATAATTAGGACGGTGAGTTTAGGAAATAAGTAGAGTGCGAGGATTGTGAGCATAAATTATTGGTTCATACACGAATGAACAACAAACAAGATGATATGATGATACAGTATTGGTTTAAAAGGAATCAAATATATAAACCATGGGCTATTTTATATATAGGAAAGAAAACTACACAGGAAAAATATCAACATGTATCATCAGCGACAACACCATGTACAGTAAAATCACTGATACATACACCAAGATTAATAAATAACTTGAAAAAGCAATTTGCAGAAAACATTAGAGATAAGGCAGTAAGAGACTAAAATTACACGCTTCTTCATAATCAATCTAAAAATAAGTGTACATACGACCGAAAATACAATTAGAATTAATCTAATATTAAAACCAAGGATATTCCTAACAGTTGGATTGTATGAGTGGATTTCGACTGTCTCTCACAGAACTTAGTAATTGATGCAAAACGATAGTAATACAAACTATTCAGTTCTTGCTAATGGTCTTGTTTATTTTCGTAGTATTAAAGTGAATCAGTAGTATAACACTAGGACGAATGTTAATTCATTTAAAAACCGGAATACAATCATCGTATGAACGAGCTCAGTAGTGAAGTCTCTCATTACAGGGAAAAGAACGAGAAAAATATTAAATAATCCCGAAAACGAATAACAAGAATAATATGTATTTCCTACAAGTCAACAAACTAAAATCATCCAAAATTAAATGCACAAAACTCTCTCAATTTAGTTCGAACTTTAAAAGATATAAAAAGACCAATATATAATACTTGGTTAACAGTCGATATTGTATTCTGAAAAGAGGATAAATATGAATAAGTCACACGTCTCTATCAAGTAGATGGCTAAATTGAAAAAAGGCGTTTTTTTTATGATTATCTATATTAACGCCTTAGAGGAATTAGGATTAAAGATGTTGCAAGCTTTTTTCTTCTTCGGAAGAAAAGTTCTACTAACATGACAATTCGGAACGACAGATTTAGAGAAAGGTCAATAATTCAGTCAGCTTAAATTACCCAGTGATAGTATTAAAGTCATGTTTACCATGGCTGAAGACAATTTTTTAAGTTTTATATTGTATTACTTAAACACAAAAAATTATGTAATGATAATTACAATGTACTTTTTACATGTAATGGAAGATTTGACAAGATCTTAATGACAGCTATCGTCAAAATGCAATTAATTCATTGCTTTAATATAAACTGTTTTCAATGTTACAGAAGTGTCCGGATGAATTCATTTCACAGATTTTTAGGAATATCCCATGGTTTTAACAATTTTGTGCATAGCAGAAAACAAGATCATATAATCAGTAGACAAGATAAGCAGTGGTATAATCTAATATTCATTTGTACAATAAAGTAATCACCAGTAGACTTCCCTCAATGTCTTACATCTCAATTCAACACGACAAAAGAAAATATGCAAGTGATACAGAATTAAAATAGAAATGACTTAAGTTGTTCTGGTTAAAGTAGAAAGCTCAGGTAAAAATTAATCACGATAATTGCATAAAAACTGTATATTCCCAAAGACACAGTTCAATAATATAAGTAGTGATTACTTTTATTGAATGTAGTAAGATATACGGCGAATAGAATGGTAATGGCACGGAAAGTTGGACTATATTCACTTTAATTCTTGTACATCGTATCAGCCTTATGTTTAGTATCAATCAGATGAGCTAGTATTTAGCTCTTAGTTACCAGCGATTAACAGTTATCCAACCACGATCCATAATGTCCACAAATTAAGCAATAGATTTAGCTAGCTGAAAAGAAATCTTTTTAGCTTAGTTGATTCTGTATTAAATGTTTAAATTGGCAAGTTTACTTTATTGAAAGGCTATATATATATAATATAAACAGTAATTAAAAACTAAGGATCATAAAGAGATCAAATTGATCCAGAAGAGAAGGATTTGGACTAATATACGAGCAGTAGAGTACTTTTAATAAGCCATTTTCCAAATATTTAACTGAAGAGATGATGAAGCATAAACTTGATTGATAGTATAAACCGACTAACATTTAAATTGTTAAATGAATATCTGATTAGATAATTCGTTAATAACATTTCGAAATGAGACAAACTTTTGACAGTATGTGGAATATGAAGATAGCAGATAAAAGATAATCTTTTTCAGCTTGATATTTAAAAAAGTTAAACAAATTATTCTGTAGGTTTTGATAAAATTTCTTTTTAGTTTTTTTACAAACGGTTTTAATTATTCTTGAAGTTGATTCAATTATTTTCATCTCTTCATGTTATAAGCAAACTTTATTTAAGAAGTTACAATAAAATTATGAAGATGAAAAGATAAACTTCACATTTCTTCCACTGAACATTATATCGGAACTCGATATTTAGGAATACCAAAGAGGTGTCTCTGAAAGTTCTATCATAATTAGCTAACATAACACAAGACAGTAAGCACAAATTAAAATAACACAAATTAGCAAAGGTTATCGAATTTTAAGGACTGAATTTTCATTTTAATCTTGATAGTAAAATAGTGTTCGATCTTCAACCTTATTGATGGTTGTTCTTAACTTCTTTTGTCATTTTATTTCCTTATCTCCAAACTAGATAAGCTATGGTCAAGTAGTCAATAAGTTCAAGTTTGGTTCACTTTCTTTGTTTTACTAATCATGATGTTTATTTTTCGAATCAACAATAAATGATACAAGAATTATGAGTTAAGTTGTACAAGGAAATTCATATCCGAAATTTTAAATGCAGTTAATTGAGTTTACACTTTACAACAATTACATTACATGGTAAAAGATGAATTATCCATCATTTTCAGCATAGGATGACATGCGAACAGTAAGTTATATTTATTTCAAGATTATCCTTTAAAAAATCATCGATAAGTTGTGTCGAAGACAAGAAAAGCAAATGATAAATATATGTATAAAACCTATTTAATTGTAGCAACTGAAGACACTATAAATTAAGCAATTTCAAAATATCGAGATTCACTCAGCAGATCATACCAAATGCATGCAAGTTATAAAAATTTTTAAAAATATTTAACTGTCTAGATTTCAGTACGTAAAACAAAATCTTTGCTAACATAATTCATCAATGAATGCATTTTATAAGGGAATCACTACTTATTGGAATTAAAGTCAAACATGTACACTAGTGGATACAAGCCCAATGGTTTAGAGGTTAAACATTTGGACACGAGATCGAACGTCAGGAGTGTGATCGCCCGGTTGGATTGTGGATCCTCACTGTCAATAAGTGCTAAACTACGCATATCTAACCTATGTCGTTTTAAAAATAAATAATATTCAGCAATCTCAACAAACCCCTTGTGCCGAAAATTAAGATAAAATTTGATAATTCAGAATGTAAGTCTAAAGCAAAGATAAAAAATAAATAGTCAAAGTAATCACCTAAATTTTCATTAATTACCCTAGGAATTTATTAATATTCAACTTTATAATTTGTTAGTTTAACTGACACGCAATGACAACAAACGAAACAAAATATCCTTAGATAAAAAGCAAATGATATTGTGCAATATATACATTTGACGAAACTTAAACGACAATAAATAACTGAAACCAACTATTATAACAATGGTGAAATGTGTACAACAGTAATTTTTAATAACATGGCAAAAGATAGAATGGGAACATAGAGAAAGTTAAGTAATAACACACTTCAACGACAGAACTTCCACGTCACCCTCCCCATAAAACTATATGAACCGCTTACCACATGATATGGAATACAAGCAGACTAAGATCAACATAGACAAAAAAGAACAATTGGTGATTAAAATGAAATAAGAAACGATTCTCATGAAAATAATATTATGTAGTTATTAAGTAAAATGAGAGAGCAATTAATTTTAAAAACTCGATTAGATGTAGCTCCTTTGCACATACAAGTTGGTTTATTCAGCTTTGAATCACACTTTAAGTATAAGGGATAGTAATACAACCCGCATTCCCAAACCAAAATAAGTAGAGTAGAACTCGAGTCAATGGAAAAAGGAGATACTTATCATTAGAGTGTGAATGGAGAAAAAGTCTGGTAGTTATGTTTTGTATGGATAGAGATTTTTTCAAAACATAAAAAGCAGAAATATTGAACAAACAGAAATAATAAATAATAATAATCAGTTATAAGTTCATTTGTACTCAGAGAATCAGTTGTGACTACAACTTATGTTATCACTGAAAGTTTTGTCACTATTTTCAGCTTGAAGTACATTTCCATTAGAAAAAATACAATATTCTGAATATTACATATCCATGTATTGTAGGTTAACAAAAAATAGAATGATTTCGCAAATAATTAGTTAAGCAAAACGTAACTAATGATGGATAACTTGCCATACATGAACCAAAGCCCGAAATTGAAATGATATGATGTAGTAATGTGCGCTTAGAAAAATAAAACGTTACTGCTAATAGTCATCTGATAAAACAAAACTACAGGATATTTGATAATAAAAACAATATGAAGTGTAGTAAGTAAAAATGTGAAATTCACGTGTTCTTCCTCTGAAAAGGAAATTATTTCTGAATTATTCATCTTAATACTAAACTTCTACTTGTAAAATACATTCAGACGACTTTTTTTTATTTTAAAGTGTGAAGTAAAGTAGTTAAATATATTGGCTTATTTTATCTGAAATTAGCAAGCGAAAGTTTAAGTCAGTCTGGACTGGAAATACAAAGATTCAGTTGAAATTTAAGGTGAAACGACTTAGTTTATCGAATAGACCGACTATAACAGTCAGTTTTAAAAAAATCCACTGAATACCAAAACTGAAAACTTTTGTTATTATTTTACCTTTAATCGTTCAGACGATGTTCGTTTCAAGAAATTACGAGGTCCAAATGACAAAGTATGACTGAGGTTGGAGAATCTCGATTGACTACTACTACTTTTTTCTGATTGCTGTGAAATTTGTATACTGGAATCATCCATAACCTCATAGGTTTGTGATTTTATCTGATTTGGATTCAATGATAATTTGGCCAGTTCCGTAACAGCTATTTCATCAGACAAATCTGCCGAGTATGATGTTTCTAGAACACTTAGTCCCAGTGTATCTAGGATCTGGAAATACATACACACAACAAATATTAGAAAAGAAATTTTAACTGATAAGATTATTTATCGGAAAATCATAGATAAATTTCAGAGAATAGTCGTATAACCGATCTCGTAATGTAATGTAATAATAAAATGAGTTCATTTACAAGGTAGTTAAACATGAGCTACGGATACAACCCGGCTGAACGAAATGAAGTAGCTGGTTTGGGCTTCGGACCTGGGATTTAGCTCCAGAGAACATAATGGATTTATCACTAAGAAAAATGACCCACATCTTCAAATTATATTCTAGAAATAGCTACAAAATTGATGTCAATTTAAAGGCATGGTGAGGTTGATACAAAAAACAACATGTAAAGCATAGATATTTAAGGATAAAACGTTTTATAATATGTTGTTCATAGGTTATTTTGAGAGAATACTTATCACAAGGATTAGAGTCATGTGAGGCAGAAGTAGGCTGAGTAGGATAACTGGGATATCCTAATGAAGTATGCATACTATATGGAGAAGTGATTCAACTACCCTTAAAGAGTAATTCTAATTATCCACAACTAGAGAAGAAACAACAAAAACAGAGACGTCGGAACAGCAACATTATAATTAACCAATGATAGTCTAAGTGTATAATACCTGTAAGAAGGAATCGAAATTTAATAAGTAAGCTCAGTAATGACAGTGCTGAAAATGAAAATAATTTTTTTAAATGTCTAAATGACATCTAAACAACAAAACATACAAGCACAAAACATAGTAATATTAGGATAGTATTATTAAATTTTTCATTGGTGAGATGAAAGTTCGAAACAAAAATGTAAAAAAAAGAATATTGATAACCAAATGCATCGTCGAGTGACTAAACAACTCACTTCTATGTGAAGTAAGTGTGAATGTTGTTGTCCAGATCAATAATGAAACTTGAAATTAAATTGCCTAGTTCAGAGGACATAACACAACCACAAAACGGTAGTATAATGATCGATCTTAAAATATTTAGCTATTTCGCGTGCTTCAAACATGTGGGTAATCTTATCTAAATTGTACTGTAGTTTAATATTGAAGAATGATAAATACGGATTAAACGTAAATTCAATTCAATTTAACAATCCACTGTTTGACATCAATTGATGTACAAAAAGGTTATCGTTTGAGATCATACTTTAAGTTCTAAGTATCAATTGAACACACTAACCTGTCGTATAATAAAAGATGCTACATCTTTTGATTCCCAGTAGCTTGCATGCAAAATTGAAGGACGTGCACGAGCTAAAATATTTTGCATTGCTTCTGGACAATGAACATTGTAATCAACTCTTTTGGGTCCCCACCATGACTGTTGAACTAGAAAAAAAGAAAGCAAGTGCTTAAAAAGTAGTTACGGGTAAAAGAAAGATACTTGTTTAAGACGAATAAGTAGTAAACTAAGACATTTTAACTCCGCTTACTTCAGCATTGTGTAATTTAATTTTACAAATGAGTGAAAGCATTATCATCATGTTACTAATCTGTCTCATACAAAGTTTCGTTTCATATTGCAGTACAAAGAGCGATACTCATAACTGAAACCCTAAACAAAAGCGATTTCGATAGGCATGGGGCGATAAACTAATGAGCGAATCATATGCCAAACTAATGTGGAAACCAGATATATAGAGGTATTTTAAGTGTAGATAATGAAAAAGCCTATAACTAACAACTTAAACGAGTAATTTAATTGTAGCCCAGTTTGATAATATACAAAGTAAAAATTCTATTTTTAATGTAAAGGCACTAGGAGACAAATCAATGAAAAAACACTGTTTCTGAAATGCTTTTTAGATAGCGGAGATGTGTTTAGCAAAATCTTTGCCGAAATACAAGTCATCATTATGAAATTACTTTGTGTATGATTAATCTATATTAGTCAACTCGAATTTATTGTTTACACTTGAAAAAGTATTGCATGAGTACTTAACAGATGACCCTTCTCTTTCACATCCGATACGTTGCATAAGTATCATACAAGGTCCATTTATGTCTCATTTTGATAGCATTTAGCCTATAGCGATCAAAAACCGTACAAAATTAGAAAATTTAGCATCACTGATTGTATGTTACTGACGTTTTAAAATGAAATTTGAACTCATCAAACTCACAGGAATTTGAACTAGTAACCATAACGTTTTTATTTTCTTTAAAAAAACATTGCAACAATCATGTATTACCCTTAGGCAAGGAAAGAACAATGAATGGTTTTAACCTGAATAAATTTCAACAATCATTAGTTCATCATACAGCTTTTTTTAATTATAAAATGGTAATTAATTATTGATTATTTTATCCTTCAGTAATACATATGTTTTTGGTTATTTTATCAAACACTGACCTACTTTAAATGTTAGAACAATTATTAACTGTACACTAAAAATAGGCATTATTATTGAATGTCATTAACTGTATCTATCTGACTTTACCATCTCAAATTTGATCCTAGTTTTTTTACTACGTCATATTAACAATCTGATTTTTCGTCTTGCTGATGTAATGGTTTCAAATATGGTATCTTAGACCATCGAACATTAATACCATGCTTAATGTTATTTATTAGTGACTAACAGTTTGCAAAATTCGAAATAGAAAGGTAGTCGAATATTTATTTGAAATTCATAAATAATTAGGAAGATTGATCTTTATAATGATAATTTAAGATTAAAACTGATGATGTAAAATACTTACAAATTTATCGAAAACTAATTATACACTTTCTGAACATCTGATTACAATATACATCGATCTAACTTAACAGATTACAATGAGTAAACTAGTTGTCCTGTTTGATTTGAATACATATTCAAGAGCAATGATGATAAGCTCTGGTTCAACGATCACCTAATATAGCATACACCTGTCTAATCGCCGAATGTTTGCTTTACGACTGTGACTATGGGATATTGCATCCTATCAACATCCTGATCTCCATATTCAAAAGATTTAAAATACTCAGATCATACACACTTGTTTTGTCCATTTCATATTCGGTTCACTTTGTTCCCAATTCCCTAACCTATTACTAGATGTCTTACTATGGAGAGCTGGACTATCATGACCTACTGTATGCTGAACTACTTCAGAAAATCTATTTGTCGACTAGTTGAAATTATCTAACACAAAGTTTTAGAAAACTATAGTGCATTTGGTAGTAATTTATTTCGTGTTATGACTGCACATAAGATAAAGGAATTCATGTCAGTATTATGAATAACTAGTGCAGCTATCAACCAATGCTTCACACCATTTGAACAATCGTCTACAACTAAGAATGGACAATTTTTATGCTTTCCTAGGTATGCAAATGAACATCTATAAATTAATCTACTCATATATAGCATTATCAAGGCTTCATTAGCAAAATGTCATTAACCCTCTTGCGAATTGACATAAAGATCAAGGTAGTGTATCAATTGTCAAAGAATTCAGAGCTCATAACTGTGATTTGCCAGTTGCCATAGCTGTGGCTTTAAAAGTGTATATTCTCCTGAAATCAACCGTAAATCCGAGGATATTAAAAATGATTTTTATGGCATTATTTGTGTTAATCATGATCATCAAGAAGACATAGCCAGAATACCCAAACATACGGTAAGATTTCTACAGTACTACCCATAATCAAGATGCAAACTGTCTTATACAACATTACACGTGCTAATGTATTGAGAAAGATCTTGGTAGCTCATTTTGTTGAAGAATGTTATGTCATTTGGCACCGTTGAAATAATGTTGGTTGGGCAGCAAATTTTTGATGATTGATCAAGATTATCGTGCTGCGAGGTGGCGAGTAATACAAAAAGTACTATGAATCTTCATTAGTAAACTAGTGATTGCATATTTTAACATTTTGTGTTGCATCAAGTTGGATTTTGGTATTTTGGACAATAACATTATCACTGTTACAGTGTTTTTTTGATTACGTTCAGTATTGTGACGTCTAGATAGTTATAGCGCTCTCAGCTTCAAAATATCCAGTTTAACTACAGCAAGTAAGAAAGCAAGTTACTAATCTTGCAAAAAAACCCAATGAGATATTTTATCCAAAAAAATAATTTTGCAACAATATTAGTACTACTACAAAGTATATTCAGTACGTTACATATATGAACAAAAAATTTCAGATGTTTTACGTGAGAAAACAAACCTTTTTTCAATGCTTCAAGTGCAACAATAGACTTTTTTTCCCAATTTAACTGTTGATTTGTTAATTGTCGTTTTACATTTACAGTACTATCATTATTTTCATTAATCGTAGAATTATCACTATCGGATAAATTGTATGATTTTTCTGAAACATTTGCAGAAAATAATTCAGCCTGCTGTATAAGAGTTTCAATTAGATTTGTTGACTGTCCATCTCCAAGTGGATAACGAACATATTGGGGAATGAATATTGGGGATATACAGCTGAAACGATTATCCAACAATGGTTCAATGCGAAAACCACATGGATCAGTTAAATGAAAAAGATTATAAGCTTGACCTACGGACAACTTAATTTCTATCCAATGATTGTGAAAAAGAAAATAAGAAAGACATAATTAGCTTTATCATATAGTCATCGTCGAGAAGTGTATTGTTGCAAATACGAATTGATTATTAATTTCAACTGCAAAATTTATTAGCTACGTTTGTTCTATGTATAGTGCATTGCATAGAAAATCGTTTGGTGTTATAACTCCATGCAAAAATAATGGACTTAGTGTTTGGTCTTGCTACTGTGCAATGGCTCACATGATTCAAATAATGATGTATTATACTGACTGAAACAGAAAACCGCAAAGTAATAGAAAAGTGGAATAACTACCAGTCCTTAATTGACGTTATTCTTCAGCAAGTAACTTAGTATCCCCTAAAAGATTATGGTTACAAAGTCAAAAACGAAATCATGTCAGACAAATTTCGACAAAAACCTTTTCTACGAGGATCAAGAGGTAGTGACCGACATTGAAGCCATCTCAAAAATTCGTATCAGAATGGGATAATCAATATAAGATTATAAAAACAGGTATCCAAGTGAAGTCAATTCACTGGATTTCCAAGCTCAATAATTTCAATCTCGTGTTTAAATGCGACAAGCATAACCATGTTTGAATCTATAGTCCAACTTTAAAAGTGGAATCAAATACTGAATAAGAAATAGATCATCAAAAATATTACACAAAACTACAACCAATATTCTTCTAGCTTCATTGGAACCTAGGCAGTTGAAAACATTCAAAACAATAAACAATGGAGCCTAGGCAATTTAAAGTGCTTTGGCAAATTCAGACAACTATTTCGCTGGTTTGCATGGACGCACATCAGAAAGATATACTGGTTGATTTGGATAAGAGAAAGTTGTTATAAAACCTACAAGAGTTGTAATTTACCTCTGTAAACTGATCTTCTCTACATAGACAAAAGAGAGTATCAATGTTAAAGTTAAACTCTATTCGAGGAAGGTAAAACTAGATGAAACCTTACTGAGAAGCTCCAATATAGTTTTTATTCTACCTAGCTTACACAGTTGATTTGAGGGGATTTTATTCAATCACTTACATAGTTCAAAAGAAAATAACTGAGCAGATTTCAACACTGTTGGGTGTCGGCTCAATGGTCTGCAAGTGAGACGTTCGCGCAAGACAGAAGGTACTGGGTTTGAGTCCCAGGTGCAGGATTGTGGACGCACATTGCTAAAGAATTCGATACTAGAACGAAACGGCTTATCAGTTCTTCTACGTTTTTAAAATGGTGATCTAACAATGATCGGTTCACGAGTTCAATGAAATTCAACAAACTTCACAACCTGATACTCACTCCATAGATGTATAATCGATCATGTAAATAATGCCTAGAACATCATGTTATTTAATTTAATAGTTATTCTTTTAAATTTGATCAGCTCAGTTGATGATCAAAGTTGTTTAACCGAACATTGAAATTTGACAAAAAATCATGTAAAAACTTAACAAGAAACTGAACAGCATAAAAAACAATTTTGTAAATCTACACACAAATTTGTATATTAATTAAATTTAGACAATTTAGCAATGTATACATCAGGTGTTTGCTACTTATGTTGATCGATATACGTAGTATGTGGCACTAATCAGATGTAGAATGCCTGTGAGTAGAAGATTCAGTTGAAAAGAACAAGAAGAGAAATAAAGAGCAATTGTAATTACAACAAGATTGAAAGAATCATGAAGCCCGTACAGTACAACTGGAGATGTGCAAATATATAAATATATTTGATGTATAGTTTTTTTATGAAATTACTCTATAATTTTGTATCTAAGATTTTGTTCATTACATATGTGTTTTTATCATTTGTTTTTGATTATTGATTTTTTTTCCGCTTCACATGATAATCAATTTTTAAAGTCACATAGAAATAGGATACTTTATGAACTTTTTTTTAAGAGAAAAGACATATGAATTAACAACAGCAAACGGTCAATTTGTAAATAATAAAAAATTTTTTTAAAGTTATTTATGAATTTCTAAATGAAATAACCTACCTTTTGATAAATGATAAACCATATTATAAGATGAATTAGTAATTAGCTGATTTGTTTTACTAGATGATACAATAGACGATGTTAATTGATTTTGTTGATAACGATAAGCCAAAATTAAACCAATTGGTGAACCCAACATGAAAAAATTTTGTACCTTTTTAATTCATTTCAAATATGTATTGAATGATTGAAGAAAATTAGGATGAAAACGCATAAACAAAATAAATTGTACAATTAACGTGTAAATAGTATTAACAAGGTTGAAAAAGAAAATAATTCCCTAATACATATGTTTACATTTATGCAATTATTAATGAATTGATGCATTCTAAACAATTTATTGAAATGTTATGAAAAAACATCATATAATATCAATACATGATATTACTCCATTTTATATAACGGAGAACCAAGATATAATTGTGTAAACGTTAATGCTTGACGAGGCAAATAAAACAAAACGTACCTATGTAGCATTAAAGCAGATATGAACATACAAAACAAATCTACAGGCACTACTCAAGTGAATAATATTATACTTAATGATCATGATTTATTGAAAATAATTTTAAGGTTAGAAATATGCAGCAATTACGTTGAGATAATGATAATGGTATGGGTAAACTGGGAATTTTATACAGAACTATTGAATATCTTGTAGATATCTTTCCGTATATTTATTTATTATTTATTTATTTGAACACATATATATTGGTACAGGAGTGCGCCAAATATATAAGCGCCACACAAAACAATGAGAATTTAAGAAGAAAAAAAAGTGAGGAACATAAAAAAATGATAATACTAATAATAAACAATAATGAAGAGATTGGTGTAAGGGAGTGTAGTAATAATCATAGTCATAATGGGGGAACGGAAAGGTACAATCAGAAGAAATCTTTCAGTTAAGGAAGAAACAACCACTTTTTATGAAGAAAGTAAAAGAAGGTTACTGCAGGATCGCCACTGGCTTCTATTCTGAGCCATATCTGATAACGTCTCTAGCCACTATGTCGCACCATCTGTCGGACCCCAGCCAGGGAGTCGTGAAGGTCTAACACAAGCCAGTCTTTTGCAGCTTTCTTTCATACCACGACACCATGTCATACACTGATCACCTCTCCGCTTTTTCCAACCAGTCCCAGAGTCGGCAAATAATGCACGACGTGGAATTCTCTGGGACGACATTCGTAGAACATGTCCAAGCCACCGAAGTCGGTGTTTCAAGATGGTGACACCGATTGGATTATCGTCTCTGCGCCCGAATACACGATGCCGAACCTCTGCATTACTGACATGGTGTTGCCACTGGATGTCAGCAATCCTTCGGAGATCGCGATGATCGAACACAGAGAGTCATCTAACATCCTCAACTCGGAGAGGCCAGGTTTCACAAGCATAGAGTAGAACTGCTCTCACCGACGCGTTGTAGATCCGACCTTTTACAGCCAGACTAACATCACGAAGGCGCCAAAGATGGCCCAGATTGGTATAAGCCGCTCTGGCTTTCACTATACGTGCATTGATCTCATCACTCACGCCACCACCAGCACTTATGCAGCTACCCAGATACACGAACTTCTCGACTACTTCTATCTGCTCACCATCCAGGGTGAGTACAGGATTAGGATCCTGCCAGTCTTGTAGAAGTACTTTGCACTTCGAAGGTGCAAAGCACATACCATGCCTACGGACACTGATTGCCAACTGATTAAGCGCGAATTGCATGTCTTGGGCATTATCGCACAGTAAGACAATATCATCCGCATACTCAAGGTCGAGAAGTCTTTCTCCAGGCAACAGATCCACACCACCATTACTTACATCCATCAGAGCTGTTTCCAGAATGTCGTCGATGGAAAAGTTGAAGAGGAATGGTGAGATTGGGCAACCCTGCCTAACCCCACTGTTCGAATGGAACAATGGAGAAAGGTGGTTGTATCCCCTCACTCTGCCTGAGGTGTTTGTATATAGGGCTTTTAGGATGTTAATAAACTTCTCAGGCACACCCTTCTTCAATAGACAATCCCAGAGAACAGTCCTATCCAACGAATCGAAGGCAGCCCTGATGTCAAGAAACACTACGATTGTTGGCCTTTGATAAGTATGGCGGTGTTCTAACATTTGGCGGAGGGTGAGGATATGATCAATACATCCTCGACCAGAACGAAACCCAGCCTGCTCCTCGCGAGTCAATCTTTCTCGGGTTTTGAACAACCTACGAAGTATGACGGAAGCCAATAGCTTGGACGCAATCGGAAGTAGACTTATCCCCCGATAGTTGTTACAGGAACGACGTGAACCCTTTTAAAGATAGGGACAACTATCGACTCATTCCATGACGTTGATACACTCTCTAGCTCCCACACCTTTGTAAACAACGTCGTCAGTTCCTTAGTCAGAATGTCACCACCATCTTTAAAAAGAGCCGGAGGTAAGTCATCTGGGCCAGGTGATTTGTAGCGCTTCAAGAGTTGGAGTTCCTTGCGGACTTCCGCTTCATTTGGTGGATAAGTCGTCACCTGCCATGGGGGGCAGTACAATCTGATCGATGCTCCCGGAGCAGCAGGCCAGTTGAACTGTCCTTCAAAAATTCTGCCCATCGTCCAAGACGTCGATGGATGTTAGTGATTGGCATCCCGTCATCCTCACAGATTGTTTCGCTCACACCAGACTTCTTGCTGCCAGTGGTTCGGATTAGTTGGAAGAGCTTCCGGTAATTACCAGATGCAGCTGCTGCTTCCAGCTTATTAGCACGCTCCGACCACCAGGCTTCTCGGTCCGTACGCAAGCTTTGCCCAATTTCGCTACGTAACAACCTTCGTTTGTGGTCAAACTCACGGTTACTCGGAGTAGACCGACGGGCTTCAATGAGTTGTAAGGAGCCTGAAGAAACCCAGTGCTTATAAGCGGGACGTTTCGCAAACCCACAATTGACTGTACCCGCCATTTTCATGGCGTCATGCAATTGAAACCAATGCTCATCTATACTTTTCGGTGGAATGGTAGCTAGCCTAGAAGCTAGCTCGGTTGGATACTTACTTGCAACAGAAGTTGCTACCAACTTGCTAACATCAATTCGTTGGTGGCGGTCACTTCGTTGGCCACTGAAAAGTAAGGTCACATTTGCGCAGACCAAGGCGTGGTCACAGTCCAGATAGGTACTCCAAAAGGAGCGGCAGTCTCGTACACAACCACGCCAGCGGTAGCTGATTGCGATGTGATCAATCTGAGTCCAGGCTTGAAATGCAGAGGGAGGACGCCAGGTGGCACATCGGCGATGACTGTGCCGAAAGTTAGTGCTAGCCAGAAACAGGTTGTGGTCTGTGCAGTTGCAGTAGACGGTCCCCGTCCCCGTTATCTGTCCTGAGACCAACAAGTCCCCATGGGCCACGTAAACGACTCTCTTCTGTGCCTAGATGCCCGACCTGAGCATTCAAGTCTCCGGCTAGTACTACAATATCTATCGAACGCACTTTCTGGAGAAGAACAGATAATTGGTGGTAAAACTCATCCTTGATTGCATCCGGGCT
Organism: Schistosoma haematobium; assembly: GCF_000699445.3. Lineage (NCBI taxonomy): Eukaryota > Metazoa > Platyhelminthes > Trematoda > Strigeidida > Schistosomatidae > Schistosoma > Schistosoma haematobium. Next base: position 30,760,373 of record NC_067198.1, on the reverse strand, counting down.
GCAATCTGTCGGAGCATAGGCGGAGATGACGAAAATACATCGTTTCTCACGCCGATTTCTCCTCACTTTGATGGAACTCTTTAATCTAACAGCACATAACCGACTATTAATGTGGATCCAATCGATTAGTGCTGCCTCAGCTCTAGCGCTTAGTGCAACACCAACGCCAGCAAGACCAGACGAAGATGCCACAGGGTCCCCGGATAAGCGCACGTAAAACAAGCTTTTTGAAGCGACAGATGGAGATCGAATTTGTAGTACTTCGCCAGAGTCATGAATACGGGTCTCGGATAGACAACAAACGTCGATAGTAAGACTTTCCAAAGATATAGCCAGCCCTATCTGTTGTCCGACCTGCATAAATGTGCGAACGTTGAAGGCAGCCAGTTTAAATGGTACACATGGCTTCAGAAAAACTGCTTCAGTCCTCGTATTCGGTGGTGACATACAATTTTCAACCGGACAGTGACTCGGGAACGTTTAGATAGGCTCGATTTCCACCATAGACGAGCTGCTGTATAAGTCGAAAAAAATAAGTATAGATAGAGTAGGAATAAAAGAGGGTGAATAATGATGTAGTAAATAATAATAATAATAATAATAATAATAATAATAATAATAATAATAATAATAATAATAATAATAATAATAATAATAGCAATAATAATATTTGAATCATTTGATTGTTCGTCGAAGCAAGAGAATTAGTTTCCATGATCATAGACAGTTCAGTTCATTAATTGTGTGTGGGCTGTGATACTGCCCGGGTGCCCAAACCGAAGCAGGTGGTTTTCTTAGGGGGCCACACCCCGAGCCTTTGACCTAATGGTCTAACCCATAAGGCAGTGGAGCATCGTGAGGAGATGCAGTCCCATGGTAGCCGGTGAACAACGATTGGTTCATACGCCATTTGTTCCCGCAGGATACTGGAGCCCATGTGCACCATTGATTTGGAATCCGGTTAAAGCGCCGGACATTCGCTTTTCGTCCTCTCATTTTCGTAAACAACAGTAATGCTACGAGAAGAAAATGAGTAGGACTTCCTTGGCAGAGGCTGTATACGCGTTGCCGTGTGAGAGTATTTCGAGAGGGAGGGCGAACCCACCCCGCTCTCGGCCATACCAGGGCATTTGGTGGCGAAGTAATATCGTGTGAAATATCACGTAAAACCATGTAGTAGTGAGCACTCTCGAACCAAACTGAAATAAACCCCAAGATCTTCAAATATTATGGTAAGTAAGGTATATTCAGACTAGATAGTTGTGCGTGTACACAGCTGAAGATATCTAAGGTAGGACAAAACAGCAGTATGTTGATATTCAATAGTTTTTCGAATCATTCTAATTCATAACGAAATCTTCACCCTACATAACATAGAACATGATAGTAACTGGTTTCTTCTTCATGCATTCTGACTTTTAACTACATAAGAAATTATTTCCTCAAATTAAATATAAATTTAAGCATAGTAATTTCAAATGTATTTCAAGTAAAAATCAGATAAAATAAAAATAATAATAAACTGTTTAGCCAAGATTTTTTGAAAACAATGTCAGTTTTTATGATCTACCTAGAAGTTATCATTTCAACATTCGCATATACATGAACATACGATTAGAGTTAAATACTACTGTTAATGATCAACACATGTTAATAGGCTGTCCTCATAAAGACTATAATATGAAAATTCAATGCATTTTGGTGATTTACAATTTTAGTGTATGTCACTACTTTCCATTCTATAAACAATAAATAAATAATCATGAATTTCAATATCCATATTAACATTAAAAATATCAATACAATATCGAACAGAGCCTGGCAGATTTAGGTCAACAAGTAATTAAAACAAACCCTAAAATTAAATAACGTGGTTATCGGTTAACTAACAACATTAAAACAGAAAATTAACCAAGGGAACTGCAAAGACGTTGAATGTAAACAGTTCAACTAAATCACTCAACATACGTTAATATATTTAGATATGCATCATACTGATTATCTGAGAGCTAAAAATACTAACTGGATGTTTATACAAAAGACAGGTAATCTGAGATTTCAACCTAAAACTTAGTAGTTGAAAATCGAGTGCCTCAACCTCTAAGCTAACAGTTTGCAGAAAAACAATCCAGATTATTTTCGCTTGTTTTACGTTATATGACAAACATTATAAAATGTTTAAAAAACAAATGTACGATAAAATCTGTAAGTCATAAGACATGTATTGAGATAAAAAAGATTTCCAAGTGCATCACGAATACAATAAATTACTATTTTACAGTTTAAGTTTAAAAAATAATACTCTGTTTCTTTAGAATATCTTAAATTTGACTGGGAACATATTTTCATTAAACATTTACACCATTAACTTTTGAAAATGATATCCAGAAGCTAAATTCAGGTTGAATGGATAAACTGCGTGACTGTACATTCTAGTACTTCGTGGACAAATGTACAGTATATATCTTTATAAAATCTTGCTTATAAAAGATGCAACTACTATACAAACAATATTGACATTAGGCAGGAAGTTCCATAAAAACAAAAATATAACAATGTGGCTATCATCAATTTTGAATTATATACGATAACAACATTAATTATTATTTATGGCTTTTGATAGCTGGAATTCACGAAACCAGAAGAAATTCATAATTCGCCATTTAAATGAAACAAATAGAAAGAACTGTTAAAAGAATTTTCAAAACTTTAACTACGCATTACCTGGTTTGTAGAGAGTATTCCATTTTTATAATACACACAAACATTAAGGTCAACAAATATTAACTGTGTATATTACAATTATTTTGTGTAAACGCAGAACTTACACAATTCAAAATAAAAGATCGTTGAATAAGTTAATCAAACAATACGATTATAATTATCACTTCTGTTTATAAACAACACAAGTAAAATTGATCATCACACACTCTTTATCTTCCCTTAAACCGTGAGATTAAAATCACTTTACAACTTTCTAAGAATCAATGCTTTCTCCCCGTATCATATTTTTATATACAACCTTTTTTTAAATAAATTACTACCACTGAAGTAACTGCTTCTATGAATTTGGTGTTTATCTTGTTGTGTTAGTGAGGTATGGCAACTTGAACCGATGAATAAATGTGCTTGGTTCTACGTTGTAGATGACTAGAAAAACGTTTCAATTGAAAATTTTAAATAACTTTGAAATGCTTCGTAAATTCGATAAAAGAAATTTTAATAGAATCAAAACAAAAACCACATGATATTCCATTTTTCTAATAAATTGTCTAATGTCAATAACTGTAAAGATCAAATTGCTATTATAAGTTGATTGATTGATGAAGATAAGAATAGTCAAAAGGCAAGTTTACTAACAATGAAAAAGTAATAACAACATACTTGAAAGTCTAAAGAAGACATTCGACTATGTGATTTAGATTCTTCATTTTCAAGGTTGGACAATTCAACGTTTCCTAGACTAGTATTTGATTCAGGCTATAGAAATATATAGAAGAAAACACAATTACAAGTGAACTACATACTGTCAACCGAGAAATACAGTTCAGTTTAAATTAATTATTCATTTACTTGGTTACAATACCAGTTATGAGAAACCTGACCAAATTACTGGGATGTATTTTGGTTTGTAGAATACAGTAGTATGTGAAATATACAAGAAATTTCAGCATTAGTTCGTTTTTGTATTAGTTCTTTAAACCTTCTTATTGATGTTTAGAACTGCAATTGACCAGTCTCTTATTGGCATATGTGCATCCTGTGCGGATTGCCTCGATATTGTCTCAAGTCACAAGCATTATAAGAGATGGATGGTGGCTAACAGTGGAATCAAAGACGTGCGTTTCATTTTGTTTGCCACTCGTCAGCTGGATGTACCTGCAACCCAGAGTTGACCTTCACTCCTGAACTAGAACCCAGTACCTTATGCTTCAAACGACATCGTGTTATCAATTTAGCTACTGAGTCCAGATAGCCGTCCTGGATTCCACTGCTGGCTACTATATATCTCTGGTTATAATTGCAGTATTATGTTATAAAACTAAAAATACATTTACTACACAAGCATGCAACTACATGATATGACTGTTCATTTCAGACTCGCGTAATATGAACGGATAATATACAAATGTCAACCTAAAGGAACTCCTACTGAAACATACTTCTCATATGCAACTTAATTTTATCAACGAAATTCACAAAAGGACGGAAATACAATGAGGTTACTGTTGAAGCCATATCAGTCAGTTACAATGTATAGAAAATTGATCTCAGTTCAAAAATTATTCATAAATATGACAAACTATGATATATGGAAATTAATGCTGGAGAAGGAATCGAAATCGTCCATTTCGCTTCTCAGCATGCTTTTGACCATACACATTGATGGATCTCAAAAATATGGATATTCTAGACGAATCCCTATCGAGAAAATGACGAATCTTTTTCACATTTAACTTTATCCAAAAAGGTTATTTGGAGAACGCAATCAGTTGAAGAGATAAGTATTTCAAGGAAACGTCTACTGAAAACAACCGTAGCTATTTCATTGATAAGAATATAGTGTCTACAGAGTGCACAACTAATAGTACGTAGTTTGGATCATTTTTTATAGGAGTTCTTACATTGAAAGAGAATAAGTAACAGACCTATTTACTGAATGCTACGAAAATGCTTTTCATTACTACCCACCATTAACATGGAAAACATTAAATTTAAACATGTATACAACAGTAAATTTCAGCCTGCTTTTTCAAGAGTCAGACAAGAAGTAGAAGAATATTTTCCCTTGACCATCCAACTGAATAGAACTATTCAATTAAACCTAATGCTCTTGGAGTTTAGATTGTTTTTTAATAGACATTTCTCGAAGTCCTTCAAAAACTTTATTTCTCACTCTTGAAAATATAAATAATTGGTAATTTATGATATAATGAGTGGGCAGTGAATAGAGATAAAATGTCATAGAATTCCGTCTTCACTCAGGCGTGAACTTGTTTTTATTAGATAGCACTCCTTTCTTATATTATTTCGTTTAGCTCCCTTTGACTTTATCGACTTTGAAATTTCGAATGGTTGTTTCACCAGTAACATACATTTTTAATATAGACAAAAAAGAAATAACGTAATCGCTTATTTACAATAAAAAAACGAATTTTGCATCCAATTTTTGAATAGCATACAACTTGAGAACATTTTCAGAGAAAATTACTAAATCCCCTTTTGATAAAGCTTCTATTTTTAAACACTGATAAAACTTCATATTTGTGTAACAATGTACAGATTGAAAGATGTTCTTCAAAAATAAACTTCATAGCTAAATTCTTAACGTGCTTGCATGCAGGAATATGAAACAAATAAATTTAGAACTAAAAAAAGTTAGTGAAGTGTTTGAACATTGAACCTAATAGTTAAGAATCGAGTACAGAGATTACAGAATTGATACTTTTAACAAGTATGCACTACGTATTGGAAAAGTATCATCAAATTACGTGCATATTGATTGATATAGAAAACCGGTCTCTATATAAAATTTTTAAATTAACCAATAATATAAAAATAGAAATATTTAAGTTTATATATAAAAACTATCAAGAATGAATATATGTTTAAATAGGTTCTTAAAAATTGTTCAATTTGAAAATCACTATCACCATCAACAGGGTTTAGTCGGAAAACCATTATTAACCAAGAAACACTACAGAACTGTTTCACTTAAATCAACCATAACTTTCCAATGGGCGAACACGACACCATTAAGTATCAAAACAAGAATAACCAGGTTACAGACCGAGTACTGCATCATAGGATCACTTGAGTACATGCATTCAAAAGCCGACGCTTTTAGAATTTCAGTCGATTTACAGTACGACACGATCATCATCCAATGTTATAAACTTTCTAAAACCGTTTAACATTAGCCAGTGTGTAACAATTAGTCACCTTTCATTGATTATTTGTTACCTCATTTACCTCAAAAGCGATTTGCGCGATAAGCCCAGATCCAATTCTTATAATCTGTGTATTTCCATTTTCATTAATTGTTACACAATCCATTTGATTGATTTTCAAGCCTTGAGTTATTTCCGTATTATGCCATTTAACAAGTATGTCATTTTAGCTACTGAAAGTCATCATTGTCGATTTTCCAATATTATATTATCTTTTAAAATGAACTAATCTGTACAAAAAATCATGAGAAAATTAACGAAATACGATGATCTCACATGATATTCTGTTTCAATTGTCGGTTATTCCCACTTGATTCAAATTCGATAAAGGAACTAATCCCATGAAGATAAAAGGATCATCAAACCATACACATGTACGAAAGATGACCATGTCTATCGTTAAAAACAAAAAGCCGGTGTATTTATGAGAAAATACCCCACTATTTCTGAATTACCTATTTGAACAATACTCACCTAGAAAAACTTACTGGGCATAAAGTGACTTCACTGGGGCTGTTTATTAAAGTTGGGGTTTTGATTTGTTTATCCAACTGTATTAAACTATGAATACCAAATTGTTTACGACGCATTAATCCAATATCTGTCACACTTGTATCATTATTATTCGATACTGACTCATGATTAGTAGAAGGTTTTGTTAAAAGATCATGAGCCAAAATTGAACCAACACTGTCAGCTACTATACAAACTTTGCCAGAAAAGTGAATTCCTTCAGGAGAACGTAAAAACTCAGCATAATGAGTGTTCAAATTAAATGCTAATTGTTCCAACATCTGTAGAAAATATATTTAATAGTTGAAAAATATATATAATGTGCTTACAATTTTATGCATATATAAAAGTTTTATTTAAATACAAATAGGAAAACCAAACGGAAAAACATCCGCATTTCTAGATAGCGGTACGAACTGATCAATAAGAAATTAACTGGTAAAAAATCAATATTATAGTAGAAGAATAAATGAGCGAAATGTACAGGTATTAAATTCAGCATTATATATAAAATGAGCAAATCTACAATTTCTTTGGACTGTAACTTCATGGTCTAGACTATCTGTTCAATACTATCTATTGTTGCTTAGTTTTTAAATATTAGTCAATTTTCTATTCCAAATAGTTAGTTTACAGAACAATAACATCTAGTTTATACATCTTATAAAATTAAAACAAACTAGGAATTGCTAAGTTTGAAATTACGCTCTGGTAAAGTATTTTCATACTAGCGCAAAACGACTGTTCAGTGATTTTCGCTTCTCAATAGATGATAAACAAAAATCGGTCCAAGGTGTAGTGTTTCTTAGCGCAAATTCAGTACTGTTAAAACCTTCCACTTCAAAATGTTTACACTTAATAAGTTAGAACCCATTCACGAAACCGACGACAAATACTATATATATATATATATATATATATATATATATATATATATATATATCAGTGGTTGAGTACAATTGTTAGAACGTTACAAGATATCATGGAGTTCTTAAATAGGACAAAACAAACTTCCAGTCCTCCTTGATTTTCAATTGGTCAAACTTCCGCCAAGCTATCCAAATCTCCTATCAACCACTTGATTAATAACACTGGTAAATTTAGTTGCAGAAATATGTTTATATTGAATATAAAATTTGGCAAATAAACTAGTAGTTTTTTTCATGTAAATCTACATATACATATGGATTTTTACATCAATTTGCCAAAATACATAACAGCTTGCTAGAATGTATTACGAAGTGACAATTACTTCATGGTTACTTTTCTGCTCTTCAGTAGTTTGTATATTTTTTGTACCCTGATAAACTTTTGTTTTGAATTAATACTGACTGAAGAGTTGAGAGAGTAACAAAAATCTAGAAGCGACAGACAACCATTTCAGTTTGATTTACATGTAATCAAAAGATAAATCAGGATAGTCTACATTCATTACTACTGAAAAATTATATAATATATTTCAGTCACAAAAAAAATTAATTGAAACGGAATGGCAAAAAGTATTCTTTCCTGATGGTGAATTTCCTTTAATGTTCAACATTTTCTATATATTATGTGTTTAGTACCTAGACATATTATTGACGTCTTGATAACACTAAGAAATATACGTAATTTTACATTCCGTAATCAGTAAGAGGTATCAACATAAACATAGGTCATAGAGTTTCTCTCCCGCGTTTACCAACTTTTCAAGGCAGAAAGTTAAGTGATAATGATACCGTACAAAAATGAAGACAGTGTCCTCAACACTGAACACACATTATGTAAAAAGAATAAAATAACACAGTAAAACTGTCGAAGGATGAAGGGATTGAACGTATAAAAAAGAATTGTACAGAAAGTAAATAAACTTATTATTTCAGTTGAAATGATAAAAAGACGTACGTAAATGTTCTGTTTTAATATACCATACGTTAGAGTTATATTTCAATGTAAGGCAGTACACCAATTACATTGTCAACAATCCGGTCATATCGATAATCAGTTACATAGTATGCTCAGAATTACAGAATTATATGTGGTTGGATTGTATCTTTACCGTATTGTGATAATAGTTTGGTGGTTTCACCAATACTTACTAACACTATCCAAAGTTCTTGGTCTTATAAATTTACCGAAGCCGTGGCATCAATCCATTCAGATATAGGCTACTGGACCGAGCTGTGTAGGTAAATCAAAACTGCTAGATCCTCTAGACTGTCGTTACTAATGGTTGAAGACTTTAGGTAACACGGCTCATAATCGCTTGGAGTGATACAGGTGTATTCACTAGTTATCTTCCCTCAGATCATTAGTTCAAAACTATCTTAGAATTTTTATTCCGCAAATTAATACTTCTCAAATCACGTGATTTATATCTAATATATTCAATAACCACTGAAACTGTTACTAATTCTATCACTTTGACATTTTTCTTAATTTCATCTCGTTATTGTTATCTGCATATGTGTTTATGTTGCTTATAAAACACACAATCGCATTCACAAATTGGTTGACAAATATGGGGAATATGTAACATGAAAACACGGAAAAATGAACGACACAACGTTGACAAAAAACTTAAACAGTATATCGAGTAGCTAACAGGTAGTAACTTATGGTTATTTGTAATTTTATTTAGTATCTGATTTAAAAAAACCTTTTTGTTAACCGACTGAAGCTCAATTAAGTAGGTTGATAAACAAATACATAATATCGGAATTTTTTAACTTTGCATCAACAAGAATTCCTTGATATGAATCAATACAATTCAAAGTTATACAGGTCAACCTAGAATAAAGCTCATTCTCCATTCACAGGCTTAAATAAGTTCAAGGTCAATACAACTATTTGCCATCATTCTTTTAATTCCATACCTTAACACGGTTGATAAAACCATTCATATTGTAATACAAGAAGTACTCGCAATTAATGAGTCCTGGGTTCGAATCTCGCGGGGTGGGATAGTGGATGCGCACTGCTCAGTCCCACACTAGGAAGAAACGGCCGTTCAGTGCTTCCAGGTTTTTCATGGTGGTCTCGCTTCAAATGATTCATGAACTCAAGTATTAAACTAATGACTAGTTCTTTTCGATAATAACTCTTTACTGTTACATTAAATCAAAAATAATATGAATAAATGATAGCTATTGGTACTGATAGAATTATCCACCGTATCTGTCATTTTCTCTATGATGATGTTATACACATACATACACGGACAAAGAGAAAAAGGTTCTACTTTCTATTCTATCAAACAAAATATAATTTTCTCTCAGCAACACTATAAATCAATAACAGTAGATCAAATTAAAGATGAATAAAAGAAAAACCAATTTTTTTTCAAAAGAAAAAAACTAAAGAGTCTATAATATATGAAACAAAGGGGTAAACATAAACTGTATTTTTTTTTATTATTTTTGAGTCAATTAAATGCTTTTTGGTAAGTTAAGTCATCTGATTAAATCGATAATATAAACGGTGATTTTTCAAAATCAACTAAAACACGCTGAGAAAAAAATTTTTTATAATCCTAAAAAGTTAGTTTTTTTTTAATGTTAAAAATATCGCTTTAAAACATATGATAAATTGAAATAGAACATTTGCATGCGTTTTTTATCATTTCCATTGAACTAATAATCTTACTTCATTTTTGTACAATTTATTGGTATATGTTAAATTCCTTTGTTATTTGACGGTTTTATTTTGTTGCTATAGTTCAATCTTTTTACGTAAGGTGTATTAGGTCTGTAAATGTTTAATTGGTGAGATTATAATTTATGGGCGACCTTTGAGTGATGCTAAAGTGACCTTGAGAATGTCCACCTACTAACTGGGACTAAATGAGGGCTATAAATCAGTGTGAAGAATTAGGATTGTGATTTATAGTTGATGGTTAAAGTTAGGAATTCGATTTATGGTTTATATCGCAAACTGACATTAGCTATTTAGTCAAATGGGTGGATGAATTTCGCGCCAATATTTAAAACCTGATACCCAACTGCGTCACAAGACAACCCCTCACATGGAATCATCAAGGCCAAAGGAAAACAAGAAGACCAAAGAACACATTACGCCGGGAAATGGAGATAGACATGAGAAAAATGAACAAGAATTGGATGGAACTAGAAAAGAAGGCCCAGGACAGAGTGGATTGGAGAATGCTGGTCGGCGGCCTATGTTCCATGAGGAGTATCAGGCGTAAGTAAGTAATACTAAATCTGATTGGCTCGTCCATAAATTATAGTCCAGCCGTTTAATTTTATTTATTCATTTCATAGACATAAATTTTTGTTCAAGACTAATTTAATAATTTAAATACAAGTTATTAGACATAAATAGAACGTCACCTTTATTCTAGATCTTAATTACTAGTGGTTACTATCTACATTGTTAACCAACTGGTAAAAACTTTGATTGTATCAAGACATGCATTCAAGGATGTTATACGTTCAAAAAAGACAGAATGATTAATTCAGTCTTGAAAATAAACATGATAAGGGATTAAGAATGATTACAAATAGTGAAGTAAAGATTTAGGTTAGTACTAAGGCAGATCAATAATTATATAAATAAACAGAGAACTTACAGGGAAAAAATGACTTAAAATAATATAGCAATATTCGATTGAATAGTTGGCTAACATAAGCGATACAGTATAAGACTCATTTGTTAACACAGTTACTAATGCCCGAAAATTTGCCTAACCAAAATCTAATCAAACATCTGAAGTGTTTTATAGACTAATACCAGAGTGAAAAGTAAAGATGGAAAGAATCTCAACAATACCAAGTAATAATAATGTGTTTTACACCAATTAGTTGTCGAAAATAATCAAATAAGCATGTTGGACATACAGTCCATCCTTATAAAGTGTTGCAGAAATTGTTAAGTGGTTAGAGGCAGTTGACAGTATACCCTTGGCCTGGGGTTTCGTGATAGTTAATACTCATTAGCAAAGCGTACCTGTTAGCTTTGAGAACTGGTGCTTCTTGTGGGATTTCAATGTTGTCGACTAACTTCAACCACCTAACATTTGAACATAGTACAGGCGATGTTGTGTCACTTAGACTAGTGGCAGCTGCAGCTTGGTCATTAAAACTTAATCAGCATTAAAAGATTAAATTAAAATGACACTGATCACTACTCCTCAGTAATGAATCAATTGTACATTCAATATCTACAATAAGATCGGAATCTTTTCTATTTTACCATCAATAAAAGCAGACAGTGTACAAGAAGTGTTAATTTAATTTCTGAACAATTTGAATAGAAATTAAGTCGTTTCAATTGTAAACATTTAAATAATCATAAACAAAATTTCACAATGGAAACAATCTGTACAAATATTATTTGTATTTGTGTGTGTGCATAATTTAAACAAGGTTTTCACTTAAGAAACAGATAACAGAAGGTTTATAAAAATATTCAGCAATTTACATTTATTCTATTGTATCACAATTTCATGTACATTTTATACTGCCATTATCATTTGAAATTTAACTTAAGTAAATCAGCGCACGAAATATCTTAGGTAGTGATTAAAACAATGAACATATATATTTACATGTATATAATACATGAAAAATATGCGAAAAATTAAAAAGAAAAAAGAACCAAACAATAAACCAATGGTTTCATCATAATGGTCAGACGTAAGAAACGGAAAAAAAACATCAGAAACTAAAGAAGAAAGAAAAAACAGAATTTTTATCGGATGTAATAAGTAATGTTATGAAAATTTACAACCTTTGAAATGCTAATTTAATTTTTATAACACAATAGTATTTGACCATCAATGTTTATCTGTCTTCTTATGAAATTTAATTTAACAATACAAATGCATAAAACAACTGAATGATACTTGCTAAATAATGCTGTTATCAATATAGACAGATGAAAAGGTGAACAATGTAGATAACGAGTGAACATGTAAGATTTATTACCAATAGTAATTTTACTTACATATTATTTAGTAAAGGCAGGAACAATAACAATGAGCAAGTAGTTAACGTCAAATACTGTGCAACTTACTATTCCACTGTGGATAAGTTAGACTAAATGATTGTAAGTACACAGTACAGACCTATAGAAATTTGATCATTAATAATTTCAACCCATCAATTAAACAAAAAGTCGGTCTGTCAGAAAAGATATAGGACGTGGCACGAATATGATTACAGTTTCAAAGTAGGGCAGATAAATGATTGTATTAATAAACAGAGAACTTACAGGAAAAAAATGACTTAAAATAATATAGCAATATTCGATTGAATAGTTAGCTAACATAAGCGATTGGAATTGCTTGAGGTAATATTGATGTACAGGGGCGAAAGTAATCAGAATAAACTAACGTATAAAAATAAAGGTTATTGATCTAAACTGTGTGGTGAATTTGGCATATCCTGCATGAAGTCAGTCAGATAACAGAAAAAAACAGTTTATATTTGCATTGCACTAGATTCTTCTATCATCTCGTCCTCATCACATCATTTTAATCCTATATTCTAAATACTTGCTTTCTTACGTTTGTATGTTTACAAAGTGAAGCCAATTAAATTGACATAATATCCTGTTGGGCTTCATCTTATATCAGCGGATTATTGTTTTTTCTTCTTCAATTATTCAATCAAGTTAGAAACAATTTTTCAATAATGTGTATCAATTTATTTAGCCGTCTGAATAATTTTGATTACTGTTAGCATTATATTGGATGAATAGTCTGAATTTTACTAATAACAACAAACGCAACTTGAAATTGTAAATATTCCTAATGATTGATACACATCAGTGAAGAAAGCATTTCGTACGAAATGAGCGCTAAATTACAAATCATATAAAATGGAGTTAAGTACCACCTCATCGGTTTTACAATAAAAAAATATTCAAACATAATCGTGGGATAGTTTCAACCAGGCTATTCACGCTAGAATTTTGATCTTATTTCCAAAATTATTTCTCTCTTATAAAGTTAAACATATGACAGAAGATAACAACTATGTACATAATATGAAAGTAGAGCTTTGTGGGGTTGACGTTTAGCATAGAAAAAAAACAAATAATAGGTTTGTTACATAATAGAAACTGGAAAACGATGTAACATGAATTCGTATGAGCCGATTGTTTGAAGCTTCTCAATGATGTTTAAGATTGTAATCGGTCAGTCTCTTTTGACATATGTGCATCCTGTGAGAATTGTCCCGATATTGCTACTAAGAAACTGATTAAATATAGTCCTAAACATCAGTGGGAAGTTTAAAACAACCAATAAAAATGAATTAAAATCCACTCTATTGGACAAATCAGTGACTACCTGAACTCAGTAGCTCAGTGAATAACTCGATAGCGTTCGGAGTGAACGATACTCGGTACCGGTCTTAGAGTGAACATCACCTCTGGAATGTATGTACATCCGGTTGACGAGTTACAAATAGGTTGAGACGTGAGTCTTGAATTCCACTGCTAACCACTATCCATCTCTGCTTAAGATGCAATATCAAGGTGTCAATAAACAGGAATGTTTGTAAATTATACAAATTTCAACAGATGAATATTGTTTTGTTTCTTTTCTTAAAAATAAATATAAGTTAATCACTTTTTATGTCATATAATATACTTAAAAACATACAGTTGAAATTTGTACCTACAACTAATGCTTGAGATGATTATAGTTCACAAACACGAAGTGTTTTCGAAAAAAATTAGTAGCATTCATTGTAAAATGATTGAAAAAGTTTAGGTGACACACTTCAATAAAACTATCTGTTAAATCTGCGCCACCCCCAATGTAAGTTTCGACTATGTAGGGTTTGCGGTCTTATTGACCATACTTAACAATCGGGAAACCACTGCAATTCCCATAAGACAAAGTGAGAAAATAAAAGACTATTGGGAAGAAAATTTATTGACTCCTCAAAAACACTTCCCCAACTAAGTCCCAAGGTCAGGTCCAAATTCACAGTCATTAAACTGAGACACAATTATTTATATACTAATTTTTACGCACTTTATAAAAACATATATAGGAGGAAATATATAGGATTACTGTAAAAACATACACTAATATAGTTTATTTGAAATGATATAGGGAATACAATTGTCATACTGAACAAGTCAGTCAGTCACTTTTTTTATTCCGTCATATCACTATCTGGTTTCGATGTTTAGTTCTAATTGGATTATCTGGAGATCAAACATACTGAAGACTAACGTAATAGGTGCAGACTGTGAATGGAATCGTTTACTGGATGCATGTCATGGTTGATCAAGTAACCACTAACACAGTCTACTGTATTTGAAGGGGCTGTCTTAGCTAAGATCGCAACAGCAATCATAAATTACTAATTAGTCAAAGAAAACTTATAATTCTCATATCTTGGTGATTGGAACATTAAACTAACAACTCCGTTTATATCTTTATTATGGGTTTGAACAATACTAAAATTGACATTTATTACTGAATCTTAATCAAGCATTATCGACATATTTGCGTTGGACGACAAATGTATCGATAACCCTATTATGCCACAAGTTTTTTACAATAAAAAAATTGTGACTTGCAGTGGAATGCAAGACGCACATCTTACGCCATTGCGAATGCACTTGTGTCCCGGTGTTGATGTTCACACTGGGATAAAACCCAATATGCTCCAATGACAATAAATTTATAAGATGAACCTATTTTATTCACTAAAACATACACATTTGACGTGTTTTGGCATAATTAATAAACTTGGTTCAGACCAACTGTGTAATGGTATGTTTTCTTGATTACCCAACAAATTATCGTGTTGGGAAAAGAACAGTGGGAATTTTTCGACTGCAGATGAAGAAAACCAGCAAGTGCCATGAAAAAATATATATATACAACATTAAATCACAAATAAGAGGTTAAAATTATACTTACTCGCGAATATCCAGATGAATTAATCAAAAATAAAGGAATACTCCCCAAAGGCATTAAATCACGTAGCAATTGAGTTTCAATTGGCCTAGTAGGATCCGGTGAAGCTTTCAATCTTACAAAGAAATAAATAAACAACACAAACCAACCAAATTAATTATAGAAATAGATGGTCAATTGCATTGACAATATTTAGTGTCCTGTTTTAATTGAACTACAGAAAATAAAGAAAAAATAACTGAAGAAAAAGACATAAACTTACTTGGAGAATAACCGGAATATATCGCCGATTTCTGTAGGGCATGGTACAAGTTTTACAGCTATTCGATTATGTAATGTTGGATAGTGATTAGCTGTCACTGTTTCGATTGTTTTTCGAAAAGTTAAAATGTCGGAACGTTTTGTAGTTAAATCGTAAGTTGAATCAAGTATACAACCTGAATAGATTTTTTAAAAAGACAACACAGTAAAAAGAACGGACGTAAGGTATGTTGTTCGGAAAGTTTTCTTTTCAATCCGACAGTATCAAAAAATACAGATGATAAATATTATAAGCAAGGACTTGTATGAAATGCAAATGTTTCACTATTAGTGTTTCATGAATAAAATATGCAGGAAGTAAACAGGAGCTACAATACATTTATAGTAGCGAAACAATTAAGTGGTCGACAACTAGATTAAACGTAATATAAATGAGTAAACTATGAGATTTATACACGGCGGAATGATGAATATATAATTTATTTTGATATGGTGAGGGCCTGTAGCTCAACAGGACAATTTTATTGAAGTTGCGTTCTTTCAGTTGGGTGGTCTTACCCTGAGGTTTTCATGAACTAGGCAGTATCATCACAAAATACAGAAAGAAGTTTAGTCACGAAACAAACAAACACAACTGATACTTATAAACTTTAAAGAGAGGAAGCTTTGGCAAAAGTCTTAAAGTTTGATCAGTTGTATTACAATAGTTGATAACGGCGAAATATTAGTTAAATGAACTTTGGTTTTCTGTGGTTTTATAGGTAAATTCAGTTCCTGACGTAAATTACATATCGGACAACCTCTGTAATTCTCTTACAGTAAATAAACTTGATCACGTTATTTTTTAAAAAAAGAAACACTTACCACCATGAATCACTAATATAAGGACTAGTTTACCACAATTTTGTTGAATACTAGAGGCAGGTTTTTGGTTAAAGCCTATTCATCACGAGAAAAGTAAAAGGGGAAGTAAATATATAAACTAATCATTCTGTTTCATCGAAAAGTTTAATTTTATTCAAACTACATACTTCTCACAACCGATTTCTTAATCAAACTATTCGCTAATGCTTCTTGTACAATTTAACTTTACAAAAAAATGTGATATGAATGATAAAGTTGTAATTTGTTACAATGAATTACAGAGTGAAACACCACCATCTCATCTCAACATAGTGCACGCGATGTCGAGTCACCTAGACTAGTGGCAACATTGCAACTTGGTCGACAAAATCCGATCTGCACTGAGGAGGACATGACATACTTGACGGTGATCATATTCCAGTGATCAATCAATTATAAAGAATATTAGCTTGCTTAAATAGGAAACTCTAACAATTTTTTTGCTACTTGACTCAAAAACATTAAACAAAACATGAAACTTGGTTTCCTGGCTGATTGCACCTTTGTTGACTTTACTTAAGTTTGATTTTTAAAAAGTAGCTCTTCCAATATAACCATCAACTAAAGAGGTAAACTGAACAGGTAAGTACTAAACAAAATGATTCACTATCTGCCACATGAATGTACGGAAATTACCGAGACTAATTCCCAACAAGTCTATGCGTCCTATGTATTATGAAGCCATGATTTTAAAAATGTAGCTTACAAGATTTTATTCCTGGAATATCAAAACTCTGAAAATTTGACGCAAGAGGGGTAGCATAATCAGTATTCCCGGTAAGATCGCTACAACATGTAACAAATGACCTAGTATCATCATCAGATTCTGTAAAAGAAAAGATAATATAGCAACTTTATTATTGGTAGTTTAAAACATATTTAACACAAAACATTTCAGTGATAATTATAATCATTGTACAATCACGAAGAAATTTCAAGTTATTTTTTGTCTTCGTAAATTGATATCACTTAAAGAACTTCGTCAAAGTAAACAGTATTACAGGACTGCTTCAATATACCTAAAAAAGATTTAGGAAATTCAAAACCTTAGCTCTATATTATAGTGGACACGAAACAGAATACAAGAGTTAACACTTGCAACGACAGAATATACGCGATCTACCCAAATAATCTCCTTGTGTCCCAGCTGGAAATACTTTTGTTTTCTTTCTAGTTAATTTTACAGATTATAAATTACTAGTTTAAATCTAAAAAAATATCATCAATGAAATGACTTTGTTTTCTTGAGGACAGTTGTTTGTAACGGAAGTCCCAAAAACTCGGAGCATTTTAACAAACCTTAAAACCATTGATATCTCTAATAAATTTCCAAAGCGTACTGAGTCCATTTGAAAAATGAAATGCGTACCCCCCCCATCTAGAAAAAATATTTCGAACAATTTATCAAGACACCTAGATACTGTCCAAAATAAAGTTGGATTAAATAAAATGTGGAAGGAATAATACGTGATAATTAAAAATATAGCACACACATACAGAGAGAGAGAGAGAGACGACAAACTGAAAAGAATAACCAATTGTCACACTGTCTGAGGCATTAAAGTGGATTAAAGGTTAGCAAAACAAATTTAAGTTAAGAAAAAATTGTTCCCACCCATAAAATGGAAGTTCGAATTTTTTGATGACCGAGGCTTTCACAAACTTTAGGGTGAACCCCTAAAGATTTTCATGTGTAAATTTACAAAGCTGTTTTACGGTCAGTCCTATTGTAGTGAAGAAGCAATTAGGTACGGAAAGCCAAATTATTGCTTAATACAAAATTAGAGTGCTTTTACAAAATATGAAAACCATACATTAAATACATTATTCACATATCTTCCATCAGTTGTCCTTTACATACTTTATGATTCTTTCAATTCTGTCTACTACGATTACTTTCAACTCTCTTCAATTGAATCATCTCAATCTTCTGTTGGAATGCATTCCACTTTCGATTGGTGCTACATACTGCATATATCCGTCAACGT
The DNA here is from genome assembly GCF_000699445.3 of Schistosoma haematobium. NCBI lineage: Eukaryota > Metazoa > Platyhelminthes > Trematoda > Strigeidida > Schistosomatidae > Schistosoma > Schistosoma haematobium. The sequence goes on along the minus strand of NC_067198.1, from coordinate 30,741,876 downwards.
AAGTAGAATACACCACGCTATGACCTGTTTAATTGATATTTTTTCTATTGATGAGTATAATCTTCTGCTCTACTTATTTATCATAATAAATAACACCAATGAATTCCTAAGTCACTTAAGCACACATTTCAATAGACATGACTGCATTGTTCGGAAACTGCCCTCAATGTTTGTATTCAAACAAATGTGAATCGGTGAAAGTAATGAGAAGTGACTGAATAATATATGCAATTTCGAGACCTATGTGGAATAAGGAGGTTAGTTTTTTAATGATAAGCGGTTTTGCAGCAATAATAATTGACCTTAAAACAGTCTTTAAATCTTTGAATAAAAATTTTCGGTCTTCGAAACAAGTTTCCTACACCTTGACTATATTTTCTTAATCATTAATCCATTCTAAGGCTTGAATGGTGTGATAGTTTCTGATCCCTTTTATGTTATATCATTTCTCTATTATCTTTTCAATCATCTTTTAGTGTTTTATTTAATATTTTATTTAGAATACTTAAATGCTAAAATACGAACTCATTTCAAATAGTTTACCCAGCACTTGCATTGAATACAGTGAACAGCAAAGTATAGACTTGTATCAATATTAAATGTTTTGAACAATCAAGTTGTCATATCCTAGAGTAAACGGTATGGATATATACGATAAAGTAACACATACCTGCACACGGTGCTGTAAAAGGTTCAAAATCATCAAGTTCAAAATTATTCGCCTCTAATTTCTTAAAATCAGCCCATAAATTTTGTTCTGAAAAAGAAACAAGATAATAGTAATTATTACTATTATTACTGCTTTAATAGAAAATTGAGAAACTTGTCAATTTTGATATTACTGTTTCACTCAAATAAAATATCTTTTTGAAGTTGATAACAAAAACAAATATTAATATTGTTAACTATGAAGAAAAATGAAAAGATTAAATGACGTGTTTAGAAACAACAAAATCTATTAACATTAGCCTCAATTTTTCAACGACATATATTTTATTCTTAATGATACATATATAAATCTTTTCATTTGTAATTTTATGAATGATAATAGTACCGAGAATAAATATATGTATAAATTATGAGATAATGATGAATATGTACCAAATATAAAATGACTGAAATTAATTTTCCATTAGATAATAAATTCTAATTACTAAATAAATTAAAAGATATCACGAAGAAGAAAATAACGATTAACATTATATTATCTAAAACGTTGAATTATGATCACTGATATATATATATATATATATATATATATAATAAGTAAAACAATACTAATAGTTAAATTATTTATCGTTGAAATCAATTATCAGGATAACATAAATAGGACGAACTCAGATTTATGAGATTGTTTCTTTTTATTGGATTTATGGTTAAAATTATCATATAACAATAAAAGTGAGAAGACTCAAAAACAATATGTTATCAGCAAATGATTTATTTTTGCATGAGTAGATGGTGAATTTAATAATAATAATAATAATGGCTAGATTGCAATTATATTTGAACTAGTATTTGGAAACCAGTTATTCTATTGCTTTCAATCACCATCTAATATGAATGGATTTGTTTAATAATTAGTGTTATGTTAAATAATCGAATTAACTTTTCACAAGTTTAAGTTAGATTATACAGTTTCATATAAATACTGTGTAGAAAAGGTTACTATTGAAATAAAAATCGATTGTACTTTTATGAAATTATCACTTTTAAAAAATCTACCTTAAATGAAATGAAATAGTATGATTCTATTTCTTATACAGATTTTTCCAAAACATTATAAAACCATGATTATCACCGAGAATTAGACTGAAAATAAACTATTTTCAGAATTGCTTGTTCCAATACGATAACAACGATTTGATTACCAAAAATCAGCATTAACTGAATAGTTATGCCTTTCGATTCTGAATATCTTTCATCTATAAAATCTTGCTTGATTAAATCATCGCAAGGCTCGAGTTGGTATGATTTTTTAGATTGAAACTACCTTATAGTCTTCAGTAAAATCAATAGTATCCAATTCATATGAAATAAGACCTATTAAACACAGTGAATGTTCGAGTAAAAATGTGCAGTATACAGAATGATGAATACACTGTCAATGAACACATACAATTTTATCTAAAAAGCATACAACTAAATTTCAAACCAGAAAGAAAAGGCTGTTATAAATTCCAGCAAAAAGAAACAATGTAGCACAGTTTTCCATAAAATATACACGTGTCTAATGTTATTTTAAGAAAGAAAAAAGGAAGCAAAACAGTTAATCCTTTTTCCCGTTAGTCAAAATAATTATACAATACATTTGGAAACATACAGTATTATTTATACAGATTTATATCTATTAGCATAATGTTTAACTAGCTTTTAAATAGCAGTTAGAATAAAGACGCATACGTGTATGCATAAGACGTGAATTATAACAACGGGATAAATAATCATACCACAACAAAAAATAAAAAGTACAAATACAAATTCAGTATTAAAGAAATAAACTAAAATGTTACTAGCCAAATTAATTAAGAACAATTCAATTTTTTAGAAAAGTACGTAAACCGTTGATATGACAGCGTTAATACGAAAACACTTCAGTGAATAATTCGACTGTTATGTGTATTCCAAAGATCTACTCTTCGATGTAAAGAGTGGTTCACTTAGTAAGAAAGTAAAACTGACAAAATACGAAGAATTAGATAAATTAAATATATTTCTTGAGAAATACATCTGAATTTGACATTTCAGTAGAAAAAACAAAGGATTGTTTTTATAAACTGTAAATTGGGAATGAAATCATATTCAGTCATAGATATGTATCATTTAGGCTTAAAAATAAATCAGTGGTAATCTAATATGAATAAGTTCGTTAAAAGAACAATGAAAATAGGAAACAAGTTAGTAAATTGAGATTTAAAGTGAGATGCCAACATCTTGGTAGTGGAGAGAAGAAAACAAAAAAATAAATATGGAGAATCAGATAAAATACCCATATTGGTAATTGATGACATAACTATAAAACCAACAATAGAAAGAGTTCTCACTTCAATTTACAAAAGCTGTGTCGTAATACGATTATAGAAAATAAATAATGACACTAAATGGTACATGAAATATTAAAAGATAAAGTCACTGACCACGTTTAAGTGCTCAAAAAAATTGATTTGAAAAATGTGTAGGTTTATTATTTGTAATGTACATTACAAAGAACAATTAGATAGCATATAACCACTCGATATAACATTAGATTTTACGTTCTTCTGTATGAGAATAGCCTCCTACTCAGTGAGTTAAAAACACATTGAACTTAATAATTAGAAATGACAATAAACTGTGCACACAGATTATCGGCAAGAACTATTTCAATAACAATATACAAATATTGCGCACTGTTTATAGAAAGATTAAGTAGAGTATCAAAATCAAGTTACTGTAATATCAAAATAACACGAAACTTGAACGAAAGCGGATTATGTTCATACATATCAAACAGAGTGATACAACTTTATGGTACTTAACTACTGTAGAAACTTTTTAAAAAAGGTAATTCATCAGTTCAGCATAAAATTTGCTTTAGAGTACTTATATGAACAAGATAACAAGGTACGGTGTACACAAATAGTACAAAATCAACGAATACATACAGAATTTTATTTGGAAACTGAGTGAATCATACAGAACTTACTAGTTATTTTTGTGATAACCAGATTACAATGTCAGTCGGAATATTGTTAAGATGAGAACTTAAAACCACCAAACGATTCTTAGGAAAAAACTATCCGTAGACATAGAAAATAATGTATGGATATCGAGTAAAATATTTCTGTAACAGTAGTTAATCAATCAGTCAAATGCAACGTAGAATCTGGCACATGTGTACATCGGTTCAAGTTGCCATAACCTAATAGCACAACGAGATGAAATTGTCAAGGCAAATTACACAGCAGTAGAGGTAGTAAAACAATATCCAATAAACGACTATATCATACACTAATATTGAAAGTTGATTACACACACGAATATATATATATATATATATATATATATATATATATATATATATATATAACAAACTTAAATTATAAACAACATAAACCGTCATAACTATCTAGGAAAGCATAGAAATTAGCAAAATAACAGTTAAATTATAGATACCATGGATAAATACACACAAAAATACCGTAACTTCTATTTCAAATACTTTACACAAAACAAAATAGAACATTTTATGTTAACTCTTAAAATATTTCACATTGAAGCTATTCAAACGTAAACAATAACACGTATAAATCAAAAATATTTTTTTTGAGTTGAGCCGCATTATATTAGTTATATTTATATGATGTAATAACAAATAAATAGTGAAAAATAGAAAGGTAAGTACAAAGTATATTATAATAGTAGTATTTGAAGAATTTCATGCTAAAATTGTAGTAAGGAAAACAATTAGAAAAAAAAGAAAAAAGAAATGAATAACTGAAGATAATCAATTATCTAACTAAGTACTACACTATACTTAACTTGAGAAAGTAATAAAGACGAATTAGGTAAAAAGTAAAGTGAAAACAAGGAAAAATTAGTAGTAAAATAAATTTATCAAAATATTTCAACTTAGTGTATAATTTTTTAGAATGTATGACTCGGTTCTATTTGCTACCATTCTTACTACTTTTTTAAATGAACTAAATTTCATATTCCTATTAGTTAACAAGATATATCCACTAATGAAATACAGATTTGTATGCATGAATAAATGAGGACACGTAAAAGATCAGAATAAGGATTAAATTACACTGAAGTTTGTTTTAATATACCTATTTATTCATTAATATTATTGATCTGCAGGGGTTTTCTGATACAGATTATTTCTACATATTTAACTAACTTTACCACCAACAATACTTGAAATATGATTCCTCAGAAATGATTGTAGATAAAAACAGCGACAATAGTATAAAGAGAGTGGTAACACCTACAGATACATATATATACCTACATAAAAAAGAGGAAAACACATTATACATAATATCTATTCAGATTACGTAATTTTAACTGGACGAGTAGCATTTAGACAAATCCGCACCTGCAATATCAGTTGAATTAACTGGAAGATGGAATTTTTCTGATGTCGCTGCGCTTGATTCGAATTCACATTTCTAATGAAATTTAAACAAAAAAAAGCAGGAGTACAAAACCATGAAAGCGTAAAATCAATACTTTTGTAGAGAAAAAACGATTTCAGATATACAAAACAATTTAAAAGGCTAAAATAAAGTGAAGAATGTAGAATAAATATAGTTGAAAGTATGTGATTATTTTCATCTCAGTCACAGTCAATCATAAACAATTTACAAGCTGGCTTATATATGAATCGATTCAATTTAAATTACATATCACTATAAAAGGAACATTTTTATATTTCGTAAACGGTAAGAACTAACATGAACACTTTACTTAAACAACTTCAAGAAAAATAGATCACAATTGAGCCATGTTGGTAGGTTTAGACTACCTGGTTGGGGACCGCGCGATGATAGCAACTGATGGTTAGAGACCTTGAATGAAATGGCTCAAAATCGTTTGCAATGGCGCAGATGCATCCACTCTTTGTGTTCTCCCAAATTCTAATCTTCTGAATTCTTCATGTCCCTTTTTTCTCTTTCCAAATTTATTTCACTATATTATACTCCTTAAATAACATCTTCAAACCCTAATCTTTCGGATTACTGCTTATACTCTTACTACCTCTATCACTACGGGATTTGAATCGACAACTGTATCTCTGTGCTAATGTGGTATGGCAACTCGAACTGATATATGTACGTACGAAGTTCTACGTTGTTACTGACTGACTGACTGAGATCACAACTGTATACTTAGTGATTAGAAATTATATAGGTTGACAAAAATATTAATTTATGAGTTGCGTAATTGATGGAAGTATAAATCGGGATACGTTTCAACACATAACATCATCAATTGAAAACTAACATGAAACTATAAATTTCCGAGAAAGGTATCTCATAAAGTATATACTCTCTTGTACAGTATATATATTCACAATATTTGAGAACACAGCTCTAACATAACAACTGGAGTAGTAACCCTGATCAGTGGTTGGAAATCTCAAACGACATGATTCAAAACTGATGTGTAGATCCGTTCGCTTCTTTCCATCTACCCATAAGTATTGAATTATAATTTTACTTCATGGTCTTTAATTCTGCAAACCAATTCATTCACCTTGAACCACATTCTTCCTGTTTAGTTCTTTTTATTTTCATAGATGCAACTATTATTATTAGCTCAATCTTATTTACTCTGTCTCACTTGTGTTGACACGATTTGGCAACTTGAGTCGAATATTTGTTCCAGGTTGCATGTTTGAGAATGATATAGTAGCCATATCTTATCAGTTTGAGTAAACTGCTTAAAAATGCCACAAAACTAATTTTATAGTCTGTGTATGCATGTAGCTCCCAAAATTTGTGTAAAAATCCACCAGGCTATCGTTTTTGCAAAGAACAAGAGATTAATTTTATTTTGGAATGCGCCAAATGATGCAATCAATAAAATTTCGTGTTTAACATTCAACAGATCTGGATAAGATTCCTAATTAACACTTTTTAGATACGATTTGACATATCCATGACTTTTAGTGTAATTATTCAGTAAACTAAACTTTTGTCAGGAAACTTCCATAATCTTATACAAAAACTATTAGTGAATTAAACCTAGAGTATTTACTGTGTAGCAGACATACTTTGGATACCTTGAAACGTATGAGTAAACTCGTGAAAAATGTATACTTGTGTTGTTTGTGTGCAAATTTAGTGGCGATATACTTCCATCTTTGTTTGAACACTAAGAGGTTGTTTATGTCTAGTATGTTTCTATGATTCACTCCAAATATATTGTTTTACAACTCTGTGTATTTCGACTTTTCGTTTCACACTGCTAACAATACGGTCATCAAGTCGTACAAAGTAACATGGGACGATTTATCCTTGAAGTTCGATTTTATTGGGAGGCAACCTCAATAAAACAGTGAACCTGATGGAAAGAATATCAGAAACGCTGCCCAGGAAACTTTTGGGTTATAATTTATAGTTGCACCAAAATTAACATTTTCGGAACTATTTTCAGATCTAATCCGCTATTTTACACTTTGAAATTACAATAACATTTATCAACACAAGTCGCAAGATATTTTTTGCCCGCCTTTTCTAAATCGGAGTTAGTGGGTGCCATCTCTTTATTTGTACCTGCTTTATAGACAGAGACCTAATACTATGGTGTGTATGCTTAAAAAGTATTTTACTGGCCCATAGAAACACTAATCAGAGAGTGACGATTATGTATGCTAGTTCGTTGTCGCCGGATAAATTAATGGAGCAAGTGTGAGAATTACGAAACCAGCCCCAGGTAATTTATATGAAATTTTAAAACAAGAACTCGTAAGTCACCTCACATTTATATTAGTAAGTTATAGAAAATTTATCAGCTAAGGTTCAGCTAGACAACAATACTCTATCACAAGCTGAAAACCGTGTAATTAGTGGTCTGGAAAATTCTCAAGTAGATAGTTATTTATTTTACCTACTGTCTTAGACGTTTGTTGAAGAATATTCACCAGACCCTAGCTGTTGATGACAAGAACGTGGATATAGACAAGTCATCAATCGTTGATTTGCGTCAGTAGTTCTGTCCGGTGATAACAGTCATCTGTGGTTGCCGACCTGGATGTTGAAAAGATGTTTCTTCATTTAGTTGCAAGGTGAAAAACAACATCAGATTGGATTGCCAGACTTCGCTGCAACAGGAAGCTGGTGATCGATTGGAACTAAGTGAGTTAAGGTGAGGTCTCTCAAGAGACCGACACCTAGTTAAATGTTGAGTGTGTTCTCTCAAACGTAAGTAAATGGTCTGTACACAGAGTGTATTCATTTTCTGTCCAAGAGTGGTAATCTAGTCTGATTATGGTGTTTACAATGATACTAACAGTGATTTCGTGCGCGATGTACTTATATATTCGTTGAACGTTGTGTAGAAAACGCCTGACCCATAGCTGATAAAATAAATCAGTCAATTCGCAGACAAGAAGTGTATATTTTCTATGAATTCATTTAAATGTTCAACGGTATGTAAATTAAGGCTTTTATAAGCCTCAGAAATGAAAATGTAGAGATTTCGAGAAAAAAAGAATGTATCGTATAAGTCAGCTGACTATTAATCCAAAACTAGTTAATGTAAACTTAAACTAACTTCATCAGACTGATTACATTTCACTTCAATAGCATTCATAGTTTCATTGATGTTTGATGTTGTTGATTGAACTTGCTTAGATAACTCGCCGTCATTATTTGGCGGTTGGTTGGAATCAGCCATTTTGGACGCTAATGCCTGAGCTGTTTCCTCTTCTAAACGACGAATTTCCTCTATTGTAAGACCATACCATTCATTTTGCCACGCCCATACTTGTCGATGTGCTCTTAGCATAGTTTTTCGAAGTGCTAAAATAAAGGGATAAAATTTCAAGTAATTGTGTGTTTTAGAAGAAGACAAAGCATTCTGTAGTATTCATTATAATCCTATTGTAAGAAAGTCAAATATATAAATATTGTACACTGATCATCGAATACTAATCAATAATACGTTTGTCTAGCCATTAATTCTCAGCGAATTCCAGTAAAAGTGAATAACAATCAAAGTGACTTCACGTGCAATATTCTGATGTTAGACGGTTGGAAATCACGAGCAGTAAACCTTCGATCAAGGTTTTGTGATAGTTGGCACAAATTAGCAAAGCGTATCTGCAATATACTGGGAACTAACACTTGGCATGAGATTTGAGCTCGCGTTATCAAGTGTTATAGACAAAGATTTTAATAATGCTGAGTCATTAGCGTCCTGACCAAGATATTTGCAACCAATCCACCAATGAACAGTTACTGTCGTATCTATGTAGTCTTTAGCACTGACCGACTTCTAACGATCATATTAAAAAACCAGATGATAAATAAGCAGTACATACTAATTGGGACGATGGTGCATGCTCTTTCCAGGCAAAATATCTTAAAATATTTTAGTACGATGACAATGAGTAAATTATTTAGGCTAAACTGAAACACCAGTTCAATACGACTGTAATGAATGTGAAGTCTACACCTCTCAATTCGGTGGCAAATGGAGAAATATTCAATAAGATTCGGAAAATTACAACAGTTTAAAAAATTATTATTACAGTTCGCTTTATTGAATGTTTAGGAATAATTATCCTTTTGATAGCAACTAATAACTGATAAAGTTTCAAAAGACAGAGTTCATACTTTGAAAACCACCTTTCAAAGAGGATTTTATAATTGTTTTTGAAGGCAAACAAATTTGCCATAAAAACTGTCTTACTGTTGAGAACAGATTTCTGAAGTTACAATCAGACAAACTAAACAGTAAATCTCAAGTTTGAAATGATTGTTTGGTATTTTACTCTATGAAATTTGTAGAAATTGGTTTGGCCACATCCCAATCGACCTTTATAACATGGTAGAACTTCGAAAAAGGATATTTTAGATGAATTAATAGGGTGAAACGTTATACAAGTGTAGTAACATGCTTAGAAGTGACAACATTAGAAAGTTACATACACTCGAAAGAGCGAGTTCATTTTGACTGCCACACAATACAAGTTATGGAAGTGATTAACTTCCTATTTAGTAAGTTTCAAAGAAATAATGAGATAGTTAATTTCCTTTTATTACAATATAGTTGTGAAATGTATTTGTTCGATCTCAGTTCTTAAAACGTTAGCATTATATCTTTAACAGGAACTAATTAGAGAATAGTTTTTATTTCTGAAAATTAGCAAAATTGTTTTAAGACAGCAGATCAATGAACAGAACTCATCGCTTCATATTGATAGTTTTAGTGACAGAGACATACTAACAACCCCGATGATGTCAGCACAAGTTTTGCAAAGTTGATATACATATAAAACGAACCATACTTTAAGCACATATAGTACCACTTTAAAACAAACCCAAACAAATTATTAGAAATTCTAAAACAGTGAAAAAATACTCGAAACACTTCTCCAGACCGAGTAGTATACGATAATCTAACAATAAAAGGACTTCGTTTCCAACCAACAGATTGAAGGTTTCAACCACACTTCAGTTGAAGAGGTCTAATAGTATCATTATTTCTAAAACAAAAATACTGTGGCTCAAATTCGAGTATACAAACTTTTATTTGGAAAATGAATAAGAGAAGAAATAATACCGACTTGCATTGGATCTGTTTTTTATCCACGAATCATATTGGCCAAAGTTATTCTGGATTATTTTACAAATAATAATGATTACTGAGATTCACATATATTTGTTAAATAGTGTATAAATAATTATCAAACTGAGTAGACAACATGAAGCATAAATCATTTAACCTTTAAACGTAAAGGTGTTACATACCAGTGTCGTGGATAAACTGTTCCACTCGTGTTTGTGTACCCCAATAACGAAACTCTACTCGACAAAGTTTATATGCACACATAATACGTTTATGCAGTGGCTTCAGATTTTCAACAATAGCTGGTGAATTATCATGAGTTCGAGTTGGTGGTTTTTCATAAGTTTCATGAGTCGCTTGTTGAGCATGAATAAATTCCTCACGCCAATTAGGTGGCAATGGACCACGACCAGTTGCTTCTGATACATAAATACTAGGATCTTCTTCTGGTCTATAATCACTTCCAGTAATTGGATCTTTTACGATGTCAATAAAATCTGCATAAAAAATTCGGAAACAAATGGACGAATGTATTTAACGATAAGAAAAGGAAATGAAAAAGTATACGTTAACAATAATGAGGCGTTTACAGAAACGATTTTAAAGAATGACCCAAAATCTATGGTGAAAAGAATTACATTAGTTTGTACTTTTTATAAGCAACGGTAACACTTGAAAATCAATCCATCGATAGCCAGAGAATTTACTATTACTTAGAACAAAGAAGTAATAGGTGCAAATAAAGATTGAATGGATTTTTTTGTTTTTACAGCGATGAAAAATTCATCTATACCCATATATGTACACAATTTTAGCTTATCTAGATCTTTGAATTACCTGTTTTCCAACCATCACGACGATTTATTTTGCTTTCAATGTCTTTCAACTGATTAATTATGCTTATTTACTACAATTTATCTTATGAGCTTTTAAGAAAACACTTTTACCGAGATACCAAACGATAAAACTCAAACAGAGACATCATAGTAGTCGATGCAATTCTCTTCTTATCTAACCTTTGGGAAAATGAGGTACGAATATGTCATTATTCATGAACTCAAATGGAAATATAAAGGGAATACCCTACCATAAACTACCTAGTAAGTAATGAAGAACAGTCCCAATAGCAGAACTAGTAAAAACTCCTTACAGTTGCAAATGATGTTGTGGATGAAAGCACAAATAATCTTTAGTCAGTCAGTCAGTTCTGAGTGCTGTTAGAGGTATGAGAGCAGTTCTCACTTCTCGGTCGCCCACACCTTGGAAGGGTTCTTCTGGAGGTGTCTGAAAAGGAAATTGGATTAGAAGTGGTCTTAGTGACCTGAGAGCGTGACCGCAGTGCCCAAGGGACAACTGCTTGAGGTCAGTCACACACGACCTTTTCGTGGGTAATTTTTGTGTTAGCTCCGTACTTGTTGAGACCTTAACGCCGGAGACGGATATCAGTGGGATAAGACGAGGTGTGCGTTTTTAGGGTCGACCTTTTCTAACCCAACCCCTCCTTGTGGGAAGGCAGCATCGCTGTCATGCTGGTTGTCTGAAGGAAACACCTTACTGCTGTCACATCTCTGTACAGTCAGCAGTACGACTTCGCCTTCGGACCTTGGGTTTGTTGCTTTTAGTCTTACCGCTCTTCAACCGACCTGTCTGACATGGTAGGACCTTGAGGAACGGTTGTTCCAGCCAGTATAGCTCGGTCGCTTCATCACGATAGGCAAGCTCGACCACCACGTCAAGGTAGCAACAACGGTCGGGAAATCTTTAGCCATACAATCATAATCAAAACCGTAACAATAACAACAACACAAGACAATTAATCAGGTCTGTGGTCTCACTAGAGACCACATTTTAACTTTTCGAATCGTATTTTCTATGCTTAACCTTTATGCTACCACTAATACTACTATTATATCTACTACTACGGGATTTGCGTTGACAATTTCATCTTGGTGTATTAAGGAAGTGTGACAACTTGAACCGATGTACACGTGCCAGATTCTATGTTATGTCTGACTATCTGATATACCAAAAATTGACGGCCTAAATTATAAGTAGTGTTAAATGAAATTAATAATTATGTTAGGACAAAACTAAACATGGTGTTATCCTTAGATTATGGATTATTTAATTTATAATGTTATTTTTAAATATCATATTTATTTCGCTTTGATTCGGTCAGTTGACTCGTCTTTCTCTCATGTCATTGGATAAATGTAATCATCTATGTTGACATTCAGTCACACGAACCACTGTTTTAATCCTCTTTATCAGATACACGATAATTTGAACAAATTTAAACTAGAAATGAATTTAACATAATTGATACAATTAAACCAAAAAACCTGGACATCAGTTATTCGATAAAAAAAGCTTTACCTTCCATTTCATGAGTAAAATATGTAGACCGATAAAGATAGTATCCGATATGTGACAACTCACCAATGATACGTGCCTTTCTTTCATCTGGTGAAAGGTTGAAAACATCATCTTGTTCCCCAGCATCGTCGAAAAAATATGTTTCCACATCAAGTACCAACTTTTCAACAAAGGGAACTTTATAAATTGTTCTGGTGTATGGATACGCGTTCCATGCCTCTTCTTCAACACGTAGAGCCGATGATGGTAGTATATTACGAAGCCAAGCTACAGTTTAAATTATAAAACAACAGTTAAACTACATTATATTCATATGGGACCTTTAATCAATGTTTGTTCCACAAATTTTCTAACCGGAACAGGTAACTCTAATAGTAAGTATTTCTCGAGTACTATCCAGGATATCTGTGCCGACTGACATGACTCATACCAGCAGTCAATGACCTAATAAACTGAATTCACAATGGGCTCTTAGTCCCCAACTTTTTTCTAATCTATTTACATATCAGCCAGGAACACATATCAAGGTAGGTGGTGATTAATTATGAGTAAAACACATTCAAACCAACTCGATGGAGGCTTATACCATTATATATATATATATATCGATGCATATTATGTTTTTAAAACTGCTCATGAATATATAAATGTATATCGGTTTCTACATACTAAGTGACAATCAGATTTCTGATATAGCTTGTATACAACGTAAATAATAAGTAAAATACATTAGGTTAGTGTTTAATAAGTGACCTGTGAAAAACGCCAACAATTTCGGTCCAAAGGGTTCAGAAACATAAGACTTACTTGGTAAATGGCTACCAACATGATAAATTTTAAATGTGTATTGACCTTTTCCTCCAGGACCATTTTCATAAGGTTCGTTTTTCAATATTTCTACACCACTTCCACGACCTGTACTTTCTTCACGAGACTTTTTCTAGGTTAAATGTAAAGATTTACAAATAACTCATTTGTTAAACCAAAGATATTTCACTTTTATTGTCGTGGAAGAAATATTCATCTTACCGCTCATTAAAGCAATGGAAATAAATACCTTTAGAAACATGTGCTCCATTGATGTATCAAAAAAAGTTATGAACAAATAGTCAATGTGAGAGAAACTAAACAGCAAATCTGGCACTGAATTCATAATCTGCGTTTGTTGAAATTTAAATGATGGAAAGTTCTTTTGCTTAAGTGGTTAGCATTTATGGCATCAATATTATTTTGTGGCAGGATTACATATATTGACCTCTCTTCCATGAAATAAATTGGCCTCAGGAAAAAGTATCCTTGAAAACTACAAGTGTGATCTGCTTTAAAGAGGGTTTCCAGTTCTTAGTTCCCGAAACTGTTGACCCAATCAATTATACATACTCTCAGAATTTAGTTTCATATTGTGAATAAGTAGTGTATGTCAGCCTCCGCAAAAACCCATCTGCTTTCTTCTTATTTGTATAATATTCTTTTGATAATTGATATATTGAATTCACTTTTATCGATACCTTTCTTCATAACTGAAAAAAGTATCTTGAGTGGTTTTAGCAACAAAATACTAAATTTTCTATCTCAACTGCAAATTAGGCCCTCCTATATTAAAAGCTTACGCCAAACTGAAAACCAAATCCCAATAGTTGAAACGTTGAGAAGCGGTGGTTAAAGGGCCAGAGGACTTGGCCTTAAAGCAATCGATAGAAAGTTCGATCCACACCCGATCTGGCATCAATAGACCTTACTCAATGAGTTACATGATTCAATGAACTAAACATACACTTTGGCACCTTCCTTTTGGCAAGTATATGAGTGAAACCATTCATCTTTAGGTGAACAATTAAAGGCTTTAAAAGATATTTTCATGTTGTGAAACCTGAACAACTCAACCATCTTTAATAACGGTGCCACAGTACATAACATAAAAGTATGTGCATTACTCCATACAAGCGATTATAAGCCATTTTATAAATAATGATAGAGAAAATGCTATCTGTACAGGCGGTTTCCAAAACTTTTAAGAAACAGAATGTAAATAAAATCCATTACAAATGGTGTATTGGAATAAGTTCGTGATCAGTATTCAATAGACATAGGTTGTGAAAAAAATAGCATTAAATTTCATTAAATACAAACAAAAGATAGAAAATTACAAAAACAGGCAAGTTAGTATGGTTTAATCAACCTGTACTATTTTTTACAAAATTCTAAGCGACTTGATGATGTCCATAATTACACCGTATCACTTAATTTGTGATGTGATGTAACAGTACTAATTGGAAGAATATGCGTATATCTGTAATATTCCTAAAGTGATAGGATGTGAAGCCCAACAGCCACAAGAAAAAAAACATTGGAAACAGAGATAACCGAAAACGTTTACCTGAATCATATACAACTGAGCTATCCGATATTCGGCAACTGTTAAGGGCATGCATATGCGATACTCTTTGAGAAGCATAGTTGGAAGCTAAATAACGAAAATATTCAGATTCCTAAAAAAAGGCACATTATTAGTGCATTTAGTGCAGCGAACATAAATGAATATTCGATATCTTATTAATATATTGTAATATTTATCAGTCACCTAGTTTTCGGGTAAAATCTTGTAGAATATTCATTATGACAATCTAAATTGTGATAGACAGAGAACATGGACTAATTATTATGAAAATAATACAGTACAACTCTTGAGTGTGAACTGAGTATATGTCACACTATTTTATATTAGAATAATATTTATATGACGATACTACATTAGACTGAAGGACTCAGAACTATGGTTTTATAATTTACACTTAAATATCTGTATGTCCAAGAACTAAACACGTTTAAAATCCTGGAAGTGGAATTCTCCCAAGTAGATGTTACAAAATAATTAGTGGGAGTTCGATAACTGATCAATTTAAAACTTCAAGCAAACCAGAGAATCAACAAGGAACATAGTATTCAGGATGGCATAAAGAATATAATCAGATAGCTTTAAGTGACAAAAATTCACCAAAAGGATGGAGATTTTTAGTTATCCTAAGCAGCGACGGGAGACATTCAATATACGCATCATAATGCATTAGAATAAATCATTAACTTATCTAATCACAGTAAAATTGAACCAACAACTATAGACTGGTTAGATTATGGTTGCAGATGATAACTCGACACATTTTTCTTGCATATACTCAATCAACTAATCCTATGGTCTTAATTAAAAACGATAGTTCACTTAAATCAAACTTTGAACGAGTCCAGATCTCAAACAAGCAGAAGCAGAACGTCATCAAGTGCGTACGCTGCTGGAACACTGAAAACATTTCTGATTTCTAAGCCTTCATAGTGAGCACAGAAACACAAATTGTAAAGAGAGAGCATGTAGGTGTCAATCTAACATCATCCCAACTGCTATTACTCAGATAAACCAGAACCGCTTCAAAATGTGTGCCCATTTATAACCTAGCATATGACTGATTGAGATATATCGCTATTGTAATAGCAGCTGATAAATAGTGACCTAAGCAATCTGTAAAGTCATCACATTTGGATGATATTAAAACAGTGAATTAAAAGTGAGATCAAGACAAGCTTTGCATAGGGACAGAAAGCCGTAGAGTAAGTTAGAAAGTATGAATTTACCTACCACTTAAATCTCCAAACAATGTGTAGTGACTTTACAGCAAAACAACTCTGCTTACACTGGCATTAGATGTGTTTGAAAAATGTTCCTGATGTTGAATAGCCTAAAAGATTATATTTCTGCATCCTTTTTGACTAACGGTATACGTTAAGAAAAAACAAATACATAAAACATCGCCCAATAACTTTGGCAACTAAATGTTGTTTGCATTATTGGTATATCAATATCCCAAGCAACTGTTACGCAATATGACCTTAACTGATTACTGTAGTCATAAAGTATATTGAGATATGGTGTGGCTGAAAATACATGCATGTTTTCTGAGGTGAACTTTTTACAGGTATTTACACATTTCAAACAAGCCTTGTGTATTTGTACCGAATTCTTTAGGGACTGAGTTATACAATGGTGCAAGTTATTCACTCTTCCTCTAGACCTTGAACTTTGAAGTTGTCTGATAGATTTCAAGAATTAATTTTCCCCTGAATTATTTTCTCTATGCCTAGTTCATATACCCAAATTCCCTGGTACAGTCGAGGGTGGGAAGAGTCCGCTCACCCTCGTGAAATGCTTTCATATGGTCACAAGTATATAGCCACTGCCAAGGAAGTCCTACTCACTGCCTTCTCGAGAAGCGGGTGTTGTTTACAAAACTGAAGGGACGATAAGCGAATGTCCAACGCTTAAACAAATTTGGTGGGTATGGAGAACCCTCCTGGCGCAGTTGGAAAAGCCTGATTCCAAACCTATGATGCACATTGGTTCCAGAACCCTGAGGGAACATATAACGTACGGACCTACTTTTGGCCAATGGGTACCATAGGACCGCATCTCCCTACAGTGATCAACCGTCCTGTAAGTTAGACCCCTAAGTCAACGGCTCGGAAAGTGGCCCCTAAGAAAACTACCTGTTTCAGTTTGAGTAACCTGACACATTTATTTTGGCACCCTTTTATATAGGTTCAAGAAAGTGACCAAGCCCCTTAGTATCAATGTGTTTAACTAAATAAATAATAAAAAACTACTGCTGCTAATACTGTTACCACTTTGACTACTTAGACATTTCTTGATGTGTTTTCTCCGCTGTATTGATATGGTATGACAACTTGAACCAATGAACATTTCCGAGGTTCTTAATTGCTTTTGAATGATCAAAGAAGTTCCACAGACAAATAGTTAGGAATCTTTATACGCTATTGATCATTCCCAAAATCTAACGCTGAGGAAATTTTATCACCAGAAGAACCTTGACTAATACTTACTTCAAAAATCTATTGAAACGAAGTGTTATGTGTAGAGTTATGAGCTTAACTTGATGACTTGAAGGTCTGGAATATTACATACGATAAAGTAAAGATTTGATGCATTAGATGTCAGATGTTAGACGGAAATTATGTTCGTAATATGCATATAGAGACAATAGAGTAGATCTACTAGATGCGATAACTAGAAATTTTCGAAACTCTGCAATTGAGTATTTCGATCTTAATTAGTCTGCAATGAGTGACACTAAGTATGGAATGTGCTTTGTACATTATGAATGCAAAAGACTTTTACAAGACAGATAAAATCCTATATCTACACTCACTACTTGTGATGAGCCTTCAGAAGTAACCGAAAAGTTTTTGCATCTCGGTAATTGTGTGAACATTTGTGGTGGCGTGACAGATAGAATCAATTTACGCATGGTGAAAGTCGGAGCAGTTTATGAAAATCTGGGCCAACTTTGTGGACGTCACTGGTATTAGTCCGGTTGAAAAAAGTTGGGTTTACAATGCGCCTGTGAAAGTTCTGCTTCATGTTTATAAAACCTGGCCCTTTTCAAGTTGAAGAGATTCGGTGAATACCTATATTTGATCATCGTCGTCCCCGAAAGACTGACGACATTCAGTGACAACACTATGTTGGTAATGTTGAGATTCGGTAGTGTTTGGGCACACATGATAAATCACTTGATGTCACTATAATGGAACAACGGCTTCTGTGGCTTGAACATGTGCTACAAATGTCGGCCCGTCATAACTCCATGTCTGAGATACTAAAATTATTGTAACTCGGCGGTTTGAAATGTTATCAGACATGGCTCAAAATAGGAGCAAATTAAGATCGGTGTGTACTGTTTTTGTACACCCTTGATAAAAATTAATGGAACTCTTTCAGCATGGATAAAACACCGTTGTTCTGTTAACTTAAATGTAACCTCAATTATACACTACTCTTGTTCGCCTATATACTCCCCCTCGTTTTTGGACAATGTTATTCAGACATATTATGTAAAACAACTCAATTTTGATGCCGAATCGCACCAGATTTTGTGTTTATTAAGAATAAGCAAATCGAAGGGACAGGATGAAAATATCAAATACTGACTAGTTGTGAGCATATAAACACTGACATTACCAAACAGGCTACGGCTGTGTCCAAAGCACATAGTTGTTACAATAAACTAACCCCTACTGTTTAAATGTCATTAAGTTTCGACAAGATTTTGATGAACCACCCAACAGATTTCGACTCAACCGTAAACCATCGAAACTGTCGTGTGATCATGATGCTGATCTTCAAGTTTTGCAAGGTTCCAAACAGATAAACTTTGTATTTGTTCGGGTTATCCGTATCACATTTCGGATACTTAATAATAAGGTATCAAGAAACTGATAATGTAAATGTTTACTCCAAAGTCCCCCTATCTTGTCACTCTAAACCTCCCACCTTTGCGAATGCACATCTCCGAGGTTTTACAAAACCAGAGAAGGTTCTGCACTAAAAGTGAACTATAATTGTACCATAAGTGAAAAATATAGCTGCCAATAACAAACTTCTGTTTTGAAATAACGAATGACATACAAGAACTATGCATAAGAATTTAACAATAATTACAAGTCACCGTATATAACTTGTAATTTTGTTATTTCACATTAAAGCCATATTAAAAAGACAACAAACAAATAATGATAAGCTGGAAACCCACTCCAACAAATCCAGGAACGAAAACTGTAAGAAAACGTTTTGAATGGGCGTCACTTCGTGATTTTGTAAAACAAGAACGACTTTTTTCACTTTCCGGGTTCTTGACTCTAAAAAATATGTTTGCCCGTAAACTAATAAGCTCCAGATGATTCTTGCTAGTAGTGAGACGATTGGTACCAAAAGACACATCCCACAGTCTAGATTATATATATATTTACTGTCCGAAAAAAACAAACGTGTATTGTTCTAAAATATGAGTTATTGTGCTCCCTCTAACAGCAGAGTCTCTAGAGTGGCTGGCTCATCATTAACAGATGAGTCCTAAAAATGAGTCTTATTGGGTCATTCCGGAGCGGTAAGTAAATCCTCAGGATAAATAGTTCTGTAAGTCTTCAACATTGACGTCAATCTCGTTAATTTTACCGAAAACATCCTAGATAAAGGCTCTCGGTCACACGTAAGCACCAGATCACGAGTGGGTTCACCATACTACCCAGCCCTTGGAACTACTAGCCAGTTTCGATCAAACACATCTCAACATATCGCCAACCTTCCAAATACGTCTTCGACTTCGCCGCTGACCTCTGATTTGTCCTTCTTGGTATCCTTTGATAATAAAAGTATTACGAGTAAAGCTGTTTTCAAACTCTGAATATCTGTGGCATCTTTGGTGGTGAGTCTAACGTGATAAACTGTGTATCTATTCCTTATTGTAAAATTAAATATTTTTTTACTTCGACATACCGTGGTATAATTTTTGTTTTCTTGTATCGCTTTTCGCCCATTTATATATTTTGTCCTCATCATGACAGAACGGACAACCTAACTGTTAAAGATTTAGACTCTTTTGCCTCTCTCCTTCCAACCTAAGCCATTCTAGTCCGATAAAATCGAAGGCTCGTTCTGCTAATAGCAAAGTGACTTTTAGTGACACAGCGTGGTAGATTCATGTCGGTAATTTCTCAGGGTACTGATGGTACTATTGCGCGATTTTGACGGATATGTCACACTTATTGCGTCCATTAGTGATTATTTTGAACCTCACGACACCTTAAGAATGGTTATACAAACACCCAGTGACTAACTGAGGTTCACCAACTTTTCCACGATATCGAACGGCAACATGGTTGAGCAGCAGAAGTGTTGCCATGCATACGAAAGGTTAGCAGTCGACGGGATTTCGACGATAGCATCCTTGGAAAACTTTTTATTTAAGCTCCCCCAAAATATTCAAGCAGTCCTTGTCTCGGTTCAAAATAACTCCGTCGATGGACTGCATGAATCTGCCGAACAGATACTGGAGATTATCAGAACCCACTGCGATGAATTTTGTTCTGCCAGCGAAAAAACTCAAACAACACAAAATGGTAATACAAATCTGTCATACTCTCTCTCGTTATCTTAATATACATAATTATCTCCAACGTTCAAAAACTCCATTAAGAACCATTTTATCAAAAGGATTTGTCTCTTGACACTGAGAGACAGATTGCTCCAATCGGTAGTTGTATCGTGACACTCATTGCAATTCTTTTAGAAATTGTGGAAAACCTTTCATCATCTGAACGCATTCCACCAAGTTTCATGTCACAACTCATTGATTCCTATTACTGTATTCTCTAATCTGAGGGATCTAACCACATTTCACTCTAGCAACAGCAGCTAGTATGGGTTTTATTTATTAATATGTCATACCTATGTCTGCTCCACTACAAAATGTTAAGCATTGTCTAGGTTATATGTACAAGTGCCTTGTTGCTCCTTTGTTTATCTTTTGTTCAACATCACGACCTCAGTGCACAGCTATGGAGCTTACAAAACCTGGAACAAATTTAACACACACGCTTTCCAGGATCACAGCTCATGCCGAGTGCCCATTGAAGGCACATTGTAACAACCACAAACTTTTTCAACAGTTGCATTGCATAAATACTCAGCACAGCCAGAATTCTAACACTATCATGCCGAGTTTGAATTTGGTGTTCAACGTGGACGTGATGTCATTTTGGGAAATATTTTTGAAAGGCTGTACTCAGTGTAATACTAAAACACAAAACTAGTAATTAACGCTCTAAGACATCTACATCAATGTACTGTCTTTTATTTCTGTTTATTTCAATTATTTGACATTCCTGATTGGTAAGCATTTCATATGCAAACCAATGTTGTAAATTATAGATAATGTCTGTAGGAATGACGTGTATCTGGCCTGGCAGAAATATGCTTTGATATCATTATATTACATTATGTGTCACATAGTAAAGTTTCTTACCTGTTACCATCTGTTTAACACGTAATTTCAGGGTTGTCCAAGATAACTCATGTTGATGGTCAATGACTTCTTTTCGAAGTTGGGTCAGTTTAGAAAAGTCGATTGCGTGGAAATTATTTAAGAATGGCATACGAGACGAGGCGTCTTCAACTACATTATTTGCCCCAGATATGTGTTGCACATCTGAATTAAACAGGGAAATGTCATCCAGCTGTTGTGACTAATGAGGGAAGCACTTGCCTTGAGACCAGATTAAAGAAAGGATGAGAGGTTTGTGGTCGGCAGTGTGAATGCTCTGCCTTCCACAGAGTGTTGGAATCGCCGCAGAACATAACACAAAGCTATGTGTTTCCTACCGAAGTTGCCACACCTCAATTCAGTATCTTCCAGCTGTCTCGGGAAGAATATCAAAGGTTGTCATGTGTTGTTAACCGATTGTTGTGAGACTCCTCCGATCACCAAGTCAGATGCATCTGCTGCGATACCAGTAAGTGCTTTGGCATCCTGATGTGTGAGCATTGTTGCTTTTGTGATAAGTTCCATAATTGTGGAGAATGGCTTTTTTGCGATGTACAAATTGATAGGTTTCGCGTTCCCACGAATTTAGTCTGTTAAGGGTCTTAATTCGGTGTGAACCATCTATGTAAACCTACCAGGTCGTTGACAGTATGTAGCTCCTTGGCTGTAGGTGGTTATGGCTAATCTAGAATGCACACCACTTTGCTTTCAGGAGGTCGGAGCATCATCAATTTTTGTGATAATCTATGCCGTTGGTGCCAATTTGACATTTCTGAATGTTTACAATAATATCGCGTTTTTGCAGTTGTTCTAAAACGATGTCGAGATGGTGACTAAATTTTCTCTATGAATTGGCGATTAGGTAGCTGTCTACACATGAAACCTCTAAAAAGACTTCATCGATCAGTCTGCAACATTTCTTAAACCGAATGGCATAAGTGAAAATTCGTTTAGTTCAAAGAGGATGATGAATGTGCTTTTATGAATATCGTCATCAGCCATGAGAATTCTGTCGTACTTTTAAATCAAGTCGATTTTCAATAAACAGTTGTATCTTTCAAGGTAGTTGTGAAATTTCGAATGTGAGGTAAAGGCTAACGGTCGGGAATGGTTTACTCATCCAGTCCTCGATAGTCACCAGTTGGACGTCAACCATTCTTGTCCTTTTTAGTGACAATGTGAAAGGGCGATGTCCATGGGATGTTTGATAGTCGAACAATTCTTAAATCTCTCATGAAGCCGAATTCGTTTTTGACCAACCTCAGCCTTTCGGAAATTAGTCAAAACCCTTTCGAGAATACATGTGATCGCACAGTCGAGATGTGATGTGCGACGTTGTTGGTTGCACATGGCAATCTTAGTCGCGTTTGGTATAGCTTGGGGCACTTATCGAGTATCCGTTTACAATATGCTTCGACTCTGTGGTTAAAAATGTCTGGGGATAATCTAAAACTGGAAAAGGTCAACCAAACAAATAAATTAGTATTTTCGTCTATTTACCACCATCTGCGCGCGTCAGCAAGTGGATTAAGGTGTTGTAGCAGGTCCATACCAATGATTGGCATAGAAACGTCCACAACAACCAAAATCCAGCGAATGAGTTTTAGTAAACTCACGTTAAGATACAGGTGCCGCTTACCAAATGTGATGATCGGTTTCTCGGTTGCCGCCTGTAAGTTGGAGACTGCTTCATGCTGTTGGTCGTTAGAATTTGCTAGAAGAACGCTGACTTTGAGCCAGGGACGACACGGTAGCGACGTTTTGTCACCACACCAGTGATAAATAATAGACGACTAAGTTCACCGGCTGCGATTGTCGTCAACACGCGCCGGCCGATAATTTTTTCGTGTCTGTCGGTTTGAACCTCGGGAAGTTGAAGGGTTTTCCGAAGTTTCTAGATACCAGCATCAATCAAATTTATCTGTCTCTCATAATGCAGAGACATCGTTTTCGTGACGAGATTTTCAAGGAGTTTTGGATTGTCTGTGGTCATGACGAATGTTAAGGTAACATTTCAGATTATGATATAGGTTTGTGACATCGTTTCGTGTCGTTTGAGGCTTTTCTTTGACTGAACAGACCTCGACATTAGAGGTTCTGGTGAATTCAGTTGGCAGATGCGGCCAGCTCATCTTATGCGTTGTTTTGAAATAAGACAAGCATCGTCTGCACCTGTTGAGGAAGCTTAGACAGGAAAAGTCGTCTGAACGAGCCCTCAACAAAGGTCCGGTGACCAAGGAGGAGGACATGAAAACTATCACAGGGTGAAAAAATGAAAGCTAAAAATGATATATAATCTTCCAATAAGAGACAAACTCACAGTTTACGAATCGGTATACCAGATCACATCGGGCTCACCACTAAAGACGTCTTAACCAGTAACTCCTTTATAATCGAAGTATGCCACCTCAATCAAATCATGAGTCAGGAGTGAAGGCGTTAGAAGATATATTTAGAACGCTATAGGTATGTTTAAGATGGCTAGTAGTTGAAAGGGATGCGTAGCACGACGTACCTACTAGTGATCTGATGCGGATGAATAACTAAGCGTCTTCAGCTAGGTGAGTCCATTAAAAGTAATGCAGTCAGCACCAAATGTTGGAAACCTACAGAACTATTGATTTGGGGGATTTATTTACCACTACAGTAAAATGGACTGTAGTCACAATTTTTATTCATTAAGAGTGATTAAATCTTGGAATTCGCTCCCGGATGAGCTGGTTCAAAAAAGTTCCCAAGAGTTCTCTATGAGGAAACTTGACATATTTTTAAGGACTATGGATAGTATCTCGCTATAGTTTACTAACGTTCTTTTCCTTTTATCGATAAATATACCCAAGTCCATAACTGAAAACACCAGTGAACCAGTGAATTAGATACGGAAGCCCGTTAAGCGAAAGCTTCCTCTATTCCATCCACATCTATTTGGACCGTCTAGACCTTGAGGTTTGCGCGGTATTGGTAACAGCTGTTGTCACGTATTGGTTTCAAGGTAAGTTCGTATTCATACTTCTAGACCTTTTGTATTCAATTAGAATCGACTCAATAACTAACACTGTACTTCTTAATAGAAACATGTGTTTTTTCCGGTTTATTTATTTTGTCGAGTTAAGAAGCAGCAGAATTTTCCTAACACAGTTAACTGTGTTAGAAATAATAAATGTTAGTGTCTGGTTTACTAAATCCTCATTTATTGAAGCATATCAATACTTACTTGATCCGTGTTGCACTGAAAATATAGAAAGTCATTCGAGCTGCTTGTTTTCCACCATGACCCATGTACTATTTTTATTGTTTTGGGACTGGGAGTTAATCAGCTTACGACCTATGTTATTCCTTTTCTAGTAAGCTTCTGAGAGTGTCTAGTTTTCTCTTGAATGAGTCAATCGAAGGTGCGAACACAACTTCTCTGGGTAACAGGTCCCAAGAATTGATGATTCAGTGTGAACACCTATATGCCACGGGTATTTTGTTCATCCTTGGCCTTTCTACTCTCCTGCTATGTCCTATGAGATGTTCCGATCTAATGAGAAGTAAAAGAGAGGGTTTATCTGGTTCAAAGTCATTTCCTAGTATTCTATACATCGAAATCAGATCACCTCTTTATCTGCAATAGTAAAGTGTGAAGAGGTTTAGCTTTTCAAGCCACTCTTTGTATGGTAAACCCCGGAGTTCTGGAATTGCACGAGTAGCTGCCCTCTGTACTTTTTTCAGGATACCCGAGTCACCTCTTGAACAGGAGCTTGTAGCCTAAATGCAGTTTTCAATCCTAGTTCTCACTGAGGTTATGTATACTGCAGTGAACATGGTATTATCTAATTTGGTGAATATCCGTCTTAAAGCCCATAGGGTTCTAAACCCCTTAGCTGCAACCTCCTGTTAGTGGGCCGTGGTCTTAATATTATAACTCACTGTCACACCAAGATCCTTGTGAGACCGGGCCACGAGTACAGACACTTCTCGTATGCTTTACCTATTTACCTTTGTATCCCCAAAGTGCATGTAGGCACACTTTGCCACGTTGACAGGCATCACCTACTCTTTAGACCAGCTAGTCTCAATATTTAAGTCCATCTGAAGTGCTCATGCATCTGCGTCTCCTGATATTTCTCGCCGGATTTTTACGTCATTAGAGTATAGTAACATTAGTGAGTTAACTATACTTAGATCATTTACGTACAATACAAAAAAATAAAGGACCTAGGACAGAACCTCGTGGTAATCCCCAAAGTACTGGTCTCCAGGTGGAGCACTTTGATTTTACTTTTACTTTCTGTCCACGACCTACCAGGAAGTCCTTAAGCCATTTTAGGAGAGGCCCGGCAATGCCTAGATTTTACGGCTTAAATAACAGCCTATTTGTTGGCACTTTGTAGATTGCTTTGCTGAAGTCTATGTAGGCCACTTCCACTGATTTTCCATTGTCTAGAGCATTTATCCATTTCTCCCTTGCTATAAGGAGGTTTTTGTGCAAGATAAGCCTTTTCTGAAACCATGTTGTTCAATGCTTAACAAGTTATTGGTTTCCACGAATGTCATTATGGTCGTTTTGACTATTCTTTCTAGTATTTTAACTGCGACACTGATGAGGCCGACAGATCTGTATTTCGATAGTTGTCTTGGTCCTGTTTTATGTATTGGAGTGACGATTACGTCCTTCCAGTTCATACGTAACACACCTTGGTCAAGTAATCTATTCAATATCACAGTCAGTGGGGCTGTAATATATTTTGCGATTTGTCTTAGGATTTCGGAGTGTAGTTCGTCCGGTCCTGTTGAATTTTCCATGTCTAAGCTGCTAAGAGCCTTAAGTACATCGAAGTCCACGGTGAGCAGGTGGTTTGTTGACTCTGTATTTTGGTCTGGTTCTTTGTCTAGAAGAGGTTCCTGAGTGAAAACTGCCCCAAAATAGTCAACCATAGCCTCTGCTTTTTCCTAATCTTCCTCTATCATTTCAGACCCTCTCCGTCCCTTAATTAGGTTGAGAATCTAATGTTGCATCCTTGTTCTGTAATTTATGTACGAGAATAGTCTTTTACGCTGCCTGATTGCAGATTGTGCCAATTGCATTTCGTATTTTCTCTGAGCTTCTCGGATTTTAATTATACACTTATTTCGTATCGACCTGTCGAGTTCTATAGTACTTTCTGTGTCAAGGCTGATGACAACGTTCTAACATTTCTTCTTTTGTCTTATTAAACGTCGAATATCCCGGCCTATCCTAACAACAAAAAGACCTTAAAAACTCTAGATACAAACAATACTAAAAGATATACTCAGCAAGGAAAAATATACCAGTGCCTTATTTTTTGTGTCTGTACTCAAAAAGTACAGATGATAAACTCTAGAAAAAAAGCGATACTCTTGGAAATTACTTTAACTGAAATAAATTCAATTAAAGCAAAAACAGTGGTCTTGGTGCGTAAAGGATCAATACTACAAAATTTACTCAAACGGAAAGTATCACTGTCCCTTTTAAGTAGCGCGCTAGATAATCTCTGCACACTTTACAACTCAAAAAGGTAAATAGGATTGGTCATATTAAATTCATAGTAAGTAACTAAGTATTTGTAAATCTCATCATATCACTACTTAAATGTTTTTGTTATACCTTCCCCAGACGAAATAAAATTCCTCAGAAAACTGGTAAGTAGCAGCGCTTATCAAAAAACAAGCTCGATCTATAAACTTTAGCACATCATGAATTACGATGGTTATACTAATATTTACCACCCCAGTTCTCAGCAACCGGGATACTACAACCCGTCCGAAATGTAAGTCAAAAACGTTCATTCCTATTATTTTTGGTCAGGAAATTATTGGTATATACTCAATGTTTGCTAAACGATCTGACAGACGGATGAACGAACCATATACAACAGTATCGCACCTATCAAAATTACTGCAATTCGTGCTCTTAAGCCTGTTACTCTTCGTGCTGTATTGACCGCCGACCAGGGATCTCCAAATAAGTCTGTGCTCCGCTCTTTTCCAGATGTCACCGTGTGGCACTCCCGGTCTTAATGCCTGCCTCCGATTCTCGGTATCGTATGTCCCTTGGTTTGCCTCCTTGTTTTTCACATTGGGGATTCCACGTTAAGTTTTACCTTGTGGTTCAGTTTGGTAGTTTCTGTCGTTAACTCTGTCCACCTTATTTGTCTTTTCCTAATTTCCCTCTCAGATGGTGCTTAGTTTATTCTCTACCGCATTGAGTTATTGTTGGTTGTCTCTGGTTAGTGGATCAGGGTATAACGTCTACAGGTTTTTGAATACCTGCACTCTTTTGGTAACGACCAATCCAATTCTCAGTTCCGTACAATAGGACTGTCTTAACATTAGTGTTAATAACTCTGACCTTATTTTTGGTTGACTGTTCTTCTTAATGTCGGATATTTCTTAGTTGTGAGAATGCTGTCTTCCTTTGCTGATCTATGCATTGATATCCACATCAGATTCTCCTTGTTTATCTATGATGTACCCCAGGTACGTAAAATCTTTTACCTCTTCCAGGGCTTCGCTATCAAGTGCGCTTTGGTTGATGTCGACTTTGTGATACTTCAGGATTTTACTTTTTCTTATTTGAATAGGAGGGCCAAATCATATAGCTTCATCTAAGTTACCCACAGTATTCCGTGATTTTTCTGAGCTGTAGAAGCTTTCTTAATCCAACCGGCAGTTAGCAAAAAGGGAGAAGTTGGGCGTAGGCACCATTGTCTTCCACCGTGTGGCGCGTATGTATCTGGTGCCCCCTTGTACCAATATTTATGTGTTCAGACCAATAATAATAAATATAAATAGTCATCACTTCTAATTCACCTGTGAGCTGGCCTCGATGCACGACTTTGCAACCCGGTTCCTCTTAGGAGTTAATTATGGTAGTGTTGATCTTTTCAGGTACTCCAAAGTATGGAAGATTATACGGTATTTTTTCTACCCACTCTTTCAAGTGCTTTTTTACAATCAAGGAATTCGATGTATGTCTATGAGTTCTGTTTAAATGATTGTTCCACAATAATCCTCAGTGTCGCGATTTGTTCAGTATATGATCGATCTTTATGAAATTCATTTTGTTGGCCTCAAGGTTATGGATCTACTAAACCTTTCATTGACTTCAGCAACATTGTTGAAAAGTGTGCCTGGCACTGACAATAGTACGATCCCTTTGTAATTCTCACATGATCTTTATTCGGTATCTTAATTTGGTACTCCTCTTTCCAGTTTATTAGTACCTGTTTTTCCTCACAGATCTTTCGGAATGGAACTTGGAACATTTAAATCCCCTCAAGGTCTGATTATAGTGCTTCAGTTGGTATGTTGTCTTGTTCTACTGTTTGCCATTTCTGATTTATCTGATTGGATTGTTAGTTTCTACTATTGTTGGTGAGATATCATCTCTAGAGATAATTGTGTGTGCTACTTCGATGTAAGTTGGGTTCAGCTATGCTTGTCTGTTCAAAAACTTTTCAGATCGATTTACTCACCCGTTTCGCTTTTCTTGATCTTCAGTGATTGGTTTTCCTTCTTTGTTCCTGACTGATCGCTTATGTCACTGCCCTTCACAGCTGCCTCAAAAGTCATGTAGTCATTAACAAAGTAGGCAAACCAAAGGATGAATAAATTCTGGTGAGATAGTTCAAAGGTTAAAACTCAAATGTTTTAGATTTCTTTGCACATCTGCTTCGCTAGATAGCTCTGCTTTCATTGGATTTGGAGCATAATACAGTTTACTTGAAGTCGCTGTAGTATTAAGTTGACTAGAAAGTGTGATAGTTCTCCACGTGGTGTTTCAATTATTCTTGACAGTTGTTGGTGAACGTACTGTCACCTGCAATTTTTGTTTTATTGATATCACGATTTATCTGCTAGTTAGTAGTGTGTTCTGGTTATCAGGTTTTGTAAAATGCTTGCTTCAGTTATTGTAACGTATTGATGAGCTTTCAGTTCAACAGAATAAATGTGCAGTTATCTTAAAGCTTAAAGGAGCTAACGAAATTCTAAAAGTAAATACAAGAGTTGTAGAATCGGTTATATGATCAGTTGTAGTAAAGATCAGGTACAAAAAATATGGTATAGAGAGATTTCAGGGGTCAGGTTTTTAAGGAAGATAGAGAACAATGGACTCAAAGTCCCTAAATATTGGTTACAATAATCATTCGCTTATTAACCTTGACTGTTTTTATATGAGCGTGTGTATTGTTTACTCTATTCATCACATGTCGGTGTCTTATTTTTGATCTGACTCCAATTTGAATAAACTTAATTGATATGCTATGAACACAAACCTTCCATTTAACTTCGTATATGTGTGACGGCTATAATGGGAAGTCAAATACCGGTTGCGTTGGATAAATGTATTTCAGGCACTCGTTTATCCAGACACATTCAGAATGAAAAGCAGGGGAGTGAAGAAAAGCGAAAAGATGAGGTGAGGTAGAGAAGACGAATGATCCAACTTGTTTTGATAAAGCGTGACTCAATTTTTATACTGAAATAGAAACAGGCTACTGACATATGATGGATAGGGTAAGCAACATACATACGCTCATATAAAAACAGTCAAGGTTAATAAGCGAATAATTGATACGGTCGAAGTGTGACTTAAGAAGAATGAACAAGTTCTGTCCGGAAGCTAGAACAGTCCATGTGAGCTTGATATAGTAATAGGCACTACGAACCCACCTAGAGCAGTTGGGGAACCCTGATTCTAAACCTATGGTGCACATGGGTTCCAGAATCACTAGAAAACAAATAGCGTATAGACCTATTCGTGATCACCGGTTACAATGCGACCTCAATTCTTAACATTGCCCCATTGGCTTGCGGATTAAACATTTGGGTCAAAGGCTTAGGAAGTAACCCCCTAAGAAAACATCCACTTCGGTTTGAGTGCCCAGACAGGATCTCAGCCCTCACACAAGTTCAGTGATTTTTGTGTTGTTTATACACTTTGGTGCTCCTCTGTACCAGTGTTTGTGTTTAAAAAATAATAAACTCGGGATCGCTTACTCGGTGGTCTCATAATACATGAACGATACTTAGAAGATATGTATGATCAAATACTAGTAACCTAAAAATATTCTGTATTCTGAGTACCCATGTTCCACACAGGTAGGGTAAAGCAAACTTCTGCGCAGTAAACTCGTTCATTGGTTGGGGGACGGATATCTCCTCTACGCCACAAGTAACGCAAGTTGCCAGAGGTCATTCGGGCCTACTGAATTTGTGCCGCTGACGAAGCCACTTCTGAAGCAGCACTTTGCATCTCATAGATCCTTGTATTTTAGCTTTAGTTGGTCAGAAGACTGCATTTTGTCATGGTTTTCTTCTTAGTTGACTACATCACCTGCGTATTCTAAGTCAACAAGTGAATATCCCGATAGGAGATTAATCCATGGAAAGTCAGACAATAATGGATGTATATGACAAAATCAAATAAAGATTGAGTAAGTCGACAGCCCTGAAAAGCACTACTCGAGGTTGAAAATTCTAATGACACTTCTCCATAAGCTCTGATTTGAGCAGTAGTATCCTAGTAGAAAGTCTGTATAAGGTCGGCGTAATTCTTTGGTACGGCTTTCAATAACGGACACTGCCAAAAAGTCTGTCGATCTAAGGGATCAAACTCTGCCCTAAGATCAAGAAATGCAACTATAGTTGGGAGGTGGTAGGTATGTAATCATTCCGGAATTTGGTGATATACCAGCTGAAATTATGGAGATGAGACGATTGAACTTGAGCATTTCTGTTATTACAAACTAACTGTTAGCATATAAAGAGTTCTGCTAAATATGATGCCTTCTGCAATCTACTGTAAAGATATGATTGGATAAAATGTACCCATTAGTTTCATTCACTGTATCGCTTTTTATAATTGCATATTTAGTTGGGAATGGGTACATGTCACTTATATTGTTAACTGGTTTCCATTTCCTTAAACCATACAATCTACTTTATCTGGTGAATTCGTTTGTCTTCTCTGTTATATCTATAGTACTTAACTGTGCAGTAACGCTGTTCGTTTTTCATGGTTCCCTAGGCAATTCAGTCAATTTTCATATGAAAATGCAAATTCAATACCATCCCAACCTATCAATCTTCCCTTCTCACAAGTACAATATTCCTCTGCTGCGATGTATGAAGGAAAAGAAGAGGATTACGAAAATGAACCACCTCTGTTGGAAGGTAAGAATGAAATGCATTTTAAATATTTTTCAAAGAACTAGCTCTTTCACTGTACCATAACTTTTAACAGCACTATTATTTGCATATATGATGCAAACGTGGGTTTTGCGCATACGTTATGGATATGTACATTCCCATACACTGTAATAATGTATTTAAAGCAATTAGTCCCTTTTATAAATTTCGATAGAACAATGAGAAGACGGAGTTGATCTGAAAAATGTGATGTATTTGCGCTATACATTTCGAACAATCTGGTCACACATATACTTGTCAAGGCATTTTTATATGAAAATTAATAAAGGTCAAACAAACAAATAAAAGTACAACTAAAATAACTAAGGGGGGGGAGAAAGAATAAGAAATTGTCGCGTTATCCTAGGCCATAGAATGACTTAAGGATTACCAAGGTAAATTCAAGGTTACGACAAATTGTTTTTGTACACATAAGGGGGGTTTAAATTTACGAATAGCTAAGGCTTCAATAAACTTAAGAATTCGACCTTGACAATTTCTATACAACATTCTAAATGCTGTATTAATGTTAATTTTGTGCCCCGTCTCAATTATGTGTTTTGCTATTGATGAACTTGGTTTTCTACCTCCTATATTTGTAAGGCATAACTGTTGAAATTCACTCTTGTTTAGTTTCAGAAGTTTTAAAGTTGTCAAAGTGAATGGTTGTCGCTTGTAACGCGAACACATCAAGGAGTACTGTTAAAACCCAGTAACAATAACTATTAATGAAACTAGGTATCATTACCAGGGTTTGATTTGATAATTTCGAATAAATTGAGCATTGGGTTGATTGTTATAAATAAAAACAATATATTTGTAATATCCCAATGAGTAGAAAATTAGATTTTCTGACGTTTCGTGACTTAGTGTAAGTCACTTCTTCAGAGAATAAACAACCAAATTAAAATTAATCCAAGTTTAAATAGTACAACTTGGATTAATTTTAATTTGGTTGTTTATTCTCTGAAGAAGTGACTTACACTAAGTCACGAAACGTCAGAAAATCTAATTTTCTACTCATTGGGATATTAAAAATATATTATTTTTATTTATATTAATGAAACTGTTCATTACCGAATTTACCACAAACATTAACAAGAATGCATAGTTATTCAGCAAAATAACGTGTCTGTAAACTAGTTTTTCACTTAATCGTTGGAAAATAAAGAAGTATTGTTAAGTGCAGTCAATTTAAAAAGTTATACCTAATTTTCAAAGTATTACACTTTATGTAACGCAGACAATATCGTGTAACTTTGTATCTGTTACCTTCAATGGATTCTCATAAAAGAAAGTTGAGAATGTTTTAACAAAAGATAAATAGTAAAATTAAAATTGATCCGTGCTCATAATTTACTCAGCAATGTTTACTGTAGACCACATGGAACGTTAATTTATCACAACTTTACTTAAGTAGTAGGCTGGAATTAACTAACGATTTGTGTATTTAGGGACAAACAGTTGGCAGAAAATAAACCGAATAGAGTTTAAACAGATAAGATTAACTAATGCTTTTTGAAAAGACATCTACGTTACATCATCAGGTCTTGTTGCACTCATCATATCATCAGACCTCTTAGCCGAATTCAAATGGTTCATAGTTTTGAGTAATTAAATGTATTTAATAATTAGTCAAATCTTTTCATAACCACACCAACATGTCTAACTTTTTAATCATCTAGTCATTTTGTGCTGTTATGTAAGACTCAATTCAGCTAGTAATTTAACTTGATAATACAATCTTATACTTCACTACTGCTGACAACCTAATTCACAGATAAATTTTGAAACAGATCAATTTGTTTTAGAAACATTTCTTATGATTACTAGGTTCTTTTACATACTGATTCATCATAGTTTATACATTTTATTATGAACTAGTTCCATTTTATGTTTACTGATATATGTTTGTTCAAATGTTTACTTAATAAATAAAGTATACAACCATGTATTCGGATTTCTCGACATAACACTACAACATTAGACTGTGTATGTAAGATTTTGTCTCTACCAAAATAAGCATTCAGTCTGATGTCTTCTTGTTTTGCTTAATTTACAAGTTACTTTACAGAACAAATTTCCTCATTATTATAGATGTCATGTTTGGAGTTGCTAATTAGTTAAATCACTGAATCACAGCTTTGTCTTGTTATTAAGTGAGAATCCAAGAATTGCTTGTGAAATGATTTTTCACATATTTGATTTTCTTCATTAATTCCAATGAAGTATTTGTATGTATTTAAATATTATAAACATTAGCGTTTTGAAATGGATTTTTATTATGTCAATCAAACACAACTAACACATACAATTATGTCTGATTATATCATAGATCAATCGTTCCTATAATGAAATACTAAATTGTATTACCGTATGATAACTACTTAAAATTACATATTTTCTTGTGTTGCAGAACTTGGTATCAACTTTAGTCACATTGTACAAAAGGTAAGTAGTTTTTTTCAATATTTATATAAGAAATAGTTAATTATTTATCGTCAATTGTGGGTTTGTTGATTTCAGTTTAGTGCAGTTTTATTTATTAACACTTAATACATAGTAGTTGCTGACGTAATTTTATTATGATTAAAAACTACATTCACCATTGGTAACATGAATCTATCCAGTCGTTCACTATTTTGTCATCATGCAAATGAACCATTTTCAGTTAGTGAAAGTATCAATAAAAAAGAGTACAAGAGAAAAATATTATTTTTGTCATTTGATTTCTTTGTGAAATATGAGACGAAATGTCCAAAATGAACTGTATGAAAAGTTACTTTTTCTTCACTTCCACTATCGCGCAAACCAAATGACAATATATCAAAAATATCTATGTAGTTGGCAAAAAAACTGATATTTAGATGCGTTGAAGATTATATATTATGTAGTACAATGTCACACACCACATTTTTGTTTTTCAGACATCATCTGTCCTCCTTCCTTTTAAAGAAAGTTCTCAAGAAGTGCTTGACGATACAGATTTAGCCGGACCTTTGGTTTTCTGCCTGCTATTTGGTTGTACCTTAATGTTTGTGAGTTTTAATATACAAATGTAAACCGTTGGTGTTTTATGATTACCTTATTGCAGTTGTTTTGGTAATCGTATACTTATTTCTTTTTTTATCATTTTACTACGTAGGCTGGAAAAATTCACTTCAATTATATCTATGGATTAGGTGTATTTGGTTGCTTGGGTATTTACCTCCTGTTATCAGTTATGACACCTAGGGGAGTTACACCAACTTGTGTCATTTCAACATTAGGATATTGCCTACTTCCTATGT
This sequence comes from Schistosoma haematobium, assembly GCF_000699445.3. Classification (NCBI taxonomy): domain Eukaryota; kingdom Metazoa; phylum Platyhelminthes; class Trematoda; order Strigeidida; family Schistosomatidae; genus Schistosoma; species Schistosoma haematobium. Next base: position 30,706,844 of record NC_067198.1, on the reverse strand, counting down.
GTCTTTTATCTTCATTTGGGATTGTATTTTCTCTTAAGTAAGTTTACTTTTTTAACATAGATACATTGTACATTAATAAGTGATCATAACTCGAAAACGTAGTCTTATAATAACATGCAGTAGATTATGCCTTATTAGCATCTACATTTAACAAAACTTTCTTGCTAATTTACAGTAATTTCATAGGCGTTGCGCCATGAGGAACCTTAATTGTTCATTTTTGCAGATTTTGCTTCCAGTTTTCTCTCTCACTGAACCTAAAACGTACAGTATCAAGAAAAAAAGAACACCTAGTAATCGGCATGCGCTGCCTAGTTTTTCTTTGTCGAATTCACCTTTGAACGAATTTATCGTTTGCATGGAATAATTCTGCCGGATTCTACTTGTTTTCTACCATGTTTTCCGCAGTCAAAGACAGTGAGCAGAAGGGCTAATGTGGATATATAATGTACTGCCTAACCACTTCTACCCGCGTTTATCAATCACATTTCTCTGCCTACCACTCATAGTAGCAGGCTTGCCAATACCTTTACACTTTATGTTGTTGGTGGTAGCATACAATTTTCATTTTTATTTATTTTATTTGAACATATAGATATTGGTACAAGGAGGCACCAAATACATATTCGCCACACAAATCTCATTTGATTTCTGTGAGAGCTGTGATACTGCCCGGGTGCCCAAACCGAAGCAGGTGATTGTCTTAGGGGGCCCAACCCCAAGCCTTCGACCTGAAGGTCTGATCCACAGGGCAATAGAGCATCGTAAGGAGATGTAGTCCCATGGTAGCCGGTGACAGACGATTGGTTCATACACCATTTGTTCCCGCAAGATATTGGAGCCCATGCGCACCATTGGTTCGGGATCCGGTTGAAGCGCCGGACATTCGCTTTTCATCCTCTCGTTTTCGTAAACAACAGTAATGCCACGAGAAGGCAGTGAGTAGGACTTCCTTGGCAGAGGCTGTATACGCACGACCGTGTGAGAGCATTTCGAGAGGGACGGCGGGTTCACCCCACTCTCGGCCGTATCATGGTAATTGGGTAGAGTGAGGGCAAACAACCACCTTTCTCCATTGTTCCATTCGAACAGTGGGGTTAGGCGGGGTTGCCCAATCTCACCATTCCCCTTCAACTTTGCCATCGACGACATCCTAGAAACAGCTCTGATGGATGTAAGTAATGGTGGTGTGGATCTGTTGCCTGGAGAAAGACTTCTCGACCTTGAGTATGCGGATGATATTGTCTTACTGTGCGATAATGCCCAAGACATGCAATTCGCGCTTAATCAGTTGGCAATCAGTGTCCGTAGGTACGGTATTTGCTTTGCACCTTCAAAGTGCAAAGTATTTCTACAAGACTGGTAGGATTCTAACCCTGTACTCACCCTGGATGGTGAGCAGATAGAAGTAGTCGAGAAGTTCGTGTATCTGGGTAGCTGCATAAGTGCTGGTGGTGGCGTGAGTGATGAGATCAATGCACGTATAGTGAAAGCCAGAGCGGCTTATACCAATCTGGGCCATCTTTGGCGCCTTCGTGATGTTAGTCTGGCTGTAAAAGGTCGGATCTACAACGCGTCGGTGAGAGCAGTTCTGCTCTACGCTTGTGAAACCTGGCCTCTCCGAGTTGAGGATGTTAGATGACTCTCTGTGTTTGATCATCATTGTCTCCGAAAAATTGCTGACATCCAGTGGCAACACCATGTCAGTAATGCAGAGGTTCGGCATCGTGTATTCGGGCGCAGAGACGATAATCCAATCGGTGTCACCATCTTGAAACACCGACTTCGGTGGCTTGGACATGTTCTACGAATGTCGTCCCAGAGAATTCCACGTCGTGCATTATTTGCCGACTCTGGGACTGGTTGGAAAAAGCGGAGAGGTGATCAGTGTATGACATGGTGTCGTGGTATGAAAGAAAGCTGCAAAAGACTGGCTTGTGTTGGTCCTTCACGACTCCCTGGCTGGGGTCCGACAGATGGTGCGACACAGTGGCTAGAGACGTTATCAGATATGGCTCAGAATAGAAGCCAGTGGCGATCCTGCAGTAACCTTCTTTTACTTTCTTCATAAAAAGTGGTTGTTTCTTCCTTAACTGAAAGATTTCTTCTGATTGTACCTTTCCGTTCCCCCATTATTACTATTATTATTATTGCACTACCTTACACCAATCAGTTCGTTATTGTTCCTCTTTTCTTTCACGCCGCTTACCTTTTTTTCCTTGTCTTTAAATTCTCATTGTTTTGTGTGGTGCATCTATATTTGGTGCCCTCTTGTACCAATATTTATGTGTTCAAATAAATAAATAAATATGTTGTTGGGGACATCATCATCATATGGAGGATTTACATACATTCCCTGTCCACAACAAAAACACATCATATTCGTCTTCTCTTATATATTTATGTAATACCTAAAATGTCTGATTTACAATTGGTTGATCAATGAATGTCATGTATGTCTAGTCCTTTTTAGTGCTGATTGAATCATACAGTGTGGTCACTAGTCTAAGTGGCTCGACATTGCGCGCAGCATATTGGGAAGTAAGGTGGTGATTGGGAGTAGTCGACAGGAAACCATATATCTAGGTTTCATACCATTTGGCACCTCAGCATAATGTAAACAATATCAAGTCACTTCGACAAGTGATCACACTGCAACTGGATCGACAGAGTTCAGTTAATACTAAGGACTTTGCGATTGGTTACTACTCAGTGATCAATCAGTTGTAAATACATCTGAGTCCTACAGATCAGTTGCGCCCCGGATAGCTTAGTGATAACACCAACTGTAAAGCTGGGTGACACGGAATCAAGTCTGCCAGGGAGCATCTGTTCCAAAAAGATTACACCTTGTTGGTAAGTGTCAAATAGCACGAAACAGGTTTTGGGTTTCCTGTCGACTACCTCCAGTCACCCCCTTACAGTTCAAATTATATACGTCAGTGGTAAGGTTATTCACCGTAGTTTCTTCTGGATTATTATGCACCTACTCGTTACATGGGCTCTTATTCACCTTCATGTGAATTGACATTGGAGTTAATAGGTATTTGTAAATTTGTCACAATCCCGTCAATCAATTGTTTTTGGTTACCACATCCATTCTTGTTGTTTCTGAGTTCAAAAATATTAGATATACAATTTAGATTTTAATAACGGTAACCTCCCTTTTTCGAATTTACCTGTACATAATTTTTTTCTATATTTTGTCATACATAAAATGATGTACAACTCTCATTTAACTTTTATCCCAGAAGTGTACTAGGTGTCGTGTTGACAGCGACTGTCGTTTCGTGGTGCACAATTGCTTCCAGTAAATTGTTTGTTCGTAGTTTGGATATGCAACACCAACGCATTCTTGTGGCGTATCCATGCGCCTTAGTGTATTGTGTATTTGCACTCCTAGTTGTGTTTTGATTCGCTTTCTGTTATTTAAATTATTGGATACATAGCTGTCAGATTTACTGATGGATAAACTTATGATGACCTGTAATATTTATCATGCGAAAAAGATACATTTTTTTCTATTAAAACATTCATTAAAAATGGAATTATGTTTGTTTATGAAACACTGTTAGAAATATACTGGGTTTCACTTGGAATTATGTGCCAGTATTAATAAACTGATATTGTTTTTATTTCAGGTTGGAGAAATTTAGAATGATATGCTCTTTACCGCAGTCACCAGAAAAAGTAATCGCTCTTAATCGACTTGAAATGACAGAGAGTGGGAGAGCTTATTTTCTTTCCCGAAATATTCGCACACGACTGTGAATTTATAGCTTCTCTTTAGGATGCCCTACTCCCCCATGCTAACGTAGCAGGTGCATTTTCGCAATAGTCTTATATTATGCGGATTATTGTAACTATTCTCGATGTACAGTCAAGTGTTATCATTACTGTCTATCGATTTGATATAATCTTTTACTCAATAAATATAAGCTCCACATGGATGACAGTTCAGCTTACATTTCTAAAAGCCTGCTTGAATAGCAACTTTTGATTTCGATCATAAGGTTTTATACTTGGCGCAACTATCCTATGCCAAATAATTAGTTGGTATTTTTAAAAACTTTATCTAACACCGGGACTTGTTGGAGACTGAAAACCACCTGACAGTTGATTTCTAAACCCTGAGCTGCCCACCAATGCACACCCTTAAGCCTATTCATGATAGAGCGCAGAATCTTGGTGACCACGAAATACCACGCCACCTTCAATTTGGTGTTATAGTATGAATTACATGAAGGTTAATACTCATCCATGCACAGCATTTCCCCAAAACAATGCACGTGTACAACTGGGAATTCAACTTCCTGCGCTGAACTTGATGATAACGATTATAAAGCAGAGCATCGCGGATAACCTAGTGTGTGGCGTAAATAACAAGAGGTACTGAAGAAACGAGGGTGACTGGTGATAGGCGAGAGGGAGACCGTATGGTCGAAATTATTTTGAAAAGTGACCCATTCTGTGTAAATCACGGAAACACCTGAAATAAAACAAAGCAGTGATGAGTGACTACAATGTCCAAGGAAAATTAGCGATCGTTTCGTTGTAGAGCTATAGTACGATGCACAGAAGATAAAATAAAATGTATTCATGGAAGAAAATATCCACTTATTTCTCCCACATAGAAGACGTGGGAATACTGTTTGCCCAGAGAAAATACATCACTACATGCTAGTTCGGTTTATGTAAAGCTTTGCTCTTGCACCTTACCAAAAGCACATTATTTACCTTACAACGGCATTTGCTCCTGGTCGTTACACTACCCAACTAATCTTAATACTTAGTTTGACAGCGTCATTCGTAGCTGTAGTTCAAGTGCGCGACAAAACTAAGCCGTTCTCACGATAAGTCTTTATTGTATTTAATATCCCAAAAACCAATACGGTGTTAAATTACTCTTTTAATAGGTATACGTAATTTTAGTTGTGTAGTGGATGCTACTCTCAAGGATGTTTGCGAATAAGGTGTATCGGAACGTAGCGTCGAATTCACAACCGTCAGGCAGTGAAGAGTTTCGGTGCATCGAAAGTATGACGTTTTGAAGGTTAGTCGAGAGGACAGTTCAGATTGCAGAACACACTGGAAGGTGCAAATGGACGATTGAATGCTATCTATACACACCATGTAATTGCTTCGTAACTTTCGCAATAAATATACATTTCTCCTGTTTATTGTCCTGTTCTATAGTTGATCCATAAGATGGTACTAACTCTATTAGGTTAAGCTATTGATTAATAACATTGAAGTAACCACTTTAGGTAACAAAATTTCAACAATTGACGATAAATGAATGTTTATTGTAAATCAACATATTTGGTATTGATGAAATAACAGTTCATGGTGGTGGTTTTGTAGGTGACTAATAAAAAAGGTGCACGGGAGAAAAGATGTACCTCAAGATGAGAATATATTGCTGGTTGTTTTAATGAGATTAGAAATGTTACATAGGTTTCATGATTCGTCCCAAAGGGAAATGAGTTTTTAAAAAGTGTTTTTCAAGCAAAAATAACAAAAGAACATTGAGCTATCTAATATAAATAAGTATATACAAAGCTTATAAAACAAATAAGATAAAACGGACAAATATATATGGAATGCAACTCAAACCTGAGGATTATAAAAGTGGAATTCTGAGAATATATTATATGAATAAACAAAGCATTAAATAGACCGGATAGTTGTGAATACTTGACAAGTTGGCATTAAACGAAAAGCTTTTGATTATATTAATGCTTCGAAATAAAAGCGTGAAACGAGGTGGTTTACAAATGCAATTTCTCAATTAATAATTGTTACTCAG